>NC_133136.1:95479344-96126471 GCF_048418815.1 Hemitrygon akajei
AATTAATCTGGGTTACACCTGACATATTGCTGGCAACCTGGACTGATTGACTGTCTGGGGTCGTTCTGTCAAGAGGTCCAATATCCAGTGATAAAGAGGAGTGCTGAGTTCCATTGAGGATGGTTTATCCACCAGCCTATGAGGAATGATACCATTTAATGCCAAGTGGAAGTCAATGATTTTCTGTGAGGGACAGGACAGAGTGGAGAGCGGAGGTCATGGCATCATCAATGGACCAGTTTGAGCAGTAGGTGAACTAGAAAGGCTCCAGTGTATCTGGAAGATGGGATTTTATACCATTTATTACCAGCTGCTCAAAGCACTTCATAATTGTTGAGGTCAGTGCCACTGTACAGTAATAGTTTAGGCCAGTTACTATTGCTCTTTTGAACACTTGAATGATAGTGGCTCCCTGCAGAGACAGTGGACTGTTGCAAAAAGATGTTTTAAGATGTCTGTTAAGACCTTTGTTTGCTGGGCTGCACAATTCCCCAGCGCCTGACCAGGTAAGTTGTCTGGACCTGCAGCTTTTTGTGGCTAAGATCATCTTGGGTGCAACCAGACGGAATGCCTGTTCCTCAGAGGAGAGAGGGGGCTTTCCTTGACGTCACATCATTCATTGCGTCATATTGTGCACAGAAGGCATTAAGCTATCAGGAAGAGAGTAGTTGTTGTCGTCATTGCCTGTCTCTGCACAGTTGCCTTCTTTGAGAACTGCTACAGATTAAATCACTCTTGTATATTTGGTGTGGATTCTATGTCATAAATATTAAACTGGGTTAAGTGAGCAGGAAATAAACAAAGTGAGCATTTTTCAATTGATGTACATTGTCCACCAAACTCCTGCTTTTATAAAATTTGACATTTCATTTTCAGAGAACAGTTTTCTGTTTTAAAAGGAAACTGAACATTGGTAACAATTATATTCAATTCTCTGCACCCTCTAATAGAAGAAAATTTGTGCTCCAGTATTCTCTGAATTTTTCTTTTTTTTGGTCTTGAAAATTTACGTTCTTTTTTCACTCTTTTTTTCTAGAAAGGAAATTCAGCCCTGCACATTGCATCTCTGGCTGGACAAACTGATGTGGTCAGAACACTAGTAAAGCAGGGTGCCAACATCAATTCTCAGTCCCAGGTAAGTTGCTGAAATGCTCCATAACATTTCTATATTGGAGAGATATATGAGAGAACAATAACCCAAGATCTAATTTCTCTTTAATCACCAAATGTTCTCATTACGGTTATATCCTTGCTAAAGTGAAGTATCATTTTGCCAAAAGCCACATGTCACACTTGCCTGGATTAAACTCCATCTGCCATTTTCTCCAGCTATAATTATAACTAACTTGTATCCTTTGATTACCTTTCTTTTTAAATGTCTACAACTTCACCAATTTTTATGTCATCTGCAAGTTTACCAACCAATCCATCTACATTTTCATCCAAGTCATTTGTATGTATAATAATTGGCAGAGGTCCCAGCACAGTATTGATCACTGGTCACAGACATACAGCCCAAATAACACCCTTCTTACAGCACCCTCTGTTTACTATAGCCAAACCAATTGTGAATACAAACTGCCAAATCACTGTGAATCCCATGTACAAACAAACTGGAGGAACTCTGCAGGTCGGACAGCATCCGTGGAAACGAGCAGTCAACGTTTTGGGCTGAGACTCTTGGTCAGGACTAAAGAAGGAGGGGCAGGGGCCCCATAAAGAAGGTGGGGGGAGGGTGGAATGTGCCAGGTGAAAAGCCAATCAGAGGAAAGATCAAGGGGTGGGGGAGGGGAAGCAGGGAGTGGATAGGCAGGAGAGGTGAAGAAGGAATGTAAGGTGAAAGCACTATGGATAGTAGAAGGTAGCAGAGCCATGAGGGAGGTGATAGGCAGCTGGAAGAGGAGGCAGAGTGAAAGTGGGATGGGGGAAGGGAGGGGGAGGGAATTACCAGAAGTTGGAGAATTCAATGTTCATACCAAGGGGCTGGAGTCTACCCAGATAGTATATGAGGTGTTGCTCCTCCAACCTGTGTTTGGCCTCATCGTGGCAGTAGAGGAGGCCATATATGGACATATCCAAATGGGAATGTGAAGCAGATTTGAAGTGGGTGGCAACCGGGAGATCCTGTCTTGTGGCGGACAGAGTGGAGGTGCTTGACGAAGCGGTCCCCCAGCCCCTTGGTATGCACATCAAATTCTCCAACTTCCAATAACTCCCTCCCCCTCCCTTCCTCCATCCCACTTGCACTCTGCCTCCTCTTCCAGCTGCCTATCACCTCTCTCATGATTCTGCCTTTTTCTACTACCCATAGTGCTTTCCCCTTACATTCCTTCTTCACCTTTCCTGCCTATCACCTCCCTGCTTCCCCTCCCCCACCCCTTGATCTTTCCTCTGATTGGTTTTTCACCTGGCACCTTCCACCCTCCCCCCACCTTCTTTATAGGGCCCCTGCCCCCTCCTTCTTCAGTCCTGATGAAGGGTCTCGGCCTGAAATGTTGACTGCTCATTTCCATGGACGCTGCCCGACCTGCTGAGTTCCTCCAGCTTGTTTGTACATGTTGATTTGACCACAGCAAGTGCAGCGTACTTTGTGTTTACTGTGAATCCCATGTATCCTAAGCTTCTGGATCAGTCTGTCATGACTGGTTGATTGGCCTCCTGTGCAGATGCAACAGAACTTTAAAAAGCAGCAAGTTTTTCAATGGGAGTCATTGATTGGAGTACTGTGCAGATGAAACAGAAGTGTTCCCGTGCAGGTCTGGCAAAGAACTTTAAAAAAGAACCCGGTTTCTATAAAAAAGAGGTACTGTCTAGTGGAGTGGTCATCATCAGAGTAGTCTGAGGCAGAGAATAAGTCTTTGGCTCAACAAGACTTTGGCGAGAACAGGTAAATTTATTTCTTATCTCTTATTCTAAATTAACTCTAGAGAGAATAGGGGGGATGTTTACAGCACCAGTATTCTCATTCTGGGTGTTAGATGTGGGAATTCCAGGAGACTACCAGACTCCCCAATGACCACATCTGCGGCAGGTGGTTCGAGATGCAGCTCCTTAGAAACCATGGTAAGGAACTGAAGTTGCAGCTCGATGACCTTTGGCTTGTTAGGGTACATGAAGCAGTAATAGTCAGGGGGTACAGGGAAGTAGTCACTCCAAGGCTACAGGAGACAGATAAATGTGTGACTGTCAGAAGAAGGAAGGGAGAATGTCTGATAGTGGAGAGCATCTCTCTGGTGTGGAGAGAATCCCTCTCAACAATAAGCACTCCATTTTGAGTACTTTGGGGGAAGGGGAGCGGCCTACCTGGGAGAAGCAACGGAGGCCGTGTCTCTGGCACTGTCTGGCCCTGTACCTCAAAAGGGTGGGGAACTGAAGAGGATGGCAGCAGTGATAGGGTACTCAGGGGGATAAATAGGTGATTCTGTAGACATAAAAACGAAACACAGATAGTTTTTGCCTCCCAGATGTCAGGTCCAAGATGTTTCTGAACGCATCCACAAAATCTTGAAAATAGAGGCTGAGCAGCCAGAAGCCATGGTCCATATTGGCACCAATGTCATAGGTAAAAAAGGGAGGAGGTCCTGAAAACAGACTACGGGGAGTAAGGAAGGAAGCGAGAAAGCAGGACCTCAAGGGTAGTAATCTCAGGATTGCTACCTGTGCAACGTGATGGTGAGGATTGGAACAGAATCAGGTGGCAGACAAATGTGTGGCTAAAGAATTAGAGCAGGGGTCAGGCATTTAGATTTCTGGATAATTGAAACCACTTTTGGGGCAGGTGGGACCTTTACAAAAAGAGTGGGCTGGACTTGAATTGGAAGGGACCAGTATTCTTGCAGGCAGGGTGGATAACTGACCTGGACCAGATAGACGATATCCCAGAGTCCTGAGAGGGGTTGCTGAAGAGATAATTGATGCATTGGTCATGATCTTTCAAGAATCACTTAATTCTGGCATGGTCCCAGAGGCCTGGAAGATGGCAAATGTCACTCCACTCTTTAAGAAGGGAGGAAGGCAAAAAAAAGGAAATGATAGGCCAGTTAGCCTTACCTCAGTGGTTCAGAACGTGTTGAATTCCACTATTAAGGATGAGGTTTAGGGGTACTTGGAGACCAATGACAAATTAAGTGAAAGTCATCATGGTTTCTGTAATGGGAAATTTTGCCTGACAAATCTATTGGAGTTCTTTGAGGAATTAACAAGCAGGGTGGACAGAGGAGAGGCAGTGGATGCCATTCACTTGGATTTTAAGAAGGCGTTTGATAAGGTGCCACACATGAGGCTGCTTCACAGGATAAAATCCTATGGCATTACAGGAAAGATGCTGGCATGGATAGAGGAATGGCTGACAGGCAGGAGGCAGTGAGTGGGTATAAAAGGACCCTCTTTTGGTAGGCTGCCAGTGACTGGTGGTGTTCCTCAGTGGTCAGTATTGGGACAGCTACTTTTCTTCACATTGTTTGTCATTGATTTGGATAATGGAATTGATAGCTTTGTGGCAGAGTCTGCAGATGATATGAAGATAGGTGGAGGGGTAGGTAGTGCTGAGGAAGCAATGTGATTACAGCAGAATTTAGGCAAATTGGAAGAATGGGCAAAAAAGTGGCAGATGGAGTACAGTGTTGGGAAATGAATGATAATACATTTTGGTAAAAGGAACAATAGTGCAGACAATAGTGCAGTAGCAGTCACATCGACAGTGATGAAATGCTTTGAGAGGTTGGTCTTGACTAGATTGATCTCCTGCCTCAGCAAGGACCTGGACCTATTTCAATTTTCCTATTGCCACAATAGGTCAACGGCAGATGCAATCTCAATGGCTCTTCACACGGCCTTAGACCACCTGGACAATACAAGCACCTGGGTCAGGATGCTGTTCATCGACTATAGCTCAGCATTTAATACCATCATTCCCACAATCCTGATTGAGAAGTTGCAGAACTTGGGCCTCTGAGCTCCCTCTGCAAATGAATCCTCGATTTCCTAACCGGAAGGCATCAATCTTTGCGGATTGGTGATAACATCTCATCCTCGCTGGCGATCAACACTGGTGTACCTCAGGGGTGTGTGCTGAGCTCACTGCTCTACTCTCTCTATACACATGACTGTGTGGCTAGGCATAGGTCAAATACCATCTATAAATTTGTTGACAATACAACCATTGTTGGTAGAATCTCAGGTGGTGACGAGAGGGTGTACAGGAGTGAGATATGCCAACTAGTGGAGTGGTGCCGCAGTAACAACCTGGCACTCAATGTCAGTAAGATGAAAGAGCTGATTATGGACTTCAGGAAGGGTAAGATGAAAGAACACACACCAATCCTCGTAGAGGGATCAAAAGCGGAGAGAGTGAGCAGTTTCAAGTTCCTGGATGTCAAGATCTCTGAGGATCTAACTTGGTTAGACATATTGATGTAGTTATAAAGAAGGCAAGACAGCAGCTATATTTCATTAGGAGTTTGAAGAGATTTGGCATGTCAACCAATACACTCAAAAACTTCTACAGTTGTAGCATGGAGAGAATTCTGACAGGCTGCATCACTGTCTGGTATGGAGGGTCTACCACACAGGACCGAAAGAAGCTGCAGAAGGTTGTAAATCTGGTCATCTCCATCTTGGATATTAGCCTACAAAGTACCCAGGAGATCTTTAGGGAGTGGTGTCTCAGAAAGGCAGCGTCCATTACTAAGGATGTCCAGCACCGAGGGCATGCCCTTTTCTCACTGTTACCATCAGGCAGGAGGTACAGAAGCCTGAAGGCACACACTCAGCGATTCAGGAACAGCTTCTTCCCCTCTGTCATCCGTTTCCTAAATGGATATTGAATCTTTGGAGACTACCTCACTTTTTATTTTAATATACAGTATTTCTGTTTTTGCATGTTTTATAATCTATTCAATATACATAATTGATTTACTTGTTTATTATTATTATTTTTTTTTTCTCTGCTAGATTATGTATTGCATTGAATTGCTGCTGCTATGTTAACAAATTTCACGTTACATGCCGGTGATAATAAACCTGATTCTGATTCTGATTTTCTGAGTTTCAAACATCAGAGGTATGGAGGGATTTGGAGTCCTTGTACAAGGCTTTGAGAAAGTTAACTTACAAGTTATATGTGGTAAAGAAGGCAAATGCAATGTTGGAATTTATTTCAAGAGGAATTGAATATAAAAGCAAGGACATAAAGCTGAGCCTTTATAAGTCACTAGTCAGGCTGCACTTGTATTGTCAACAGTTTTGGGCCCCTTATTTCAGAAAGGATGTATTGTCATTGAAGAGAGTAGAGGAGGTTCATGAGGATGATTCTGGTGTTAACATACGAGAAGCGTTTGGCTGCTTTGGGTCTGTACTCAATGGAATTTAGAAGAATGAATGCGGATCTCATTGAAACCTACCGAATGTTGAAAAGACTAGATAGGGTGGATATGGAGAGGATATTTTCTATGGTAGCGGTATCTAGAGCTAGAGAACACAGCCTTAAGACTGAGGGGTGACCTTTTAGAACAGAGGTAAGAACAAATTTTTTATCCAGTGTGTAGTGAATCTGTGCCACAGACTGCAGTGGAGGTCAGGTCTGTGGGTGTATTTAAGGTGAAAGTTGATAGATTCTTGATTGGTCAGGGCATGAAAGTAAGCAAAGTGGCTCTGCTAGTAAAGAATGGCATCAAATCAGTAGAAAAATGTGACATTGTATCAGAAGATGCTGAATCCTTGTGGTTTGAGTTCAGAGCTGCAAGGGTAAAAGGACCCTGATGGCAGTTATATACAGGCCTCCAAACAGTAGCTAGGAAGTGGATCACAGATTACAACAGGAAATAGAAAAGGTGTGTCAAAATGGAAATACTATGATAGTCATGGGAGATTTCAACATGCAGATCGATTGGGAAAATCAGGCTGGAAGTGAATCTCAAAATTGTGAGCTTGTTGAATGTCTTTTGTTGATGGCTTGTTGATGGCTTTTCAGAATAGTTTGTTGTTGAGCCTATGAGGGGATCAGCTATACTGTATTGGGTGTTATGTAATGGACCAGAGTTGATGAAGGAGCTCAGGGTAAAAGAGCCTTTAAGAGCCAGTGATCACGGTATGAATGAGTTCAACTTGAAATTTGATATGGAGCTTACATGTAGGATAGATAAAAGGGGAGCTTCCTTGAGGGAAACTCTTGCCAGTTAAAACTTGTTGAATATTTTTGAGGAGCTTACATGTAGGATAGATAAAGGGGTTGCAGTGGATGTTGTATATTTGGACTTTGAGAAAACCTTTGACAAGGTGCCCCACCTGAGGCTACTTACCAAGTTAAGAGCCCATGGTATTACAGGAGATTTACTGGCATGCTTCAAGCATTGACTGATTGGTAGGAGGCAAAGAGTGGGAATAAAATAATCCTTTTCTGATTGGCTGCCAGTGACTAGTGGTGTTTCTCAGGGGTCGCTGTTGGGACCGCTTCTTTTTATCCTGTATATCAATGATTTAGATGATGGAATAGATGGCCTTGTTGCCAAGTTTGCAGATGATGCAAAGATTGGTGGAGGAACAGGTAGTTTTGAGAAAACAGGTAGGCTGCAGAAGGACTTAGAGAGTTTAGGAGAATGGGCAAGAGAGTGGCAAGTAAAATACGATGTTGGAAGATGCACGGTTATGCACTTTGGTAGTAGAAAGAAATGCGCAGACTATTTTCTAAGCTTAGAAAACCCAAAAATCTGAGATGCAAAGCAACTTGGAATCCTTGTGCAAAACACCCTAAAGGTTAACTAGCAGGTTGAGCTGGTGGTGAGGAAGGTGATTGCCATGTTAGCATTCATTTCAAGTGGTCTAGAATGCAAGAGTAGTGTTATGATGCTGAGGCTGTATAAGGCTTTAATACTCACCTTGAGTATTGTGAACAGTTTTGGGCTCCTCACCTATGAAAAGATGGGAAATGAAAGGGTTATCATACAAGGAATATTTGATGGCTCTGGATCTATACTTGCTGGAATTTAGAAGGATAAGGGGGGATCTCATTGAAACCTTTCGAATGTTGAAAGGCCTGGACAGAGTAGATGAGGAAAGGATGTTTCCCATGGTGGGTTTGTCTGGGAGAAGAGGGCATAGAGTCAGCATGGAGGGGTGTCCATTTAAAATAATTTCTTTAGCTAGAGGGTGGTGAATTTGGTGAATTTATTACCACATGCAGCTGTGGAGGCCAGGTCGTTGGGTATATTTAAGGTAGAGCTTGATGGGTTCTTGATTGGACACTGCATCAAAGGTTATAGGGAGAAGACCAGGGAGTGGGGCTGAAGAGGGGAAAATAAGATCAGCCATAATAGAATGAAGGAGCAGACTTGGGCCAAATGGCTTAATTCTGCTGTTATGTCTTACGGTCATTTCAAATAATTTTCCTCTCACTGGTGAAAGGCTCATCAGGCTGGTTGCATTGATTGCCCATTCTAAACAGAGGAACAACATTCACTATCTTCCTGTTCCCCCAGGATCTCGTCTGTGATCTGAGACAAAGATTATTGTGAACTTCCGAGCAATCCATTCTCTTGTCTCGGTCAATAACCTAGAGTAGGCTAAATAGGAATTGGCTCAAATTTTCAACTGATCTATATCCGGCTGTATCATTTGACAATCCTGCTTTTCATCCGTGATTTCATCAATGATCATGCCAACTCAGGCGCACTAATGAAATCACCTATATAATTATCCAGATCATTTATATATATATTACAAATAACAGAAGTTTGAGAACCAATCCTTAGACCCAATTGCCCATGGGGAGATTCAAACAAGAGGACATGAGTTGAGAGTTAAGGGGCAAAAGTTTGGGGTAACATGAGGGGGAACTTCTTTACTTAGAGAGTGGTAGCTGTGTGGAACGAGCTTCCAGTAGAAGTGGTAGAGGCAGGTTTGATGTTGTCATTTAAAAAATATTGGATAGGTATATGGACAGCCCCGCCTGCATTAACTGCTTCCAAACTGCAGTCTGGTGAAATTGGCATACTCACTGTTTTCTCACGACTGTTAGAGTGAGTTTTGGGTAGATGATTCATATACACTTAAATAAATGACTTCAGCTATCAGTCTTCTGTTCTTTGACAAAGTACTGTGGATTGAGTTCATAACAATGCATTTCCTAAAAACTGAGAACCTAGTTTCAATGCATTTCTGCTGCCTCTGAGGCAAGAATGCTAAATTTACAGGTAGTTGCGAAGACAGCATATCTATGCTCTTTGAATATGAATTGTCCTCTATGTTAGCAAGTAACAGACCAAATAATGTATCATGGATCTTAACTGCAAAGCCTCATTTGTTTCATCAATGACCTTCCAGGAAGGAGAATAATCGGCCTTGCTGGACTTTATGTAGTGTATATCCAAGGATCTTGTGAACTGCTACCTTCTTTTAGTGCCAATCACTGTCTAATTCAATTTAAAATTGTCCATCGTTATTATTTAACAAAGGAGAGACTATCTAAAATATTTCCTAGTATAGATAATTATTGTGATAGATGTAAAACTGAAGTAGCTACTTTGTCACATATGTTCTGGTCATGTTCTTCATTAAAACTGTTCTGGAAATCTTTATTTTCTACAATCTCCAAAGCTTTGAAAATTAATTTACAACCTAAAAGATTAACTATTCTATTTGGAATAGTTCTGCATCATATTCAGTGTATTTCATCTTCAGATCAACATGTAATTGCATTTGTTATGTTGTTGGCAAGAAGGGTTATTTTATTAAAATGGAAAGATATCTCTTCCCCTACATTAATTGAATGGTTTTCTCAAGTAATGTATGTCTCAGCTTAGAAAAAATTAGAAGTAGAACTTTTAAACCTCGATTTGATTTTGAGAGAAGATGGGGTTCTTTTGCCAAATATTACCGTTTAATTTGAATTATACTATATGGTTTCCTTACAATTTTATTATCTTTTTTTAAAAAAATGTGAACTGGCGGTTGATGAATTTTTTTCTATATATCTAGATGATGGTTAAACGTATTGCTTCCGGGGGTTGATTCCTAGTGGGTTTTTTTTGTAATTAATAGGGTTTTTTTCTCAGATGGGGTTCTTTTTTCCCCCTTTTTTCTATATAATTTTTTTTCATTTTTATATATTATGATTAGTTTTTTTTCTTCAGCTCTATTAATTGTATACATATTAATTTGTTGAAATTTTGTATTATTCTATAGTTGTAGAAGATTATGTATTAATAAAAAGATTTTAAAAATGAATTGCTACCTTAATCCTGTAATCGCAGGGGTTAGAGGAGGATAATAATATCCGAATTGCCAGCGATATTCACATCCCGTGGACCCCAAAATTAAAGCAGAAAGCATTTTCACAATTTGAAATCGAAGTTTTTTGCGGAGATAGAATATCTTAATTGATTACTCGTGAAAAAAAAGTTCGAATGAATGATGTCCACTATTGACAGGGCATTTTGATAGACATGGATTGTGTGTGTTGTTTCTGTGCAGTTTGATGTCTCACATCACAAATGAAAAAAACTACAAACAGTTCCAGTGACAAGTCTGCACGACCCAGGTTAAATTGTCAATTGGTATTCATACACAACATGAGACTGAGAGGAACAAGACGGCACTCTAGGGACTGTCAGGAACACGAGTTGAAAATCTGAAAGAGAGTGCTGATAGATCAGGTTATCAGTAAACACCTTTGGTTCCGCTAATTGTTTCAAGGCATCAGATGATTTGCCAACAATCCCGTTTGAAAGAGGCCCGTGTACGCAACGATTCTAACGTGAAATGTGAGTTGGAACCGGAACATCATTTCGTATAGAAAACTGTGGTGTGAATGCATTTTCATTATATGGACTAAAATTGCATCAGTGGTTGCTGAGAGCGAGGAGATATCGCGGCCTCCATACAAGTAACCGAAAGGTACTTACCCAGGACATCGATAAATCCAATTACTGTGTAACAAATAATCCGTGCTTGTACCAGTGTTAATCCTGGGCTGTTAAAATTTAAAAGTCTGCTCACAATTTTCTAAAGTTCTACTTTTCATAAAAGACGGTGAGGGTAAATAAATTCAAACAAAGTGCAATTATCAAATTTCTTCTGCATCTACTGGGTAAAATACTTCAGGGATCAGACGTTTAGAGTCCACCGCGTTCAGAAGAACATGAACTTCTGCGTGAAATAGATATTTCCAGTATCATCAACAAATTTGCTCATGCTAAATCTAGAAAATCTAACTTTTAAATTGTAGTTTTGTTATTTCTGACATTTGAAATTGATACCTACATGTAAGTAATACTATCACTGAAGTGTCAGACACTTGTCGTATTATCTGGCTGTATAGCAAATGAAAAAATTGGATTACTTTACTATGCAAGTAAATAATTTATGTTTTAACACTTACATGTTTTTTTAAAAAATTCCGGGCCCCTTTATAACATATGCTACAGGCCACGCACTAACTTAATCCGGTCCTGTGCTTAGGGCAAACATATCTTGCCGGAAAACAAATCTTCTCCCAAGTCGTAATTCTCTTGCAGAGTGCTTCTGGTTTCCCTCTTGGATTTCCCTGTATTTTGCTGCATTTTACCCTCTCCCTTCACAAGTATTTTAGGGCCTGCTGCAGTGAAGCATCCCTACAGCATGATATAGTTACCATCATGCTTCACAGTAGTGATGTTGTGTTTTTGGCTCATACCAAACATAGCTTTTGGTCTGATGGCCAAAATGCTAAATTTTAGTTTCAACAGACCATGGAAGCTTCTTCCAGCTGACTTCAGAGTTTCCCACATGCCTTCAGGCAAACTCTAGATGAGATTTCATGTGATTTCTTTTTCAACAGTGGCTTTCCCTTTGCTACTCTCCCTTAAAGCTGTGATTGGTGAAGCACATAGGCAACAGATGTCATATGCGTAGTCTCTTCCATCTCAGACACTGAAGCTTGTAACTCCTCCAGAGTTGTCACAGGTCTCTCAGTGGCCTTCCTCACTAGTCCACTTCTTGCACAGGCACTCAGTTTTTGAGGACAACCTGCTCTAGACAGATTTACAGCTGTGTCCTATTCTTTCCATTTCAAGTCAAGTCAAGTCGTCACTTTTATTGTCATTTCGACCATAACTGCTAGTACAGTACATAGTAAAAATGAGACAACGTTTTTCAGGACCATGGTGTCACATGACACAGTACAAAAACCAGACTGAACTACGTAAAAAAAAACAACACAGAGAAAGCTACACTGGACTACAGACCTACACTGGACTGCATAAAGTGCACAAAAACAGTGCAGGCATTACAATAAATAATAAACAGGACAATAGGGCAAGTTGTCAGTCCAGGCTCTGGGTATTGAGGAATCTGATAGCTTGAGGGAAGAAACTGTTACATAGTCTGATCGTGAGAGCCCGAATGCTTTGGAGCCTTTTCCCAGACGGCAGGAGGGAGAAGAGATTGTATGAGGAGTGCATGGGGTCCTTCATAATGGTGTTTCCTTTGGATGCAGTGTGTAGTGTAGATGTCTGTGATGGCGGGAAGAGAGACCCCGATGGTCTTCTCAGCTGACCTCACTATCCGCTGCAGGGACTTGCGATTCGAGATGGTGCAATTTCCGAACCAGGCAGTGATGCAGCTGCTCAGGATGCTCTCAATACAACCCCTGTAGAATGTGATGAGGATGGGGGGTGGGAGATGGACTTTCCTCAGCCTTCACAGAAAGTAGATACGCTACTGGGCTTTCTTTGCTATGGAGCTGGTGTTGAGGGACCAGGTGAGATTCTCCATCGGGTGAACACCAAGAAACTTGGTGCTCTTTACGATCACTACCAAGGAGTCGTCGATGTTCAGCAGGGAGTGGTCGCTCCGTGCCCTCCTGAAGTCAACAGCCATCTCCTTTGTTTTGGTCACATTCAGAGACAGATTGTTGGCTCTGCACCAGTCCGTTAGCCGCTGTACCTCCTCTCTGTAAGCTGACTCATCGTTCTTGCTGATGAGGCCCACCACGGTCGTGTCGTCGGCAAACTTGATGATATGGTTCGAGCTGTGTGTTGCAGCACAGTCGTGGGTCAGCAGAGTGAACAGCAGTGGACTGAGCACGCAGCCCTGGGGAGCCCCCGTGCTCAGTGTGATGGTGTTGGAGATGCTGCTCCCGATCCAGACTGACTGAGGTCTCCCAGTCAGGAAGTCTAGGATCCAGTTGCTGAGGGAGGTGTTCATAGAAACATAGAAACATAGAAAATAGGTGCAGGAGTAGGCCATTTGGTCCTTCGAGCCTGCACCGCCATTCAGTATGATCATGGCTGATCATCCAACTCAGAACCCTGTACTTGCTTTCTCTCCATCCCTTTAGCCACAAGGGCCATATCTAACTTCCTCTTAAATATAGCCAGTGAACCGGCCTCAACTGTTTCCTGTGACAGAGAATTCCACAGATTCACCACTCTCTATGTGAAGAAGTTTTTCCTCATCTCGGTCCTAAAAGGCTTCCCCTTTATCCTTAAACTGTGACCCCTCATTCTGGACTTCCCCAACATCGGAAACAATCTTCCTGCATCTAGCCTGTCCAATCCCTTTAGAATTTTATACGTTTCAATAAGATCCCCCCTCAATCTTCTAAATTCCAGTGAGTATAAGTCTCCAGTCTTTCTTTATATGAAAGTCCTGACATCCCAGGAATCAATCTGGTGAACCTTCTTCGTATTCCCTCTATGGCAAGAATGTCTTTCTTCAGATTAGGGGACCAAAACCGCACACAATATTCTAGGTGCGGTCTCACCAAGGCCTTGTACAACTGCAATAGAACCTCCCTGCTCCTGTACTCAAATCCTTTTGCTATGAATGCCAACATACCATACACCTTTTTCACCGCCTGCTGTACCTGCATGCCCATCTTCAATGACTGGTGTGCAGTGACACCCAGGTCTCATTGCATCTCCCCTTTTCCTAATCGGCCACCGCTCATAATAATCTGTTTTCCTGTTCTTGCAATCAAAGTGGATAACCTCACATTTATCCACATTAAATTGCATCTGCCATGAATTTGCCCACTCACCTAACCTATCCAAGTCACCCTGCATCCTCTTAGCATCCTCACAGCTAACACAGCCGCCCAGCTTTGTGTCATCCGCAAACTTGGAGATACTGCATTTAATTCCCTCGTCTAAATCATTAATATATATTGTAAACAACTGGGGTCCCAGCACTGAGCCTTGCGGTACCCCACTAGTCACTGCCTGCCATTCTGAAAAGGGCCCGTTTACTCCCACTCTTTGCTTCCTGTCTGCCAACCAATCCGCTATCCACATCAATACCATACCCCCAATACCGTGTGCTTTAAGTTTGCACACTAATCTCCTGTGTGGGACCTTGTAAAAAGCCTTTTGAAAATCTAAATATACTATATCCACTGGCTCTCCCCTATCCACTCTACTAGTTATATCTTCAAAAAATTCTATAAGATTAGTCAGACATGATTTCCCTTTCACAAATCCATGCTGACTTTGTCCGATGATTTCACCTCTTTCCAAATGTGCTGTTATCACATCTTTGATAACTGACTCTAGCATTTTCCCCACCACCGATGTCAGAATAACCGGTCTATAATTCCCCGGTTTCTCTCTCCCTCCTTTTTTAAAAAGTGGGGTTACATTAGCCACCCTCCAATCCTCAGGAACTAATCCAGAATCTGAGGAGTTTTGAAAAATTATCACTAATGCATCCACTATTTCTTGGGCTACTTCCTTAAGCACTCTGGGATGCAGACCATCTGGCCCTGGGGATTTATCTGCCTTTAATCCCTTCAATTTACCTAACACCACTTCCCTACTAACATGTATTTCCCTCAGTTCCTCCATCTCACTAGACCCTCGGTCCCTTACTATTTCCGGAAGATTATTTATGTCCTCCTTAGTGAAGACAGAACCAAAGTAGTTATTCAATTGGTCTGCCATGTCTTTGTTCCCTATGATCAATTCACCTGTTTCTGACTGTAAAGGACTTGACCATTTGTCTTGACCAATCTTTTTCTTTTCATGTATCTATAGAAGCTTTTACAGTCAGTTTTTATGTTCCCTGCCAGCTTTTTCTCATAATCTTTTTTCCCTTTCCTAATTAAGCCCTTTGTCCTCCTCTGCTGGTCTCTGAATTTCTCCCAGTCCTTCAGATGTTGAACAACATTTTCACATAGTATCATATTTCTTTTAATAGCAAATCAATTGCAAAAACCAACTTCAAAATACATTGCCTATAAAACGTGTTCACCCTCCCTCCTTGGAAGTTTTCATGTTTTATTGTTTAACAACACTGAATCATAGCGGATTTAATTTGGGTTTTTTGACACTGATCAACAGAAAAAGACTCTTGTCAGAATAAAACAGATCTCTACAAAATGATCTCTACAAAGTGTGCCATTTTTTTTTGCTAATTTATATGTTTCTTCTTTGGACTTGATACTATCCCTAATTTCCCTTGTCAGTCATGGGTGCACTACCTTCCCTGGTTTATTCTTTTGCCAAACTGGGATGAACAATTGTTGTAGTTCATCCATGTGATCTTTAAATGCTTGCCATTGCATATCCACCATCAGCCCTTTAAGTATCATTTGCCAGTCTATCTGTTCAGGCCCAGTAGGCTCAGCTTTCCAATCAGTTTCTGAGGGATGATCGTGTTGAATGCTGAACTGAAGTCTATGAACAGTATCCGAACATTTGTGTCTTTTATTGTCCGGTGGGTTAGGGTCAGGTGGAGGGTGGAGGGTGGTGGCAATGGTGTCATCTGTTGAGTGGTTGGGATGGTACACAAACTGCAGGGGGTCCAGTGAGGGTGGCAGCAGGGTCTTGATATGCCTCATGACGTGTCTCAAACCACTTCATGATGATGGATTTAAGTGCAATGGGGTGGTAGTCATTTAGGCAGGACACTGAAGACTTCTTTGGCACAGGGATGATGGTGGTGGCCTTGAAGCATGTTGGAATGGTGGCGCTGCTCATGGAGATGTTGAAGATGTCAGTGAGAACATCTGCCAGCTGGTCTGCACATCCTCTGAGCACTCTACCAGGGATGTTGTCTGGTCCAGCAGCCTTCT
Source organism: Hemitrygon akajei (assembly GCF_048418815.1). Classification (NCBI taxonomy): domain Eukaryota; kingdom Metazoa; phylum Chordata; class Chondrichthyes; order Myliobatiformes; family Dasyatidae; genus Hemitrygon; species Hemitrygon akajei. Next base: position 95,495,390 of record NC_133136.1, read on the forward strand.
GTGGGTTGACCCTGCACAGGGTTCTTCTCACGTCAGCCACGGTGAGACACAGCACCTGGTCATTTGTAGGAGGGGTGGACTTCCTTGCTGCCACGTCATTTTCCACCTCAAACTGGGCATAGAAGTTATTCAGCACATCTGGGAGGGAGGCATCACCTGCACGGTCAGATGATGTTGTCCTGTAATTGGTGATGTCCTAGATGCCCTTCCACATGCGCCACATGTTGCCACTGTCCTGGAAGTAACTGTGGATTAGCTGGGCCTAGGCACGCTTTGCCCCTCTGATGGCTTGGGACAGTTTGGCCCTTACTGTTGTTAGAGCTGCCTTGTCACCTGCTCTGAAGGCAGAGTCGTGGGACCTCAGCAATGCACACTCCTCCGCGGTCATCCATGGCTTCTGGTTAGTGTGTATAGTGATGGTCTTGGACAGAGTAACATCATCAATGCACTTGCTGATGTAACTAGACACTGATGCTGTGTACTCCTCTAAGTTGGTAGAGTCGCCATCTGTTGCAGCGCCCATTTCTTGATGATTGACTTAACTACACCAAGGGATATTCAGTGACTTGGAAATTTTATTGTATCCATCTCCTGACTTGTGCTTTTTCAATAACCTTTTCGTGGAGTTGTTTGGCATGTTCATTTGTCTTCATGGTGTAGTTTTTGCCAGGATACTGACTCACCAGCAGTTGGACCTTCCAGATACAGGTGTATTTTTACTACAATCAATTGAAACACCTTGACTGCACAAAGGTCTCCAAAAACTGATCTCTATTTAACTAATTACGTGACTTCTAAAACCAATTGGCTGCACCAGTGATGATTTTGGTGTGTCATGTTAAAGGGGGTGAATACTTATTCTATCAATTATTTTGTGTTTTATATTTGTAATTAATTTAGATCATTTTGTAGAGATCTGTTTTATTCTGACACGAAAGAGTCTTTTTCTGTTGATCAGTGTCAAAAAACCCAAATTAAATCTGCTATGATTCAGTGTTGTTAAACAATAAAACATGAAAACTTCCAAGGAGGGAGGATGAACACGTTTTATAGGCAATGTATTTTGAAGTTGGTTTTTGCAATTGATTTGCTATTAAAAGAAATATGATACTATGTGAAAATGTTGTTCAACATCTGAAAATCCAGTGAGCACCAAACCTGCTGATTCCAACGCCGGCAGGCCTCGATGTCTCCAGACCGCGATCCCTGTTGCTGATCTCAACGGCTCTAACAATCCGGAGCAGACTGAAAACCCAGTCTCCACCACCATCAATGCAGGTTCCGATGTACTTGGTCGCCGCCAAAATGCTGATTGCGCAACCTCCAACTCTGACTCTAGCCTGGATCTCCAGGCCGGTCTTTGCGTGGTGCCGTTGGAACCTGCGTCTCCCCTTCCCCCACTGCAAGCCCATTGTTCTCAGGTCCCACTACCAGCTCAGAAAATCCTTCTTCCTCTCACCCCACCCTCCCTGAACATCCCAAACCCCCTTTCCCCCTCTGATCCCAGCTCTCATCCATACCGGGTTTTCACTATTGCCTCTGACCTGAGTCAGAATGTTCTGTGCTCAGTAAGGGCTCCGTCTTTGTTCCCCTGCAACCACATCTCAGTGAGTTCTGTGTCCCCCATGACGCTGAGATCTTCTTCCATCACCTCCGTCTCCAAGCCTCTTTCCTTGGCAAGGACTCCCTGCTCTGCAACAATGACCCTTCTCCCGTCTTCAACCCTCCTCCTCTTCCTGGACACCCCGCTCTGGTCTTCTGCCTGTTCTGGACCTTTTCATTGCCAACTACCAACGGGACATCAACCATCAAGACTTTAACACTCCTCTCTCCTATTCCAACCTCACCCCTTCCGAATGATCTGCATTCCACTCCCTCTGGACTAATCCCAACCTCACCAGCAAACCACAAATAAGGTAGTAGTACTGACCTCTACCTTACTGAGACCCAGCACCAATTCTTAGAAACCTCCTCTTACTTAACCCTTGAACGGACCCCACTAAGGCATACTAGGCCATTGTCTCCCACACCATCAGCAACCTTATTGACTCTGGGGATCTCTTGTCCACCACCACCAACCTCATAGCTCCCGCACTCCGCACTTCCCGTTTCTACCTCCTACCCAAAATCCACAAATCTGCTTGTCCAGGTAGACCCATTGTTTCTGCTTGTTCCTGCCCCACTGAACTCATATCAGCATACCTCGACTCTGTTTTATCCCCCCGGTTCAGTCCCTTCCCACCTACATCTGTGACACCTCACATGTTCTGGATCTTTTCAAGGATTTCACGTTTCCTGGCCCCCATCATCTCATTTTTACAATGGATGTCCATTCCCTGTACACTTCCATCCCCCACCATATAACAATTACAGAACGGAAACAGGCCATCTCGGCCCTTCTAGTCCGTGCCAAATGCTTACTCTCACCTAGTCCCACCGACCTGCACTCAGCCCATAACCCTCTCATTCTATAGTAGCTGACTATTAGCAACTGAAACTGTAGTTAAACATTTATTATAAAGACAAGAAAGTTTATTGTTATCTTTGTGTTGAAGGAGTGCCCACCTCAACTACGGTTTATGACAGCTCATTTTAAATATGCACAAGCACGTGGAATTCAGCAAGTTAGACCAGCGGCAAGAGTATAAAAGGAGACAGTTTTTTCTTCAGCGGTTTGATTGAGGCACAACAGTGCAAGTGTGTGAACATCAGCGAGTTAGACTGGTGGGAAGAATTTAAAAAGAAGACAGCTTTATAGAGCAGGTGACAGAGTAGAGGTAGACAGAGTAGGAGAGCTTCAGCGATAATGGGTTGAAGCGAGGTAAGCTACTTGCGAAGAATAGGAATAGGAAGTATGTCTGTGAGGCCGGTGTTCTGTACTGGGTGTCAGATGTGGGATGTTGGGAGACTTCCAGCCTCCCGGACTGCCACATCTACTGCATGTTGAGCTGCAGCTCCTTAGGGACCGGGTTAGGGGACTGAAGATGCAGCTAGACAACCTTTGCCTGGTCAGGGAAAGTGAGAAGGTGATAGAGAGGAGCTTTTGGCAAGAAGTCACACCAGGGCCACGGGAGACAGATAAGTGGGTAACAAGAGAGGGAAGAGCAAGAGTCAGATACTAGAGAGTACCACTGTGGCTGTCCCTCTTAACAATAAGTACTCCTGTCTGAGTACTTTTGGGGGGGGGGATGGCCTACTTGGGGGAAGCAACAGTGGCCACACCTCTGACACAGAGTCTGGCCCTGTGGCTCAGAAGGGTAAGGAACGGAAGAAGGCAGCAGTAAGAGGGGACTCTATAGTTAGGGAGTCAGACATGAGATTCTGTGGACTCAGGAAAGAAACACGGATGGTAGTTTGCCTCCCAGGTGCCAGGGTTCAGGATGTTTCTGATCGCGTCCATGATATCCTAAAGAGGGAAGATGAACAGCCGGAGATCGTGGTACATATTGGTACCAAGGACATAGGTATGAAAAGGGAGGAGGTCCTGAATGCAGACTACAGGGAGTTAGGAAGGAAGTTGAGATGCAGGACCTCAAAGGTAGTCATCTCGTGATTACTGCCTATGCCATGTGACAATAAGTATAGGAATAGAGTGAGGTGGAGGATAAATGCGTGGCTGAGGGATTGGAGCAGGGAGCAGAGATTCAGATTTCTGGATCATTGGGACCTCTTCTGTGTGACCTGTACAAAAAGGTTGTATTGTACTTGAATCCCAGGGGGAACAATATCCTGACAGGGAGGTTTGCTAAGGCTATTGGGGAGAGTTTAAACTAGAATTGCTGGGGGTGGGGTGGGAACCGAACTGAAAAGACTGGGGAAGAGGAGGTTGGCTCACAAATAGAGAAACTTGGAGACTGTGCAAGAGGGAGGATAGGCAGGTGATAGAGAAGGGGTGTGCTCAGACCAATGGTTTGAGATGCTTCTATTTTAATGAAAGAAGCATCATGAACAAAGTGGATGAGCTTAGAGCGTGGATCAGTACTTGGAGCTATGATGTAGTGGCCATTATAGAGACTTGGATGGCTCAGGGACAGGAATGGTTACTTAGAGTGCCAGGCTTTAGATGTTGCAGAAAAGACAGGGAGGGAGGCAAAAGAGGTGGGGGCATGGCACTGTTGATCAGAGATAGTGTCACGGCTACAGAAAAGGAGGAAGTCATGGAGGGATTCTGTACTGAATCTCTGTGGGTGGAAGTTAGAAACAGGAAGGGGTCAATAACTCTACTGGGTGATTTTTATAGACCACCCAATAGTAATAGGGACATCAAGGAGCAGAGAGGGAGACAGATTCTGGAAAGGTGTAATAATAACAGGGTTGTTGTGGTGGGAGATTTTAATTTCCCAAATACTGAATGGCATAACCCTAGAGCAAGGAGTTTGTTCAGTGTGTTCAGGAAGGTTTCCTGACACAATATGTAGAAAAGCTGACAAGAGGAGAGGCTGTACTTGATCTGGTATTGGGAAATGAACCTGGTCAGGTGTCAGGTCTCTCAGTGGGAGAGCATATTGGAGACAGTGATCACAATTCTATCTCCTTTACCATAGCATTGGAGAGGGGTAGGAACAGACAAGTTAGGAAAGCGTTTAATTGGAGTAAGGGGAAATATGAAGTAATCGGGCAGGAACTTGGAAGCATAAATTGGGAACAGATGTTCTCAGGGAAATGTATGGCAGAAATGTGGCAAACATTCAGGGATATTTGTGTGGCGTTCTGCATACGTACGTTCCAATGAGACTGGGAAGGAATGGTACGGGGCCGTGGTGTACAAAGGCTGTGGAAAATCTAGTCAAGAAGAAAAGAAAAGCTTCTGAAAGGTTTAAAAAAACTAGGTAATGATAGAAAGCTAGAAGGTTATAAGGCTAGCAGGAAGGAGCTCAAGAAAGAAATTAGGAGCGCCAGTAGGGGCCATGGGAAGGCCTTGGCAGACAGGATTAAAGAAAACCACAAGGCTTTCTACAAGTATGTGAAGAGCAAGAGGATAAGATGTGGGAGAATAGGACCAATCAAGTGTGACAGTGGAGAAGTGTGTATGGAACCGGAGGAAATAGCAGAGCCACTTAATGAATACTTTGCTTCAGTATTCACTATGGAAAAGGATCTTGGTGATTGTAGAGATGACTTACAGCTGATTGAAAAGCTTGAGCATGTAGATATCAAGAAAGAGGATGTGCTGGAGTTTTTGGAAAGCACCAAGTTGGATAAGTCTCCGGGACTGGACAAGATGTACTCCAGGTTACTGTGGGAGGCAAGGGAGGAGATTGCTGAGCCTCTGGCGATGATCTTTGCATCATCAATGGGGACAAGAGAGGTTCTGGATGATTGGAAGGTTGCGGATGTTGTTCCCTTATTCAAGAAAGGAAGTAGAAATAGCCTAAGAAATTATAGACCAGTGAGTCTTAATTCAGTGGTTGGTAAGTTGATGGAAAAGATCCTGAGAGGCAGGATTTATGAACATTTGGAGAGGCATAAAATGATTAGGAATAGTCAGCATGGCTTTGTCAAAGGCAGTTTGTGCTTTACGAGCCAGACTGAATTTTTTGAGGATGTGAGTAAACACATTAATGAAGGTAGAGCAGTAGATTGTAGTATATATGGATTTCAGCAGGCATTTGGTACCCCATTCAAGGCTTATTGAGAAAGTAAAGAGGCATGGGATCCAAGGGGACATTGCTTTGTGGATCCAGAACTGGCTTGCCCACAGAAGGCAAAGAGTGGTTGTAAATGGGTCATATTCAGCATGGTGGTTGGTGACCAGTGGTGTTCCTCAGGGATCTGTTCTGGGACCCCTTCTCTTTGTGATTTTTATAAATGACCTGGATGAGGAAGTAGAGGGATGTGTTCGTAAATTTGCTGATGACACAAAGGTTGGGGGTGTTGTGGATAGTGTGGAGGGTTGTCAGAGGTTACAGCGGGACATTGATAGAATGCAAAACTGGGCAGAGAAGTGGCAGGTGGAGTTCAACCCAGATAAGTGTGAGGTGGAACATTTTGGTAGGTCAAATATGATGGCAGAATATAGTATTAATGGTAAGACTCTTGGCAGTGTAGAGGATAAGAGGGATCTTGGGGTCCATGTCCATTGGACTCTCAAAGCTTCTGCTGTGTGGTTAAGGAATCATACAGTGCATTGGCCTTCATCAATCGTGGGATTGAATTTAAGAGCTGAGCGGTAATGTTACAGCTATATAAGACCCTGTTCAGACCCCACTTGGAGTATTGTGCTCAGTTCTGGTCACCTCACTACAGGAAGGATGTATGTATACCATAGAAAGGGTGCAAAGGAGATTTACAAGGATGTTGCCTGGATTGGGGCGCATGCCTTATGAGAATAGGTTGAGTGAACTCGGTTTTTTCTCCTTGGAGCGACGGAGGATCAGAGGTGACCTGATAGAGTTGTGTAAGATGATGAGAGGCATTGATCGTGTGAATAGTCAGAGGCTTTTTCCCAGGGCTGAAATGGCTAACACGAGAGGGGACAGTTTTAAGGTGCTTTAAGTAGGTACAGAGAAGATGTCAGGGGTAAGTTTTTTACGCAGAGAGTAATGAGTGTGTGGAATGGGCTGCTAGCGACGGTTGTGGAGGCAGATACGATAGGGTCTTTTCAGAGACTCCTGGATAGATACATGAAGCTTAGAAAATTAGAGGGCTATGGGTAACCCAAGCTAATTTCTAAAGTAAGTACGTGTTCGGCACAGCATTGGCTTCAAAAGGCCTGTATTGTGCTGTAGGTTTTCTATGTTCCTATGTTTCTAAATATGCATCATCCTACTGTAGACAAGGACTGTATTCTCCAGACTGGGGAAGATTAAGGTGTGACTTGATTGGTTCATGAGGAGCCCAGAGATGGTGAAAGTACATAGTCTTTTTCCATGGAGAAGGTGCTAAGAAGTTTTAAATAAATGTACTTTGAAGTAAGTACATGAAAGAGAGATGTTTGGAGGGATATGAGGCAAATTCAGGCATGTGAGAGTAACTTAGGAAAGTGCCATAGTTGCCATGGAGAATTCAGCTGGAGGACCTGTTTCCCTGCTGTATAACTCTGAAACTCTAAACAGTACTTATCTGCAGTTTCTCTTCCTATTGAATTTCATTCGGAACACTCTGGTGTCCTCGTCCGTTATCGTTAAGAGTTTTATGACATTGATTTTGCTGCTGTTCCCATTGTTGCAAACTCTGTCATACATCAGGGACAAAGGCTGCCAACTGTGTCATTTGCTAAGACACTCTTTGAATAATTAAATTCTGACTATAACATCCTATCAGCTTAAGCCAGTGATAAACATTAGAAGATGTTTCAAACAATTCCCATGAATTCTGAAGCTGCCCAGTCAGCTCTGCTTATGACTGCAGACTGCCCCTTTAATGGACACAAAAGCCTCGTACAGTAAGTTTTGTGAAGACCATAGAATAGAGCTTCTGCATACAGCTCACTATAGGAGGGGAGAAAATAACCTTGGGTATGGCTGCTTGTTTCCATAGCTAAAAATATGTTGCTCATGACTGAGGGTCATGTCCAAGGTTCAGAAGATCAAAAGCTCAAGATGGATCAGCATGCACGGCATGAGGATGAATAAGGGGATCAGGGATAGAGTGAGGGGAGTGAACAGATAAGGGTGAGGGAGTGGGGGTAGTGTGAGGGGAGTTGAGGTAGTGTGAGGAGATTGGGGATAGAGTGAGGTGAGTCGAGATTGTGGAAAGGATCCAGAGGAGGTTCACAAGGATGATTCCAGGAACGAAAAGGTTATCATATGAGGAATGTTTGATAGCTCTGGGTCTGTACTCACTGGAATTCAGAAGGATGGGGCGAGGATCTCATTGAAACCTTTTGAATGTTGAAAGGCCTAGACAGAGTAGATATGGAAAGGATGTTTCCCATGGTGGGAGAGTCTAGGACAAGAGGGTACAGCCTCAGGATAGAGGGGCACCCTTTTAAAACAGAGATGTGGAGAAATTTCTTTAACCAAAGGGTAGTGAATTTGTGGAATTTGTTGCCACATGCAGATGTGGAGGCCAGGTCATTGGGTATATTTAAGGCAAAGATTGATAAATTTTTGATTGGACAGGGATCAAAGGTTACAGGGAGAAGGCCGAGAAATGGGGTTGAGGAGATGATTGAAAAAAAAAGATCAGCCATGATTGAATGGCGGAGCAGACTCGATAGGCCAAATGGCCTAATTCTGCTCCTATGTCTTATCGTCCTATGGAGTGTAAAATATTGTGTTTGGAGATTGAGATTCTCCTGGACTTTCTCTCTCTTCTGACATTTTGAAGTATGAATAAAGAGTTCTATAGTTCCCAGTTACAGCTTCTTTGTGGCTCAGTTTTAGTCAGTCATAATATTTGAGTTATCATCTGGGATACATTCATGATCCACTACAGGGCCAGTGACCTCAACAGTCTAAGGGGATGAGGATGTTTAAGAGTAAAACCCCACATATACAGTAGCATGCAAGCGTTTGGATACCCCTGTTCAAAATTTCTGTTACTGTGAATCGCTAAGTGAGTAGAAGATGAACTGATCTCCAAAGGTCATAAAGTTAAAGATGAAACATTCTTTTCAACATTTTAAGCAAGGTTAGCGTATTATTTTTGTTTTGTACAATTTTAGAGTGAAAGGAAGGAAAGGAGCACCAAGCAAAAGTTTGGGCACCCCAAGAGATTTGAGCTCTTATAACTTTTACCAAAGTCTCAGACCTTAATTAGCTTGTTAGGGCTATGGCTTATTCACAGTCATCATTAGGAAAGGCCGGGTGATGCAAATTTCAAAGCTTTATAAATACCCTGACTCCTCAAACCTTGTCCCAACAATCAGCAGCCATGGGCTCCTCTAAGCAGCTGCCTAGCACTCTGAAAATTAGAATAAATGATGCCCACAAAGCAGGAGAAGGCTATAAGAAGATAGCGAAGCGTTTTCAGGTAGCCATTTCCTTAGTTCGTAATGTAATTAAGAAATGGCAGTTAACAGGCACAGTGGAGGTCAAGTTGAGGTCTGGAAGACCAAAAAAACTTTCCAAGAGAACTACTTGTAGGATTGCTAGAAAGGCAAATTAAAACCCCCATTTGACTGCAAAAGACCTTCAGGAAGATTTAGCAGACTCTGGAGTGGTGGTGCACTGTTCTATTGTGCAGAGACACCCGCACAAATATGACCTTCTTGGAAGAGTCATCAGAAGAAAACCTTTCCTGCGTCCTCACCACAAAATTCAGCGTCAGAAGTTTGCAAAGGAACATCTAAACAAGCCTGATGCATTTTGGAAACAAGTCCTGTGAACTGATGAAGTTAAAATAGAACTTGGCCGCAATGAGCAAAGGTAATGTCTGAAGAAAAAAAGGTGCAGAATTTCATGAAAAGAACACCTCTCCAACTGTTAAGCATGGGGGTAGATCAATCATGCTTTGGGCTTGTGTTGCAGCTAGTAGCACAGGGAACATTTCACTGATAGAGGGAAGAATGAATTCAATTAAATACCAGCTAATTCTGGAAGCAAACATCACTCTGTATGTAAAAAAAAATTGAAGATGAAAAGAGGATGGCTTCTACAACAGGATAATGACCCTAAACACACCTCAAAATCCACAATGGACTACCTCAAGAGGCGCAAGCTGGAGGTTTTGCTTCATAGTCCTCTGACCCAAACATCATGGAAAATCTGTGAATAGAGCTCAAAAGAGCAGTGCATGCAAGACGGCTCAAGAATCTCACAGAACTAGAAGCCTTTTGCAAGGAAGAATGGGCGAAAATCCCCCAAACAATAATTGAAAGACTCTTAGCTGGCTACAGAAAACATTTACAAACTGTGATACTTGCCAGAGGAGGTGTTATTAAGTACTGACCATGCAGGGTGCCCAAACTTTTGCTTCAGCCCTTTTCCTTTTTTTGTTATTTTGAAGCTGTAAAAGATGGACATAAAAAAGTAATCTTGCTTAAAATATTAAAGAAATGTGTCATCTTTAACTTTATGCCATTTAAAAATCAGGTCATCTTTTACTTGCTTAGCGAGTAAACAATAAATAGTACCAGAAATTTTGACCAGGGGTGCCCAAACTTTTGCATGCCACTGTAGACCTCTTTCGTTCAATGACAGTGGGATCACAAAGTATCAATGAACTTTGATACAATGGTATTTCTATGCTATATTGATTGTCCTGTTGTACCTACTATTTATTACAAATTACCATAAATTGCACATTTACACCGAGATGTAAAGATTTTTACTTCTCATACATGTGAGGGATGTCAGAAATAAAGTTATTTCAATTCATTTCAACATGGCAGAGCACTGAACTACTGTATAGAGTGTAAACACAAGAGATTCAGCAGATAGTCTACCCAGAGTAACCTGCACAAAGTGCTGGAGGAACTCAGCAGGTTGGGCAGTGTCTATGGAGAGGAATGAACAGTCGACATTTCAGGCTGAGGCCCTTCATCAAGAAAGAGAAAGAAGCCACAAAACGAATATGATGGGAAGGGAATATGTACAAGCTGGCAGGTGATAGATGAATCCAGATGAGGAGAAACATAGGTGGGTGGGGGAGGTGGGATGATGTGAGAAGTTGGGAGGTAATGGGTGGGAAAGGAAAAAAATACTCAAATGGCAAAATAGTACAACCACGGCTGAGAGGGAAATCAACCCTAATGTAACGGCAAAAGAGAGGGTATACGACAAACCAAAAATTAGTGGTTAAGACAGACTGGGAAGCTTTTAAAAACCTACAGAGAGCAACTAAAATAATCATTATGAGGGAAAAGATGAAATATTTAAAAAAGCAAGCAAACAATATAAAAGTGGATAGTAAAAGCTTTTTCAAGTATGTAAAAAATAGAGAGATGAGTGCGAATATAGGACCGCTAGAAAATGAGATCAGAAAAATAATAATGGGACAAGGAGATGGCAGGTGAAATAAATGAGTATTTTGCATCAGTCTTCACTGTGGAAGACACCAGCAGTATGTCAGATGTTGAAGGGTGTGAGGGAAGAGAATTGAGTGACAAGGGAGAAAGTGCTCAAAGTCCTGAAAGACCTGGCCCAGATGAATTGTACCCTACAGTTCTGAAAGAGGTAGTATTAGAGTTTGTGGAGGCATTAGTAATGATCTTTCAAAAATCATTGGACTCTGGCATAGTGCCAGAGGACTATGAAATTGCACACGTCACTCCACTCTTTAGGAAAGGAGGAAGGCAACAGAAAGGAAATTATAGACCAGTTAGCCTACCTCGGTGGTTGGGAAGATGTTGGAGTCAATTATTAAGGGTGATGTTATAGAGTACTTGGTGACACAGGACAAGGTCAGCATGCTTGCTTTAAGGGAAAATCTTGCCTGATGAACCTGTTGGAATTATTTGAGGAGGTTATAAGTAGAATAGATAAAGGGGATATAGTGAATGTTGTATATTTGGACTTTCAGAAGGCCTTTGTCAAGGTGCCACACATGAGGCTGCTTACCGAGTTAAGAGCCCATGGTTAGAGCATTGGCTGATTGGTAGGAGGCAGTGAATGGGAATAAAATGATCCTTTTTTGATTGGCTGCCAGTGACTAGTCATGGTCCACGGGGGGGGGGGGGCTGTTGGGACCGCTTCTTTCCATGCTGTACATAAATGATTTAGATGATGGAATAGATAGCGTTGTTGCCAAGTTTGCAGATGATACAAAGATTGGTGGAGGGGCAAGTGGTGTTGAGGAAACAGGTAGGCTACAGAAGGACTTAGACAAATTAGGAAGATGGGCAAGAAAGTGGCAAATGAAATAATGGAAAATGCATGGTCTTTGGTAAATGAAATAAATGTGCAGACTATTTTCTAAATGGGGAGAAAATCCCAAAATCTGAACTGCAAAGGTACTTGGGAGTCCTTTTGCAGAACACTGTAAAGGTTAACTTGCGGGTTGAGACAGTGGTGAGGAAGGCTAATGCAATGTTAGCATTCGTTTCAAGAGGTCTAGAATACAAGAGCAAGGATGTGATGCTGGGGCTTTATAAGGCACAGGTAAGGCCTCACCTTGAGTACTGGGAACAGTTCCAGGCTCCTCATCTAAGATAAGATAGAATTAGATAAAGAGGACCCAATTAAATAAGTAACACTTAAAACATTATTTATTTATTGAGAAAAATAATCCAATATTACTTGTATTTATTGGAAAAAGTATGTGAACCTCTGATTTCAGTAGCTAATGTGATCCCCTTGTACAGCAATAAGTTCAACCAAACGTTTTGGTAACATCAGTCCTGCTTATTGATTTGGAGGAGTTTTAGGCCATTCCTCCTTACAAAACTGCTTCAATTCTGGGATGTTGGTGGGCATCCTTGCATCAACTGCTTGCTTCAGGTCCTTCCACAACATTTCTATAGGATTAAGGTCAGGACTTTGACTCGACCATTCCAAAACACCAATTTTCTTCTTTTTAAACCATTCTGTAGTTGATCTTGTCTTTTGGATCATTTTATTGTTACATTATCTTTCTTGAATTAAGCTTCAGATGATGGCCTGCTACCCTGACATTCTCCTGTAAAATGTCTTGATTCAATTTTGAATTCATTGTTCCCTCAACGATTGATGCTCCTTCCAACATGCTTCACTGTTGGGAAGAGGTTTTGATGTTGGTGTACTAAGTATTCTGAACACCAGTCCTTGAGTAAAGGCTTTGCAACACATTAACAGTGTGATAGGCTATGCTGGAAGCTGTTGGAACACTTCTGGCCACTTTGTAGCTTCATCCACAACTACCAAGAAATTTGTGCCCATGAATGGTCTGGAAAAATCTACATGAATCCACTGCCAGGGCAATACAGACCTTCCCCAGGAATGGAGAGGCACTGCTCTTGGCATCTTCTGGACATGTTGGCAACCCAAATAGTGAATGGTAAGCTGTTTGATCTGGCGATCTATCCCAAGCCACCCACCAAAGCTTGAAGCAATTGCTTTCATTTTGACCACGCCCAGATGACCAGCATGTGGCTCCACCAACACTAGCTCTCAGCTTGGATCATACAGCAACTCTCAATCCTCAAGTCAGGCAACCCCATCAAGAGGAGTGTCTTTTTCAATTATTTCCTTTTCCAAGGGTAAACGGAACAATACAGCAGCATTTCCATCATTAGTTGGCCTCTTGAAGTGAATTGTGTCCTCCAAGAAATGGAGCCCATTTCTGCATTCATGCTACTGCTGTTGGTGGAGCACCATTCTGTGAAATGAAAATGGACACTAGTGGTTGGTGATCAGTAATGAGAGTAAACTCTCTCCCATACAAGTACAGGTTGAAATGTTTCAATAGGTACATTTAATGTCAGAGAGATGTATACAATGTATATCCTGAAATTCTTTTTCTTCACAAGCATCCATGAAAATAGAGGAGTGCCCCAAAGAATGACATAAAATGTTAGAACCCCAAAGCCCCCTACAATGCCCCTCCCACACACAACCAGCAGCAAGATGACCCCCCAACCCCACCAGCAAACAAGCTTCAGCATCCTCCACTGACCATTCAAGTGTGCAGCAAAGCATCAATGAAGATACAGACTTGCAGTACCCCAAAAACTACTCATTCACCCAGTAGTTCAACATACCACAGGCTCTCTCTCTAATAAGGGAAAAAGGGAAGTCCCCGTTTCACAGCGAGAGGGGAGACATAACAAACAACTCGCTGATTTATGATGTTAAAAGTCTGTTGCGTCGCTTTTTCTGAGTTCTGTGCCCGGAGAGTTGGCACCAAAAAGGCGCAACTCTCCGGACGCACAACCCACGGCAGCTAACCCGCTGCTCCTGGTGTTCCGTGTTCTCCCATGATGCTTCAGTCAGGAGCACCGGCCTAGAATCAGCACGTCCCCAGAGCCACAAAGTCCCGGAACCCTGAAGTCATGCTTGTCTTCCAGCTGAGTGCTTGGGATATCAAAAAGCAGCCGGTTGTGAGGCCCTGAGAGTGGGTCCCATTCCCACAAAGAACTGAAGTCAGAGAGTAACTCCAGGTCAGGGTCTTCAAAAGAACCCCCCCCCCACACCCTAAAAAGGGAGAAAAGAAACATCAAAGATAGAAATAAAGCTGTTTCTGAATATGCAAGCAAAGGAGCTGCCATTTAGTGCCATCTTAATTTTTCTGGAGTTTTACACCCCAAAGCACATTCAAAGCCTCTCTGTCAGTCTATGCATAATATTTCTCTGCAAATGCTCTTGGGCATTCACCTCCATTACTCATAACCTGACATGGCTGCATCTAAATCATAAGGCAAGGTGTCACAGGCAAGCTTTACTGGAAGATACAGTGTGAATACAGTGTCCGACATCACCATTTCCTTTGCCTTTAGTCCATTGCTATTTCTTCCTGATCTGTAGTAATGAGTTCAAGGGGTGGGGCACAGCAGCCAGGTTTGGCAGGAGCCTGTTATGGTAATTGACAATCCTAAAATGGACCACATCTATGATATTGTAGCAGTGTGCTACACACAGCGCTGAAATAATGACACGTAGTTGGTGAGCTACAGTTGGAAAAGAGGTTTATTCAAACTTCGCGGCTTCGCTTTAAAGCCTTCCTGTTCCCGCCCTCCCCGGCGGGAATGCTGTAGGGGGCGCATATTCACAGTCCCGTCCCGTCCCGTCCCGCGCGCTGGCTTTTCCCCTTGCTGGTGAAGCAGGCTTGGCGCCCTCTTTGGGACCGGCCTCAATGCCAGCGCGCGCCACTTTGTGAGCCAGTTCGAGTGCGCTGGGAAGTGGGTCCCAACAACATGTCCTTTGGTCTTGGGGCATCCACCACGACTTGAGTTTTCTCAGCACACTTATGCTTGGTTTAAAGGATTCACATTTGTCATGTCATACTCTGAGTCCCTAATCTTTTGAACACTGTCTTGAGATTTTGGAGATGTTCCTTGTCACCCTTGCTGGTAACAATGATGTCACCAGGGAATTATGTCATCCAGGTAACACTGTGTACCTGGCAACCTTGCAGCACTAGCTGCATAGCTGTCTGCCAGAGTACAGGTGCTGATACTACTCCAAAAATAAGTGTTATATCGATAAAGCCCTTTGGATCTTCTTCCATCTCTGTAGGTAAGCCTAAGTTGACTTTGCTGAAGTATTTTCCTCCAGAAAGGTTTACAAAAATATCCTCTATCCTGGGCAGAGAGTATTGATCAGTCAACACGAGTGAATCTGCAGATGCTGGAAATAAATAAAAACACAAAATGCTGGTAGAACTCAGCAGGCCAGACAGCATCTATGGGAGGAGGTAGATGAAGGGTTTCAGCCCGAAACGTCGCCACTACCTCCTCCCATAGATGCTGTCTGGCCTGCTGAGTTCTGCCAGCATTTTGTGTTTTTATTTGAGTATTGATCAGTATTCAGTACAGAGTTAATGATGACCTTAAAATCTCCACAGATCCTGACAAACCCATTCTTTTTGGCTGCTGGGACCACTGGCATTTGCTTCACTCAGCTTTGGAAGGAATTCTTCCAGCCTCCATGCGATCTAGTTCACTGGGCACTTTGTCATAGATGGTATAAGGAACTGGACAGCCTTTGTAAAACTTAGGTGTGCCACACAACTTCACCTTCGATATGTTTGAGTTTTCCACTGCCAATCTTGAACACTGCTGAGGCATCATCCAGTAGCTTTCTTAATTCACTTTCAGTTAACTGTATTACAGGGGATGTGGCATAGAAATGGTGGATGGATCTCCAATCAAGTTGTAGTTATTTCAGCCAATCATAGCCCCACATTGCTGGCCCTCCTATTTTTGCCATATACAAGCCTGATGTAGCTTGTTGGTTATTATATTTTACTGTTGGAATGTCATTCCCACAGGAGTTATACTTTCTTAGTCAGATATCTTCAGGGTTCACTTCAGTATCTTTGAACTGTTGTTCAAACTCATTTCGTAGAATGACTGAAACAGCCAAGCCAGTGTCCAATTCTGTTTTAATTAATTTGGCACTCACTTCTGGTGTAGGCCATGTAGCCTGTTTCTTCACAAAAAAGAGAAAATCTGCAGATGCTTGAAATCCATGCAAAACACACAAAATGCTGGAGGAACTCAGTGGGCCAGGCAGCATCTATGGAAAAAAATAAACAAAAGATGTTTTGGGCCCAGACCCTGGGTTCCTCCAGCATTTTGTGTGTGTTGCTTGTCTCTTGTTAGTTTTCATATCGTAAATCTGAAGGCTGAACAATCCTGTTTCACTCTCATTATCAGATTTTCAATCGACAGCATGCAGATTTGTGCGCTGTTTGAAACTGCAACCACTTTATTTTTAGTCAGGGCATGAAGGGATATAGCAGAAGGCAGGAGATTGGGGCTGAGAGGGAAAATGGCTCAGCCTTGATGAAATGGTGGACCAGACTCAATGGGCGGTCTAAATCTGCTCCTAAAACTTATGAGCATTTTATCCTCCTCTCTTCCCTGTTCAGTTCATTTATTTTTGTCTGTCTGACATTGTTTTGTATGTATCATAATTTGTTGCATTTTCGGCAAGTTTAGCCTTTAAACCTATAATTGTCTGATGTATGTGAGCCCCTGCCATTCGAGATGAATGCCAATAGGAGCATTTAATTGGTAGTGGGAGCTTATCCCCATTTCCAACACCCCCCCCCCCCCAGCTATAACAACCTTAAGCAACACTACACGATTGACTGGTTAGATATTTGCATTAATGAGCAAGATTCCAAGTGTACCTAATATAGTGGCAACTGAGTGTAATTCCTGTTCCATAGGATTCTGAATAGGCTATCTGCACTCAAGCATGCGTTGAAAGGGTGCGTTGCAAGTTCAAAATGAATCATGGGAACAATATTTCTCAAACTATGTGATCAATTTAAGGGACGTAATCCCCAAGTTCACATTTAGTATTTCTACACTCAAATAGAAATTAGGAAAGTTTCTGTCAGAAAACAGTATTTTGGGAAAGACGTGTGAAAATTAAAGACATGACAAGGCAAGCTTGCATCAAAAATTGTTCTGGCTCTATAGTTGAACAAACTTTTTTTTACCTTCATCATTCTTTTAAATTAAGTCCTTGAGTGTTAGTGGTGCTGGCGTTTAAATCCAAGGTTCTTTTAGAAGTCAGAAATGAGACATAAATCTTGATCATTTTATTAAAGCTTGGAAGAACAGAAACAGAACAGTGACAGGGGTCTACTACTTGAAGAAGAGGGAAACTAATGATGGAGCCTAGCATAAAACAGCTACTTTAATACCCAAAGAAAAGAAAATTTCCATTCAGATCTATAGATAATAATAAACTAATGAGAAAACACATTCATTTAATGCAGAACAAAGCTCCTGGAGTTTTTCAAAATTATATTTTGTATAACCATGAGAAGCATCTTAAACTGTTATGCATATAAAGGCTATTTAAAATATAAGCAGATAATTATTTGTTAAATTGCAAAGGAAATGACCAATTACACGTTCGGATCCAACAGTAAATTTTAATGTCATTTCTAACTGCAGATATAGAGTTGAGGGTGGGCCAATTCCTGTTATGCTTCCTTTTACATTTTGTTAATTGGCTCATTTTCTGATTTAAACATGACAGTCCCACAAACAAAAAAAATAATAACTTTGGGTTAAGTGAGTATAAATATTTCTCCCTAAAATGCAAAATGTCAGATTGAATATTTCTGAAGGAACATCACTATCCGCCAATATCATTGAAAAACATCAGGGAAGTTAATTGACTGGAATGTCTCTCTGGGCATGCAGCATGACTTTTCTGCCAGTTGATGGGCATCTTAAAATAATGCAAATTTTAGTTAGGTGCTAGAAAGCTAGTTCATGGGTTGATGAGATGTTAAACATTTTTCTAGTACTCTGTATCAATCACTGAACAACTAGTAATATTTAAGCCTGAGTTTTGCTATGAATTGTTCATTTCATGTACTGTACTGTAAACATTTATTCTTTCTTTGTTTTAGAATGGTTTCACTCCACTCTATATGGCTGCCCAGGAAAATCACATTGAAGTTGTCAAGTTTCTTCTGGAAATTGGAGCTAACCAGAGCACAGCCACTGAGGTAAATGGTTGAATGATAGCATATCAAGTGTCTTTGGAGTCATACAGCACTGAAATGAATTATTCAGCCCCAAGGTTACCTCTGAGGTATCGCCCAATCACTATTGTGATAACAACTCTCCCCTATTTCTCTTTAAAGCTCTTTTTTCTCACTTCAGATTGACACCCCCTTGTTTTTGATACCCCTGTCATGAGGAAGAAGATTCTGATTATCCATCATGTTTTTCATAATTTTATATGTTTTTATCAGCCTTTTTTGTTTCAGGGGAAACAAACCCAGCCTATCCAATCTTGTTCCATAATTTATGTCCCCAATCTAATCAATTTATAAAGGGTCTCAACCTGAATCATCACCTGTCTATTCTTCTCCATAGATGCAGACTAACCTGCTGAGTTCTTCCAACATTTTAAAGAACAAAGAACAATATAGCACAGTACAGGCCATTCAGCCCACAATGTTGTGCCAACCCTTAAACCCTGCCCCCCCATATAACCCTCCACCTTAAATTCCTCCATATACCTGTCTAGTAGTCTCTTAAATTTCACTAGTGTATCTGCCTCCACCACTGACTCAGGCAGTGCATTCCACGTACCAACCACTCTCTGAGTTAAAAACCTTCCTCTAATATCCCCCTTGAACTTTCCTCTCCTTATCTTAAAGCCATGTCCTCTTGTACTGAGCAGTGGTGCCCTGGGGAAGAGGCGCTGGCTGTCCACTCTGTCTGTTCCCCTTAATATCTTGTATAACTCTAAGATGTCTCCCCTCATCCTCCTCCTCTCCAGAGAGTAAAGCCCTAGCTCCCTTAATCTCTGATCATAATCCACACACTCAAAACCAGGCAGCATCCTGGTAAATCTCCTCTGTACCCTTTCCAATGCTTTCACATCCTTCCTATAGTGAGACGACCAGAACTGGACACAGTACTCCAAGTGTGGCCTAGCCAGAGTTTTATAGAGCTGCATCATTACCTCGCGACTCTTAAACTCTATCCCTTGACTTATGAAAGCTAACACTCCATAAGCTTTCTTAACTACCCTATCTATCTGTGAAGCAACTTTCAGGGATCTGTGGACATGTACCCCCAGATCCCTCTGCTCCTCCACACTCCCAAGTATCCTGCCACACTCCCAAGTTTTCTGTGTGTTGCTCTTGAAATATATTGTTTCTTTCAGGGAACTATGAATTTTAATGCCAAGGTCATCAACACTGCACCATTTGTTTTATATGACCTATCCAACATGCACTTGTTGGGATTAAATGCTATCTGACAATGCCCCACCCAACTTCACATCTATTCTGCAGTTTTAGATAATATTCCTTGCTATCCCAACACTAACATTCTAGTCATCTGAGTGTTTATTCATTGTGCATCTTGTATTCACATCCAGGTGAACAAAACATGTAATAGGCATGAAAGACCCCAACACCAATCCTTGCATTCAGAGAAACATCCATCCACCACTGTTCATTTGAGTCCTATAACCAAAATACAATCCAATTTTCAGCCCATAGTGTTCTACAGACCTTTAAACTTACTCCGTAAGATCATAAGACATGGGAGCAGAATTAAGCCATCGAGTCTGCTCCACCATTCAGTCATAGCTGATCATTTTTTTCCTCCTCCTCAATCCCAGTTCCCAGCTCTCTTCCTAAAACCTTTGAACTATGTTCAATCAAGAACCTACCAATCTCTGCCTTAAATACACCCAACAACATGGCTTCCACAGCTGCATGTAGCAAGAAATTCCACAAATTACCACCTGTTGGCTAAAGAAATTTCTCCACATCTCTGTTTTGAAAAGGCGCCCCTCTATCCTGAGGCTGTGCCCTCTTGTCCTAGACTTTCCCACCATGGAAAATATCCTTTCCACATCCTCTCTGTCCTGGCCTTTCAACATTCAAAAGGTTTCAGTGAGATCCCTCCTCATCCTTCTGAATTCCAGTGAGTACAGACCCAGAGCCAAAATCTATCTAAGCCTTCCCTCCCACATAAAACTCCATTTTCTTTCATGTGCCTTTCTAAGTGTATCTTAAACTTCCCTCATGTATCTGCATCTGCCTCCAATACCAGCAGTGCATTACGTATACTTACCACTCTGTGTAAAAAATCCTGCCTCTGACATCCTACTGATACTTTAAATTATCTTAAAGGTATGCCCCTCGTATTAGCCATATCTGTCCTGGGATTCCCCCTCTTGGAATCCAGCACCAACCTGACTTTTCCATATTGTAATATAGTTCTAACAATAGTTACAACTATTGTAATATTGCCCATTTGGCATGCATTTACTATCTCCCATTGTACTTTGTAGAGCACATTCTTACTACTGTTTGGGGGGTCTGAATCTAACTCCTATCAAGGTCTTTTTACTGTTGCCTTTCTTTAACTCTATCCACAATGATTCAACACTTTCTGATCCTATGTCACCTCTTTCTAATGATTTGATTTCGCTGTTTATCAACAGAGCCACACCACCCCCTCTGCCTTCCTGCCTGTCCTTGCACATTCAAGCTCCCAGCTATAATCTTCATTCAGCCATGATTGTATGATGGTTATAACATCATACCTGCCAATCTTGTGCTACAAGTTCATCTACCTTATTCCGTATACTGGGTGCATTCAAATATAACGCCTTCAGTCCGGTATTCACCTTTTTTGATTTTGTCTGATCTTTATGCTGTAATTCATCATGCTCACTGCAATTTTGCCCTGTCATTAGCCTCTGCTTACTGGGTGTCTCACTACACATTGCCTCTGTTTGTAGACCAACAACCTCATCTTCAGCATGATCACTGCAGTTCCCAACCCCTGCCAAATTAGTTTATCCCACCCAAACAACTCTAGCCAACCTGCCTGCAAAGATATGGTATTCCATTGTCTTCTTAGGAAGCTAGGCCCTGTACTTTGGAGTTAATTTCCCATCTCCTCGATTGCATGTGATTCAAAGTATTAAGGACTTTGGAAGCCTCCTCTCCAGAGGATCCCCACAATAGCACATTATATAATGAGGTACTTGAATGTTGAGAAATAGGACACATTGGTACAAATCCCATGCCACCACACTCTGGCAGATAATAAGACCATGGACATATCCATGTGGAAACTGTGTGAAAGTGTACTGAAGGAAGCTAACTGATCTACATTACTCACTATTAGGAATGGAGAGGAAAGCATTAGCCAAAATATAACAGCATAATAGCTGTTGGTGCCTCTAGAAAAGTTCTTAATCGGGGTCACAAAATCTGAAACAGCTCTGGCCAGCTGAGGGGCAAATCTGTTTAGCTGGCTATAATTAATGGTCATAAACCATGAACCATCAGGTTTCTGAACTGGCCAAACAAGGCAATTATAAGAGGATGAAGCAAGATGAAGGACCCCCCAGGTTTAGGAGAGAATTGATATTACTTGGTTAAGTACTATTTGCAAGGGCAAGAGTATAAAGACAGGTTCCCATTTTGCCTTTCCAAGCAGAATAGGCACCTTCTGAATACCAAAAGCAAATTTGCCAAAGGGTGTTCTGACATTAACAAATCAATTCCCAAGATGTTTTCAGGTACCTGGAAGATTAGTACATATACAGCCCAAGGAGCTCCCTTGCCAATCGTGAGATGGACAACATCAATAACCAATCCTCCATATACCTGAATACACACTCACTTCCCTGTATATAGAAGGAGACGAAGGGTCTCAGCCCGAAACATCAACTGTACTTCTTCCTATAGATGCTGCCTAGCCTGCTGCGTTCCACCAGCATTTTGTGTGTGTCCCCTGTATAGAGATTTGGATTCACCTGTAATAAGGTAACCTCAGACCCAGTGTCCACCAGGGCGATTCACCACTGCTACCACTGCTTATTGCAAAGGGTAATAGGTGTGTCTGACCTCGAGTCTTGCTCTGGGACACCAGAAATATGAGTTGCCCTTATAGCAACAGTGATGGTCCCGCAGCCCTGTCCATACTGTCACCATGGTTCGGACATGGCCCAAGTGTAGACTGACGGACACTGAAGCGGGTCGATATTTCCACAGATTTTAATGCAAACAGTGTTAAAGGGAAAAGAAAACAATAAACTCTAGGCCAAACAGGACCGTTAGCTAAAACTCTCAAATGGTGAACAAAGCCGACACTGCAACTGAAAAGAATAACTAAATACAAAACGAATACTGCTAGTCTTCAGAGTCCATTGACCTGACAGTCCAATTTCTCAGGCAAGGTGCAATGCAGGCATCAAAGTGTTGCCGTGCCCATGTCCAAGTCTCGACAAAAACTGCGACGAAATGAATGGAGTTAAATACTATCGCAATGCAATAATAGTTAGACAACACGTGCATATTCATGAGTGCAATTGCCGAATCTGATGTGCTACTGAATCAGTGGTTGTGACACATACCTGTAGATGACAGTTAAATAACCTACTATCCAGAGTCCAAATCCCCTAACTCTGGATATAATCAGAGAGCTATTGTATCTATAAATTAAGGTATACACATGGGAGGTGAGATTAACTCATGTATTCACGTTGAAGAGAGAGAGATCAATGCACATGCATAGTGAACAATTCAATGTGTGTGCCTAATGAACAGATTAATGTGTATGCATAATGAACAGATCAATGCGCCTGTATAGTGAACAGATAAATGTGCAAGCCTACTGAACAGTCCAATATACAAGCCTAGTGAACAGATCGATGTGTATGCATAGTGAACAGATCAATGTGCATGCATTGTGAACAGATCAATGCGCCTGTATAGTGAACAGATAAATGTGCAAGCCTACTGAACAGTCCAATATACAAGCCTAGTGAACAGATCGATGTGTATGCATAGTGAACAGATCAATGTGCATGCATTGTGAACAGATCAATGCGCCTGTATAGTGAACAGATAAATGTGCAAGCCTACTGAACAGTTCAATATACAAGCCTAGTGAACAGATCGATGTGTATGCATAGTGAACAGATCAATGCGCATGCATTGTGAACAGATCAATGCACCTGTATAGTGAACAGATCAATGTGCATGACTAGTGAACTGATCAATATGTGTGCATAGTGAGCAGATCACTGCACATGCATAGTGAACAGATTAATGCAAAAGCCTAGTGAATAGATAAATGTGCAAGCCTAGTGAACAGATCAATGTGTATGCGTAGTGAACAGATAAATGCGTATGCATAGTGGATAGATTAATGTGCATGAATAGTGAACAGATAAATGTGCATGCCTAGTGAACAGATCAATATGTATGTGTAGTGAACAGATCAATGTGCATGTATAGTGAACAGATCAATGTTTATGTGTAGTGAACAGATCAATGTGCAAGTGTAGTGAACAGATCAATGCTTATGCATAGTGAACAGATAAATGTGCATGTCTAGTGAGTAGATCAATGTGCATGCATATTGAACAGATCAATGAGCATGCGTAGTGAACAGATCAATGTGCAAGCCTACTGAACAGTTCAATATGCAAGCCTATGTATCAATATCAATTCACTATGCACCTGTATAGTGAACAGATCAATATGCAAGCCTAGAGAACAGATCAATGTGTATGCATATTGAACAGATCAATGCACATGCATAGTGAATATATCAATGAGTATGCATAGTGAACAGATCAATGCGGATGTGTAGTGAACAGATCATTGTGCAAGTGTAGTGCACAGGTGTCGTTATTGGTCCATAATCAGTGCTAAGGGGAGTCAGCACTAAAAGAAATAATCCTTACATTCCACTTCCTCCCCCTTTCGATAAATTAACATTAAGATGTACATGTAACAAAATATTCAATTTCCCTTTAACAAACATTCAAATAAACATGCTTTCACAATAACAGTCCAGAACTAACCTTACTATAATAAAGATCCATTTTTTTGGATGGGGCTTTGTTTCTTTCAGGATAGGGCCTACAGACCTGTGGAGTGGCACCTGGCTTGGCCAACTTTCTCTGTTGCAGATGCCACATTGCTGTTAGTGACATGATCATCACTGAGAAGTAGGTCTGGTGGTGTTAATGTATCTGTCTCATTGGATGCAGTCGACTCAGGTGTGTTCTTCGGCTGAGCATCCAGTACCTAGTACACATGACATCTCCATTTAAGATCTCCAACATCCACTGTGAAGGTCAGTGGTAACAGTTCTTGTAGCTATCCTACTGGATGTCTGTTTGTCTTCTTGGTTATCCCACGCTAGGACTTCCTGTCCAATCTTAAAATTCCTTGCTGGTTCACTTGGGACTGTCTGAACTGTTTATTCTGCACTTCCCTCTGTAGATCTGGTTTCAGGAGGTCTATGTGAGATCTCAGATTCCTGCTCATGAATAGCATTGCAGGTGTTTGATTCGTCATTGCATGAACAGAGTTCCAATAGACAAAAAGGAAATTGTGCTGTAGAGAAATGTCCTTTAAAGCTTTAATGGACTTCTTGAAGATTTGGATAAACCTTTCAGCTAATCTATTCACTGCTGGGTGGTGAGCAGCTGACTTGAAATGTCTGATGCCATTTTTCTTCATGAACAGTCTGAACTCTTCTGACATGTATAGCGATCCGTTGTCACTCACAATTTGTTCAAGTAAGCCATTTCTGGAGAATATAGTACTCAGAACAGAAACTGTCATTTCTGACATGGTTGACTTCATTGGTACAACCTCTGGCCATTTCAAATGAGCATTCACAGCAATCAGAAACATGGAGTCCATGAATGGCCCAGCAAAGTCAATATGCACTTTTTTTGCATGGTGAAGACGTCCACTCCCACGATTGTAACTGTGCTTGTGGGGGTGCATTTTGAACTTTCTGGCATCCTGAACAGCTTTTGGTCAAGTCTTCAATCTGCCTATCCCCGGCTACCACACGAAGATCCAGGTGAGACACTTCGTTTTTACTGTACTGTACTCTTTACTGTGTCCTTTTCTGACACACTGATGTGCAGTTTAGAGGGAGCAACAACACAAGATCTACACATCAGGGTTCTTTGACATATAGAGAATTGGCCTTGTCTGCTTGAGAACTCTGGAAACATAGGATTACTATGAGCTGGCCATCATTTCATGGTGATGTCATAGACTTTTGACAATGTCAGGTTATTCCTTGTTTCTCTTTGTCTTTCAAAATTCATTATTGCCAACTGGTCCGTTAATGCTGTGCGGAACATCTCTGTTGGGTCACAGTATGAAGACTTTTCTTCTTCAGTTGTCAACAGCGGAAGACATGACAGACCGTCTGCATTGCTATTTTGTTTGGTACGCTTGAACACTACATCACAAGAGTGGGCTCCCAGGAAAAGTGTCCAACATTGTAACTGGTTAGCAGTCATCACTGAGATTCCCTTCCTGGGACTGAAAATGAACATGAGGCACTGGTGGTTTATCACGAGAGTAAATCTTTTTCTGTAAGGTAGTGGTAGAAGTTCTTTACTCCCTATACTAGACTAAGGGAAACTTGGTTGACCTGTGTGTAGTTGCATACTGTGTACGTCAGTGATCTTGAAGCAAATGTAATCGGGCATTCAGATCCATCTTTCATTGTGTGTGAAAAAATGGCTCCAATGCTATAAGTGGACGCATTACACGCCAGTCTGATGTGTAGAGACGGATCATAATAGGTGAGCAGATCATCTTATGATACTGATCTCTTTGTTTCCTTGAGTACTCTTTTACATCTCTCTGTCCATTCCCACATTGCTCTTGTCGGTGTCAGTATGTTCAATAGGTGCGGCACTGTAGCACTGTTTGGGAGGAACCGGTGGTAGTAGTTTACAAGACCCAAGTATGTCCCGAGTTGTGACACAGTTACCAGTTTAGATGCCTGCAGAACTGCTTTAATATTCTCTTCTGACTTTTGTAAGCCATGCTTGTCAATGGCATGTCCACAGTATGAGATTTCATTCTTGAAAATCTCACATTTCTGTCTCTTTGCACACAGACCATAGTCACTCAGCCTGGTAAGCACTTGATATCAAGTTTCCAGAGGTGCTCTTCATCATTCTTACCAGTCACAATGATGCCATCAAGGTAACATTGTGCTCCTGGGATACCTGGATCACTTAGTCCATTGCTCTTTGCCTAATTGCTGGAGCTGATGCAATACCAAAGATTATCCTGGAGCAGTCCCTTGTGAGTTTTGATTGTGAGGGACTTCCTGCTTCACTTCTCAATTTACAATTGCAGATAGGCTTGTGACAAGTCAATTTTTGGAAACCTCCCCTCACCTGCCAAAGATGCAAAAACATCTTCTATTGATGGCAGGGACAGCACAGTACACAGGACAGGGTTAATGCTCATTTTGAAGACCCCTCAAATGCGAACTGCTCTAGCCTTCCCTTTCTTGATGACTGGGACAACGGGCATGGCCCAAATGCTCCACTCAAGCTTGGAGAGAATTCAGATGCCTCCAAGCTCTGAAGTTCAGCATCCACTTTAGGACATAGTGTGTAAGGCATTGGAAGCACATTATGGAATCATGGTGTTGTCTGCTTCATCCAGTTCAATTCTGGCCTTCATGCCTTTGAATTTACCAATACCCTTCTCAAACACTTTCCCATCAGCATTGAGCAGCTGTGACGGCCTCTGGTTATTGCTTCCATTTGGGCTGCAGTTGCCTGTTGATGATACTTTGAGAGCTTTGATTTAGTTGGTGGTGGGTGAGTGGAATGCACTGCCAGTGGTAGTGGTAGAAGCGGTTACAATGGGGTCTTTTAATAGGATCTTTGATAGGTACATGGAGCTTAGAAAAATAGAGGGCTATACACTGGGGAAATTCTAGGCATTTTCTAGAGTAGGTTACGTGGTCGGCACAACGTTGTGGGCTGAAGGGCCTGTAATGTGCTGCAAATTTCTATGTTCTATGACCCTAGTGGAGCCAGCAAGATGTCTCCTCTCTGTAAAGATCCCTATTCTGTCAATCAGGTGTGCATACCAAGGAGGAAGGAGACAGCCTCAGGGCTGTTAAAGGCATTATTGTTTTAAATGGCAGATTGTGTTGCCATGTCACGGAGGTTTGAAATAAGATCATAAGACATAGGAGCAGAATTAGGCTATCTGGCCCATTGAGTCTGCTTCACCATTCAAACATGGCTGATCCTTTCATCCCCCTCCTCAGCCCCATTCCCTGGCCTTCTGTCTGTAAATTTTGATGCCACATCCAATTAAGAACCTATCAAGCTCTGCCTTAAATATACCCAACGACCTGGCTTCCACAGCTGCATGTGGTAATAAATTCCACAAATTCACCCTCCTCTGGCTAAAGAAATTTCTCGGCATCTCTGTTTTAAATGGATGCTCCTCTATCCTGAGGCTGTGCCCTCTTGTTCTAAACTCCCCCACCATGGAAAACATTCTTTTCAGATCAACTCTTCCTAGGGCTTTCAACATTCAAAGCGTTTCAATGAGATCCCCCCAAATCGTCCTAATTTGCAGAAAGTACAGACCCTGAGCCATCAAACGTTCCTCACATGATAACCCTTTCATCAGAATTATCCTTCTGAACCTCCACTGGGCCCTCTCCAATGCCAGCACACCTTTTCTTAGATGAGGAGCCCAAAACTGTTCAGAATACTCAAGGTAAGGCCTCACCAGTGCCTTATGGCCGCATGGTGTGCCGACAACAACCTGGCCCTTAACACCCAGAAGACCAAGGAGATCATTGTGGATTTCAGGCGTGTTAGGAGTCACACTCACGTTCCCATCTACATCAACGGAGCTGTAGTGGAGCATGTATCAAGTTTCAAGTTCCTTGGTGTCCACATTTCCGAGGATATCACCTGGTTTCTGAACTCCTCCATCCTGATCAAAAAGGCACAACAGCGCCTTTATTTCCTGCGGAGCATCAAGAAAGCTCACCTCTGTCCCAGGATACTGACGGACTTTTACCACAGTACCATTGAGAGCATACTCAACAACTGCATCTCAGTGTGGTATGGCAATTGTCCCGTATCAGACTGCAAAGCACTCCAGCAGGTGGTGAAAACTGCCCAGCAGATTATCGGCACCCAATTGCCCACCATTGAGAACATCTACCATAAACGCTGCCTGGGCAGGGTGAAAGGCATTATCAAGGATGCATCTCAATCTACCCATGGACTTTTTACTCTCCGGTAGGCACTACAGGAGCCTCCGCTCCCATACGAGCAGGCACAGGAAGAGCTGCTTCCCTGAGGCTGTGACCCTGCTGAACCTCACATCACAGCACTAAGCAATATTGCACCCATATTTTACTGTCTCAGTACTTTTATATTTGTGTGGCGTAGCACTTACTTTTTATTCGCAGTTATTTTGTAAATAACACTTTTCTTTGCATTTCTGGTTAGATGCCAACTGCAATTCATTGGCTTTGTATCTGTACTCAGCACAATGACAATAAAGTTGAATCTATCAATAAAGTCTCGGTATCACATCCCTGCTCTTGTATTCAAGACCGCTTGAAATGAATACTAGCATTGCATCTGCCTTCCTCAACACTGACTCTACCTGCAGGCTGACCTTTAGGGGGTTCTGCATAAGGACTCCAAAGTCCCTTTGCATCCCAGATGTTTGGATTTTCTCCCCCTTTAGAAAATACTCTGCACATTTATTTCTACTACCAAAGTTGATAACAATGCATTTTCCAACATTGTATTTCATTTGCCATTCTCTTGCCCATTCTCCTAATCTGCCTAAGACCTTCTGCAGACTACCTATTTCCTCAACACTATCTGCCCCTCTACCAATCTTCGGATCATCTGCAAATTTGGTGACAAAGCCATCTATTCCATCATCTAAATCATTGATATACAGCATAAAAAGAAGTGGTTGCAACACCGACCCCTGCAGAACACCACTTGTCATTGGCAGCCAATCAGAAAAGGATCCTTTTATTTCTACTTGTTGTCCCCTACCAATCAGTCAATGCTCTAACCATTTCAGTAACTTTCCTGTATACCATGGGCTCTTAACGTGGTAAGCAGCCTCATGTGTGGCTCCATGTCAAAGACCTTCTGCAAGTCCAAATATACAACATCCACTGCAGATCCTTTATCTATCCTACATGTAACCTCCACAAAAATTTACCCAACAGATTTGACTGGCAAGATTTTCCCTTAATTAAACCATGTTGATTTTGTCCTATCTTGTCCTGTGTCACCAAGTACTCCTTAACCTTATCCTTAACAACTGACTCTAACATCTTCCCAACCACTGAGGTCAAGCTAACTGGTCTATAATTTCCTTCCTGCTGCCTTCCAACTTTCTTAAAGAGTGGAGTGACATTTACAATTTTCCAGTCATCTGACCATGCCAGAGACCAATGATTTTTGAAAGATTATTACAATGCCTCCACAATCTCTACCACTACTTCTTTCAGAACCCTGGAGTGCAGTTTATCTGGTCTGGGAGACTTATGTACCATTAGGTCTTTCAGCTTTTTGAGCACCTTCTCCATTGTTGTAGTAACTGCACTCACTCCTCTTCCCTCACACCCTTCACCATCTCCAGCAGGGTTTTCTAGGGATAAGGAGACACATCCCAATCCTGAGGGGCGGGCTGGTGAGCTCGGACAGCTCATACACCTGACCAGCCAGCAATTCAGGCAGGAGCAATGGATCTGTCATTAATGAACCTAATTGAATCAGGTCATGCATATTAAAATATAGTTGAATGGCCCCTAAATCCCATAGGTCGGTGAGTCAGCTGGGCAAGAATTGCCCTGGCCACTGGTGCAGCTTTTGGGCTAAATCGTGTAACTTGGTGGTAGTGTAGTTACAGATAATGATCTTGGTTGTGGTAGGGATAGCTCCTGCAGCTTGATTCCTCTTTAATTGTTACATGCCAAAGAGGGTGCACCTTGATTACATTGCTTTCATCCTCATTGAAATCATTATCGTACCGAATAGCCCCATCCCAATTATCTGGGTCCCAATCCTACAGCAGGCTCATAGATCGAACCTTTACAGGATGCACTGCCAAGCAGCTGTGGCACATGAGACACTTTTGCATTACGGTAGCCAATGTAAATGCCATGGCAGACTCTTTAACTTTCAGCGTTCAGTGTGCTCCTGCACTGTCCGTGCTGCTTCACTTAAAATAGTGTTCTGAGAACTCAAAGAGGTCAACTCGCGCTGCTGTCACTGGCTTTCCTTACAAAGCTCTGATTTTTTAGTACTCCTCTGCCACAATGCAGCCATAAAAACAATGCCCCGATTTGAGGCAGAGAATTTCTCTAGAGGGAAAAGCAGTATGCTTAAAACATTGTGATACTACACATGGAAGCTTAACATCAGATAATTTAACAAATATCTTCTCTCAACATTCGGAAGGACTCCATTTACTCTGAGCATTAGGTAGTGATCCAGAAACCTCAGAGTTAACTGTCCATCCAGAGACCTGATAAGTATTGGGTATGGTATTGCTCAACTTGCTCATCCAACTCCCCAACATAAGCCTAATTTATTATTATAAAATACGCAATGCAAATAAACCACACAAAATAGTACTGTACATAGCAATTCTCAAAGATATTTGGGCTCATGATTCTTCGTCACCACTTGATTGTTGCTGCCAGAGAAACTCTGAATTCTGAATCGTAAAACTACCCCTGGGTTTCAGGCACCAGCCGCAATCACACTCGTGGTTGAAGACCAAAGAAAATTCAAAAAATAGCCCAATATATCCACAAGCGTCATGAACTCAGAGACAGACAAACTCTTTGATCGTTTGTTCTCAGGTCATTAACACAAACTGATTTTTTCAAAATGTGTGTTCATTAACACAGCATTCAGCATACCCTCATAAATCAATCAGGCATTTTAATAGTCACTCTTTGTCAAGTCAAGTCAAGTCACTTTTTATTGTCATTTTGACCATAACTGCTGGTACAGTACACAGTAAAAACGAGACAACGTTTTTCAGGACCATGGTGTTACATGAAACAGTGCAAATACTAGACTGAACTATGTAAAAAAAAACACAGAAAAATAAACTACACTAGACTACAGACCTACCCAGGACTGCATAAAGTGCACAAAACAGTGCAGGCATTACAATAAATAATAAACGAGACAACACAGCAGTAACTTGTGTCAGTCCAGGCTCTGGGTTTTGAGGAGTCTGATAGCTCGGGGGAGGAAACTGTTACATAGTCTAGTCGTGAGAGCCCAAATGCTTCGGTGCCTTTTCCCAGATGGCAGGAGGGAGAAGACTTTGTATGAGGGGTGCGTGGGGTCCTTCATAATGCTGTTTGCTTTTCAGATGCAGCGTGTAGTGTAAATGTCCGTAATGGCGGGAAGAAAGACCCCAACGATCTTCTCAGCTGACCTCAGCTGAGAACCCCAGCTGCAGGGTCTTGCTCATTAGTCTTCCAATGTCCAGACACAGTACATTCCTTGGGCGTAGAAAGTACATTAATGTTTACACATAAGCAATAATTTGAATAAAAAAAATACATCAAATCACATGACAGACATTCTCAGTGTTTACTCATGAACAGACATTTAGACACTAACAGACCTACAGACTTCACATGTTACAGAATCAGAAAACAGTAAGTTTGTCATTGGCTGTGACAGACATTCATTCATTGTTTACAAATCACATATAAACCATATAACCATATAACAATTACAGCATGGAAATAGGCCATCTCGGCCCTTCTAGTCCATGCCAAACGCTTACTGTCACCTAGTCCCACTGACCTGCACTCAGCCCATAACCCTTCATTCCTTTCCTGTCCATATACCCATACAATTTTACTTTAAATGACAACATCAAACCTGCCTCTACCACTTCTACTGGAAGCTCATTCCACACAGCTACCACTCTCAGAGTAAAGAAATTCCCCTTCGTGTTACCACTAAACTTTTGCCCCTAACTCTCAACTCATGTCCTCTTGTTTGAATCTCCCCTGTTCTCAATGGAAAAAACTTACCATGTCAACCCTATTTATCCCTCTCATAAATTTAAATACCTCTATCAAGTCACCCCTCAACCTTCTACGCTCCAAAGAATAAAGAACCAACTTATTCAACCTTTCTCTCTAACTTAGGTGCAGAAACCCAGGTAACATTCTAGTAAATCTTCTCTGTACACTCTCTATTTTGTTGAGATCTTTCCTATAATTCGGTGACCAGAACTGTACACAATACTCCAAATTTGGCCTCACCAATGCCTTGTACAATTTTAACATTACATCCCAACTCCTATACTCAGTGCTCTGATTTATAAAGGCCAGCATACCAAAACCTTTCTTCATCACCCTATCCACATGAGATTCCACCTTCAGGGAACTATGCACCATTATTCCTAGATCACTCTGTTCTATTGCATTCTTCAATGCCCTACCATTTACCATGTATGTCCTATTTTGATTATTCCTACCAAAATGTAGCACCTCACACTTATCAGCATTAAACTCCATCTGCCATCTTTTAGCCCACTCTTCTAATTAGCTTAAATCTCTCTGCAAGCTTTGAAAACCTACTTCATTATCCACAACTCCACCTATTTAGTATCATCTGCATACTTACTAATCCAATTTACCACCCCATCATCCAGATCATTAATGTATATGACAAACAACATTGGACCCAGTACAGATCCCTGAGGCACACCACTAGTCACCGGCCTCCAACCTGACAAACATTTATCCACCACTACTCTATGGCATCTCCCATCCAGCTACTGTTGAATCCATTTTACTTCTTCAATATTAACACCTAAATATTGAAGCTTTCTAACTAACCTTCCATGTGGAACCTTGTCAAAGGCCTTACTGAACAGTACTGAACTGTACAGACAACATCCACCGCTTTACCCTCATCAACCTTCCTAGTAAACTCTTCAAAAAATTCAATAAGATTTGTCAAACATGATCTTCCAGGCACAAATCCACGTGGACTGTTCCTAATCAGACCCTGTCTATCCAGATAATTACATATACCATCTCTCAGAATACGTTCCATTAATTTACCCACCACTGACATCAAACTTACAGGCCTATAATTGCTAGGTTTATGCTTAGAACCCTTTTTAAACAATGGAACAACATGAGCAATACGCCACTCCTCTGGCACCATCCCCGTTTCTAATTTGAAATATTTCTGTCAGAGCCCCTGCTATTTCTACACTAACCTCCGTCAAGGTCCAAGGGCATATCCTGTCAGGACCCGAAGATTTATCTACTTTTGTATTCCTTTAAAGCACCAGTACTTCCTCCTCTTTAATCATCATAGTTTCCATAACTTCCCTACTTGTTTCCCTTACCTTACACAATTCAATATCCTTCTCCTTAGTGAATACCGAAGAAAAGAAATTGTTCAAAATCTCCTCCATCTCTTTTGGCTCCACACATAGCTGTCCACTCTGATTCTCTAAGGGGCCAATTTTATCCCTCACTATCCTTTTGCTATTAATATAACTGTAGAAACCCTTTGGATTTATTTTCAACTTACTTGCCAAAGCAACCTCATATCTTTTTAGCTGTTCTAATTTCTTTCTTAAGAATCTTTTTACGTTCTTTATATTCCTCGAGCACCTCATTTACTCCATGCTGCCTATATTTATTGTAGATCTCTCTCTTTTTCTGAACCAAATTCCAATATCCTTTGAAAACCATGGCTCTCTCAAACTTTTAACCTTTCCTTTCAACCTAACAGGAACATAAAGATTCTGTACCCTCAAAATTTCACCTTTAAATGACCTCCATTTCTCTATCACCTCCTTCCTATAAAACAAATTGTCCTAATCCACTCCTTCTAAATCCTTTCGCATCTCCTCAAAATTAGCCTTTCTCCAATCAAAAATCTCAACCCTGGGTCCAGTCCTATCCTTCTCCATAATTATATTGAAACTAATGGCATTGTGATCACTGGACCCAAAGTGCTCCCCAACATATACCTCCGTCACCTGACCCATCTCATTCCCTAACAGGAGATCCAATACTGCCCCTTCTCTAGTTGGTACCTCCATGTATTGCTGCAAAAAACTATCCTGCACACATTTTACAAACTCCAAACCATCCAGCCCTTTTACAGTATGGGTTTCCCAGTCTATGTTTGGAAAATTAAAATCTCCCACAATCACAACCCTGTGCTTACGTCAAATAAATGTTATCTCCTTACAAATTTCCTCCTCCAATTCTCTCTTCCCATACACCCCTATAAGTGTTACTGCACCTTTCCCATTTCTCAATTCCACCCACATAGTCTCCCTAGACGAGCCCTCTAATCTATCCTGCTACAGCACCGCTGTAATATTTTCTCTGACAAGCAATGCAACACCTCCCCCTCTTGTCCCTCTGATTCTATCACACCTGAAGCAACGAAATCCAGGAATATTTAGTTGCCAATCGTACCCCTCCTGCAACCATGTTCCACTAATAACTACAACATCATATTTCCTGGTATCAATCATGCTCTAAGCTCATCCACCTTTCTTACGATGCTCCTAGCATTAAAATAAATGCATTTAAGAAATTCCCCACCTCTTCCTCTCTGTTTATCTCTCACGGTGCAAACAACTTTACTATCTTCTTTTTCTTCCTTCTCCCATACATCTGTTCCTACACTCTGGTTCCCCTACCCCTTGTATCTAGTTTAAATCCACTGGAGCCACTCTAGCAAACCTACCTGCAAGAATATTTGTCCCCCTCCAGTTCAAATGTAAACCGTCCCACCAGAACAGGTCCCACCTTCCCTGGAAAACTGCCCAATTATCTATAAATCTGAAGCCCTCCCTCCTGCACCATGTCTTCAGCCACATGTTGATCTGCGCTATCTTACTATTTCTAAACCCACCTGCATGTGGCACTGGTAGCAATTGTCAGATTGCTAACCTGGAGGTCCTGTCCTTTAACTTGGTGTCTAACTCCCTAAACTCACCTTTCAGGACCTCCTCTCTCTTCCTACCCACCTCATTGGTCCCTACATGGACCACGACATCCAGCTGTTCCCCTCCCTTTTGAGAATACTGAGAACTTGATCCAAGATATCATGGACCCTGGCACCAGGGAGGCAACAGACCATCTGGGATTCTCGACCTCTTCCACAGAACCTCCTATCTGTCCCCCTAACTATCGATTCCCCTATCACTACTGCTCTCCTCTTTTCCCTCCTTCCCTTCTGAGCTGAGGGTCCAGTCTTGGTGCCAGAGACGCAACTACTATGACTTGTCCCTGGTAGGTCGTCCCCACCAACAGTATCCAAAATGGTATACTTATTATTGATGGGAACAGCCACAGGGGTGCTCTGCTCATTCTGTCTAATCCCCTTCCTTCTCCTGGAAGTCACCCAACTACCCGTCTCCTGACTCTTAGGGGTGACTAGCTCCCTGTAACTCCTGTTTTTTTCTGCCTCTGCCTCCCAAATGATCCGAAGTTCATCCAGCTCCAGCTCCAGTTCCCTAACACGGTTTGTCAGGAGCTGCAGCTGGATGGACCTTTTGTAGGTGTAGGTGCTATTTCATTGTTTTCTTGAACACGACCTAACAATTTCAGAACAAACAGCAACGAAACTGACGCCAGAAGAGTTAGAAATCTACTCACCAAATCCTTTGACCCATAACTTACTGAATAAATAAGTATACTCACTTTGCCCTGTTTTCTGTCCTTGCTCGTATGAAGGTGGTTTACCTATTTATGCAAGTACTTCTCTGACAATAGATGTGTAACAGCCTAATGTAACATTGTTTGTAAATACAAGATAATACTGATGCAGACATGTTTTATACATTTAACAAGGTGCTTTATTAATGCAACAGAGTTAGTCATTTTTTCAATGTTCGTCGTCAGCCGGGTCAATCTGTCCATGAACTCCCTGTCAGTTGCCTCCGTACGCTCCAGTATTTGTTTTTTTTTACTTTTAAGTTCTCCTGTGCGAAAGCCAACAGCTGTCCGTTGTTTTAATTTTTTCTAGTCTGTAACTGTAAAACGCACACTTTTATGGCGAGATTCAACACCAAACATGTCGCTTGTTTTCGGTAGATGTGTCCTGCGCATGCGCAGGAGGAGGAGATTCGCCACAATCTCCATTTCAATGTGGATAGAGATATTTTTTTAAACGCATAATGTAGACACCTAATGTTTTTACGCAAAACCGGCGTTTTCAAAATTATCCAGTCTAATGTGGACGTAGCCTCAGATTTAATAGTGAGCACTAACTTATCTCATTGTTCTAAATCAATACAGATTCAGGACCATTACAATTTAATGTGTTTCTCTAATTAGAAACAGGAGAGCCATTTAGTCATTTCAGCCTATCCATTAATTAATCTGTTTTAAATATTAATTTGATTTTGAGGGAGGGAAGGGACCTATTTAAACTGATGCCAGATCTTAAACTGATGTCAGATTTTGCTGCTGAATTTTAAGATTATGTCCCCTCGTTTTCCATCAAAAAAGACAAAATCTTTTAATTTACTCTATATTTTTGGCCCGTCAAGCTGATTACTCCTCTAGTATTGGAGCCCCTTGCCCCTATCTTTATTTCTTCCTATCTTTTGATTTGACGTTGTCATGCTCATTGTGGGTTTTACAGCTGTGAATCCCAGCCAACTAATCAATGATCATTTTAATAAAGTGATAAAGTGGAGTGTTCAAGGCAAGGCATGATTGGATTGTAATCTCATGGTATTGCTATCGGCTTTTCCTTTCTTCCATAATTTGCATCTGAATTTTTCAAAGGCAGTAAGAAAGAGAAAATCATGACCCAGAAATGATGAAGTATTTATGCAGCTGAGATCACAGACAGTGGTCAGAAATCAGCCTGAAGCATTTGGGGTGTATGTTCAATAATTCATATAACTGCAGGCAAAAAAAAGTGATTGCTTTTAAAAATTTAAAGCGATTCTTTCCTTGGAGGTAACTCCTTTGGTTCTTAAGTTTCAGTTTGTTTTAAAATTTTTATCAGCTATTACCAAATGGAATTTCCGAGTAAAAATCAAAAATTACAATGCACGTATTATTTCATCTCAGAATCATAGAATGTGATAGGGCAGAAAGAGCCCACACATTGTATTATGACTGCAATTCCTCTCCAATAGAGCTATCTAGTTAACTTAATTTGACCTAGCATTCTATTAGTGCTGTTTCCTCATGTTCCAATGTCCAATCAGTCCAGAGTAACAGGAGAACTGTTAATTTTAGGAGTGGATTATCTTCTTACTCCAGGTCAATTAGACACAAATGTTAACATCCTGATAACGCCAAAAAGCATTTAATGCAAAATTGATTCTTCACTGAAGACGGGGTTAATCTTGTTTTGTGCGAAGTTCCTGTGATGGAGATGAAATCACTGAGCTTTGCATTTGATTCTTCTTCTTCTTTCTCCTCCACCGAAGACCATAAGACAGAGGAGCAGAATTAGACCATACAGCTCATCAAGTGTGCTCCACCATTCCATAATGGCTTCTTTATCATCCTTCAACCCCATTCTCCTGCCTTCTCCCCATAACCGTTGACACCCTGACTAATCAAGAACCGATCAACCTCCACTTTAAATATTATAAAATAACATAGCTTCCACAGACATCTGTGGCAATGATTTACCACACTTTAGCAAAAGAAATTCCTCCTCGTCTCGGTTCTAAAAAAAATGCCATCAGGATAGACAAAGGAGGATCGGTTGATGTTGTGTACTTGTATTTTTAGAAATCCCACACATGGGGCTGCTAGGAACCCATGGAATTACAGGGAAGTTACAAGCATGGGTGGAGCATTGGCTGACTGGCAGAAAACGACAGTGGGAATAAATGGATTTTACTCTGGCTGGCTGCCAGATACAAGAGAAGTTCCACAGGGGTCGGTGTTGGGACCGCTGCTTTTTAACGATGTATGTCAATGATTTTGGACTATGGGATTAATGGATTTGTGGCTAAATTTGCCAATGCTGCTTCAAGTTCATTTGATAATTTCATCCTGAGCAGATCACTTGTCAAAACTGTAAGTGTTTGAGGAATATCAAAGCATTGCAATCCTTGAGCAAGTAAAATTCAGAAAAGAGCAAAGCTTGATAAATGCATCTGTTTGGAAGCAAATTGAGTTCTGAGCCTCATTTATAAAAAGATTGGGTGCGTATCAAATAATTAATTAGGCAAAATTATCATTTTTTGAAAGCTGTACAGATAAATATTATGTTGCATACCATTATAGTTTAAATACATTTTAAAGCAATTGTTTTATCCCTCATTTTTCTTTTTCTTTGATCCTTCAAAACACCCAAGAGCAACCAACTCCTTGATTTATGCTATAGCAGCAAATGTCAATACAATGCACAGAGGGATCGAAGTTTAACTCTCCCTCTTCTTATTGAAGGTTCAAACACAGCAAGCCATTTTAATTCTGGATTAAGCAATATGTAAAATTTTGGAATTATTCATTAATATAGTAAGTGCCAATAGCCTCATCTTTAGCTCACTGCAAATGTGAGCCACCGATTTTGTAACTTTGTAATTTTATCTTTGAATCTGTTGGTTAATTTTGTTATCCATTGGAACAGTTTGCTCACTTTCCAATAGTCTACAATAAGTTGTCCTAATTTTGGAGTTACTTTATTCATTCAGGTTTGACCTTATATGGCTTTAAAATTATTCTTTTTTATCGCTCTTCTTCCTGATAATCAGTGAAATAACTGCATGAAAAACACTGCTAGTATTTGAGTTTACAGTCACTTTCATGAGGTCAGAAAGAAAGGTGATTGTGAAAATCTCAAACAGTATACTTTTCATAATGACTGTGACATCAAAGAATGCAGTGACAGGTACTGAACAGGTGCAGAGGTTCAATAAGCAAAAATAGCTATTTGGGTTTGACAATAGAGAATAGCCAGCAGCTATGAAGTTATCCCCCAGTTTATGAACAATGCTTTCAAGAGAAAAAGAAATTGAAAAATCTCTCCCATTTTACTCACATCTGCTCTCATCCCATCCTCCCACTACCCCACTCAGGATAGGGTTCCCCTTGTCCTCACCTAACACCCTACCAGTCTCCGGGTCCAACATATAATTCTCTGTAACTTCTGCCACATCCAATGGGATCCCACTACCAAGCACATCTTTCCCACCCCCCTTTCTGCTTTCCACAGGGTTTGCTCCCTACGTGACTCCCTTGTCCATTCATCCCCCCATCCCTTCCCACCTATCTCCCTCCCGGCACTTATCCTTGTAAGCGGAACAAGTGCTACACCTGCCCTTACACTTTCTCCCTCACCACCATTCAGGGCCCCAGACAGTCCTTCTAGGTGAGGCGCCACTTCACCTGTGAGTCTGCTGGTGTGATATACTGCGTCTGGTGCTCCCGGTGCGGCCTTTTATATAGTGGTGAGACCCGATGCAGACTGGGAGACCATTTCGCTGAACACCTACACTCTGTCTGCCAGAGATAGCAGGACCTCCCAGTGGCCACACATTTTAATTCCATGTCCCATTCCCATTCTCATATGTCTCTCCATGGCCTCCTCTACTCTCAGGATGAAGCCACACTCAGGTTGGAGGAACAACACCTGATATTCTGTCTGGGTAGCCTCCAACCTGATGGCATGAACATTGATTTCTCTAACTTCCATTAATGCCCCTCCTTCCCTTCTCACCCCATCCCTTATTTATTTATTATTCCTCCCCCTTTTTTTCTCTCTCTGTCCCTCTCACATTCACTCCTTGCCTGTTCTCCATCTCCCTCTGGTGCTCCCCTCCCACTTTCTTTCTCCCTAGGCCTCCCTTCCCATGATCCTCTTCCTTCTCCAGCCTTGTATCCCTTTTGCCTATCAACTTCCCAGCTCTTAGCTTCATCCCTCCCCCTCCTGTCTTCTCCTATCATTTCAGATCTCCCCTTCCCCTCCCACTTTCAAATCTCTTACTATCTTTTCTTTCAGTTAGTCCTGTTGAAGGGTCTCGACCCAAAACGTTGACTGCTTCTTCCTATAGATGCTGCTGCCCTGCTGCGTTTCACTAGCATTTTGTGTATGTTGCTTGAAAAACATTAAAGGGCTTTTTCTGACTGAGTGCTGTTTAGGTTTCAACAGCCTATTTGTCAACAATTAATGATCATCTCAATCAACCATTTTGGCATGGCAAATGTTAGCTCAGTTTGTGACAAAAGTTTCATTCAGAAAACCTAGCACATTATGTCCATCACTGGGATCATTTGTAAAGGCAGTACCGGATTGGCCATAAGTGCCAAGAAAGTCAAAAATAAATGAAAATTCAACACACTCCCAAGGTATCAGAGGGACTCAAATAGGCTGGTAAACTTGCCCAGAGAAGGCATGTTCTTTCTGTAAAGGAGGCACTGCAGTAGCAGCTGAAATAGTAGAGAGGTTAGGAAGCTGAGAATAACTGTGACCTGGATCTCCATGGATAAAGTAGTCTTGCTGTCCATATGAGATTGTATTTGTGGTCACAGGAAATGTCAAATGCCACTGAGGGACAAGGTATATAGTTTACTCATTTCAGGAGAAGCTGGGTTGAAGAGTCATAGAGTAATAGAACAGTACAACACAGAAACAGGCCATTTGGCCCATCTAGTCTGCTTGCATTAATTTAATTAGCTCCATCAACAAACATCCAAACCTGAGCCTTCCATACCCCTCTCATCCATTTATCTATCCAAACTTTTCTTAAATGTTAAAATTAACCCTGTATCCCCGACTTTTGCTGGCAGCGCATTCCACACTCCTAGCATGTTCTGTGAAGTTCCTCCTCATATTCTTCTTAAACATTTCATATTTCACCCTTAACCCATGATCTCTAGTTGTAGCCTCACCAATCCTCTGTAGAAAAACTTTGCTTGCATTTATCCTATCTATTCTCCTCACAATTTTGTATACCTCTATCGAAGCTCCCCTCAATCTTCTCTGTTCTAGGGAGTGAAGTCCTAATCTATTCACTCTTTCCCAATACCCTGGGTTCTCAAGTCCGAGCAACATCCTTATAAATTTTGTCTGCACTCAGTCAATCTTATTTGCAGGTGGGTGACCAAAACAGTAAACAATATTCCAAATTAGGCCTCATCAACATCTTATACAATTTCCCATTTCCTGTACTCACTACTTAGATTTATAAAAGCCAATGTGCCTTCATTAGTCAATGTATTGAGTAAAGATTCTTTGACCATATGCTCACCTGGATCTACTACCACAGTCACATATACCTTTCCACTCACCTGGCTTCACCTATCACCTTCCAAGTATTCTCATTCCTCTCCCCTCACTGTTTATTTCAGGTATCTACCCCCTTTCCTCTACCTGAAACGTCAACTGATAACTCTTTTCCATAGATGCTCCCTGACCTGCTAAGTTCCTCCAGCATTTTGTGTGCGTTGCCTTGCAATATGCCAAAAGCTTTCTTTACTGCTCCACCTTATGGACCTGTATGAATGCCAAGCAACTCAACTTTCTTGGTCTTCTTGACCATGCGAGTCCTTATCAAAGGTCTCG
This sequence comes from Hemitrygon akajei, assembly GCF_048418815.1. Classification (NCBI taxonomy): domain Eukaryota; kingdom Metazoa; phylum Chordata; class Chondrichthyes; order Myliobatiformes; family Dasyatidae; genus Hemitrygon; species Hemitrygon akajei. The sequence goes on from NC_133136.1 coordinate 95,536,780, forward strand.
TTAAAGTCCATGCAGACAACATCCATTACCTTTTGTAATCAACTTTCCTGGCAACTTCCTTGGAAAAACTCTTTAGGTTGGTTATACATGACTTACCATGCAAAAAGGCTTGCTGACTACCCTTAATCAGTTCAAATCTATCCAAATACTCATATATCCCATTGCTTAAAATACTTTCCAATAACTTTCCCACTACTGATATCGGACTGACCGGCCTATAATTCCTTGGCTTATTCTTAAAACGTGTCATAAGCAATGGACTGCATTATCCATCCTCCAATCCTCTGAAACCTCACCCATGACTAAAGATGTTTTAAATATCCTGCAATTTCTACGCTTGCCTCCCACAGGGTCCAAGAGAACACCTTGTCAGGCCCTGGGGATTTAGCCACTCTAATTTTCATCAATACAGCAAAAATATCCTCCTCTGTAATCTGTGTAGGATTAATGACCTCACTGCTGCTTTGCCTCACATCTATAGACAAGTAAACACAGATGCATGCAAAAAAGTATCTATTTAAGATCTCCCTAGTCTTCTTTGACTCCATGAATAGATTATCACTCCAGAGAACCAATTTTGTCCCTTGCTATCCTTTTGCTCTTAATATATCTGTAGAGTCCTTAAGGAATTTTCTTCACCTTATCTGCCAGAGCAACCTTATGTGTTCTTCTTGCCTTCCTGATTTTCTTCTTAAGTGTTCCCTTGCATTTCTTTACTCTTCAAGCACCTCATATGTTCCTGCCTGCCTGTACCTGCTATGTACTTCATTTTTCTTAGCCAGGGTCTCAATGTCTATTGAAAGCCAATGTCCCCTAAATCTATTATCCCTGGCCTTTATTCTGACAGGAACATACAAAACCCTGTACTCTCAAAGTTTCACTTTTGATAGCCTTCCACTTGCCACGTATACCTTGCTAAAAATATGCCTATCCAAATCCTACTTGCCAGATCCTTTCTGATACCATCAAAATTAGCCTTTCACCAATTTAGAACCTCAACCCAAGGACCAGACCTTTCCTTTTCCATAATTACCTTGATACTAATGGTGTTATGATCACTAGATGCAAAGTGTTGCCCTACACAAACGTCTGTCACCTACCCTGCCTCATTCCCTAATAGGAGATCTAGTATTACAGTATTGCACTCACTCTAGTTGGGATTTCTATGCACTGATTAAGGAAACTTTCCTTACAAACTCTTTCCCATCCAACCCTTACATTATGGGAGTCCCAGTCAATATATGGGAAGTTAAAATCACCTACTTTCACAATTGTTTCTTGCAAGTCTGCGATCTCTCTACAAGTTTGTTCCTTTAAACCCCGCGGACTGTTGGGTGGTCTATAATATAGCCACATTATTGTGGTCATACCCTTCTTATTGCTCAGTTCCACCCATAAATGCTGAAGCAAGCTCTTGTAGTTCTGTGTTGGGATTACTGACCTTGCCTTGCATTTACCTTTAAATTTACAGCTCAGCATAATATTAATTTTTGTTTTGTTTCTCTAAAATTCTTGTTTTCGTGTTGCCAGGATGGGTTCACTCCCCTGGCGGTCGCACTGCAACAGGGTCACAACCAGGTCGTTGCTATCTTACTTGAAAATGACACCAAAGGAAAGGTGCGCTTACCAGCCCTACATATTGCTGCAAGGAAAGATGATACCAAATCTGCTGCTTTGCTGTTACAGAATGACCACAATGCCGATGTGCAGTCAAAGGTGAGACTCCTTGCCCTAATTAGAAAGAGAATGCTGAATAGGCGTCACCATATTAATAAGATTGTGTGTGTTTTAACTCAATGAACAGTTTCTTCATTTCACAGTCGTGTATTTATTCTGATATATCTTGCTTTAAATCTATTCGGGATATATTCTATGCTCCATATATAGAGTATTAAATGCTATTCAGGATATAATCTGTGCTCCATATATACATACTCAACTGAATATGTATAATAACTTATTTTACTGATCTCCCCTTTGCTCACAATTAAACAATGTATTTTCAGTTTCTAAACGGTTGTTGCAATTGACATTAGAGATTCTGCAGACACAAACAAGATGCTGGAAATCCAGAACAACATGCTCAAAACGATGGACACGGTTCATCAGTCATGAAGAAAGGTTTTTTTCCTGAAACATTGACTGACCTGCTGAATTCCTCCAGCATTTTGTGAATGTTATTCTGGATTTCCAGCGTAGAGAGAATCTCATGTGTTTATGATTTGTCAAAATAAATTGGGTTTAATTTGTACATACTTGGGATCTTCTGAAGACTCATCCTAGGTGAGATAAAGATTGGTTCAAACAAACCATTATGGATGATGGAAATATGAAATAAAACTGAAAAGAACATGTAAGTAGTCATGTAAACAGGCAGCATTCTTAGAGGGAGAAACAACATTAATATTATAGTTGTATATCTCCACTCAATTCAGCCTTCAAACCTGCACCATCATTCAATACAATTATGTCTGATCAGTTATCTTAATGTTGTGTTCCTGCTTTATTCCCATACTTCTTGATACATTTTGCATCAAGAAATTTATTTTAAAAATGTTAGCAACTTGGCTTCCATAATGTCCTGTATTACTGAATTTCAAAGGTTCACCACTTTCTGAATGCAAACATTTCTCCTCATCTTATTACCAAATTTCTTGCCCAATAACTGTGGCTCCAGCCAGAGGAGCACTCAATTCAACTAACCTTGTCAGAATTTTTAAAGTTTTAATTAGTTCACTAAATTCTGGTTCATACTAGCTTAATCTCTCTTCATATGGCAGTCCCAGCCTTTGAGTTCTTCTATTGCAACTCAGTACAGCACCACTGGGAGATGGTATTGTATATAAGGTTTATTTATGTTGATTCATTAAAGGTTCTGTGAATCTGTTATGAGATTGGGAGATCTAGATACAGTACATCTCAGAAAAATTCAGATTTATTACGTACAGCTCCTAAAGAAACCCATTCCATTGCAGGGACCCAAGTAAATAATTGTTAAGGGAAATAATATTGTATAACCTAGAACATCCTCTCCATGACCTACTGAATAAGCAGCGGAGTACTCTTTTGAGCAGACTCATTCAGCTCCGCTGTCACAAGGGCTGTAACAGAAAATCTTTCCTAACAAATGCAATAAATATATACAACAGTTCATCTCCATGTGACAGGAGAACACACATCATAGTGCAATAGTTTCTATTTTATTATTTTGTAAATTATTATTGTAGATTGGTAAATTATGTTATTCTGTACTTTATTATTAATTAAGTCTGCACACTGCGAATTTTGGGATCAATAAAGTACTTATTATTAATATTATTATATAAAAATTAAAAGAAGATTCAGTTATGAATTGAGGTGTTTTTGTATAATTTATTTGGCAGAATATTTTCTGCCTAATTCTCCTGCTATTCTCCAACTATTCATCACTCTCTAATTTTAAACTCATAATTACTAATATCTAGTAATTACTGCTCTGCAACATGCCTTCTTGTTCCTATTGAAAAGAAAGACAGGAATAAGAATAAAACTGATGTTTCTGCAAATGGAGATCAGGCCTCGGGTCTCTGATTCTGGCTTCTGTATTTTACCATCAAATACTTCATACAGTTTTGATACAGAGTTTTATCAGCACCTCTCTTAAAAGGTTGTACATGTTTGGACCATTAATTTTAAAAGATAATTCTAAATGTTTGGTGGAGTATGTAATTGTATTTTGTTCTTGTGAAGTAATTTAAAATCAAAGAGAGCTTGCTGTGCTATACATTTGCCATCACATCTTCTGTGACCTTAGGACATATTTCAAGCTATTGGTGTATGCTGCTTTTAATAGCCTTCACATATGGAATATGTATAATTACACAGTGCTTTATGTTCAGTTACAATGTATTAACTCTGCTGCTTTCTATTCAGAAGGATCCTTTATGTCTTCACCGATAGATAGTTCTTTTTTTTGAAGTTCCTTTCCAGCTTAAAATTTTAATTTTTCTTCCTTTTTCATGACAATATTTCTGTTTCTTTTTAATGCTGTTCCAGATGATGGTGAATAGAACCACAGAGGTATTTGTCTAGACTTCTTCAAATGTTCTCATTTATATTCTAAAGGTCTCCCATAAGATTTATATTACTGTATAACTGCTTGGTTTATTATGCTGGCAATCATGATGTTCACATTAATTTCCATGAAATCTGGTTTCATCTCACTCCTTGTAAATTAAATAAAAGTTAAGATGATGTTATATTAATTTCATTAATAATATAATAGGGGAAGGGGTTACATTGCAGTTTAACTAAAGTTACCAATTAAAAATCACCTTAAAAATATATATACAAAAATTACATTCAAAGTGGTTCTCTTTAGTGGGTATATACCCATGCATAATGTGTACATTTTCCTGAGTTAAATGTTGATGCACTACAGAGTGCATTATTTTTATGAATCCAGATTAAAATGAGTGGATTATTTTTAGATACACCTCTAGAGCAGCTAAGTATATACATTAGCTGGCCATGGGAATATCAGTGAGTTCCACAATGGCTAAGACTATATTATTGTATTTCTATTACATTCATTGGCATTTTCTCATATTATTTTGTATTTCTGATTTTGACAAGAATCCATAATTCAGCTTTTGTGTTGTTTTGCAGTCCTGTGCAGTTCTCCTGCATTTAATTCTCCTCCATGCACTTTCTCATTAAAATTAAATTTGATTTTCTTAAAACATAGAAACATAGAAACCCTACAGCACAATACTAGCCCTTTGGCCCACAAAGCTGTGCCGAACATGACCCTGCCTTAGAAATTACCTAGTGTTACACATAGCCCTCTATTTTTATAAGGCCCATGTGCCTATCCAGGAGTCTCTTAAAAGACCCACCTACACCACCGTTGCCAGCAGCCCATTCCATGCACTTATTACTCTCTGTGTAAAAAACTCACCCCTGACATCTCCTCTGTACCTACTCCCAAGCAGCTTAAAACTATGCCATTTTGTGTTAGCCATTTCAACCCTGGGCCTCTGACTATCCACATGATCAATGCCTCTTATCATCTTATACACCTCCATCAGATCATCTCTCATCCTCCATTGCTCCAAGGAGAGAAGGCCAAGTTCACTCAACCTATTCGCATAAGGCATGCTCCCCAATCCAGGCAATATCCTTGTAAATCACCTCTGCACCCTTTCTATGGTTTCCACATCCTTCCTGTATTGAGGTGACCAGAACTGAGCACAGTACTCCAAGTGGGATCTGACCAGGGTCCTATAAAGCTGTAACATTACCGGTCTTCTTCTAAATAATTGTGCCTCACTCTTTTCCTTCATTACAATGTATGCCTCCATAATATGGCATTTATTTATTTATTTATGTATGTATGTATGTATGTATGTATGTATGTATGTATGTATTTAGAGATGCCGTGTGGTCAGGTCCTTCCGGTCCAAAGAGTCGCATCACCTAGCAACCCCTGATTTATCCTTAACCTACCACAGGACAATTTACAATGAATAATTAATCTCCTAACAGGAAAGTGGGAGGAAACCAGAGCACCTGGAGGATACCCACGCGTTTGCGGGGAGGATGTACAAACTCCTTACAGACTGGGCAAGAATAAAACTGTGAAGTCTGACAATTATAGCATCACATGATAGAATAGTTTAGAACAGCAGTGGAAAAGGGCAGTAAATATGTCTGTGTAGTCCATGTCATGAAAATATGGACCTGATAGAAGACACTACTTTCTTCACCTTGGAAGACACTAGCAGTGTGCTGCAAAATCCAGGTGTCAGGGGTCCTGAAGTGTTTGAAGTTACCATTACGAGAGAGAAGGTTCTTGGGAAACTGGAACGTCTGAAGGTAGATAAGTCACCTGGACCAGATGGTGTTCACCCTCAGGGTTCTGAAAGAGGTGGCTGAAGAGATTGTGGAGGCATTAGTAATGATCTTTCAAGAATCTCTAGATTCTGGAATGGTTCTGGAAGGCTGGAAAATTGCAAATGTCACTCCATTCTTCAAGAAGGGAGAGAGGCAGAAGAAAGGAAACTGTAGGCCAGTTAGTCCACATTATAATGCCATAATGCCCTCTTACTGTTTAAAGGAAAAGAGTGAGGCAGAATTATTTGGAAGAAGACCCCACTTGGAGGACTGTGCTGTAGTTCTGGTCGCCTCACTGCAGGAAGGCTGTGGAAACTACAGAAAGGGTGCAGAGGAGATTTACAAGGATGTTGCCTGGATTGGGGAGCATGCCTTATGAGAATAGGTTGCATGAACTCGACCTTTTCTCCTTGGAGCGACGGAGGATGAGAGGTGACCTGATAAAGGTATATAAGATGATGAGAGGCATTGATGGTGTGGATAGTCAGAGTCTTTTTCCCAGGGCTGAAATAGCTAACACGAGAGGACGTAGTTTTATGGTGCTTGGAAGAAGGTACAGAGGAGATATCAGGGGCAAGTTTTTTACGCAGAGAGTGGTGAGTGCATGGAATGGGCTGCCGGTGACGGTGGTGGAGGTGGAGGCTGATACGATAGGATTTTTTAAGAGACTCCTGGATGGGTATATGGAGCAGAGAAAAACAGAGGACTATGGGTAATGTAGGTAATTTCTCAGGTAAGGACATGTTCGGCACAGCTTTGTGGGCCAAAGGGCCTATATTGTAGGTTTTCTATGTTTCTATATTTTCTAACTGGTGAGAAAATACAAAAAACTGAGATGCAAAGGGACTTGGGAGTCCTTGTGCAGGATTCCCTAAAGGATAATTTGCAGGTTGAGATTGTGGTGAGGAAGGAAAATGTAATGCTAGCATTCATTTCAAGTGAATAAGAATATAAAAGCAAGGATGTAATGTTTAGACTTTATAAAGCACTGGTGCGGATACTTGGAGTGTTCTGAGCAGTTTGGTCCCCTTATCGTTGAAAGCATATGCTAAAACTGGAGAGGCTCAAAAGGAGTTCTATGAAAATGATTCCAGGATTGAATGGCTTGTCATATGAAGAGCATTTGATGACTCTGGGCCTGTATTCACTAGAATTCAGAAGAATGCGGGGAGACCTCATTGAAACCTATTGATGCACCATCAATAACTCACTCTGAGATGTAAGAAGTGAGATATCGGCTTTTATTGACTGGAAGAATGAACAACACAACATCCTGGAGAATGAGGGCCGGCCTCAGGCCTCATTCGCCTTTATACAGGGGTTTGTGGGAGGAGCCACAGGAGCAGTCAGCAGGGGTCTGTTGGGAGCAAACCACTCTGGTATATGTAGTTCACCACACCTATCGAATAGTGAATGGACTTGACAGAGTGGATGTGGAGAGGATGTTTCCTATGATGGAGGAGTCTAAGACCAAAGGACAAAGCCTTAGAATAGAGGGGCACAGCTTTTGGAACGGAGATGAGGAGGAATTTTTTTTATCCAAAGAATGGTGTATCTGTGGAATTGTTTGCCACAGGCAGCTGTAAAGGCCAAGCCTTCAGGTATATTTAAGGCAGAAGTTGATAGATTCTTGATTGGACAGGGTATGAAGGGATACAGGGAGAAGGCAGGAGATTGGGGCTGAGAAGAAAATTGGATCAGTCATTATGAAATGGCGGAGTAGGCTCAATGGGCCAAATGGCCTAATTCTGCTCCTATATCTTAAAGTGTTATGGACTTAAGATCTTATAATATTCTGCAGGAGTTCTCATAATTAGCAGATAACTCCAGACAAACATCCCAGAGCTTTGGAGCTATAAAGTCATACAATTTGACAACATGGAAACAGGGCCTTCAGCACAACTCATTCCTGCTGATAAGTGTTCCAACCTGAATATTTCTATTTCCCTGTGATAGGGTTCAATTATGAGTAATCCCATTTCCTTGTGATAAACGTTCCAATCTGAGTAATCCCATTTGCCTGGGACAGTGTTCCCCCCTGAGTAATCCTGGTTCCCTGTGATAGCATTCCAATTTGAATAATCCGATTTCCGTGTGTTAAACTTTCCAACCTGAGTAATCCCATTTCCCTGTGATAGTGTTCCAATCTGAGTATTACCATTTCCCTGCGATAGCATTCCAATCTGATTAATCTCATTTCCCTATGATAAACGTTCCAATCTGAGTAATCCCATTACCCTGTGATAGCATTCCAATTTGAGTAATCCCATTTCTCTGTAATTCCATTCTAATCTGAGTAATCCCATTTCCCTATGTAGCGTTCCTACCTCAGTAATCTCATTTTCCCGTGATAGCGTCCAATCTATGTAATCCCAATTCACCGTGATAGCGTTCCAATCTGAGTTATCGCATTTCCCTGTGATGGCATTCCAATCTGAGTCATCCCATTTCACTGTGTTAAGCACTCCAAATTGAATAATCACATTTTCCTGTGATACCATTCCAATCTGAGTAACCCCATGTTCCTGTGATAAACATTCCAACCTGAGTAATCCAATATCCCTGTGATAGCGTTCCAACCTGCGTAATCCCATTTCCTTGTGGTAAGTGTTCCAATTTGAGTAATCCCATTTCCCTGTGATAAACATTCCAATCTGAGTAATCCCATTACCCTGTGATGGCATTCCAATTTGAGTAATCCCATTTCTCTGTAATTCCATTCCAATCTGAGTAATCCGTTTACCCTGTGGTAAACAGTCCAACCTGAGTAATCCTGTGTCTGTGATTGCGTTCCAATTTGAGTTATCCCATTTCCCTGTGATAGCATTCCAATTTGAATAATCCCATTTTCCTGTGATAGCATTCCAATCTGATTTATCTCATTTCCCTGTGATAGTGTTACAACCTGAGTAATCCCAATTCCCTATGTTAAGCGTTCCAATTTGAGTAATCCCATTTCCCTGTGATAAACAGTCCATCTGAGTAATCCCATTTCTCTGTGATAGCATTCCAATCTGATTTTATCCCATTTCCCTGTGATAGCATTACAACCTGAGTAATCCCAATTCCCTATGTTAAGCGTTCCAATTTGAGTAATCCCATTTCCCTGTGATAGCGTTCCAACCTGAGTCATCTCATTTCCTTGTGTTTGGCCCAATATCTAACTTTTAAATGTAATCCTTTATATCTAAGCCTACCATTTGTTCAAATACTCATAGCCCTTTGGAGGAAAAAATTGCCTTTAACGTAAGATTGTAAATCTTTCTGTCTAAATTTAAACTTAGAACCTGTTCATTTTAGGCAGCACGGCATTGGGAAAAAGAATGTGATTATCTAGTATATCTGTGCCTCTCATAATTTTCTGAATCTCTAAACAGTCATTCTAGGGAAAAGAATCTCTCCTTACAATCCCAGCAAAATCCTTGTCTACCTTTCTCGCTCAATCACATTCTTCCTATGGAATGGTGACCAGATCTGCCCACAAGATTCCAGAAGCAGTCTCATCAACAGCAGTAAGATTGTGTCCCAACCTTTGTACTCACTGCCCTGACTGATGAAGGCAAGTGCGCCATACTCCATCTTCACCACCTTGTCAACCTGTGTCATCCCTTTCAGGGAACTATCTCAAAGTTACGTACATATATTGCCACAAGCACAAGTACATGTGAGTAGCATTCCCTAGGATTCTCTGTCCTGTTGTGTATGTCCTCCCTGATTTAACCTGCCAAAATGCATTGCCTTGCACTTTTCCAAGTTTAGTTCCATTTGCCATTCCTTGGCCCACTTCCTCTGTTCATTAAGATCCTTCTGTATCTCTAGACCACCAAACTCTTACTCTGCACTGCCATTTTGATACCAATTTTATTGTTATCCACAATCTTCCAGTTTTAGATGGCACTGGTGAAGTACAGCAGCAACTATTAACTATTAATCACACCTTTTCTTGAAAGAAACAATCATTGCAAAGAATAGCCTGTAACTTCCCTTTTGGAGTACAACCTGGCATTTTTGCATCTTGAACTGAAGTCTTGTAGGTGCAGGAGCAGAGTGGAACGTGAGGGCTGAATCGAGGCAGTGGGACCTGGGCCTGAGAGCAGGGAACGAGCCAATATTTGGCTGCTGGAGTGGACTTGGAGAAGATTTGAAGCATCAGAACCGAGGCGAGACAGTCATGTGAGAGTGAGAATCAAGCCTATTTAAGTATTGGGCTGAATTGGAAAGGTTAGGTACGGGCCGAGTTTCGGCCACACGTCCCAGGTCTGAAAACATATCAAAACGGCAGGGCCTGGGTCTTGGGAGTGAGGAATGACCTGCTGTTAGGCCAATTTAGGTGCTGGGCCAGATTGAAGAGGTCAGGGTGTCTTGCTGTTCTGTGAGGTTTACTCATTTCTGCACTGAACTGAGGCTGTGGCCTGCAACTAGCAGGCTTCTGGATCGACTGTGACTGGTTTTGTGGCTGTGGACTCATTTTCATCGTCTTCAGTTCTGAACATTGTTTGCTTATTTGTATTGTTTGCATGATTTGGTTTTCTTTCTGCATATAGGGTGTTTAAGGTTCTTTTTTTAATGGGTTCTATCAAGTTTCTTTGTTTAGTGGCTGCCTGTAAGGAGACGAATCTCAAGGTTGTATACAGTATACATACTTTGTTAATAAATGTATTATCATGGGACTTATATCCTCATTCAAACCATTCAAATGAATAATAGGGAATCCCACACTTTCCTCTGTAGCACACTACTGGTCACAGGCCTCCAATCTGAAAAGCAACCCTAACTGTCCACTAAGCTAATTCTGTATTTATTTGGCTAACTCACTTAATGCCATTTGATCTAACCTGCCTGACCTGCCTGCCATATCAGATCCTTCCCACTGAAATTGTGTGAGAAAATCAGGACCATTCCATGCAATTCAAGCTATTGATAATCAGAGTGTCAAAACTTATTTTTTTGGAATAGATTTTAATTTTTTTATATTCCTAAAGCTAAGTTTGCTGGATTTGATGCCCCTTTAAGACCAACATTTGAATTGTTGTCATTGTCATAGTGTTCTATCCTCCCTGCATTTAGTGAACCTTTCATTTTCAAATCATACCTAATAACCTCTGCATGGAGACTGTGGATGATTTTGCAAGTAGCACATTTGAAGAGGGCCTAAAGGTGTGTTGAAAATTAATTTTATACAAGCAGGTGCTTTATCAGCACCACAGGATAACTGTTGTCACAGCTTTGCCACCACAATGTTTACATTGTTTCTGTTCAGTCATTCTATGAGGCCCATAGTATTGTTCCAGAAAGCTGTGTGGTGACATTCATTGGGCCTGCGGTTCTATTGAAACAACCTGTCATTCTTCAACCTTGCCAATACTATAACAATGTGGTGAGTGTACAGTACTTCATCTTGATGGTAACATTTCTCCCTTCATTCATTTCTAGAGCAGGATCCTCTGGGATATACAGTTTCTAAAATTACTTTTGGTAGCATTGGCCTTTTAGAATCTGCATGCATAACTCTCTAATTGTATGCCAATTAACACTTGGCAGACCTGTCTTTTTTTGCCACTGTTCATACAAAAATATGAACATCACCAGACTACCACTGACATGGAGGGAATGTGAATAAACCACCCGTGTTACTGGATGCTAACCTGTGGTGTACCATATACCTAGGGTTCTTCTTGTCACTTAATGTGACTGACTAGCATGTAATGCTTAAAGAGTTTAAGTGCCTCAAGGCTGTATATTTTCTTTAAATTACTGTCCCTTCAAATAATTGCAGTACCTCAGGCTATGCTATAGTTATTCAATGAAATGTTAAGTTTTAATTGTTGAGTACTGTAATATTAGGTAGGATATACAGAGTATTGATTTTGGGGTAATAGACATTTGCCTTCTTCCTGCCCAGGCCTCAGAAACGTGTGTTATAAAGTATCAGCAGCTGGTTATAGGCTGCAGCTGTTCAGAAACTTGTCCATGACCTCAATGTTTTGCTATGCGTCTTGACTGCAATATTTTAACATAATAATAGTGATCTGTAATAAGCCTGCAGTGAATATGTAATATCAGCCATACATCAGGCAGCAAGTTCAAAATCAAAGTTCTTTGAAGTACACCAGAGAATTTTTCAATTATCTTACCTTTAAATAATACCATGAACATTATGAGTTCTTGACTTCTTAATTTCTTAAATTTCTCTACAAGTCCTCAGGTCAGAGCTGTGGCCTGGAATCACTCCATCACCATATTGCAAATCTGTTGGCTAATAGAGTTAGAACCACAGGACATTTCTAATTTAGCTGAACTGAAAGACAAGTACAAATATAGTTCTGCAAAATATGAACAGACCCTGACATTTCCCAATGTCCCCACGCTGCTCTCAGTAAATCAAAGGCATGCACTGGTGACCCAAGTTACATGTTTGCGGGGCAGCTCAAAATACTTCTGAAGCAGTCAGAATTTAAGACCACTTTTGCGTGAACAACAATGTTATTGTACCTTTAAGTGGTAGACACCTTGAAAATGATTATGGACATTAATCTTGTTCTCTTTTCCTCCTATTGACAGAGTGGGTTTACTCCCCTTCATATCGCTGCCCACTACGGAAATGTAAATGTAGCCACTCTGCTATTGAACCGAGGAGCTGCTGTTGATTTCACAGCTCGGGTAAGTTACATTTCCTCTCTTTTAATCTTTTTATTAGTATTAAAAATATTATGAACAAAATACAATTAAAATATTAATAATGGATTACAAACATATAAACTCCCATTACACATGAAGGAATACATAAACAATGAATACAGTATAAGTAAGCTTTCCCAAAACATAAACCATATAGTATATATATGAACAAGGTAAGTTTAGATATTCCATAATATATAATATAAAAAGAAAAAAATAAATCTATATATGAAAGTTAACTAATCTACTAATCTAATATCTAAGAAAAAAAAACAAAAAAGGAAGAAAAAACTAAAAAAAAAAAGAGAAGAAAAAAAAGGGCTGTTCATAATATCTCACAAGCATACATAAACATCAATGTCGTCAACTCCGATCCTCTCAACATACATACGATTAAAGCTGAAAAAACCAATAAGCCTGGCACAGGGCCATTACATCATATGAAAATATTGAATAAATGGTCTCCATATCTTTTCAAATTTAATAGAAGTATCAAATACAGCACTTCTAATTTTTTCTAAATTTAGACATAACATAGTTTGAGAAAGCCAATGAAATACCGTGGGAGGATTAATTTCCTTCCAATTCAACAAAATAGATCTTCTAGCCATCAAAGTGAGAAAAGCAATCATTCGATAGGCGGAAGGAGATAAGTGAAGTGAGCCCATCATCAGTAAACCAAAAATTGCGGTAATAGGATGGGGTTGTAAATCAATGTTCAGTACCGCTGAAATAATATCAAAAATATCTTTCCAATATTTTTCCAAAATCGGACATGACCAAAACATATGAGTTAAAGACGCGATTTCTGATTGACATCTGTCACAAATAGGGTTTATATGAGAATAAAAATGAGCTAATTTATCCTTGGACATATGGGCCCTATGCACAACCTTAAATTGTATTAATGAATGTTTGGCACATATAGATGATGTATTAACTAATTGAAGAATTCTATCCCAATTCTCAATAGGAATAATAAGATTAAGCTCTCTTTCCCAATCATTTTTGGTCTTATCAAAGGGCACTGAACGTATCTTCATAATTATATTATAAAGTTTTGATATAAGCCCTTTTTGAAAAGGGTTTAATTCAAACACTCTCCAAAATATCTGAAGACACAAAATTTGGGAATGAAGGAAGTACCGTACTTAAAAAATGCCTAACCTGTAAGTATCTAAAAAAATGAAATCTAGGCAAATTATATTTATTTGCTAATTGCTCAAAAGACATAAAACAGTTGTCCAAAAATAAGTCAGAAAATCTTAATAATCCCTTAGTTTTCCAAGCCAAAAAAGCTTGATCTATAATTGAGGGGTGGAAAAAACAATTAGATACAATAGGACTATTTAACACGAATTGAGTCAACCCGAAAAATTTCCGAAATTGAAACCATATACGTAAGGTATATTTAACTATCGGGTTGTCGATTCGATTCGGCAATTTAGAAAGAGCAAAAGGGAGAGATGTCCCTAAAATAGAACCCAGAGCATAAGCAGATACCGATTTAGTTTCCAAACTCACCCAATGAGGGCCAAAAGGACCATCCCATTCTTTCAACCAACATATCAAATATCTAATATTAACTGCCCAATAGTAAAATCTGAAATTGGGTAATGCCAACCCACCATCCTTCCTTGTCTTCTGTAAGTATATTTTACCTAACCTGGGATTTTTATTCTGCCATATATATGAGGAAATTTTTGAATCAACATTAGTAAAAAAGGATTTCGGAATAAAAATTGGTACCGCTTGAAAAATATATAAAAATTTAGGTAAAATAACCATCTTAATAGCATTAATCCTACCTATCAGAGACAAAGATAATGGTGACCACTTAGTAAACAAGCCTTTAATCTGATCAATTAAGGGTAGAAAATTAAACCTAAATAATTCTTTATGGTTTTTTGTAATTTTAATCCCTAAGTAAGTAAAAGAGTCTTTAACTAATTTAAACGGTAAAATACCATAGTTTGGGACCTGTCTATTCAAAGGAAACAATTCACTCTTATTAAGATTTAACTTATACCCAGAAAACTCACTAAATTGAGCCAACAATGATAAGACTGCTGGAATAGATTTCTCAGGGTTAGAGATGAATAATAATAAATCATCTGCGTATAAAGATACCTTATGAATATCTGTTCCACGATTAATACCCAAAATATCCTGTGATTCTCTGATGGCAATTGCCAAAGGTTCTAAAGCGATGTTAAATAGTAATGGACTAAGAGGACAACCTTGTCTAGTGCCCCGAAATAAACGAAAAAATTGAGATCTTTGATTATTAGTAAACACCGAGGCTACTGGAGTTTGATATATCAGTTTAATCCAAGAAATAAAGGTCGGACTGAAATTAAACTTCTCCAGCACATAAAATAAGTAAGGCCATTCAACTCTATCAAATGCTTTCTCCGCATCTAATGAAATAACACATTCTGAAGTATTGTGTGAAGGAGTATAAACAATATTCAATAATCTCCTAACATTGAAAAAAGAATAGCGATTTTTAATAAAACCGGTTTGGTCTTCCGAAATAATTTGGGGTAGTACCTTCTCCAACCTGGAAGCCAGTAACTTGGAAAAAATCTTAGAATCCACATTCAATAAAGATATTGGTCTATAAGATGCACAATCAGTAGGGTCTTTACCTTTCTTCAGTATTAAGGAAATGGAAGCTCTATAAAAAGATTGAGGCAAATTCCCCAATCTAATTGCTTCTTCAAAAACCTTGCATAGCCAAGGAGATAGAGTAGCAGAAAAACATTTTAAAAATTCTACTGTGTACCCGTCTGGACCTGGTGCTTTCCCAGAATTCATTGAGGAAATTACCCCTTTAATTTCCGCATCCGTAAATGGAGTATCTATTACTGAAAGATCATCAGATGATAGTTTTGGAAAATTCAATTTCCCGAGAAAATCACACATGGTAATATGATCCTGAGGGAATTCAGATTGATACAGAGAGGTATAAAAGTCTTGAAAAGACTTATTTATCTCATCATGGTTAACTGTCAAATCCCTGTTCTGCTGACGAACCATAGTGATTTGACGTTTAACTGAAACATTCTTCAGCTGACTAGCTAACAGTTTTCCCGATTTATCACTATGTATATAAAAATCAGATCTGGTTTTCATTAATTGATTTTCAATCGGAGATGTGAGTAATAAACTATGTTCCATTTGAAGTTCAACCCTTTGTTTGTAAAGCTCCTTGCTAGGAGTAGTCGAATATTTCTTGTCAATCTCTTTAATTTTATCAACCAATAAAAGAGTTTCCTTCTTAATGCGTTTTCTCAGACCAGCAGAATAAGAGATAATCTGTCCACGTATATACGCTTTAAAAGTGTCCCAAAGTATTCCGCAACAGATATCCTTCGTGGAATTAGTTGAAAAGAAGAAATCGATCTGTTCCTTCATAAATTTAATAAAGTCCGGCTCTTGCAATAAGGTAGAGTCAAATCGCCATTGTCTAGCACTTAAAGCTGTATCCGTAAAATTAATAGAAAGTTTTAATGGAGCATGGTCGGAAATAGCTATAATATCATAATTACAACCAATTACCGATGGAATAAAACAAGAATCAATAAAAAAATAATCAATTCTCGAATAGGAGTGATAAACATGTGAGAAAAAAGAAAACTCTTTGTCATTAGGATGACGAAATCTCCAAATATCAAAAACTCCATTATCAGTCAAAAAGGAGTTAATACAAGTGGCCGACTTATTGGGTAGAGTCTGAATAGGTGTAGATTTGTCCATCAAAGGAATTAGACAACAATTAAAGTCACCACCCATTATTAACTTATATTCATTTAAATTAGGTAAAGAAGTAAATAAGGACTTAAAGAAATCAGGACAATCCACATTTGGGGCATAAATATTAACCATAGCAACCTTTTTATTACCGAGTAAACCCGTAATTAACAAAAATCTACCATTCGGATCTGAAAGGATATCATGTTGAACAAATGCAATAGAGGAGTCAATAAAAATTGAAACTCCCTTAACTTTGGCATTCGAATTCGAATGATACTGTTGACCCCGCCAAGACCTAAAAAAGCGATATTTGTCCTCCTTCCTCACATGAGTTTCTTGTACAAAAATGATATGAGCATTAAGTCTTTGGAATACTTTGAAAATCTTCTTTCGTTTAATCGGATGGTTTAATCCATTAGTATTCCAAGACACAAAGTTAATGGTTTGAGCCATGTTTCTAAAGTCATCCCTTTGGTATATAAAGGGTTAACCATGTTATAAACTCATGCACCCGGAAGAGGAACAAAAATAAAGAGCGGACCCGGAAGTGACGACCTCGTAGACATATTTGTAGTTCAAGAACAGCCCAAGTAAAAAAACTAAAACAAATTGATAAGAGAAAAATTAAAAAGGAAAACAGACCAACCTCCACCCCCACATGAAAAAGAAAAAAAGCCAAAATATGGCTAGAAAAAAGAAAAAATGAGACTAACTCTGCCCCCATATCAGCGGCAGACCACTCCGTGTTTAAAGGATATATAAAAAAAACCACCCGAACTTTAAGAATTATGATCGCAGTACTAAAAACTATGCTTCTTAATATGCTGAGTTGTAAAGAAAAAGGGAGTATAATCACTAAAAGTTTATAAATCGGGTTATAACCCAAACAAATCAAGAAGTATTTAAACTATGATAAGCGATGCATTATAGGAAGAAGACGAAAAAAAGAAACAATAACGCCATCTTAAACAAAACCAATACTTTGCAAAAAAACCATTATCTTGATATTAAACAAAAAATTCACTTCGAAAGGTTAAAAATATACCTTCAAGGGAACAAAAATAATAGACAAAAATATAGTATAGTAGTTAAAGTGTATGACAAAGCGATTAATATAACGAAAACACACTTTAACTTAAATATGAAGTATAGGATAAACCTACACCAATAACCAGAGACTAACCCTGGTTTAAGGAATCGAAAACCATCTTTCACAATCAGAATCACTCATTTAATGGAGAGTAGTAACTGTATCAGTAGGGAAGTTCTCCTCCAAATACTTTTTCGCTTCAAAGGTAGACAGAAATACTTTACGCGGAGCATTCGGGGGGGGGGAGATCCTGAGCTTCGCCGGGTATAAGAGCGCAGGTTTTAGATTTTTCTCATAACATTCAGACATCAGAGGTTTAAAAAGCAGCCTTTTCTTCATAACTTCTGGGCTAAAATCATCCACCAAACGAAAGCAATAATCATGAAATTTAATCATCCCAGCCCTTCGAGCTTCACGAATGATTTGTTCTTTGTCGTGTACGTAATGAAATCGGACGATTACCACCGGGGGCTTATCTGAAACCGTCGGTGAACGACTCCAAATTCTATGTGCTCGGTCAAGTACCGGGGGGTTTTCTGGAAAAACCGACGGAAACACATCTTTTAGAAATTGAGCAAAGTATTTCGAAGGATCGCCTTTTTCTATGCCGTCTGGGAGACCAAGTATGCGTAGGTTCTGTCTTCTGGACCGATTCTCCAAATCGACACTCTTGGCTTTAAGTGTCTCCACCAGTTTAATGGTTGAAATTAAATCCTGTTGCAATTTTTCAATTGTCAAATCTCGTTTCCGCGCTTCATGTTGCAGAGACGCAATAAGCGCTTGCTGCTGGTTAATTACTGAATCCGTCTTAACCATATAATCTTGAAAAGCCTTTATATCTCGTTGAAAAGCCTGATGTTGTTCCTCAAATTTTTTATCCAAAACCTCCATAAGCAGTTCATAAGTTACCTCAGTGCGTTGCGGTTGAGCTAGCTTCTTTCCATTACCGTTCGGGTTGCGCCCCGGTTCTCGTCCTTTGGATCTAAGAGCCATTTCTGTTTGCATATCTTCCAAAATTCACAATAAAATCTTAACGATAAGCCCGAGAAAGTAGCAAAAATCTTTTGGTGTAGGTAACAATAAGTTGAATAAGGGTGATCAAAGGTTAGAAAAAGTAAAGGTTATGGAGCGGATCTGAAACAGTACTCACTCCATGAGCGTCTCCCGCTGACCTGGTAAGTTACATTTCTTTATGATTTTAATCTTAATTATTATTCTTATTTTAACTCTGCAGATTTTTTTTGCCCTCTTGATCTTTTTGATATTTTTGCTCCTCATCCCTGTAAAGCAGTTTTCCAGGACAGCAAATCGGCCAATTATGTTTGAAGGGTTATTGTCAAGAGAGCAAGCTCATCCATGTGTAGGTAAAGTGGAAAACATCACAGGCACATAGACACAAATTCACAAGAAAAATATAGAATTGTCTATAAATTATTAAAGAAACAAAACAATTAAAACAAATTTTAGTGCAAGTTATCATAGCGTTGTTAACACACAAAATGCTAGAGGACCTCGGCAGGCCAGGCCTGATGAAGGGTCTTGGCCCAACTGTTTACTCTTTTTCATAGATGCCGCCTGTCCTGCTGAGTTCCTCCAGCATTTTGTGTGTGTTACTTTGATTTCCAGCATCTAAGATGTACTCTTGATAGTGTTGTTATACTGAGGGACCCAATAGAGCTTTATTTTATTGAGGAAATTGGCATGGAGTAAGCTCTTCTGTCCCTTGGGGCCAGACTGCCCAGCAATTCCCGATTGAACTCTGACCTACTTGAGGCAATTTACAATGACAAGTTAGATTACTAATGTCTGTGGACTGTGGAGGAAACGGAGTGCCCAGAGGAAACCCACACATTCCACAGGGAAGATGTACAGAGGTCACAGGGATTAAACTCAGGATTCCAGTGTCCTGAGCTGTAATGGCGTCATACTAACTGCTACATTAATGTGACACACTGTGGTACTATACAATACTGGAGTTGTTCCAGATGGTTCAAGAACCTAATGATATAGGACATACTGTAGAAGCAAAATTAGACCATTTGGTCCATTGAGTCTGCTCCACCATTCAGTCATGGTTTATTTATTATTCCTCTTAAACCGATTCTTCTGCCTTCTCCACATAACATTTCACACCCTAACTAATTAGAACTTGGCCTCCATACAAGTCTGGGACAATGAATTCCTTAGATTCACCAGCCTCTGGCTAACAAACTTCCTCCTCATCCTCATTCCCCGAAGCAGACTGGGGGACCATTTTGCTGAACACCTACGCTCAGAGAAAGCAGGATCTCCCAGTGGCCACACATTTTAATTCTACGTCCCATTCCCATTCTGATATGTCTATCCATTGCCTCCTCTACTATCAAGATGAATCCACACTCAGGTTGGAGGAACAACACCTTATATACCGGCTGGGTAGCCTCCAACCTGATGGCATGAACATTGACTTTTCTAACTTCCGTTAATGCCCCTCCTCCCCTTCTTACACCATCCCTGACATATTTAGTTGTTTGTTTTTTTTTCTCTCTCTGCCCATCACCCTGCCTGTTCTCCATCTCCCTCTGGTGCTCCCCGCTCCTTTCTTTCTCCTGAGGCCTCCCATCCCATGATCCTTCCCCTTCTCCAGCTCTGTATCACTTTTGCCAATCACCTTTCCAGCTCTTAGCTTCATCCCACCCCCTCCGGTCTTCTATCATTTTGCATTTCCCCCTCCCCCCACTACTTTCAAATCTCTAACTATCTTTCCTTTCAGTTAGTCCTGACGAAGGGTCTCAGCCCGAAACATCGACTGCGCTTCTCCTTATAGATGCTGCCTGGCCTGCTGCGTTCCACCAGCATTTTGTGTGTGTTGTTCTCCTCATCTCTGTTCTAAAGAGAATTCATTTTATTCTGAGACTGTGCCATCCAGTCCTCTCCACATCCACCTTTATCTGGGCTTTTCAATATTCAGTAGGTTTTAATGAGATCCCCACCTCATTCTTCTAAACCTCAGTGAGTATAGATCCAGAGCCATCAAATGCTCCTCATATATTAACCCTTTGATTCCCAGGATCATTCTCGTGAATCTCCTCTGGATCCTCTCCAATGCCAGCACATTCTTTCTTAGATAAAGGACTCAAAATTGTTTAAAATATTCCAAGTATCATCTGACCAATGCCTTATAATGCCTCAGCATTAAATCCTTGCTTTTATATCCTAATTCTCTCGAAATGAATGCTAACATTGCCTTCTTTACTACCGACTCAACCTACAAGTTAACTTTCAGGGAATCCTGTACAAGGACTCTCGAGTGCTTTTGTGCTTCAAGTTTCTTAATTTTCTCTCCATTTAGAAAATAGTCTACACTATTAGACACCTTCTGATGCTAATAAAGTGGCCTCTGAGTGTGTGTTTGTGGTTGTTTGCTGCTTTAAGTAGCCCATCCACTTTAAGGTTTGAATGTTGTGCATTCAGAGATGCTCTTTTGCATACCACTGTTGCAATGTGTGGTTATTTGAGTTAGTAATACCTTCCTGTCAGCTTGAACGAATCTGGCCATTCTCCTCTGACCTCTGTCAGTAACAAGGCGTGCTCACCCACAGAACTGCTGATCACTTCATCTTTTTTTTTGTACATCATTCTCTGTAAACACGATTGACTTTTGAACATAGAATAGTACAGCACATTACAGGCCCTTCAGCCCACAATGTTGTGCTGACCCTCAAACCCTGCCTCACATATAACCCCCCACCTTAAATTCCTCTATATACTTGTCTAGTAGTCTCTTAAACTTCACTAGTGTGTCTGCCTCCACCACTGACTCAGGCAGTGCATTCCATACACCAACCACTCTCTGAGTGAAAAACCTTCCTCTAATATCCCCCTTGAACTTCCCTCCCCTTAACTTAAAGCCATGACCTCTTGTACTGAGCAGTGGTGCCCTGGGGAAGAGGCACTGGCTGTCCACTCTGTCTGTTCCTCTTAATATCTTGTACACCTCTATCATGTATCCTCTCATCCTCCTTCTCTCCAAAGAGTAAAGCCCTAGCTCCCTCAATCTCTGATCATAATCCATACTCTCTAAACCAGGCAGCATCCTGGTAAATCTCCTCTGTACCCTTTACAATGCTTCCACATCCTTCCTATAGTGAGGCGACCAGAACTGGACACAGTACTCCAAGTGTAGCCGAACTAGAGTTTTATAGAGCTGCATCATTACATCGCGTCTCTTAAACTCTATCCCTCGACTTATGAAAGCTAACACCCCATAAGCTTTCTTAACTACCCTATCTACCTGTGAGGCAACTTTGAGGGATCTGTGGATATGTACCCCCAGATCCCTCTGCTCCTCCACACTCGCAAGTATCCTGCCATTTACTTTGTACTCTGCTTTGGAGTTTGTCCTTCCAAAGTGTACCACCTCACACTTCTCCGGGTTGAACTCCATCTGCCACTTCTCAGCCCACTTCTGTATCCTATCAATGTCTCTCTGCAATCTTCGACAATCCTCTATACTATCTACAAAACCACCAACCTTTGTGTCGTCTGCAAACTTGCCAACCCACCCTTCTACCCCCACATCCAGGTCGTTAATAAAAATCACGAAAAGTAGAGGTCCCAGAACAGATCCTTGTGGGACACTACTAATCACAACCCTCCAATCTGAATGTACTCCCTCCACCACAACCCTTTGCCTTCTGCAGGCAAGCCAATTCTGAATCCACCTGGCCAAACTTCCCTGGATCCCATGCCTTCTGACTTACTGAATAAGCCTACCGTGTGCAACCTTGTCAAATGCCTTACTAAAATCCGTGTAGATCACATCCACTGCACTACCCTCATCTATAAGCCTGGTCACCTCCTCAAAGAACTCTATCAGGCTTGTTATGCACGATCTACCCTTCACAAAGCCATGCTGACTGTCCCTGATCAGACCATGATTCTCTAAATGCCCATAGATCCTATCTCTAAGAACCTTTTCCAACAGCTTTCCCACCACAGACGTAAGGCTCACTGGTTTATAATTACCATTATATCCCTATCCCTACTACCATTTTTGAACAAGGGGACAACATTCGCCTCCCTCCAATTCTCCGGTACCATTCCTGTGGACAACGAGGACATAAAGATCCCAGCCAGAGGCTCAGCAATCTCTTCCCTCGCCTCGTAGAGCAGCCTGGGGAATATTCCGTCAGGCCCCGGGGACTTATCCATCCTAATGTATTTTAACAACTCCAACACCTCCTCTGCCTTAATATCAAAATGCTCCAGAACATCAACCTCACTCATATTGTCCTCACCGTCATCAAGTTCCCTCTTATTGGTGAATACCGAAGAGAAGTATTCATTGAGGACCTCGCTCACTTCCACAGCCTCCAGGCACATCTTCCCACTTTTATCTTTAATCGGTCCTGCCTTCACTCCTGTCATCCTTTTGTTCTTCTCATAATTGAAGAATGCCTTGTGGTTTTCCTTTACCCTACTCGCCAAGGCCTTCTCATGACCCCTTCTTGCTCTTCTCAGCCCCTTCTTAAGCTCCTTTCTTGCTACCCTATATTCCTCAATAGACCCATCTGATCCTTGCTTCCTAAACCTCATGTATGCTGCCTTCTTCCATCTGAATAGATTCTCCACCTCACTTGTCACCCATGGTTCCTTCACCCTACCATTCTTTATCTTCCTCACCGAGACAAATGTATCCCTAACGTGCTGCAAGAAATCCCTAAACATCGATCATATGTCCATAGTACATTTCCCTGCAAAAGCATCATTCCAATTCACACCCTCAAGTTCTAGCCTTATAGCCTAATAATTTGCCCTTCCCCAATTAAAAATTTTCCTGTCCTCTCTGATGATTGGAAAGTTCTGGGGTTGATAGAGAGAGGTTTGAAAAGTTCAAAGGGCAAAGCTGAAAGCCCGGAGCTTGGTGAGTCTGGAGTTAGTAATCCCAAATGGTCGAAAACCAAAGTTAATAAGTTTGGAGGTGGAAAGCCCAAAGGATCAAAGACCAAAGTCAGCAAGTCCAGGGGTAGAGGTCCAAAGGCTAAATCTGTGAATCCAAGCCAAGAATTAGAGGTTAAAACCATGATGTCTGTGAGTTTGACAGTCCCAGGCCAAGAACTGGAGATGTGGAAGAGGCTTGCCCTGGGGTGGGAGGTCTGTGTGTGTGGGAGAGCTGGATGGGAAGATGAGAAATCATTTTATTTTGCTGTTGTTATCTTGTTCTGTTCTCTTGTTCTTCTTGTTGTTGCTTGTATTGCTCTGGAATGCGTGCTGTACCCAGCACATCCTATTCTGGTTGTCAACACAAATGATGCATTTCACATTGTGCTTTGATGTACATGTGATAAATAAATCTGAATCAAGCGTAATTCGTAAGGGCGAGTTCTCGTTGTCTGAACTGTCATAACATGGGGGATGTCTGTACCAAACTGGAAAAAAAACACAGAATTCAGGAGTATGTTATGACTATCATGGTTATTTGTTAAGTTTTGAACAGTGGATTAAGTGCAACATCTAGTGAGAGTATTTAAGTCCAAGATGAATTGATTATTATGCTCGTGAAAGTACAGCACCTATAAAAAGTACTCATCCCCCTTAGAAGTTTCATATTTTATTGTTTTACAACATTGAATCCATGGATTTAATTTGGCTTTTTTTGACACTGATCAACAGAAAAAGTCTCTTTTGTGTCAAAGTGAAAACATATCTCTGCAAAGTGATCTAAATTAATTACAAATATAAAACACAGAATAATTGATTGTGTCGTATTCACCACTTTCAAGTCAGTATTTATTAGATGCACCTTTGGCAGCAATTACAGCCAATGACTCTGTGTGGATAGGTCAGCTTTACACATCTGGACACTGCAATTAATTCCCATTCTTCTTTTCAAAACTGCTCAAACTCTGTCAGATTGCATGAGGAGAGTGAGTGAATAACTTTTTTTTCCCAAGTCCAGCCACAAATTCCCAACTGGATTGAGGTCTGGAATCTGACTTAGCCATTCCAGAACATTAACTTTGTCGTTTCTAAGCCATTGCTGTGTGCTTTATGCTTAGGGTTATTGTCTTGCTGGAAAATAAATCTCCGAAGTTGCAATTTTCTTGCAAACTGCATCATGTTTTCCTCCAGGATTTCCCTGCATTTTGATGCATTCATTTTACCCTCTATTTTCACAAGTCTTCTAGGGCCTACTGCTGTGAAGCATCCCCACAGCATGATGCAGCCACCACCATGCTTCACGGTAGGGATGGTGTGTTTCTGATGATGTGCAGTGTTTGGCTTACATCAAACATAGTGTTTAGTCTGATGGACAAAAAGTTCAATTTTGTTTTCATCAGATCATTGATGTTCTTCCAGGTGACTTTAGAGTCTCCCACATGCCTTCTGGCAAACTCTAGCCAAGATTTCATTTGAGTTTTTTTTCAAGAGTGGCTTTTTCTTTCACACTCTCCCATAAAGCTCGGCCACCAAACAGTAGCATGGATATTGGGTGCAAGTTGAATAGGGAGTTAACATTGGCATGTGGCAAAGGTAATGTCGCAGTAGTTATGGGGAATTTCAACATGCAGGTGAACTGGGAGAATCAGGTTGGTGCTGGACCACAGAATAGGGAGTTTGTAGAGTGCCTACGGGATGCATTTTTGGAACAGCTTGTACGAGAGCCGACCAGGGACAAGACTATTCTGGATTTAGTCTTGTGTAATGAATAGGATTTGATAAGCAATCTCGCAGTAAAGGAGCCATTAGGAGGTAGTGATCACAATATGATAAGCTTTTATCTGCAATTTGAGAAGGATAAGGGCAGCTCGGAGGTGTCAGTGTTGCAGATGAACTGGGGAAACTATGGAGCCATGAGGGAGGAGCTGGCCAAAGTTGACTGGACGGGTAGCCTAGAAGAAAAGACAGTGGAACAGCAATGGCAGGTATTCTTGGGAATAATGCACAAGGTGCAAAATCAGTTCATCCCCCAGAGAAGGAAGGATTCAAAGGGGGGAAAGGGGCCTCAGTGGTTGACAAAGGAAGTCAGAGATTGCATAGCATTAAAAAAAAGGAAATATGACAGAGCTAAGGTGAGTGGGAGGACAGATGATTGGGAAGTTTTTAAGGAACAACAGAACTTAACTAAAAAGACAATACGGGGAGAAAAAAATGAGGTACGAACGCAAGCTAGCCAGGAATATAAAGGAAGATAGCAAAAGCTTTTTTAGGTATGTGAAGAGAAAGAAGATAGTTAAGAACAATGTTGGGCCCTTGAAGAATGAATTGGGTGAAATTGTTATGGGAAACAGAGAAATGGCAGAAGATTTTAATGAGTACTTTAGATCTGTTTTCACTAAGGAAGACACAAGCAATCTCCCAGATGTATGGATGGGCCAAGGACATAGGGTAACAGAGGAAATGAAACAGATTGACATTCGGAAGGAAAGAGTGATGAGAAGACTGATGGGACTGAAGGCTGACAAATCCCCAGGTCCAGATGGTCTGTACCCTAGGGTACTAAAGGAGGTGGCCCTGGAAATTGCGGATGCATTGGTAATCATTTTCCAATGTTCCTTAGATTCAGGATCAGTTCCTGAGGATTGGAGAATGGCTAATGTTATCCCACTTTTTAAGAAAGGAGGGAGGGAGAAAACAGAGAACTATCGACCTGTCACCCTGACATCGGTGGTGGGAAAGATGCTAGAGTCCATTATTAAGGCTGAAATAGTGGCATATCTAGATAGCAGTGATAGGATTGGGCCAAGCCAGCATGGATTTACCAAGGTTAAATCATGCTTGCCTAATCTGTTGGAGATAGAAAGCTGGTTGGCAGATAGAAAGCAAAGGGTAGCGGTGAATGGGTGTTTCTCGGAATGGCAGGTGGTGACTAGTGGGGTGCCACAGGGCTCGGTATTGGGACCACAGCTGTTTACCATTTACGTTAACGATTTGGATGAAGGCATAGAAAATAACATTAGCAAATTTGCTGATGATACTAAGCTGGGTGGCAGTGTGACATGTGATGAGGATGTTAGGAGAATTCAGGGTGACTTGGATAGGCTGGGTGAGTGGGCAGATACTTGGCAGATGGCGTTTAATGTGAATAAGTGTGAGGTTATCCACTTTGGGAGTAAGAACAGGAAGGCAGATTATTATCTGAACGGTATAGAGTTGGGTAAGGGAGTAATACAAAGAGATCTCGGAGTCCTTGTTCATCAGTCACTGAAGGTGAATGAGCAAGTGCAGCAGGCAGTGAAGAAAGCTAATGGAATGTTGGCCTTTATTACAAAGGGAATTGAGTACAAGAGCAAGGAAATCCTCTTGCACTTGTACAGAGCCCTGGTGAGACCACACCTGGAGTATTGTGTACAGTTTTGGTCTCCAGGGTTAAGGAAGGACATCCTGGCTGTAGAGGAAGTGCAGCGTAGATTCACGAGGTTAATTCCTGGGATGTCTGGACTGTCTTACGCAGAGAGGTTAGAAAGACTGGGCTTGTACATGCTGGAATTAAGGAGATTGAGAGGGGATCTGATTGCAACATATAAGATTATTAAGGGATTGGACAAGATAGAGGCAGGAAATATGTTCCAGATGCTGGGAGAGTCCAGTACCAGAGGGCATGGATTGAGAATAAGGGGTAGGTCATTTAGGACAGAGTTAAGGAAAAACTTCTTCTCCCAGAGAGTTGTGGGGGTCTGGAATGCACTGCCTCGAAGGTAGTGGAGGCCAATTCTCTGGATGCTTTCGAGAAGGAGCTAGATAGGTATCTTATGGATAGGGGAATCAAGGGATATGGGGACAAGGCAGGAACCGGGTATTGATAGGAATTGATCAGCCATGATCTCAAAATGGCAGTGCAGGCTCGAAGGGCCGAATGGTCTACTTCTGCACCTATTATCTATTGTCTATTGTCTAACAGTTGCGTGCACAGTCTCTTCTATTTCAGTCACTGAAGCTTGTAGCTCCTCAAGAATTGTTACAGATCTCTTGGTGGCCTCTCTCACTAGTCTCCTTCTTGCACAGTCACTCAGTTTTTGAGGATGTTCTGCTCTAGGCAGATTTACAGCTGTGCCATTTTCTTTCCATTTCTTGATGATTGACTTAACTGCACTCCAAGGGATATTCAGTGACTTGGAAATTTTCTTGTATCCATTTCCTGACTTGTGCTTTTCAATAACCTTTTCATGGACTAGCTTGGAGTGTTCTTTTGTCTTCATAGTATAGTTTTCATCAGATACTGACTCAGAAGCCAGATACAAGATCTTACAGATGTAGATGTATTTTTATTACAATCAATGGAAACACCTTGACTGCACACAGGTCTCCAAAAACAGATCTCCATTTAACTAATTATGTGACTTCTAAAACCAATTGGCTGAACCAGCGATGATTCGGTGTGTCATGTTAAAGGGGGTGAATACTTATTCTATCAATTATTTTGTGTTTTATATTGGTAATTAATTCAGATCACTTTGTAGAGATCTGTTTTCACTCTGATCTTTTTCTGCCTTTTTCTGTTGATCAGTATTGAAAGAGACAAATTAAATCCACAGCGATTCAATGTTGTGAATCAATTCAACATGAAAACTTTCAAGAGGGATGAATAATTTTTATAGGCACTGTAACTTATCTGAAGATGGGACGAACATGAAAGAGGTCCTCCATTGGTTGGGGTTGATCACTGATGTTGCATTATAGCTGTCTACATTACCAATATGCAGGTCAGTACGCAGGACAGTCCGATACAGGTACGATATGGAGAACAAGCTGTTGCTCATGCAGCAGGCTCCCCCTCTCCAAACAGGTGATGAATCCAAAGGAATGGCAGAAACTGATACAGTATGGCACTAGTGGTATCACAGGTGTTGCCTGTGAACGTTGAACCTAATGTAGGACTCCTTTAGGCATTCCAGCACTGGATTTTATCTCAGGGTTTACTCCAAAAGTCTTCCCCATGAGTGAGTATAGTCGCAAGGCAGTAAAAGTTTGAGAACAGAGATTTCCTTCCCCTAGATGAGCTGCCAACCACAGCTGACGAGCCCCATCTGCCCAAAGTGGCTGGGTGACTGTCAGGAGAAATGGAAATAGGCAGTTAGAACAGAGCACCCCTGTGGCCATTCCGCTCAAAAGCAAGTATACTCATTTGGATATTTTTGTGGAAGTTGACTTCCTGGGAGAATGCCACGGGATCAGGTTACAGGCACTGAGCGTGGGTCCGTGGTGCAGGAGGGAAAGAGAAAGAAGGGAGTGGTAGTGATAGGGGACTCGATAGTGAGGGGAACAGACAGGAGATTCTGTGGATGTGAACGGGACACCTGGATGGTATGTTGCTTCCCAGGTGCCAGGGTCAGGGACGTCTCAGATTGCGGCCGCAACATTTTGGAGAGGGAGGGGAACAGCCAGATGTCTTGGTGCACATTGGTACCAATGACATGGGAAGGAAAAGCAAAGAGATCCTGAAAAGAGAATTTAGAGAGCCTGGTAGGAAGCTGAGAGGGAAGATCTCCCGGGTAGTAATTTTTGGATTGCTGCCTGTGCCATGTGCCAGTGAGGATAGAAACAGTGTGACTTGGCAGATAAATGTGTGGCTGAGAAGCTGGTGTAAGGGGCAGGGCTTCAGGTTCTTGGATAATTAGGATCTCTTCTGGGGGAGGTATGACCTGTTCAAAAGTGGCAGGTTGCACCTGAACACGAGGGGGACCAATATTCTTGTGGGCAGGTTTTTTAGAGCTGTTGGGGAGGGTTTAAACTAACTTGGCAGGGAGGTGGGAACGGGAGTGAAGGGATTCAGGATAGGACAGATGGCAAAAAAGTAAAGATAGCGTGCGGTCAGACTGTCAGGAAGGGCAGGCAGCTGATGGGACTTAGTTGTAGCCAACAGGCTGAGTATCAAATCATTAGGGATGCAGAGTCAGAAAGG
Organism: Hemitrygon akajei; assembly: GCF_048418815.1. Lineage (NCBI taxonomy): Eukaryota > Metazoa > Chordata > Chondrichthyes > Myliobatiformes > Dasyatidae > Hemitrygon > Hemitrygon akajei. Next base: position 95,566,065 of record NC_133136.1, read on the forward strand.
ACAGCACATTTGGTACTCAAGGTGTTGTATCTAAATGTGTGTAGTAGAAGAAATAAGGTGAATGATTTTGTTGCACTTTTACAGATTGTCAGGTTGTGGCCATCACTGAATCGTGGCTGAAAGATGGTTGTAGTTGGGAGCTGAATGTCCAAGGTAACACATTAAATTGGAGAGATAGGAAAGTGGGCAGAGGGGGTGGTGTGATTTTACTGATAAAGAATGGCATCAAATCAGTAGAAAGATGTGACATAGAAGACGTTGAATCCTTGTGCTTTGAGTGAACAAACTGCAAGGGTAAAAGGACGTTGATGGCAGTGAAATACAGGCCTCCCAACAGTGGCTGGGAGGTGGAACACAGGTTACAACTGGAAATAGAAAAGATGAGTCAAAAGAGCAAAGTTATCAAGTCAAGTCAACTTTTATTGTCATTTCGACCATAACTGCTGGTACAATGCATGGTAAAAATGAGACAACGTTTTTCAGGACCATGGTGTTACATGACACAGTACAAAGGACTAGACTGAACTACGTAATAAAAAAAAAACACAGAGAAAGCTACACTGACTACAGACCTACACTGGACTGCATAAAGTGCACAAAAACAGTGCAGGCATTACAATAAATAATAAACAGGACAGTAGGACAAGTCCAGGCTTCGGGTATTGAGGAGTCTGATAGCTTGGGGGAAGAAACTGTTTAATAGTCTGGTCGTGAGACCCCGAATGCTTTGGAGCTTTTTCCCAGAAAGCAGGAGGGAGAAGAGATTGTATGAGGGGTGATAGTCATGGAACATTTTAACATGCAGGTCGATTAGGGAAATGAGGTTGGTAATGGATCTCAAGAGAGTGAGTTTGTTGAATGCTTAAGAGATAGCTTTTTCACAGCAATTTGTCACTGAGCCTACGAGGGGATCAGCTATACTGGATTGGGTGTTATGTAATGAACCGGAGGCGATTAGGGAGCCTAAGGTAAAAGAACCCTTAGGAACCAGCGATCATAATATAATTGTGTTCAACTTTGATAGGGGGAAAGTAAAGTCTGATGTAGCAGTATTTCAGTGGAGTAAAGGAAATTACGGTGGTATGAGAGGAGCTGGCCAAAGTAAACTGGAAGGAGCTGTTGGCAGCAATGTCAGCAGAGCAGCAATGGCGTGCGTTTCCGGGAAAAAGAAGGAAGGTGCAGAACACGTGTATTCCAAGAATAAATAAATATTCAAATGGTAAAATAGCACATCTGTGGCTGACTAGGGAAGTCAAGACAATTGTAAAAGCAAAAGAAAGGGTTTATACAACAAAGCAAAAATTAGTGGGAAGATCGAGGATTGGGAAGTTTTTAAAAACCTACAGAGAGCAACATAAAAAATCATTAGAACAGGAATATGAAACTTAGAAAGCCTACAGCAGAATACAGACCCTTGGGCCCACAAAGCTGTTCCGAACATGTCCTTACAATAGAACTTACCTAGGGTTATCTATAGCCCTCTATTTTTCTAAGGTTCATGTACCTACCCAGGGTCTTAAAAGGCCCTATTGTAGCTTCTTCTGCCACTGTTGCTGGCAGTCCATTCCACGCACTCATCACTCTCTGTGTAAAAAAAACTTACCCCTAACATCTCCTCTGTACCTGTTTCCAAGCACCTCAAAACTGTGCCCTCTCATGTTAGCCATTTCAGCCCTGGGAAAAAGCCTCTGACTATCCACACAATCAATGCCTCTCATCATCTTATATATCTCTATCAGGTCACCTCTCATCCTTCGTTGCTCCAAGGAGAAAAGGTCAAGTTCACTCAACCTAATCTCTAAAGCATTCTCCCCAATCCAGGCAACATCCTTGTAAATCTCCTCTGCACCCTTTCTGTGGTTTTCACGTCCTTCCTGTAGTGAGGTGACTAGAACTGAGCACAGTACTCCAAGTGGGGTCTGACCAGGGTCCTAGATAGCTGCAACATTACCTCTCAATTCCACAATTGATGAAGGCCAATACACTGTACGCCTTCTTAATCACAGAGTCGACCTGTGCCGCAGCTTTGAGTGTCTAATAGACTCAGAACTCAAGATCCCTCTGAGCCTCCACACTGCCAAGAGTCTTACCATTAATACGATATTCTGCCATCATATTTGACCTACCAAAATGAACCAGCACACACTTACCTGGGTTGAACCCCATCTGCCACTTCTCAGCCCAATTTTGCGTCCTATGGATGTCCCGCTGTTACCTCTGACAGCCCTCCACACTATCCACAACACCCCCAAACTTTGTGTCATCTGCAAATTTACTAACCCATCCCTCCACTTCCTCATCCAGGTCATTTATAAAAATCACGAAATGTAAGGGTCCCAGAACAGATCCCTGAGGCACAGCACTGGTCACCAACCTTCATGTAGAATATGACCTGTCTACAAACACTCTTTGCCTTCAGTGGGCAAGCCAGTTCAGGATCCACAAAGCAATGTCCCCTTGGATCCCATGCCTCCTTACTTTCTCAATATGCCTTGCATGGGGTACTTTATCATATGCCTTGCTGAAATCCATATACACTACATTTATTGCTCTTCCTTCATCAATGTGTTTAGTCACATCCTCAAAAAATTTAATCAGGCTCTTAAGGCACAACCTGCCTTTCACAAAGCCATGCTCACTATTCCAAATCATATTATGCCTCTCCAAATGTTCATAAATCCTGTCTCTCAGGATCGTTTCATCAACTTACTGATAGATTCACTTGTGTATAATTTCCTGGGTGATCTCTACTCCCTTTCTTGAATAAGGGAACAACAGCCGCAACCCTCCAATCCTCCAGAACCTTACCTGTCACCATTGATGATGCAGAGATTATCGCCAGAGGCTCAGCAATCTCATCCCTCACCTCCCTGGAGTTCCCGGCAAGCTAGCAAATAATATCAAAGTGGATTGTGAAAGTTTTTTGAACTATGTTAAAGATAAAAGAGAAGTGAGAGTGGATATAGGACTACATGAAAATGGGGCAAGAGAAATAATAATGGGAGACAAGGAGGTGGCTGATGAACTAAATGAGTATTTAGAACTTAGAAGATAGAATAGTCATTTCAAAAGTTCTGAATATTAAATTGCAATCGCATCCTATTACTGCAATTTTTGGTTTACCAATGGTGGATAATAGTTGTTTATCCCCCTCAGCTCGGCGGATGATTGCATTTGTTACGTTAATGGCTAGAAGATCTATCCTATTGAATTGGAAATAAATTAATCCTCCAACCATATTTCAGTGGTTTTCTCAAACTCTTTCTTATTTGAGTTAAGAAAAAATTAGAAATGCTGTTTTTGACCCTTCAATTAAATTTGAAGAAACTTGGAGACCATTTATTCAACATTTTGATATGAGTTAATCTGACTTTTACTAAACCTTACTTTTATTATCCTTAATTATTTGGATGGAGGTACGGAGTTATTGACGCTGCTGTGTATATTTGACATAATGCAATGGCCCATGTTGGTTAGGTTTGTTTTTGGAGGGTTTTTTTTTCTTACTTACTCCTTTTTTCATATTCACTATGAGTTGGGAGGTTATATATGGATTATCATCTATTTGTATTTATACTTTAACCTATTAATTATGTATTCTCAAACTCTCTGTATCTATGTTTCTCTTATGTTTGTTTAAAATTAATAAAAAGATATAAAAAGAAAGAAAAGAAAAAGTACATAGAATAGTACAGCACAGTACATACAGGCCCTTCAGTCCACAATGTTGTGCCGACCCTTAAATCGTGCCTCCCATATAACCCCCTAACTTAAATTCTTCCATATACCTGTATAACAGTCTCTTAAATTTCACTAGTGTATCTGCCTCCACCACTGACCCAGGCAGTGCATTCCACGCTCCAAACACTCTGAGTAAAGACCTTCCTCTAATATCCCCCTTGAACTTTCCACCCCTTAAAGCCATGTCCTCTTGTATTGAGTAGTTGTGCCCTGGGGAAGAGGCACTGGCTGTACACTCTATCTATTCCTCTTAATATCTTGTATACCTCTATCATGTCTCCTCTCATCCTCCTCCTCTCCAAAGATTAAAGCCCTAGCTCCCTTAATTTCTGATCATAATGCATACTCTCTAAACCAGGGCAGCATCCTGGTAAATCTCCTCTGTACCCTTTCCAATCCTTCCACATCCTTCCTATAGTGAGGCGACCAGAACTGGACACAGTACTCCAAGTGTGGCCTAACCAGAGTTTTATAGAGCTGCATCATTACCCAGCGACTCTTAAACTCTATCCCTCGACTTAAGAAAGCTAACACCCCATAAGCTTTCTTAACTACCCTATCTTCCTGTGAGGCAACTTTCAGGGGTCTGTGGACATGTATACCCAGATCCCTCTGCTCCTCCACACTTCCAAATATCCTGCCATTTACTCTGTACTCTGCCTTGGAGTTTGTCCTTCCAAAGTGTACCACCTCACACTTTTCCGGGTTGAACTCCATCTGCCACTTCTCAGCCCACTTCAGCATCCTATCAGTGTTTCTCTGCAATCTTCAACAATCCTGCACACTATCCACAACACCAACCTTTGTGTCGCCTGCAAACTTGCCAACCCACCCTTCTACCCCCACATTCAGGTCGTTAATAAAAATCACGAAAAGTAAAGGTCCCAGAACCGATCCTTGTGGGACACCACTAGTCACTACCCTCCAATCCAAATGTACTCCCTCCACCATGACCCTCTGCTTTCTGCAGGCAAGCCAATTCTGAATCCACCTGGCCAAACTTCCCTGGATCCCATGCCTTCTGACTTTCTGAATAAGCCTACTGTGTGGAACCTTGTCAAATGTCTTACTAAAATCCATGTAGATCACATCCACTGCACTACCCTCATCTATATTTTTGATCACCTCCTCAAAGAACTCTATCAGGCTTGTTAGATACGATCTGCCCTTCACAAAGCCATGCTGACTGTCCTTGATCAGACCATGATTCTCTAAATGCCCATAGATCCTGTCTCTATCTTTTCCAACAGCTTTCCCACCACAGAAATAAGGCTCACTGGTCTATAATTACCCGGACTATCCCTACTACCTTTTTTGCACAAGGGGACAACATTTGCCTCCCTCCAGTCCTCTGCTACTGTTCCCGTGGACAACGAGGACATAAAGATCCTAGCCAGAGGCTCAGCAATCTCTTCACTCACCTCGTGGAGCAGCCTGGGGAATATTCCGTCAGGTCCCGAGGACTTACCCATCCTAATGTATTTTAACAACTACAACACCTCCTCTCCCTTAATATCAACATGCTCCAGAACATCAACCTCACTTATATTGTCCTCACGATCATCAAGTTCCCTCTCAGTGGTGAATACCAAAGAGATGTATTCACTGAGGAAACACGAGTGAATCTGCAGATGTTGGAAATAAATAAAAACACAAAATGCTGGCAGAACTCAGCAGGCCAGACAGCATCTATGGGAGGAGGTAGTGACGACGTTTCGGGCCGAAACGTCGTCACTACCTCCTCCCATAGATGCTGTCTGGCCTGCTGAGTTCTGCCAGCATTTTGTGTTTTTATTCACTGAGGACCTCGCTCACTTCCACAGCCTCCAGGCAAATCTTCCCACCTTTATCTCTAATCGGTCCTATCTTCACCGCTGTCAACCTTTTGTTCTTCATATAATTGAAGAATGCCTTGTGGTTTTCCTTTACCCTACTCGCCAATGCCTTCTCATGCCCTCTTCTTGCTCTTCTCAGGCCCTTCTTAAGCTCCTTTCTTGCTACCCTATATTCCTCAATAGACCCATCTGATCCTTGCTTCCTAAACCTCATGTATGCTGCCTTCTTCCACCTGACTAGATTTTCCACCTCAGTTGTCACCCATGGTTCTTCACCCTATCATTCTTTATCTTCCTCACCGGGACAAGTTTATCCCTAACATCCTGCAAGAGATCCCTAAACATCAACCACATGTCCATAGTATATTTCCCTGCAAAAACATCATCCTAGTCCACACCCGCAAGTTCTAGCCTTATAGCCTGGTAATTTGCCCTTCAATTAAGAATTATCCTGTCCTCTCCTTTTCCATGGTAATGCTAAAGGCCAGGGAGTGGTGATCACTGTCCCCCAGATGCTCACCCACTGACAGATCTGTGATCTGACCCAATTCGTTACCTAATACTAGATCTAGTATGGCATTCCCCCTAATTGGCCTATCAACATACTGCAACAGGATTCCATCCTGGACACACTTAACAAACTCTCCTGCATCTAAACCCTTGGAACTAATCAGGTGCCAATCTATATCAGGGAAGTTAAAGTCACCCATGATAACAACCCTGTTATTTTTGCATCTTTCCAAAATCTTCCTTCCAATTTGCTCCTCGATACCTTTGCTGCTACCAAGGGGCCTATAGAATACTCCCAATAGAGTAATTGCTCCCTTCCTGTTCCTGACTTCCACCCATACTGACTCAAAAGAGGATCCTGCTACATTACCCACCCTTTCTGTAGCTGTAATAGTATCCCTGACCAGTAATGCCACTCCTCCTCCCCTTCCCCCCCCCCTCTCTATCCCTTTTAAAACACTGGAATCCAGGAATATTAAGATCCATTCCTGCACTGGCAGCAATCCTGAGAACAGCACCCTTGAGGTCCTGTTCTTTAGCCTTCTGCCTAGTTTCAGAAATTCTCACTTCAGGACCTCATCCCTCTTCCCGCCTATGCTGTTGGTACCAACATTTATCACAACTTCTGGTTGCTTTCCGCTTTCCCTCTCATACCAGGATGTCGTGCACCTGGTCAGAGACATCCTGGACCCTGGCACCCGGGAGGCAACAAAACATGCGGGTGTCCTTCTCATGTCCACAAAACCTCCTGTCTCCTCCCCTGACTATAGAGTCTCCAATGATGACAGCTCTTCTCTTCTCCATCCCACCCTTCTGCACCACAGTGACAGACTCAGTGCTGGAGGCCCTGCCACTGTGGCTCACCCCAGTCGATCGTCCCTGCCAACAGTATCCAGGACGGTATACTTATTGTTCAGGGGAATGGCTACAGGGGTGCTCTGCACTACCTAGGTGACTATCGCTGGGTAGCATTCACATGGACAGTGATGAAATGCTTTGAGAGGTTGGTTATGACTAGACTGAACTCCTGCCTCAGCAAGGACCTGGACCCATTGCAATTTGCCTATTGTGGCAATAGGTCAATGGCAGATGCAATCTCAATGGCTCTTCACACGGCTTTAGATCACTTGGACAACACAAACACCTATGTCAGGATGCTGTTCGTCAACTATAGCTCAGCATTTAATATCATCATTCCCACAATCCTGATTGAGAAACTGCAGAACCTGGGACTCTGTACCTCCCTCTGCAATTGGATCCTTGACTTCCTAACCAGAAGACATCAATCTTTGCGGATTGGTGATAACATATCCTCCTCGCTGACGATCAACACTGGTGCACCTCAGGTGTGTGCTTAGCCCACTGCTCTACTCTCTGTATACACATGACTGTGTGGCTAGGCATAGCTCAAATACCATCTACGAATTTTCTGATGATACAATCATTGTTGGTAGAATCTCGATGGTGACGAGGGGGCGTACAGAAGTGAGATATGTCATCTAGTGGAGTGGTGCTTCAGCAACAACCTGGCACTCAACGTCAGTAAGATGAAAGAGTTGATTGTGGACTTCTGGAAGAGTAAGGCAAAGGAACACATACCAATCCTCATAGAGGGATCAGAAATGGAGAGAGTGAGCAGTTTCAAGATCCTGGGTGTCAAAATCTCTGAGGATCTAACCTGATCTCAACATATCGATGTAGTTATAAAGAATGCAAGACAGCGAGTATACTTCATTAGGAGTTTGAAGAGATTTGGTATGTCAACAAATACACTCAAAAACTTCTATAGATGTACCATGGAGAGCATTCTGACAGGCTGCATCACTGTCTGGTCTGTGGTGGTGCAGAGGGGCTACTGCACAGGGCCAAAAGAAGCTGCTGAGGGTTGTAAATTTAGTCAGCTCCATCTTGGGTACTAGCCTACAAAGTACCCAGGACATCTTCAAGGAGTGTTGTCTCAGAAATGCAGTGTCCATTATTAAGGACCTCCAGTGCCTAAGGCATGCCCTTTTCTCACTGTTACCATCTGGTAGGGGGTACAGAAGCCTGAAGGCACACACTCAGCGATTCAAGAACATCTTCTTCTCCTCTGCAATCCGATTCCTAAATGGACATTGAATCTGTCCATTTTCCTGTCCTGTCCTGGACATTGTACCTTACTTTTTTAATTCTAGTATTTCTAAATCTATAGTATTTGCACAATTTTTAATCTATTCAATATTGTATACTGTAATTGATTTACTTATTTATTATTATTATTTTTATTTTTCTATTTTTTGATTTTTAATTTTTTTTCCCTTCTATATTATGTTTTACCTTGAACTGCTGCTGCTAAGTTAACAAATTTCACGTCACATGCTGGTGATAATAAACCTGGTTCTGTTTCTGATTATAGAAAACATCCTCTCTGCTTCCACTCTATCTAGGCCTTTGTATATTTGATAAATTTCAGTGAAATTCCCCCCCCCCCCCAATACTTCTAAATTCCAAAGAATACAGGCCCAGAGCCATCAAACACTTCTCATACATTAACCGTTCCATTTGCGGGTTCATTCACCTCTGGATCCTCTTCAATGTTAGCACATCCTTTCTTAAATAAGAGGGCCAAAGCTGCTCGCTATACTCCAAATGTGATCTGACAAATGCCCTATAAAGCATTTACATCCTTGTTTTCATTTTCACTTCCTCTCAAACTCAGTGCTAACACTGAATTTGCTTTCCTTGCTACTGACTGAACCTGCAAGTTAACCTTTAGGGAATCTTGAACTAGGACTCCCAATGCCCTTTGCACTTCAGAATCCTGATATTTTCCCCCGTTAAAAAACAGCCTACATCTTTATTTCTTCTACCAAGTGCATGATCATACACTTTCCTGCATTATTTCATCTGCTACTTCTTTACCCATTCTCCTGTATGAAGATCATAGAAGGATTAAAAGCTGCTCAGTGCAAAGATTAAATAAAATTCTTGAACATAGAGCTATCAATCACGTAAAAGCATGAGTTCTTAGCTCTTCAAACACTTAGATATGCTTAAAGAACAGGTTAGGTTAGTTAAGCAATTTTTTTTTACCTTCTCCAAATTTCTCATAGATTTACCCTTTCCAACCAAAGTGACAGCCCTTCCTAAATGTAATGTAACTGGATTTGAATTGTGTTTAATGCAATGTTTGCTTTGAATTATTTGTTTATATATGATTGTGCTTTCTAATCTCGATTTAGAACGGAATTACTCCACTACATGTAGCTTCCAAACGAGGGAATACCAATATGGTGAAACTGTTATTAGATCGAGGAGCTCAGATTGATGCTAAAACAAGGGTGAGTCTTTCTTAATTCATGTTGTACTGCTATTCCTTTCATACATCACCCTGTTTCAGGTTCTTGTATATCGTACTTGTATAGAAGTGTCCACTCTGTGGGTTTACTAAGAACCATACCCTTTGCACTTAAGCACAGGTTCACGAAGCTACATTAGGGATAAGCAGTTAGCAGACCATGCAAATTTATGATAGTTGAAAGTCAGTTAAACTTGGCAAAAGTGAAATGATATTGGGAAAAGGGTTGAAAATGAGAATAATCAATTTCATTCCTGACATTAAGTGTAGAACAAAAATAAGCTGAAAATAATTTAAAAATATTTACAATATATGAAGTATTCGTCAACTCTGAATTCCTCTATGCCACCTGTAATTTATATACACAAAATAAGGGATGTTGTGACCAGTCATGTCCCATACACAAGTTCTACTCTATTTTTCTCTTAGTTACTTACTTGAGTGTACTCTCAAGACTAGCAGAATTGTAGCCAGTGTGAATTGTTGACCTCCAAACTGATCAGCTTTCAATAATTATTTATTTCAACTGTTGAAATTAACTGCATATTGCTGAACCCATTGATTTTCATTTCATTGGCTTCCATTATTTTATTAAAGGACCTGTGTAAATAGTGTAGTTAATGCTGTATCCCAGCACAGTAAAAGAACTGTATTACAATGAAAACTTTGCATAAAGAAAGGAATTGTACAGCTGTAGTTACATAACTAACACTTTAACAGAATCCCAAAATATGATACAAAGCTGTTTATTTTGACCTTGATTTTTTTTCTGGTGCAAATCTATTCATTTTTAATTTGCTGTGCATAAGTGTTATTTGAACAGATTGCTTACGTACTTCAATGTTGTTGAAGTGATTTTTTTACTTTATTGGTGTCTCTCTCTTGCTTTAACTGCATTCCATCTATTTGGTATGGCTTTGGGTTTGTAGGGTAGTGATGAGGTAGGTTCACTGTTGCATGCCTGTCCTGTGCATTTAATGGAGAAGGCATGTCTTTTCCTCTTCCTGCCCAAGTTACCACCTTTTATCATTGTTGAAGGTGCCAGCTCTCCTGTGAGACAGGCTAACTTTGGAAAAACTGCTCTAAGTGACAATAACAACATAGGCAAAGAGGTTTAATTGCATATATCTTGATTTAACAACCATACATTCTCCTACACGTCGTCATCTAATTTGGCCAGCCAATACATTATTTCCATCACTTTTCTGTACCAATAACCATTTTAAAAATGTTCTGTCACTGATGATAACTATTCTATGCTTATTATATCTAGAGTTTTATTTATTATATTTAGTGTTTTAATCACTTTCAAAAATATGTAGTCAAACCAATGGAAAGATACTTCTACAAAATCAGATATTAGTGAAACCAGTGTCAGTAGAATGTTATTTTACTGATATAGAATATAAAACAGTGGAACATAGGAACAATCCTGTCAGCTCACAATGATGTGCCACTGTAAATAAGCCAGTGACACCTAATCCCTTCTGCCTGTGTATGGACAAAGGCCTTCATTCTCTGCACATTCACATGATTGTTTAAAAGCCTTTTTAAGACCTTCTAATGTATGACCCCACCACCAGCATTCCAGGCACCCACCACTCTCTATGTAAAAAAACTTGTGCCGCACATCAACTTTGACCTCTCCCCCTCTCAGGTTAAGTAAAAGACTTTTTGCCTCTGGGAGAAAGATAGCACCTATCTACACAATCTATACCTCTCATAATTCTATAAACTTCTATCTGGTCTCCTCTCAGCCTCTGACACTTCAGAGTAAATAACCCAGGTTTGTCCAGCATTTTTTGTCCAATATAGCACATGTCCTTTCATCCTGATAAATTTCTGCACCCTCTCCAAAGCCTCCACATCCTTCCTAAAAAGGAGTAACTAAAATTGAATGTAACACTTCAGATGTGGCCTAACCAGAGTTTGATAAAGCTAAAAGATAAGTTAAGCTTGATGCCTCAACTGCTCATTATTCCTTTATTTGCCCATTAACATGGTCCCGTGGAATCTGCACCTCTCTCCACCCCAACAGACACACTGACGTGGCAGATGACTGTATTTCCATCTTAACACACTAACCATATGAGTTAATATATAAATAAAAACATTTTAAAGTAAGCCCCAGTCTCCTACACTCCCCTTGTTGAATTCAACAATCTTGTGCAATGAATTGTGATACCATATAAAAATCTGGATGGCAGGGTCTCTACCAAAGGAGGTGTAAGGTGCTCCTTCTCTCTGTCAGCCTGCAGTTAGCCTTTGAACAAGGTGTACCACCTGTTTAGCCTCCCAATCAGGGTCACTTGAGACCATGGGAGCAGGTGGTGGATGGTCGTATGAGCAGCTGGTGCATATCACAAGTCCTGGTTATGTGACCACTGATGCCGGGTAGACAATCTCTGAAGAGTATTGATAATGGGCTGGGTCACTGTCTTATAAGGATGAAAGAAGGAAAGAGAAAATCACATCTCTAGCAAAATTTGTCAAGAAGTAGGTAGTGGGTAATAGGTAGTAGGTAGTAGAAGTGGGAACTGGAGTGATAGGGCTGAGAAAGGGGAAAACAGAAATAAATCAAAGATAGCATACAACAGAGGTGATAGAAAGTACAGGCAGGAGATAAGGCATAATCACAGCCAGTGGGATGAGTTACAGAGCAATAGAGGCATGGTGCAGTTAAAACAGAAAGCAACAAATACTGGACTGAAAGTGTTATATTTGAATGCACACAGCATAAGAAATAAAATGGACGATCTTGAAATTCAACTACAGATTGACAAATATGACGTTGTGGCCATCTGTGAAATTTGGCTAAAGGATGGCTGCCATTGAGAGCTGAACACCCAAGGATATACAGTGTATCGGAAAGATAGGTTAGTAGGCAGAGTGTGTGGCTCTGTGTGTAAGAAATATTATTAAATCATTAGAAAGGGATAACATAGGATCAGAAGGTGTAGACTGCATATATGTCAAACTCAAAGGCCCGCGGGCCAAATCCAGCCTGCGGTGGAATTATCTTTGGCCCGTGAGATAATATCTAATTACTATTAAAGCTGGCCCCAGTAATCGAAGCGCCTATGGCGTATGATATGGCTAATGCTGAGTTTATTCAGGTACCAGGTTTTCAGGGTTTTTAGTGTTTATTCGGCAGTCTTGCTCGGCAGTCTTCTTCATAAGAAACGGAATTTGTAAAGTGAAACACTTTGTAGTTATAGCAGAGACTGAGACACATGAGAGCAGGCTGAAAAAACGGAGGCAGCAAAAGCTGCGTTCGCACGCGTCCGACTAATCCGGCCCGCATGAAGCTGCATTTTGCTCAATGCGGCCCGTGACCTAAAATGAGTTTGACACCCCTGGGTAGAGTCTCTATGGGTTGAGTTAAGAAATGGCAAGGGTAAAAAGGACCCGAGTGGCAGTTGTATACAGGCCTCCAAACAGCAGCCGGGATGTGAATTACAAATTACAGCAGGAGATAGCAAAGGCTTGTCAGAATGGCAGTGACATGATAATCATTGGGGATTTTAACATGAAAGTCGATTGGGAAAACCAAGTCAGTACTGGACCTCAAGAGAGAACATCTTGTTGTTGAGCCCACTCAGGGATTGTCTGTGCTGGATTGGGTTTTACGCAATGATCTGGAGGTGATAAGAGAGCTTGAGGTTAAGGAACCATTGGGAAACAGTGATCACAATATGATCGAGTTCATTTTGACATTTGAGAAGGAGAAACTAAAATCCAATGTGTTGGTATTTCAGTGTGGAATAAAGGAAATTACAATGGCATGAGAGGGGAACTGTCCAAAGTTGACTGGAAAGGGACACTAGCAGGAAGGACAGCAGAGCAGCAATGGTTATAGTTTCTGCGAGAAATGAGGGAAGTGCAAGACAGATACATTTCAAATAAGAAATTTTTGAAAGGAAGAAGGACACTACCATGGCTGAGAAGTGAAGTCAGAGCCTAAGTAAAAGCAAAAGAAGCCACAGCTAGTGGGAAGATAGAGGATTGGGAAGCTTTTAAAAACTTGCAGAAAGAACCTAAGAAGTTCCTTAGAAAGGAAAAGATGAATTATGAAAGGAAGCTGGCAATTAATATCATAGAAGATACTAAAAGCTTTATTATATAAAGGGTAAAAGAGAGTCAAGGGTAGATATAGGATGGATATAGGTAGATATAGGTATAGGTCTAGGTAGATATATATGTATATAGGAGATATATATGGATATAGGTAGATATATATGTAGATATAGGCTCAGTGCTGGGACCCCAGTTGTTTAAAATATATATTAATGATTTAGACAAGGGAATTAAATGCAGCACCTCCAAGTTTGCGGATGACACGAAGCTGGGCGGCGGTGTTAGCTGTGAGGAGGATGCTAAGAGGATGCAGGGTGACTTGGATAGGTTAGGTGAGTGGGCAAATTCATGGCAGATGCAATTTAATGTGGATAAATGTGAGGTTATCCACTTTGGTTGCGAGAACAGGAAAACAGATTATTATCTGAATGGTGACCAATTAGGAAAAGGGGAGGTGCAATGAGGCCTGGGTGTCATTGTACACCAGTCATTGAAGGTGGGCATGCAGGTACGGCAGGTGGTGAAAAAGGCAAATGGTATGTTGGCATTCATAGCAAAAGGATTTGAGTACAGGAGCAGGGAGGTTCTACTGCAGTTGTACAAGGCCTTGGTGAGACCGCACCTAGAGTATTGTGTGCAGTTTTGGTCCCCTAATCTGAGGAAAGACATTCTTGCCATAGAGGGAGTACAAAGAAGGTTCACCAGATTGATTCCTGGGATGGCAGGACTTTCATATGAAGAAAGACTGGATCAACTAGGCTTATACTCACTGGAATTTAGAAGATTGAGGGGGGGTCTTATTGAAAAGTATGAAATTCTAAAGGGATTGGACAGGCTAGATGCAGGAAGATTGTTTCCGATGTTGGGGAAGTCCAGAACGAGGGGTCACAGTTTAAGGATAAAGGGGAAGCCTTTTAGGACTGAGATGAGGAAAAACTTCTTCACACAGAGAGTGGTGAATCTGTGGAATTCTCTGCCACAGGAAACAGTTGAGGCCGGTTCATTGGCTATATTTAAGAGGAAGTTAGATATGGCCCTTGTGGCGAAAGGGATCAGGAGGTATGGAGAGAAAGCAGGTACAGGGTTTTGAGTTGGATGATCAGCCATGATCATACTGAGTGGCGGTGCAGGCTTGAAGGGCTGAATGGCCTACTCCTGTATCTATTTTCTATGTTTCTATGTTTAGGACCAATAGAAAATGATGCTGGAGATATTGTAATGAGAGATGCAGAGATGGCAGAGGAACGGAATGCGTATTTTGCACCAGTCTTCACAGTGGAAGACATCTACAGTATACCGGACATTCAAGAGTGTCAGGGAAGTGAAGTATGTGCAGTGAAAATTACTACTGAGAAGATGCTCACGAAGTTTAATGGTCTGACGGTGGATAAATCTCCTGGACCTGATGGAATGCACCCTCGGGTTCTGAAGGAAGTAACTGGAGTGATTGCAGAGGCATTAACAATGAACTTTCAAAAATCGTTTGATTCTATCATTCATTCTAGATGACTGGAAAATTGCAAATGTTACTCCGCTATTGAAGAAGGGTGGGAGGCAACAGATAGGAAACTATATACCTGTTGGCCTGACACCAGTGGTTGGGAAGTTGTTGGAATCAATTGTTAGGGATGAGATTACGGAGTATCTGGAGGCACATGACAAGGAAAATCCTGCCTGACTAACCTACTGCAATTTTTTGAGGAAATTACAAATAGGATGGACAAAGGAGATGTAGTAGATGTGGTGTACTTGGATTTTCAGAAGGCCTTTGACAAGGTGCTGCACATGAGGCTGCTTAGCAAGATAAGAGCCCATAGAATTACAGGGGAGTTACTAGCATGGGTGGAGCATTGGCTGATAGGCAGGAAACAGAAAGTGGGAATAAAGAGATCCTATTCTGGCTGGCTGCTGGTTACCAATGGAGTTCCACAGGGGTCGGTATTGGGACCGCTGCTTTTTATGATGTATGTCAATGATTTGGACTATGGGATTAGTGGATTTGTGGCTAAATTTGCTGATGATAGAAAGATAGGTGGAAGAGCGGGTAGTGTTGAGGAAACAGAGAGTCTGCAGAGAGACTTCAATAGTTTAGGGGAATGGGCAAAGAAGTGGCAAATGAAATAGAATGTTGGGAAGTGTATGGTCATGCACTTTGGTGGAAGAAATAAACAGGCAGACTATTATTTAGATGCAGAGAGAATTCAAAATGCAGAGATACAAAGGGACTTGGAAACCCTCAAGGTTTCCAACCCTCTCAGTAGTAATTTTCCTTGTGCAGGAAACCCTCAAGGTTAACCTTCAGGTTGAGTCGGTGGTGAAGAAGGCATATGCAATACTGGCATTCATTTCTAGAAGTAATGAATGTGATATTGAGGCTCTATAAGGCACTTGTGAGACCACACTTGGAGTATTGTGTGCAGTTTTGGGCTCCTTATTTGAGAAAAGATATACTGACATTGGAGAGGGTTCAGAGAAGATTCACGATAATGGTTCGAGGAATGAAAGGGTTACTGTATGATGAATGTCTGGCAGCTCTTGGGCTGTATTCCCTGGAGTTCAGGAGAACGAGGGGGAATCTCATAGAAACATTCCAAATGTTAAAAGGCCTAAACAGATTAGCTATGGCAAAGTTATTTCCC
The DNA here is from genome assembly GCF_048418815.1 of Hemitrygon akajei. Classification (NCBI taxonomy): domain Eukaryota; kingdom Metazoa; phylum Chordata; class Chondrichthyes; order Myliobatiformes; family Dasyatidae; genus Hemitrygon; species Hemitrygon akajei. The sequence continues at coordinate 95,582,204 of NC_133136.1, forward strand.
ATGGCAAGGGAGTCTAAAGACAAGAGAGCACGACTTCAGGATTGAAGGTTGTCCATTTAGAACAGAGATGTGGAGAAATTACTTTAGTCAGAGGATGGTAAATCTGTGGAATTTGATGCCACCAGCGGCTGTGGAGGCCAAGTCATTGGGTGTATTTAAGGCAGAGATAGATAGGCTCTTGATTAGCCAGGCATCAAAGGGAGGAGGCAGGGGAGTGGGGATGACTGAAAGAATTGGATCAGCCCATGATTGAATGGTGGGGCAGACTCGATGGGTCGAATGGCCTACTTCTGCTCCTGTATCTGCTGGTCTTATGATCATGGTCATGGATAAAGAAAAGAATAAGAACATGGGCAAAAATTCAGATTAAAGACAAATGGAAGACCATGTAATACGACACGGCACATAATGAAGATAATAAGTACTCCTCAAAATGATAAAACATCAGAATACTTTAGAAACATCAGAACTATTATAATTATTTGTTATTTCCCTTGTTATGCCTGGACACACAAGATGCTCATCTTAAATAAATATCCCTTGAGAATGTCACCACTGTTCCCATTTCAAAATTGTGCGTTAATAATTATTTTGGTATATCTAATCATCAGCTCCATTGTGTTACAATTCATCCTGCCATGAAATTCCGATTTTTACCCAATACTAACAACATTCTAGTGTAGTCACCATCTTCCTTTTGAAATGCTAACATTCAAATTTCTCCAGGTTTGCTGCTCAAACAATCCAGGTGAAGGATGAGAATATTGGATAACTTCAAGCTCATCAGTTTTGAAAATGTTCTGCAGCCCAGTGTTTGTAGCTAAAGATGTTTCATTTTAGCTTGAATGGATTGTTGGCATTTATTTGCAGAAGAACTAAAAGTAACCTATTATACTATTGAAATATAGAATTCCATTCGTAACAGTAAGATTGTGGGGAACAAATGGGAGAAGTAATAATGTGAAAAGCAAATTTAATTCCATATAAAGTCATTGTATTTTCCTTATAAAAAGTTATTTCCTCTGTTGATTGACATCAGCCCCTTGCTAGTGCTGCCATATTGGAATTATGTATTGATGTGTGAAGCAGCATAAATTTGGGATTTTGAAGATGATTTTTAAAAGTAATCTCCAAAAGGGTATATGCCCTAATTATTTGAGAGTTTTAATTATGAAGGTAATGGGGACAGTGAGGTCTGATGTTAAGGGCATGAGGTGCAGTGAATATAGTCATAGAGCACAACAGCCAATGACAGCCCCTTCAGCCCATCTAGTCCATCCCGAACTGCAATACAGCCTAGTCCCATAGAACCACATGCAGACTACAACACCTCCAAACCCCTCACCCACCTTATCTATGTATTTATCTTATCACCTTTATCAACTTCTCTTCAAAGTTGCAATTGAACCCACATCCACCACTCACAGTGGCAGCTCGTTCCACTCTCACACAATTCTTTGAGTGACAAAGTTCCCCCTCCGGTTCATCTTAGATCTTTCACTTTTCACCCTTAAACTATGACCCCTAGTTCTAGCCTCACCTAATCTCTGTAGAGAAAGGCCGTTTGCATTTAGCCTCATAATTTTGTATACTTCTATCAAATTTTCTCTCATTCTTCTACACTCCAAGGAAAAAATTCCTAACTGATTCAACCTTTCCCTATAACATGGGTCCTCAAGTCCTAGCACCATCCTCATGATTTTTTTGGTTCTCTTTCACTCTTACTAATATCAATCCTGTAGGTAGCTGACCAGAACTGTATACAATACTCCAAATTTGGCTTTACCAACACTTGTACAACTCCAACATAACATCCCAACTCCTATACTCATTACTTTGTTTTATGAAAGTCAATGTGCTAAAAGCTCTCTTTATGACCCAATCTTCTTGTGACAATTCTTTCAAGCATTTATGGATCTTATTCCCAGTCCTCAGTTCACTGTGTAAATCCTACCCTGGTTTGTCCTCCCCAAGTGCAACACCTCACACTTGTCTGCATTAAATTCCATTTGCTATTTTTCAGCCATGTGTTCAATTTACTACTTTGAGCTTTATTAGCACGTGGCATGGGTAGCAATCCTGAGATCACCACCTGGAAGTCCCACTCTTTAACTTGGCATCTAACTCTCTGAGCTCACTTTGCAAGGCCTCAGAACCTACGTCACTGGTGCTGACATGGACCACTACCCGTGGCTGCTCACCCTCCCCTTAAGGATGCTATGGATTCGATCCAAGATGTCCCTGACCAGCACCTGGGAGGCACATGGGAAACTCATTTTCATCCATGGAACCCCTTGTCTGTTCCCCTAATGATTGAATCCCTGATCACTACTGCTTAACTCATTCCACCCCTCCCACACTTCTCGTCTGAGCCAAAGAGCCAGACTCATTGCCAGAACCCAGACTGCTGTGGCTTTCTTCTGCAAAGTCATACTGTGTCCCTGCACCCCCAACAGTATCCAAAACAATTTATGTGTTATAGGATGCAGGGAAGAGTTTGTGCAAATAAACTAGTGTTAGTTATTAATTTGCCTTGATAGTTCTGGATTTCAAATGTTTGCACAACTTGTGCTACTCACCCAGATGTGTCTGTTTAAGCTGCTTTGTTTTTTCATCAGGATGGACTGACCCCACTACATTGTGCAGCAAGGAGTGGACATGACGGAGCTGTAGAAATTCTGCTTGAGAGAGGAGCCCCAATGCTTGCCAGAACAAAGGTGGTTTTGTGTACACTGTTAAGTAGTTTGAGTTCATTAGTTGGTGTGCTAATTAAGACCATTTGTCTCAGATTAATAGTGAATAGACTGGTTAACTAATTCACAGTTGAGATTTGCCCAAGATGAGTTTGACTTAAAAACACACAATAACAGCAGCCCATTTCCCCAGTTAAACTGCTGCCTTTTGCTAATCAATTTGGGTGGAGGTTTCGGACACCAGGCCTGAACTTCTACTTAGCAATCCCTGGACAAATGTACTCTGATATTTGGCTACTCATAAAGTGCTGATGGTGAATGCAAACAACATAGTGCCATGACTATGAAGCTGAAAGAGCGCTGTGTTGCAAACTCCATTCCAACTTTACAGTGTACTGCTAATTTCTGCAATACATTCACACTTCTTGTTCAAGATGCTGATAGTCACATCAAATATGATAGGCTGACTCTTCTGAACATTGGAAAGTCAGCATTTACTCACAATGTGCCGCCTTTTCTACATTGGGAACCCCTGCTTACACAATCCATGGGAGGCTCATTTATTACACCACCATTACCTTGGAATTGGTGCTGGAGGCGAGGGGGAAGGGCTGGTGTTCTGGTGAGGTTGAGACATCATGCTAATTGGCCGTCGCTCCCTAGCATACTCCTGGGTAACGTTCAGTCCCTGGACAACAAGCTGTGTGAGCTGAGAGGCAGAATCTCCTAACAGCAGGAAATAAAGGAATGTAATGTTTTGTGCTTTGTAGAGACCTGGCTGACAGAGGAGATACTGGATCATGCCATCGAGCCCTCTGGGTTCTCCTTTTTCTTGGCGGACAGGTCTAAAAACCTCTCTGGGAAGAGTAAAGGAGGTGGGGTATGCTTCATGGTCAATAATGCTTGGTGCAACCACTGGAATGTGCATTCCCTCAAATCCTTTTTTCCCCATATCTGGAGTACCTTGTGTTGCTGTGTAGACCTTACTGGCTGCATAGGGAGTTCATGGCTTTATTATCACAGCCGTGTATATTACGCTGCAGGCTGATACTGACCTGGCTCTTGGGGAACTGTAGGAGACCATCAGTACCCTGGAGATGCTTTCAATGTTGCTGGAGACTTTAATGGAGTGTTGCTGACTAAAGTCTCTCCAAAGTTTGGCCAACACATTCAAGTGAGCACACAGGGAGATAGCATACTTGACTACAGCTATTTTCCCTTTCTCAGTGCTTACAAAGCGCTTCTCCATCCACTGCTTGGGAAATCAGATCACTCCTCCATCATGCTTTTGCCCATGTATAGGGAGAAACTAAAACAAGAGGCGACCATAGTTAAAACCGTCCACTGTTGATGACACTAATCTGTCTTCATGCTACAGGACTGCTTTGATGACATCAACTGGAATATCTTTCATGATGAGGAAGTCTCTAAGTTCTTAGAATGGTTCACAAGCTTCACCTGGAAGTGCATTGAGGATGTTGTCCCCCCAAAAATCGGTCAGGGTCTATCCAAACCAGAAGCCCTGGATCAGCAGTTCTGTGCATGTTGCTCTTATTGCTTGAGACAGAGCTTACATTGCCGATAACCAATGGGATCTTAAGAAATACAGCTGTGATCTACACTAAGTCATTAGAGGCAGTGAAATGACAATACAGGGACAACATCCAGACACAGCTTTCCACCAACAGCACATGCAACTTATGGCAAAGTCTGCACACCATCACAGACTTCAAAGCTAAGTGCAGTGGTGCTGCCAACATCGCTGCCTCTCTCCCTGATGAGATAGATCTTTTTTTCGCTTGGTTGTATGCCACCAACACTGAGCCCCCGAGGATAGCCACCAAAGTGACCTGCACCATGGTCATCTTTGAGGCTGATGTACACAGGTGTTTCAAATAAGTGGACAGCCACAAGGCTGCAGGACCCAATGGCATCCCAGGATCAAGGTGTGCGGCACAACTGGCAAGTGTGTTTACAGACATTTTTAATCCCTCCCTCTCCCAGTGTAGAGTGCCCTCCTGCTTCAAAACATCCACCATTGTCCCTGCACCTAAAAAGGCCAAGGTAACATGTCTAAATGACTGGCGTTCTGTTGCACTCACCTCAATAATAAGCAAATTCTTTGAGAGGCTGGTCAAGGAACATATCTGCAGCATGCTACCACCCAAACTGAACCCCCTACGATTCGCCTACTGACACAACTGATCAACAGATGACACAACAGCCACCCCTCTGCACGCTGCCCTTACATATCTGGAGAAGAAGGCTGCTTATGTGAGAAAGCTGTCAGCATTCAACACCAGAGTTCCCTCCTGGCTTGACAAGAAGCTCAGAGACCTTGGCCTTTACCCTGCCTTGTGTAGCTGGATCCTGGACTTCCTGTCAGATCACTGGTAGATGGTAAGAGTGGGCTCCCTCAACTCTGCTCCTCTGACCCTCAACACATGTGCCCCTCAGGGCTATGTCCTAAGCCCCCTCCTTTACTCTCTGTATACCCATAACTGTGTCACCACCCACAGCTCCAATCTGTGAATGAAATTTGCAGATGATACTACATTGATCGGCTTCATTTCAAATAATAATGAGGCAGCCTACAGAGAAGAAGTCATCACCCTGACATAGTGGTATCAAGAAAACAGCCTCTCCCTCAAAGTCACAAAAACCAAGGGGCTGGCTGTGAACCACAGGAGGAATGGAGACAGGGTAACCCCTATTGACATTAATGGATCTGGGGTTAAGAGGGTGAACAGCTTTAAGTTCCTCAGTAACCACATCACCAAGGATCTCACGTGATCTGTACATACCGGCTGTGTGGTGAAAAAAGCACAGCAGCGTATCTTTTACCTCAGACAGTTGAAGTTTGACATGAGTCCCCAAATCCTAAGGACTTTCTACAGAGGCACAATTGAAAGCATCCTGACTAGCTGCAACACTGCATGGTATAGGAACTGTACCTCCCTTAATTGCAGGACTCTGCAGAGAGTCCAGCACATCTGTAGATGTGAACTTCCGACTATTCAGGACATTTACAGAGACAGGTGCGTAAAAAGAACCGGAAGGAGCATTGGAGGCCCGAATCACCCCAACCACAAACTGGTCAGTTGTTACCATCTGGGAAACAATACCGCAGCATAAAAGCCAGGACCAACAGGCTCTGGGACAGCTTCTTCCATCAGGCCATCAGACTGCTTAACTCATGTTGATCAAATTGTACTTCTATTGACTGTCCTGTTGTACACACTGTTTATTACCAATTACTATAAATTGCACATTGTACATTTAGCTGGAGATGTAACATAAAGATTTTTACTCCTCATGTATGTGAAGATGTAAGAAATAAAGTCAATTCTTTTTAATTCTATCCAGTCATTCAGTGTCTTTGATAACTGAGGGTTTCACGTAGAAAGTTCCTATCAATAGCAGATTAATGTTGATATGAATGCTCCATGCACCATTGTTGAATTTAAATGGTTCATGCTGGTTGTCCCACTGGGAACAACTGGCTACTAGTTAGTCCCAGGGGGAAGTAAGTCTTTGAGTTGCACAAACCAACAATAAATCCAGGACATGCTGAACAACAGATGCTAGCATATCCGTTCCAGCTCTGCACTCAGTGAAAGAACCCAGTGATGGGATTCTGTGGTCTACAAATTAATAGGCACTTTTCTGAAAAATAAGGTATTCTTGTCTTTGGTTGTAGACTAATTTTTGAGAGACTTCTGTTGACTAACCACAATAAGTGTATGAAGTTTCTAAAGTTCAAAGTAAATTTATTATTAAAGTACATATAAGGTATATACTACCCTGAGATTAGTTTTCTCACGGGTATTCACAGTAGGTACAAAGAAATACAATAGAATCAATGAAAAACTGCACTCAAACAAAGATGGACAAACAACCAATGTGTAAAATAAGTAAAACTATGCAAATGCAATAAAAATAAATAATAAATATGTAATAAATAATATTGAGAACATGAGTTATGGAGACCTTGAAAGTGAATCCATAGGTTGTGGAATCAGTTCAGTGCTGGGGTGAGTGAAGTTATTCATGGTGGTTCAGGAGCCTTATGGTTGAGGGGCAATAACTGTTCCTGAACCTGGACCTAAGGCTTCTGTACTTTGTTCCAATGGCAGCAAGAAGAGAGCATGGCCTGGATGGTGGGGGAACTTTGATGATGGTTTATTATGACAACACTTCATGTAGATTATGGGGAAGGTATTTTCCTGTGATTGACTGGGCTGTATCCATTCTTTTCAGTTCATGGCCATGAGTATTGGTGTCTCATATGTTGTTTCTGCTCTTTATCCAGAATAATCACAGAAATCCCTCATTCACCATTTCCTTCTCAGGTAACCTGCTGTGGTTTTGAATTAAGAAGTTAATGATTTTCCTTTTATTTCTCTTTTGCTTTCATGTGAACAGAATGGTTTGTCACCCCTCCATATGGCTGCCCAGGGAGATCATGTGGAATGTGTCAAGCATCTGCTGCAGCATAAGGCACCAGTTGATGACGTCACACTTGACTATCTCACTGCATTGCATGTGGCTGCTCACTGTGGTCACTACAGGGTCACCAAGCTCCTCCTGGACAAGAGAGCCAATCCCAATGCCCGGGCACTGGTAAATAGTGATTACAAAATTAGTTAAATTCACAATTACAGTTAGTCTCAATGGGTTTACACAGATGGTTCACAGTTTGTATTTAGATGTGTACTGATGATTTTCTGTGCTTTCAAACATTATAGAAACATAGAAAACCTACAGCACAATACAGGCCCTTCGGCCCACAAAGTTGTGCTGAACATGTCCCTACCTTAGAAATTACTAGGCTTACCTATAGCCCTCTATTTTACTAAGCTCCATGTACCTATCTAAAAGCCTATTAAAAGATCCTATTGTATCCGCCTCCACCACCGTTGCCGGCAGCCCATTCCACGCACTCACCACTCTGAGTAAAAAACTTACCCCTGACATCTCCTCTTACCTACTCCCCAGTACCTTAAACCTGTGTCCTCCTGTGGCAACCATTTCAGCCCTGGGAAAAAGCCTCCAACTATCCACACGATCAATGCCTATCATCATCTTGTACACCTCTCCCTTAAGTACACCCAATGACAGCTGCCTCTGGCAATGAATTCAACAGATTCACAATCTCTTGCTAAAGGAAGTCCTCCTCATCTTCCTTCTAAATGGATGCCCCTCTATTCTGAGGCTGTGCTCTGTTGTCCTAGATTCTTCTACCATAGGAAACATCCACCTGCATCTACTCTATCGAGGCCTTTCAACATTCAATAGGATTCAATCAAATCCCCCCCTCATTCTTCTAAATTCCAGTGAGTATACAGTAGTTCCAGAGCCATCAATCGCTCCTCATATGATAGCCCTTTTGATCCCAGAATGATTTTCATAAACCTCCTCTAAAACCCTCCAAATTTAGACATCCTTTCTTAAATAAGGAGCACAAAACTGCTCACAATACTCTAAGTGAAGCCTCAACAGTGGCTTCCTTCCATCCTTGCTCTGATTTCCTAGTCCTCTTGAAAGGAATGTTAGCATTGCACATGTCTTCCTCACCACTGTCTCAACCTGCAAATTAACCTTTAGGGAATCCCACATGAGGACTCCCAAGTCCCTTTGTACCCCAAATTTTTGAATTTTTTCCTTGTTTAGAAATTAGTCTGTGTTTTTATTCCTTCTACCAAAGTTCATGACTTCCTGACACTGCATACTGTTCTGCCTCTTCTTTGTTCATTTTTCTTAAACTGTCTAAGACCTTCCCTGCTTCCTCAACACTACCTGCCCCCTGCCTAGCGTTGTATCATCTGCAAACTTGGCAACAAAGCCATGAATTCTGTCATCCACATAATTGACATACAACTTAAAAGGAAGCAGTCCCAACATAGGCCCCTATGAACATTACTAGTCACTGGCAGCCAATCAGAAAAGGCTCCCTTTATTCCCAGTCTTTGCCTCCTGCCAATCAGCCAATGCTCTGTTCATGCTAGTATCTTTCCTGTACTACAATGGGCTGATGTTAAACAGCCTCAGGTGTGGCTCCTTGTCAAAGATCTTCTCAAAATCCAAGTACACAACATCAACCAATTCTCCTTTGTCTATCCTGCTTGTTATTTCTTCAAAGAATTCCAACAGATTTGCCAGGCAAGAATCTCCCTTAAGGAAACTATGTGCCTCCAAGTACCCAGAAACCACATCCTTATCAATTGACTCCAATATCATCACAACCAGTGTGGTCAGGCTAACTAGCTTATAATTTCCTTTCTTCTGCATCCCTGCCTTGAAAATTTGAATGACATTTGCAATTTTCAGTCCTCCAGAACCATACAAGAATTTATTGATTCTTAACAGATCATTACAAATGCTTTACAATCTCATCAGCTACCTCCTTCTGACTGCTGGGATGTAGTCCATCTAGTCCAGATGATCTTTCAGTTTCCCAGGCGCCTTCTCCTTAGTAATAGCAGTCCTTCTGGCAAACTGTTAGTGTCTTCCGCAGTGAAGATGGATGCAAACTACTTACTCAGTTCATCTGTCATTTCCTTGTCCCGCATTGCTACCTCTCCATTGTCATTTTCCAGCAGTCCTATATGTACTCTTGCCTCTCTTTTGCTCCTTATATACATGAAAAACTTTTGGTATTGTCTTTGATATTATCAGCTAGCTTACCTTCATATTTCATATCCCCCCCCCAGCTTCTTTTGTTGCCTTCTGTTCAATTTTAAAAGTTTCCTAATCCTGTAGCTTTCCACTAATTTTGCTCTATTATATGTCCTCTGTTTTGCTTTAATGTTAGCTTTTGTCAGCACAGTTGCATCATCCTGCCTTTCTACAAGTGCCCTGCCCAGGGATCCAGCATCAACCTGATTTTCTCAATCTACCTGCATATCTACTTGATGTGCAGTGTTTGGCTTATGCCAAATATAATGTTTAGTTAGATGACCAAAAGGCTCAATTTTGGTTTCATCGGACCAAAGAACCTTCTTCCAGCTGACTTCAGAATCTCCTACATACCTTCTGGTAAACTCTAGCCAAGATTTCATGTGTTTTTTTTTAAACAGTGGCTTTCTCTTTGCCACTCTCCCATAAAGCTGCAACAGGTGAAGCACCTGGGCAACAGTTGTATGCGCAGTCTCTCCCATCTCAGCCACTGAAGCTTGTAACTCCTCCAGAGTTGTCATAGGTCTCTTTGTGGCCTCCCTTACTAGTCCCCTTCTTGCACAGTCACTCAGTTTTTGATGACGGCCTGCTCTAGGCAGATTTACAGCTGTGCTATGTTCTTTCCATTTTTTTGATGATTGACTTAACAGTACTCCAAGTGATATTCAGTGTCTTGGAAATTTTTTGTATCCATCTCCTGACTTGTGCTTTTCAATATCTTCTTCTCTGAGTTGCTTGGAACATTCTTTTGTCTTCATGGTGCAGTTTTTGCCAGCATACTGACTCACCAGCCAGAGAAAGGATCTTCCAGATACAGGTGTATTTTCACCACAATCAATTGAAACACCTTGACTGCACACAGGTTTCCAAAATCAGATCGCCATTTAACAATTATGTGTCTTCTAAACCCAATTGGCTGCATTAGTAATGATTTGTTGTGCCATGTTAAATGGGGGCGAATATTTAAGCAATCAACTATTTTGCATTTTTTACTTGTAATTAATTTAGATCACTTAGTAGAGATCTGTTTTCACTTTGACACGAAAGAGTCTTTTTCTGTAAATGTGTCAAAAAAAGACAAATTAAATCCACTGTGATTCAATGTTGTAAAACAATAAAAGATAAAAAAAACTTCCAAGAGAGGTGAATACTTTTTATAGGCACTGTATATAACTCCCATCAGGGTCTTTTAACCCTTGCAGTTTCTTGAGTCTACCCACAAGGATTCTATATGTTCCAATCCTAGGTCACCAATTTCTCAACAGGACCATGCCACTCACTCTGCCTACCTGCCTGGCCTTTCGATACAATTATCCTTGGATATCAAGTTCCCTACTGTAATCTTCTTTCAGCCACGACTCAGTGATGCCCATAACATCATACATGCCAAACTGTAACTGTGTTACAAGATCATCTACTCTATTCCGTATACCGTGTGCTTTCAAATGTAACACCTTCCATCACCCTTTTCAATTTGTCTTTCTTTAACACTGTAAACCAACATCCCTATCCTCATCCTCATCCCCCTGCCAAATTAACTTAAAGCCTCTGCAACAGTACTAACAAACTTGCTGGCAAGGATGTTGGTCCCTCCCAGGTTCAGTTGTAAACCATCTCTTTTGTACAGGTCATACCTTCTGCAGAAGAGATTCCAATGATACAGAAATCTGAAGCCCTGCCCCCTGCACCAGTTGCTCAACTACAATTCATCTGCCAAATCATTGTATTCTTCTCCTCATTGGTGTGTGGCAGACAGTAATCCAGAGATACTACCATGGAGGTCCTGCTTTTCAGCTTTCTACCTAGCTCCTTAAAATCTTCTCTTCTTCCTTGCTTTTCTTACTATGTCAATGATGGCAATATGTACCAAGACCTTTGGCTGCTCAACCACCCCCATAGAATGCCATGAATCCAATGCAAAACGTCCCAGATTCCTGGCACCATATCATCCCGGTCTTTATCACATCCACAGAGTCTTGTGTCTACTCCTCTAACTATGGAACCCTCTATCTCTACTGCAGTCCTCTTCCCTTCTGAGCCACAGTGCCTCTCTCAGTGCAATACACCAGGGCACAATGGCAATCCCCAGTAGGTTGATCCTTCAAAACGGTATGATTATTATTGAGGGGAATGGACTCAGTGACAGTCTGTTCTGGTAGCTTATTGCCCTTCTTTCACAGTCCCACATTTACTTGAACCCTACCACCTAGGCATGGCTACCTCCCTGTAGCTCCAATCTATCACTTCCTCAGTCTCTTGTATGAGATGCAACTCAGTGAACCTGGCTCCGGGAGGCTAGAGGTCTTCCAGAATTCTCAGATAGTTATTGCATGAACTTTTTATTTGATTGTATGTATTAAATTGATCGATTGCTTATCACACAGGTATAGAATTGGAGCATAATTGTCCACATACCAATGTATTGTGCCATTACATTGACTTATTGAGCAGATTTTGAACTTGTCTTATTTGGTTTAAATGCTTCACACTTTGTTGTGTGTTGCTTGAGACATTCTTCTGTTAGTTATCTGTCAGTTACCTCCACAGCCATGCAAAGTTTTCCTCATCATATGTTTTTCCAGTTTCCTGTTAAAGGTCATAATGGAAACTGCCTCAACTATATCTGCAGCCAATAGATTCCTGATTCTAATCTCATGCTACATAAAAACGTATTTCTTCAAGTTAATCCATCTAAGGTCCCACTGACTTTGGCCATTGACCATGGAGAGCATTGGTCTTTGTGCACAGTGCATGCTGATCCGACATTTGTCCACGGGTTGTTGACCTTCACCACAGGATGTTCCAACCTGGACTCTGGCATGACCTCTAAGTTCCCTTCATCCCTATCCCCAAACCCTAATTTGACCCCTAACTCCCTGTGTGTCCCCCAAACCATTCCTGTGAACCTCAAGAACAACTAAGTCTGACCACGACCTCAACACACATTACAGATTAGCATTGTTTCTTTGTTGGTTTTCAATTTATCCTCCATATCATCAATTGATTAACCAATTTTAAATAATCACTTTCTTTAAGGAGTGATTAGTTAAAATATATATTCCCAAGGATTGCGGAAATGTGCAATCTATTCTGGTGTGTTGTTTATATTAACTCTTTAATTTAACATATGTCCCAATGTGAATATCCAATGTGATAGATTCAATATCCAATGTCCCAATGCGATAGATTTTGTTCCTTAGGAGTGAACTGCTGAATCAAAACTCAATAAGTCATGATCACACAGCAACAATTTTTATTATGAAGACTGATGTTAAATTATGTAATTTCTTTCAGTAAGAAGCAGTCGTTAAAGTAGTGAGCAATGATAAAGCTGAAATAGAATACTGTACAGCATAAAATGTTCACCAATACCTGGGAGAATCATTGAAAGACCTTACCATGGAATATTTTGTAGGGGACTGAGCTTGTGCACTCAGTGGCATTCAGTCACTGCATGCCTTCAAATGACCAAATAAATGAATAAAGTTAGCGACAGGTCCCCTTTGCAGTGTCACAGAAGTGATCATGATTCTACTTAGATTGATTCTAAAGGGAAGAAAGCTTCAGTTTGTTTTGAAGGTACTCACATTGGTTTAAGCAGTATAAGAAGAGTATTAGTGTGTTTTGGGAGTTTGAATTGTTTCATATCATCAATAATTCAATGATATAATTCACTCGCAAGGACTATATATTTTCAAATAGGTGCATGCAGAACTTATTTCATTGTGGGGCAAGGTGGGATAAACCTGCAGTGATTCTTGGTTGGAATAATTTCTGTATCAAGCTGACTTACAGCTTAATTACTGCCCTGTGTGACATTTGTGTAAGGTCTTAAGATTTAAATGCATGATCTTGGAGTGACTACATTCTTTTTCTGCATGTTTGATGTGACTGCTAACCTGATTGCTCTTTTTATACAGAATGGCTTTACCCCATTGCATATTGCATGTAAGAAAAATCGTGTTAAAGTCATGGAACTTCTTGTGAAGTATGGGGCTTCAATCCAAGCCATAACAGAGGTAGAAGGAAGTTTTAGAATTTAATCACTGCCTCTGTTGCATCAATTAAAACAAATTGTAGCCTTTTCAGTGAAGTAAACTGCTATTACTTTGTTTCACAGTCTGGCCTTACACCAATACATGTGGCTGCCTTCATGGGCCACTTGAACATCGTCCTCCTTTTGTTGCAGAATGGAGCATCCCCGGATGTTTCTAATATTGTGAGTATGGCTAGCTTTCATCAAAAGAAAGTATGATACAGAATTGTATGCATTCTTCTAAAATACATGATTTAAAGTTTAAAAAATCATGTCACATGTTGATTTATGTGATTGAAGTTTTCCTTTGTATTGTCTATTGACAAATGACTAGAGTTCACTAGCAGAAATAATGTTGGCTTTCTAATTAGAAAGAACTAGCCAAAGAATCCAAAGTAATCTTACTTTATTATTCAGTTTAGATATAATTATTACTACAAAAAACTGCACTTTATGTAACCATATCAAATAATTCATCTTGGAACCACAAATATTGCAGAAATATCTTTTCACACTATTACACTTTGAACTCTCTAAAGACTAAGGCCTGGAAATTTGTCTGCACGATACTAAGGTGAGAGGACACGTTGACACCATGTCCACACCGATGTTTAATTATCTTTGTGGTACCTAGCAATGGCGGCAGCAGTTGTCTAATCCCTGCAATTAATTTCTAGCCAGATTATTAGCCACATTTGTCTGAATACTGGGACTGTTCACTCACGGAAGGAATAGCATTTGAAATACTGAGAGTTATTTAAAAATCAGATTCATCTTTTTTGAGGTCATAGATTGCATCAAACCTCAAGTAGACTGGCACAGGCTGAGATCCCACTATCTCAGCTGGATCATGTTCAAAATCAAATGGCCACTACTATTGCCTTTCAAAAGATAAATAGTTCATGAAATCAGAAATGGATAATCAAGTTGGAAAAACAACATTTAAGGAAATGAGGTGGCACTCTTGGTAGAAATAGATAAGGTATGTGTCTGCAAGGTGATGTGTCTCCCCTATGAAGTGAGATACAAGCAAATACACCTTTATCAAGATAAATGGTTCCCAATTTTACTGACAGCACTTTACTTGATTGTTACAAACAGCAGAGTGTGCTTATAACATATTTCAATTCAAAATTCCTGAGGCAAGGTTTCTGGAATCCAGAGTAATCCTGACTTTGAACGTAGTGTAAGAACTTGTGTTTGCTAGATATCCCATATAACAGTCAAACATAAATCTGCACTGCTCTCAAAGTCAAAGTCACTGCCACCCTCAGTCTTGGAAACATTGCCTCAGGATTCTTGCATGGCTCTTTCTGCGAAGAAATGTCACAGATTGCACCCTGATGCATTGCAAAAATAAGTTTATTTCCAACCCAAGGAACCTGGGTTAATGATAAATATAACTTTTCTACTCGCATCTGGAAGGAGCATTTAGTTGAATTGCAGACTCTGAAGTGGTTTCCTTCATAGAGGGCATTTAGGTCCCTACAGAATCATCCCTGCCAACTTCTTTCCGTGCCTTGTCTCTATACATTGAGGTTGTGTCCTGCACACATAGGTCTTAAGAAGTTTGTACGTATTCCTCTGTCTCCCAGGAAGACTATCCCTTTGTTGCATTGTGCTTTCCATCCATGCCGGGTTGAGTGCCGAGCTGGCCACTCGGCCTCGTAAGAAACAGGGGTCGAGTCAGTAAAGTTCATACCATGACCCGGTTAATCCTGACACTACACATGCAGGCTATGAATGAATGAACTGTGCAATCATTTTTCAATAGCTAAGAGTGCTGGTTGTATCATGCTCTTTTAAAGGTTCTTTTTGGATTCAGAGCTGTAAGGGAAGATGCTACCAATGCATAAAATTCTCTCCCTGACCCCCACTGTTAATAGAACAGCAGCTTTACCACTCGTGCACTCGTGCAATTAAACAGTAACAAGTATTGCAAGTGCTTTGGAGCTTTGAAACAGCATTGGGAGATTGCTATCCATTTTAACTCTGGAGGAATGGTGCAGATGAATTTTTTGGCTTTATTCTGCTTTGATATCCTAAAGCACAACCCTACTATTTCACTGTGGGCAGTGTGAATGATGATCTTATCACTTTGTATTTGAAATAGATTGTGAAAAGATAACTACTCTCCGTTTATATTGAATGTGGTATGCTCTGAACATGTGAGGAGGAAAAAACATCTAATATAACCATATAACAATATAACAATTACAGCATGGAAACAGGCCAACTCAGCCCTTCTAGTCCGTGCCGAACGCTTACTCTCGCCTAGTCCCACCGACCTGCACTCAACCCATAACCCTCCATTCCTTTCCTGTCCATATACCTATCCAATTTTATGTTAAATGACAATATCGAACCTGCCTCTACCACTTCTACTGGAAGCTTGTTCCACACAGTTTCCACTCTCTGAGTAAAGTTCCCCCTCATGTTACGCCTAAACTTTTGCCCCTTAACTCTCAACTCATGTCCTCTTGTTTGAATCTCCCCAACTCTCAATGGAAAAAGCCTATCCATGTCAACTCTATCTATCCCCCTCATTATTTTAAATACCTCTATCAAGTCCCCCCTCAACCTTCTACGCTCCAAAGAAAAAAGACCTAACGTTCAACCTTTCTCTGTAACTTAGGTGCTGAAACCAAATGTGTGATTTAACTAACAACGAATGACTCATCAGAACATTTTCATCAACAATGGTCCAATGAAATTGCAAATCAAAAAGATCAACAGATTCTAAATGTGTATATCTACATCTGCAAAGCAGAAGCAGCTTGTACACACAGTGATCTGTTTTGAAGGGATTAAGTTGGACGTGAACCAGAATCAGATTTATTATCATGGACATATGATGTGAATTTGTTATTTTTCAGTGAAAGCCAAGATGTAAAAATTATACAATATTAACAGTGAAAAAAAGGAATAATGTGGTAGTGTTCATGGACTAAATAGCCGCCAGGATAACTATGGGTACTTTTTACCTTCTTTCATTCTAGTTTTCTGCTCACTAGCTCTGAATATGCATGCAGGAGAACAATAAAATTGAATGGAGGAAAATGGAATTGAATGGAAAAGTTGGGAGGTGCCAGTATTGTGTTGGTCAATGAAGCTTGCTTTAAATGATTGGAGCTCCCTTGAGATGCAATTTACTAGTTGCCATGGAATAGCTGAGCACTCAAACTCATTGAGAAGCAGAGAGGGATGTTGTCGGGTAAAGCATTGGTCCACTATGGCTAGTTATAATTATTCATGTCAATGATTCATTATCTTCTTAGATCATTTACTTTTAATGGATGTTAACTTTTTGTGCAAAACTGAAATCAAAATCTTGAGATCTTCACAAACACCTGATTCAAAAGATAGAGGAGAAGCTCTAGATGAAGTGTGTTTGGACTTCAAAAAGGCATTTAACAAGATGCCACAGAAGAAGCTGATGCATAAATTCTCAAGTATTGGAGAGAGTATGTTAATGTGGATGAGAAATGCCTTCCCTATGAAAATGGAATTAACAGTCTGGAAGGATGTAGCTGGTTAAGTACTCCAGAGATTGGTTCTTGGGCCTCAATTGTTTACTGATTACAACAAAAACCTGGAGGATGGAATGAGATTAAAGATTTCCAAGTCTGCCAGTGATATGAGGATAGGTGGAAGAGCATGGGACATAGGTTGAGTGATTGGGTGAAAACTGGCAAATGGTGTTTAATGTGCAGATATGTGAGGTCATGCAGTTTGGTCTGAGGAATCACAAGGTGAATTATTATCTAAATGGAGATAGACTGCAAGTAAGTGTGAAGTTTTGATGGGGTTTAGGCATTCATGTACATGAATCACAAGAAGTTAGAAAGTAGGTCCAACAAATCTTTAAGAAAGCAAGTGGTGTGCTGTTCTTTATTGCAAAGAGTTCAAGAATAGGGTGGCTTAGTTACAGTTATATAGTGCATTGGTGAGCCTACATCTGAGGTACCCTGCATGGTTTTGGTCTCCTTACCTTAAAAAGGATATCATGGCTTTCATTCCAAAAGATTCCACGAGGCTAATCCTAAGTTGTAAGGATAGATATTTTGTGGCTGTTTTCCTTGGAGTTTAGAACATTAAGGGATGATCTTATTCGAGATATTAGATCCTGAAGAGACTTTCAGTGGGGGAGTCATAAAGAAGGAGACAAAGCTACAAAATAAGGGAACCATCATTTCAAATTCATGTAGAAAGTTATTCTTTCTGAGAGTGGTCAGTCATTTGAATTCTTTGTCCCCAGGTTTGGAGGATGTCAGATCATTCAATATAGATAAGGCCATAAGACATAGGAGCAAAATTAGGCCTTTTGGCCCATCGTGACTGCTCTGCCATTCAGTCATGGCTGATCATTTTCCCTGCACCTCAACCCTGTATCCTGGCTTCTCTCCATAGCCTTTGATGCTGTGTCCAATCAAGAACCTATCATCTCTGCCTTAAATATACCCAACAACCTGGACTCCAAAGCTGCATGTGGTAATAAATTATATAAATTCACCACCCTCTGGCTAAAGAAATTTGTCTGCATCTCTGTTTTGAATGGACACCCCTCTATCCTGAAGCTGTGCCATTGTGTCCTAGGGAAACCATGGGAAACATCTTTTCCACATCTGTTCTGTCTAGGCTTTTCAACATTCAAAAGCTTTCAAATGAGATCTCCCCTCATCCTTTTAAATTCCAGTGGGTACAGACCCAGAACCATCAAACATTCCTCGTATGAAAGTGCTTTCATTCCTGGAGTTATCCTTGTGAACCTCCTCTGGACCTCCTCAAAAGCCAGCACAACTTTTCTTAGATGAGGAGCCTAAAACTGTTCACAATACTCAAGGTGAGGCCTCACCAGTGCCTTACAAAGGCTCAATATTACATCCCTGTTCTAAAATTCTAGACCTCTTGAAATGAATGCTAACATTGCATTTGCCTTACTCCCCACTGATTCAACCTGCAAGTTAACCTTTAGGGTGTTCTGCACAAGGACTCTTAAGTCCCTTTGCAGCTCAGATTTTTGAATTTTCTCCACATTTAGAAAACAGTCCGCACAATTATTTCTTCTACCAAAGTGCAAGACCATGGATTTTCCACATTGTATTTCATTTGCCACTCTCTTGCCTATTCTCCTAATCTGTCCAAGTCCTTCTGCAGCCTACATGTTTCCTGCCCCTTCACCAATCTTTGCAAACTCTTTTGCAGGAAGGGTGTGATTGGCAACTAAATATTCCTGGATTTCGTAGCTTCAAGTGGGATAGAATCGGATGCGCAAAGCTCACAAGCTCTTTTGCAAACCCTTCATCTGCAAACTTGGCAACAAAGCCATCTATTCCATCATCTAAATTATTGATATACAGCATAAAAAGAAGTGGTCCCAACATCGACCCTTGCAGAACATTACTAGTCGCTGGTAATCAGACAAGGATCCTTTTATTCTCAATCACTGCCTCCTACCAATCAGCCAATGCTCTAACCATGCCAGTAACTTTCCTGTAATGCCATGGGCTGTTAACTCAGTAAGCAGTCTCATGTGTGGTACCTTGTCAAAGGCCTTCTGAAAATCCAAATATACAACATCCACTGCATCCCCTTTTTTCTATTCTACTTGTAATCTCCTCAAAGAATTCCAACAGGTTTGTCAGGCAGGATTTTCCCTTGAAGAAACCACACTGACTTCGTCCTATCTTGTCCTGTGTCACCAAGTACTCCATAACATCATCCGTAATAAGTAAGTCCAATATCTTTCCAACCATTGAGGTCAGGCTAACAGGTGTATAATTTCCTTTATGCTGCCTTCCTTCTTTCTCAAGAAGTGGAGTGACATTTGCAATTATAACCATATAACAATTTCAGAATGGGAACAGGCCATCTCGGCCCTTCTAGTCCATGCCGAATGCTTACTGTCATCTAGTCCCACCTACCTGCATTCAGCCCATAATCCTCCATTCCTTTCCTGTCCATATACCTATCCAGTTTTTTTTTAAATGACAAAATTGAACCTGCCTCTACCACTTCTACTGGAAGCTCGTTCCACACAGCTGCCACTCTCTGAGTAAAGAAGTTCCCCCTCATGTTACCCCTAAACTTTTGCCCCTTAACTCTCAACTCATGTCCTCTTGTGTGAATATCCCCTACTCTCAATGGAAAAAGCCTATCCACGTCAACCCTATTTATCCCCCTCATAATTTTAAATACCTCTATCAAGTCCCCTCTCAACCTTCTATGCTCCAAAGAATAAAGACCTAACTTGTTCAACCTTTCTCTGTAACTTAGGTGCTGAAACCCAGGTAACATTCTAGTAAATCTCCTCTGTAGTCTCTCTAATTTGTTGACATCTTTCCTGTAATTCGGTGACCAGAACGGTACACAATACTCCAAATTTGGCCTTACCAATGCCTTGTACAATTTTAACATTACATCCCAACTCCTATACTCAATGCTCTGATTTTTAAAGGCTTGCATATCAAAAACTTTCTTCACCACCCTATCCAAATGAGATTCCGCCTTCAGGGAACTATGCACCATTATTCCTAGATCACTCTGTTCTACTGCGTTCTTCAGTGCCCTACCATTTACCATGTATGTCCTATTTTGATTATTCCTACCAAAATGTATAACCTCACACTTATCAGCATTAAACTCCATCTGCCATCTTTCAGCCCACTCTTCCAACTGACCTAAATCTCTCTGCAAGCTTTGAAAACCAACTTCATTATCCAAATCGCTACCTATTTAGTATCATCTGCATACTTACTAATCCAATTTACCACCCCATCAAACAGATCATTAATGTATATGACAAACGACATTGGACCCAGTACAGATCCCTGAGGCACACCACTAGTCACCGGCCTCCAACCTGATAAACAGTTATCCACCACTACTCTCTGGCATCTCCCATCCAGCCACTGTTGAATCCATTTTACTACTTCAATATTAATACCTAACGACTGAATCTTCCTAACTAATCTTCCATGCGGAACCTTGACAAAGGCCTTACTGAAGTCCCTATAGACAACATCCACTGCTTTACTCTCGTCAACTTTCCTAGTAACCTCTTCAAAAAATTCAATAAGATTTGTCAGACATGACTTTCCACACACAAATCCATGTTGACTGTTCCTAATCAGACCCTCTCTATCCAGATAATTACATATTACATAAGAATACTTTCCATTAATTTACCCACCACTGACATCAAACTTGCAGGTCGATAATTGCTAGGTTTACTCTTAAAACCCTTTTTAAACAATGGAATCACATGAGCAATATGCCAATCCTCCGGCACCATCCCTGTTTCTAATGACATTTGAAATATTTCTGTCAGAGCCCCTGCTATTTCTACACTAACTTCCCTCAAGGTCCTAGGGAATATCCTGTCAGGACCCAGAGACTTATCCATTTTTATATTCTTTAAAAGTTCTAGTACTTCCTCTTCTTTAATCATCATGGTTTCCATAACTACCCTACTTGTTTCCCTTACCTGACACAATTCAATATCCTTCTCCTTAGTGAATACCGATGAAAAGAAATTGTTCAAAATCTCCCCCATCTCTTTTGGCTCCACTCATAGCTGTCCACTCTGATTCTCTAAGGGACCAATTTTATCCCTCACTATCCTTTTGCTATTAATATAACTGTAGAAACCCTTTGGATATATTTTCACCTTACTTGCCAAAGCAACCTCATATCTTCTTTTAGCTTTTCTAATTTCTTTCTTAAGATTCTTTTTACATTCTTTATATTCCTCGAGCAGCTCATTTACTCCATGCTGCCTATATTTATTGTAGATCTCTCTCTTTTTCCGAACCAAGTTTCCAAAATCCCTTGAAAACCATGGCTCTCTCAAACTTTTAACCTTTCCTTTCAACATAACAGGAACATAAAGATTCCGTACCCTCAAGATTTCACCTTTAAATGACCTCCATTTCTCTATTACATCCTTCCCATAAAACAAATTGTCCCAATCCATTCCTGATAAATCCTTTCACATCTCCTCAAAGTTAGCCTTTCTCCAATCAAAAATCTCAACCCTGGGTCCAGTCCTATCCTTCTCCATAATTATATTGAAACTAATGGTATTGTGACCACTGGACCCAAAGTGCTCCCCAACACATACCTCTGTCACCTGACCTATCTCATTCCCTAACAGGAAATCGAACACTGCCCCTTCTCTAGTTGGCAAAAAACTACCCTGCCCACATTTTACAAACTCCAAACCATCCAGCCCTTTTACAGTATGGGCTTTCCAATCTATGTGTGGAAAATTAATATCTCCCACAATCACAACCTTGTGCTTACTACAAATATTTGCTATATCCTTACAAATTTGCTCCTCCAATTCTCGCTCCCCATTATGTGGTCTATAAGTATAAGTGTTCCTACACCTTTCCCATTCCTCAATTCCACCCAAATAGTCCCCCTAGATGAGCTCTCTAATCTATCCTGCCAAAGCACCGCTGTAATACTTTCTCAGACAAGCAATGCAACACCTCCTCCTCTTGTCCCTCTGAATCTATCACACTTGAAGCTACGAAATCCAGGAATATTTAGTTGCCAATCACACCCCTCCTGCAACCATGTTTCACTAACAGCTACAACATCATATTTCCAGGTATCAATCCATGCTGTAAGCTCATCCACCTTTCTTACAATGCTCCTAGCATTAAAATAGATGCATTTAAGAAACTCTCCACCTCTTCCTCTCTGTTTATCCCTAACGGTGCAAACAACTTTATTATATTTTTCTTCCTTCTCCACTACATCTTCGGTCTGAGTGCTCCCCTTCTCTATCACCTGCCTATCGTCCCTCACACACTGTCTACTAGCTTTCTCTATTTGTGAACTAACGTCCTCTTCCCTAGTCTCTTCAAATTGATTCCCAGCCCCCAATTCTCAGTCCTCTGGCACCATGCCAAAGTCCAATGATTTTTGAATGATCATTACTAATGTTTCCATAATCTCTGATGCTACCTCTTTCAAAACCCTAGGGTGCAGTTCATCTGGTCCAGGTGACTTATGTACTTTTAGGTCTTTCAGCTTTTTGAGCACCTTCTGCCTTGTAACAGTAACTCCACCCACTTCTCTTCCTCCACACACTACAACATCTGGCACACTGCTAGTGTCTTCCACAGTGAAGACTGATGCAAAATACTAATTTAGTTCACCTGCCATCTTCTTGTCCGCTGTTATTATTTCTCTGCCCTCATTTTCTAGCATTCCTATGTCCACTCTCATCTCTCTTTTATCTTTCACATACTTGAAAATAGCTTGACAAA
This sequence comes from Hemitrygon akajei, assembly GCF_048418815.1. Taxonomy (NCBI): domain Eukaryota; kingdom Metazoa; phylum Chordata; class Chondrichthyes; order Myliobatiformes; family Dasyatidae; genus Hemitrygon; species Hemitrygon akajei. Next base: position 95,604,892 of record NC_133136.1, read on the forward strand.
TCATCCTGTTTCTACCCTCACTAGCATATGGCACAGATAGCAATCCAGAAATTACTATCCTGGAGGCCCTGCTTCTCAGCTTTCTGCCCAGATCTCTAAGTTCTCTCTTCCAGCTCTGTGCCAATATGTACCAAGACATCTGGCTGCTCTGCTTCCCCCTCTAAAATGCTGTGAATAAGATCCAAGATGTCCCTAACCCTGGCATCTGGGAGGCAACATACTATCAGGGTGTCCCATTCACGTCCACAGAATCTCCTGTCTGTTCCTCGACTATTTAGGTAGAAATAGACTGAGGTAGATTGTAAAATTGAGGAACTGAGGGTTGCAAGTAACTGGTAGAAAAGTGGAATTGAGGTAGATAAGCAATAATGAGAATGTATGGTGAAGTGGGTTCGCAGGGCCTGGTGGCCTATTCCTGCTCCTTTTTGTTTGTGTTCTTATGAATTATAACATGACTATGTGTGGCTTCTGATGTAGGAGGTTAGTTTAAAGGAAAAAATTAACGCATTTTGCGAAGTTCACTCTAACCTACCTACCATCTGATATTTTTGGATATGTAATGGGTAGTATCCACAAGAGGAGTGAGATGGTTCAATAGTTCTGATTTAATCTGCATATCAGACTTTTACTCTGATGGTGGGTTGGGTTTCCAGGGGTTGGGAAAGCAGGCAGTTGCAGTGAGGCAAACTCAGCCTTGGGGAGATGGATAAGGAACAGGGAGTGGTCTGAAGGGGGTCACCCAAAATTCCACCACTGGAAGCCATCTTTCTCCAGGATTTGCCTAAAAGACTCGAAAACTTCTAAGATGTACCGTAGAGGGCATTCGGACAGGCTGCATCACCGTCTGGTATGGGGAGAGTTGTTACTGCACAGGACTGAAAGAAGCTTACAGAAAGTTATAAGATTAGTCAGCTCCATCTTGGGTACTAGCCTCCATAGTATCCAAGACATCTTCAAGGAGTGGTGCCTCAGAAAGGGATTGTCTATTATTAAGGACCTCCACCACTCAGGACATGCCCTCTTCTCATTGTTACCATCAGGAAGGAGGTACAGAAGCCTGAAGGCACACACTCAATGATCCAGGAACAGCTTCTTCCCCTCTACCATCCAGTTACTAAATGAATATCGAACCTATGCTTTCTTTATATTATTTCTGTTTTTGCAGTAATTTTAATTTAGCTATTTATATAGATATATGTATTTATTATTTTTCTATATTATCATATATTGCATTGTACTGATACCACTAAGTTAATAAATTTCACAACATATGCCAGTGATATTAAACCTGATTCTGATCTGTTATCAGATCTATACTGCAGTTGGTCCACCAAGCTCTCCACTCCAGGTCAGAGCTTAACTGCAACCATCCCCCCTCATTCTGTGACCTAAGGACTACTGCTCCATCTACCCACCTCACTACCTCTCAGTTATGGGGATGGACCTATCTGCTCTCACACCATTCCATTACCCTGACAATCTTGCCTAGTGTAGTAACTGTCCAGCCCTTAATCTGTCCTGAGAAAACACATTTCATCTCAACTGAAATTTCTTGAATTCACCAACTTCTGTGTTTTCTGAATTAACTCAATTAAGTATACTTTTTATATCAGCAGTAATATTTTAAAAATCTCAGGAATTAAACTTTTTTATACATTAGTCCGTGAGCCAGTGGGTTGGTCGGTACCATCTGAGGGGAGTAAAGCTCATAGTGATTTTTGACAAGGTATACATCTCTAGAGTTAGAAAATTTGTGATAGCATTGCACCAGTGGTAGCTTTATGTGTGCTTGCATGCATTTTATAGCACTACCCTAAAATAAGCATTTCTGAAAAGTGACCAATATAAAGTACAACATAATGTATTCAACCTAGTTGTATTTTGTCATCAGTGATCCCTCAACATTGAAATTTGTCACAATGATAGCTGAGTTCAAGCTCTTTTCATCAAATGTTGTTATAAAATTCTACATTGAAGACTATCTCATTGGTGGCACTCGCAGTACAGTGCTCAATTTCAGTAGAGTGAATCATTTCATTTTTAGAAAAATATGTGTGTTGTTTATTTTGGAAAAGTCAATAAAAACCCTAGGACACATATAATCACGTGGATTTGTAGTGAATTGATTCAGGAATTCAAATAAATAATCACTTTTTGTATATATTCCATATTAATGTCGGTACAGCAGAAAATGTTACCCCACCCCCCAAAAGGTAAAAACCTCATTTGGAGAGATTTCTGGAGTTTTATCAATGTCATATAATTTTCCATATTGTTGTATCAAATCAAAACAATCTTAAGCTTTTGTCATAGCATATAGAATTACAGCACAATAATTCAAATGTGGGGTTCCACACGGCCATAGCCAAGCCCCATTTGGTTGTAAAATGAACATATTTAATCAAAGACTGCTTTCCATACTTAGTTTTCCATACTTTCATAACCTATTAATAATCATAATAATTTTCCTAGTCTTCCATGTCTTCTACATCTTCATCTGAACTTTCCACACTCTCTGAGGTGAATGCCTGGTTCTCATAGTCTGCCAGCCTACAAATGTCAGTACACCTGAGGCCATTTGCAACACACATACATCCTGGGAGTGAACATTTTTTTGGATAGTTACAGGCCAATAGACAATAGGTGCAGAAGTAGACCATTCGGCCCTTCGAGCCTGCACCGCCATTCTGAGATCATGGCTGATCATCTACTATCAATACCCGGTTTCTGCCTTGTCCCCATATCCCTTGATTCCCTTATCCATAACATACCTATCTAGCTCCTTCTTGAAAGCATCCAGAGAATTGGCCTCCACTGCCTTCCGAGGCAGTGCATTCCAGACCCCCACAACTCTCTGGGAGAAGTTTTTCCTTAACTCTGTTCTAAATGACCTACCCCTTATTCTCAACCCATGACCTCTGGTACTGGACTCTCCCAGCATCTGGAACATATTTCCTGCCTCTATCTTGTCCAATCCCTTAATAATCTTATATGTTGCAATCAGATCCCCTCTCAATCTCCTTAATTCCAGCGTGTACAAGCCCAGTCTCTCTAACCTCTCTGCGTAAGACAGTCCGGACATCCCAGGAATTAACCTCGTGAATCTACGCTGCACTTCCTCTATAGCCAGGATGTCCTTCCTTAACCCTGGAGACCAAAACTGTACACAATACTCCAGGTGTGGTCTCACCAGGGCCCTGTACAAATGCAAAAGGATTTCCTTGTTGCTGGTCAGATGTTTTAGGGCACTTGTCTTCACTTTGCCTCCAAAAGTGCTTACAGTGTCACATCCTGTATATGCGCAAATCCTGTATATACACACAGAAAGCTACCACCGCTGCAATGCTATCACATATTTTCTAGCACTAGGGGTGTATACCTTGCCAAAAATCACTATAAGAATTATTCCCCCCATATGGTACCGGTGGCCCAAATTTGGGGTCCTGGTTCACGGACTACATTTAATTGTTTGTTTCAAAGCTTTATAATGCCCGAGTTCCCTGCCATATCGACATGTGTTTATTGTTCCACCCATTCATTAATTCTTTTCCTTTCTTCAGCGTGGAGAAACTGCATTGCACATGGCTGCACGAGCTGGACAGGTGGAAGTTGTTCGTTGTCTCCTGCGCAATGGAGCCCAGGTGGATGCAAAAGCCAGGGTAAGCATCTGGATAGGAGAGCATAACACTATTTATTAATGATACCTTTATTGATGCTGATGTAACTTTAAAAACATTTCATGGTGCCAAGTTGTCAGGTGAACAAGCCTTTGAAGCTTTAGAGAAAAAGTAATTTCCATAAAAGGACATATTCCCATTCTCATTCAGCCATTTCACTGCCAGAGTTTGGAGGAAAAACTGGAACATGGCACAAAATTAAGATGAAGAGGTTGTAAAGTCATTTTATTTTCTTAATCCAGTGTAAGGGGACTGTTCATATCACAGGTAAGGCTATAGTACAAATAGAGAAAGCTTGGAGACAGTGCAAGAGGGAGGATAGGCAGGTGTTACAAACATAGAGACTCTCTCTCAGTGGGAGAGCATTTTGGAGATAGTGAACACAATGCTATCTCCTTTACCATAGCATTAGAGAGGGATAGGAACAGGCAAGTTGTCCACCTGAACTAGAGGGGGACTAACATCCTTGCGAGAAGGTTTGCTAGTGCTGCTCCAGAGGGTTTAAACTAGATTTGTAGGGGGAGGGGAACCGGAGTGTTAGAGCAGATAGTGAGGTGGAGGAGGATAAAGGTCATGCGAGAGCTGCAAGTATAGTACATGGAGTAAAGCCAGATCTAACATATAAAGAGGCTTTGAGGAAAGAGGGACAGAATAAAAGGTGTAAAGGTAGTAAGGTAGAAGGGTGTACTTCAATGCAAGAAGCATCAAGAACAAAGGTGATGAACTGAGAGCTTGGATACATACTTGGAATTATGATGTAGTGGCCATTACGGAGACTTGGCCGGCACCAGGGCAGGAATGCATTTTCAATATTCCTGGATTTCAGTGCTTTAAAAAGGATAGAGAGGGGGGGAAGGGGAGGAGGGGTGACATTACTAGTCAGGGATATGATTACAGCTACGGAAAGAGTGGGTATTGTAGCAGGATCTTCTTTTGAGTCAGTATGGGTAGAAGTCAGGAACTGGAAGGGAGCAGTTACTCTATTGGGAGCATTCTATAGGCCCCCTGGTAGCAGCAGAGATACTGAGGAGCAGATTGGGAGGCAGACTTCAGAAAGGTGCAAAAATAACACCTTTTTTGGTGACTTTAACTTCCCTAATATTGATTGGCACCTGATAAATTCCAATGGTTTAGACGGGGCAGAGTTTGTCAAGTGGATTCCTGTCACAGTATGTTGACAGACCGACTAGGGGGAATGCCGTACTAGATCTAGTATTGGGTAATGAACCGGGTCTCAAATCTCTCGGTGGGTGAGCATCTGGGGGACAGTGACCACCGCTCCCTGGCCTTTAACATTATCATGGAAAAGGATAGAATCAGAGAGGACAGGAAAATCTTTAATTGGGGAAGGGCAAATTATGAGGCTATAAGGCTAGAACTTGAGGGTGTGAATTGGGATGATGCTTTTGCAGGGGAATGTACTATGAACATGTGGTCGATGTTTAGGGATCTCTTGCAGGATGTTAGGGATAAACTTGTCCCGGTGAGGAAGATAAAAAAATGGTAGGGTGAAGGAACCATGGGTGACAAGTGAGGTGGAAAATCTATTCAGATGGAAGAAGGCAGCATACATGAGGTTTAGGAAGCAAGGATCAGATGGGTCTATTGAGGAATATAGGGTAGCAAGAAAGGAGCTTAAGAAGGGGCTGAGAAGAGCAAGAAGGGGGCATGAGAAGGCCTTGGTGAGTAGGGTAAAGGAAAACCCCAAGGCATTTTTCAATTATGTTAAGAACAAAAGGTTGACAGAAGTGAAGATAGAACCGATTAGACATAAAAGTGGGAAGATTTGCCTGGAGGCTGTGGAAGTGAGCGAGGTCCTCAATGAATACTTTTTTTCAGTTTTCACCAATGAGAGGGAACTTGATGATGCTGAGGACAATATGAATAAGGTTGATGTTCAGGAGCACGTTGATATTAAGGGAGAGGAGGTGTTGGAGTTGTTAAAATACATTAGGACGGGTAAGTCCTCGGGGCCTGACGGAATATTCCCCAGGCTGCTCCACGAGGCGAGGGGAGAGATGGCTGAGCCTCTGGCTAGGATCTTTATGTCCTCGTTATCCTCAGGAATGGTACCGGAGGATTGGAGGGAGGCGAATGTTGTCCCCTTGTTCAAAAAAAGTTGTAGGGATAGTCCGGGTAATTATACACAAGTGAGCCTTATGTCTGTGGTGGGAAAGCTGTTGGAAAAGATTCTTAAAGATAGGATCTATGGGCGTTTAGAGAATCATGTCTGATCAGGGACAGTCAGCATGGCTTTGTGAAGGGCAGATCGTGTCTAACAAGCCTGATAGAGTTCTTTGAGGAGGTGACCAGGCATATAGATGAGGGTAGTGCAGTGGATGTGATCTACATGGATTTTAGTAAGGCATTTGACAAGGTTCCACACAGAAGGCTTATTCAGAAAGTCAGAAGGCATGGGATCCAGGGAAGTTCAGCCAGGTGGATTCAGAATTGGCTTGCCTGCAGAAAGCAGAGGGTCATGGTGGAGGGAGTACATTCGGATTGGAGGATTGTGACTAGTGGTGTCCCACAAGGATTCGGTTCTGGGACCTCTACTTTTCGTGATTTTTATTAACGACCTGAACGTGGGGGTGATAGGGTGGGTTGGTAAGTTTGCAGACGACACAAAGATTGGTGGTGTTGTAGATAGTGTAACGGATTGTCGAAGATTGCAGAGAGACATTAATAGGATGCAGAAGTAGGCTGAGAAGTGGCAGATGGAGTTCAACCTGGAGAAGTGTGAGGTGGTTAACTTTGGAAGGACGAACTCCAAGGCAGAGTACAAAGTAAATGGCAGGATACTTGCGAGTGTGGAGGAGCAGAGGGATCTAGGGGTACATGTCCACAGATCCCTGAAAGTTGCCTCACAGGTAGATAGGGTAGTTAAGAAAGCTTATGGGGTGTTAGCTTTCTTAAGTCGAGGGATAGAGTTTAAGAGTCGCGGGGTAATGATGCAGCTTTATAAAACTCTGGTTAGGCCACACTTGGAGTACTGTGTCCAGTTCTGGTTGCCTCACTATAGGAAGGATGTGGAAGCATTGTAAAGGGTACAGAGGAGATTTACCAGGATGCTGCCTGGTTTAGAGAGTATGCATTATGATCAGAGATTAAGGGAGCTAGGGCTTTTCTCTCTGGAGAGAAGGAGGATGAGAGGAGACATGATAGAGGTGTACAAGATATTAAGAGGAATGGATAGAGTGGACAACCAGGGCCTCTTCCCCAGGGCACCACTGCTCAGTACAAGAGGACATGGCTTTAAGGTAAGGGGAGAAAAGTTCAAGTGGGATATTAGAGGAAGGTTTTTTACTCAGAGAGTGGTTGGTGCGTGGAATGCACTGCCTGAGTCAATGATAGAGGCAGATACAGTAGTGAAATTTAAGAGACTACTAGACAGGTATATGGAGGGATATAAGATGGAGGGTTATATGGGAGGCAGGGTTTAAGGGTCGGTACAACATTGTGGGTTGAATGGCCTGTACTGTGCTGTATTGTTCTATGTTGTAAGTTAGGAAAGTGTTTAATTGGAGTAAGGGGAAATATGATGCTATCAGGCAGGAATTTGGGAGCAGGAATATGGCAAATGTTCTCAGGGAAATGTACGGAAGAAATATGGCAAATGTTTAGGAGATATTTGTGTGGGGTTTTGCTTTGGTATCTTCCAATGAAACAGGGAAAGGATGGTAGAGTACAGGAACCGTGGTGTACAAAGGCTGTTGTAAATCTAGTCAAGAAGAAAAGAAAAGCTTACAAAAGGTTCAAAAAACTAGGTAATGATAGAGATCCATAAGATTATAAGGCTAGCAGGAAGGAGCTTAAAAAAGAAATTAGGAGAGCCAGAAGGGGCCATGAGAAGGCCTTGGTGGACAGGATTAAGGAAAACTCCAAGGCATTCTACAAGTATGTGAAGAGCAAGAAGATAAGATGTGAGAGAATAGGACCAATTAAGTGTGACAATGGAAAAGTGTGCATGGAACTGGAGAAGAGAGCTGAGCTACTTTGCTTCAGTATACACTATGGAAAAGGATCTTGGCAATTGTAGGGATGACTTACAGCGGACTGAAAAGCTTGAGCATGTAGATATTAAGAAAGGGGATGTGCTGGAACTTTTGGAAAGCATCAAGTTGGATAAGTCACCGGGACTGGACGAGATGTACCTCAGGCTACTATGGGACACGAGGGAGGAGATTGCTGCGCCTCTGGCAATGATCTTTGCATCATCAATGAGGAAAGGAGAGGTTCCGGAAGATTGAAGTATTGTGGATGTTGTTCCTTTATTCAAGAAAGGGAGTAGAGATAGCCCAGAAAATTATAGACTAGTGAGTCTTACATCAGTGGTTGGTAAGTTGATGGAGAAGATCCTGAGAGGCAAGATTTATAAACATTTGAAGAGGCATAATATGATTAGAAATAGTCACAAAATGCTGGCAGAACTCAGCAGGCCAGACAGCATCTATGTGAGGAGGTAGTGACGACATAGGAGTGAGTATAGGAGTAAAGAGGTCCTTCTGCAGCTGTACACAGCCCTGGTGAGACCCCACCTGGAGTATTGTGTGCAGTTTTGGTCTCCAAATTTGAGGAAGAACATTCTTGCTATTGAGGGAGTGCAGCGTAGGTTCACAAGGTTAATTCCCAGAATGGAGGGACTGTCATATGTTGAAAGATTGGAGCGACTGGGCTTGTATACACTGGAATTTAGAAGGATGAGAGGGGATCTGATTGAAACATATAAGATTATTAAGGGATTGGACACACTGGAGGCAGGAAGCATGTTCCCGCTGATGGGTGAGTCCAGAACTAGAAGACACAGTTTAAGAATAAGAGGTAGGCCATTTAGAACAGAGATGCAGAAAAACTTTTTCACCCAGAGAGTGGTGGATATGTAGAATGCTCTGCCCCAGAAGGCAGTGGAGGCCAAGTCTCTGGATGCATTCAAGAGAGAGTTAGATAGAGCTCTTATAGATAGCAGGGTCAAGGGATATGGGGAGAGGGCAGGAACGGGGTACTGATTGTGTATGATCAGCCATGATCACAGTGAATGGCAGTGCTGGCTAGAAGGGCCGAATGGCCTACTCCTGCACCTGCTGTCTATTGTCTATTGACATTTTGGGCCGAAACCCTTCATCAAGAGGTCTCCCGATGAAGTGTTTCGGCCCGAAACGTCGTCACTACCTCCTCCCATAGATGCCATCTGGCCTGCTGAGTTCTGCCAGCATTTTGTGGTTTTTATTTATTTCCAGCATCTGCAGATTCACTCATGTTGCCTTAGAAATAGTCACCATGGCTTTGTGAAAGGCAGGTTACAAGCCTGATTGAATTTTTTGAGGATGTGACTAAATACATTGATGAAGATACAGCAGTAAATGTAATGTATATGGATTTCAGTAAAGCATTTGATAAGGTACCCCATTCAAGGCTTATTGAGAAAAGAAGGAGGCATGGGATCCAAGGGGACATTGCTTTGTGGATCCAGAACTGGCTTGCCCACAGAAGCCAAAGAGTGGTTGTAGACAGATCATATTCTGCATGGAGGTCGATCACCAGTGGTGTGCCTCAGGGATCTGTTCTGGGACCCCTACTCTTCGTGAAATTTATGAATGACCTGGATGAGGAAGTGAAGGGATGGATTAGTAAATTTGCTGATGACACAAAGATTGGCAGTGTTGTGGATAGTGTGTAGGGCTGTCAAATGTTACAGCAGGACATTGATAGGATGCAAAACTGGGCTGAGAAGTGGCAGTTCAACCCATTTCATTTTTAGAATCTTTTTATTGGTATGTAATCTTCTACAGCATATATGTCAAACTCAAGGCCCGTGGGCCGAATCCGGCCTGTGGTGGAATTATCTTTGGCCCACGAGATAATATCTAATTACTATTAAAGCTGGCCCCAGTAATCGAAGCGCCTATGGCGTATGATATGGCTAATGCTGAGTTTATTCAGGTACCAGGTTTTCAGGGTTTTTAGTGTTTATTCGGCAGTCTTCTTCATAAGAAACGGAATTTGTAAAGTGAAACACTTTGTAGTTATAGCAGAGACTGAGACACATGAGAGCAGGCTGAAAAAACGGAGGCAACGAAAGCTGCGTTCGCACGCGTCCGACTGATCCAGCCCGCATGAAGCTGCATTTTGCTCAATCCGGCCCGTGACCTAAAATGAGTTTGACACCCCTGTTCTACAGCTATAAAATGATACAAAACTTCAACAGATTAATATGTGTACAATTAATAAAGCTGAAGAAAAAAAAAGCTGATTGTAATATATTAAAAATGAAAAAAAATTATATATATATATATATATAGGAAAAAGAAGGGAAAAAAGAACCCTGTCTAACTAGGAAAAAAATACCCACTGACTACAAAAAAAGGGGGAAAAAAACATTAGGAATCAACTTCCTGGAGCAATACGTTTGACCATCATCTAAATATATAAAAAATGAGTCATCAACCACCAATTCATATTTATAAAAAAATAAAATTGGAAGGAAACCATATAGAATAATTCAAATTAAATGATAATATTTGGCAAAAGAACCTCATCTTCTCTCAAAATCGAATCGAGGATCAAAAGTTCTACTTCTAATTTTTTCCAAACTGAGACATAACATTACTTGAGAGAACCATTCAATTAATGTAGGGGAAGAGATGTCTTTCCATTTTAATAAAATAGCCCTTCTTGCCAATAGTGTAACAAATGCAATTACATGTTGATCTGAGGATGAAATACCCTGAATATGATGCGGAACTATTCTAAATAGAACAGTCAAACTATTAGGTTGTAAATTAATTTTCAGAGCTTTAGAAATTGTAGAAAATAAAGATTTCCAAAACGATTTTAATGAAGAACATGACCAGAACATATGTGCCAAAGTAGCTACTTCAGTTTTACATCTATCGCCGTAGTTGTCTATACTAGGAAATATTTTAGATAGTTTCTCCTTTGTTAAATAATAGCAGTGAATAATTTTAAATTGAATTAAACAGTGGTTGGCACATATAGAAGAAGAATTTATGTTTTTCAAAACTCAAAGCCGATCTTCATTAAAAAGGTCCTATTAAGTTCTCTCTCCCAATCTTGTTTAATTTTTAGTGGTAGGTACTCCTATTGTGACAAAAATAAATTATAAATTCTGCTAATGGAACCTCTCACTAAAGGATTCAACTTCAAAATGGTATCCAACAAATCAGATTCTTGTAAATATGGAAACTTGGGTAAATATTGTTGTAAAAAATGTCTAACCTGAAAATATTACAAAAAATATGTATGAGCGAGAGAATATTTGTTAACTAACTCTTCAAAAGTCATCAATTGACCATCACAAAATAAATCTGTAAAAGAACAGATCCCTTTATTTCTCCATAGGAGAAAAATGGGGTCAGTTATTGAAGGTTTAAATGAAAAGTTTCAATATAAAAAACTAGACAACTTAAATTGTTTAAGATTTTAAAAATTACGAAACTGAACCCAAATCCGTAAGGATTGTTTAATAACCGGGTAAAGATTTAAATTTGGAATTTTAGAGAGCTGTAAAGGTAATGGAGCTGCTAATATTGAAGTTAAATTAAATTGTTTAACAGCTTTTAATTCCATATCAACCCATAATGGTTTTTGGTTCTTATCGAGCCAGTATAACCAAAAACATAATTGTCTGATATTCACAGCCCAATAATACAGTCTTAAATTAGGAAGTGCAAGTCCACTATTTTTGTTAGATTTTTGTAAATGAAACTTGTTAATTCTTGGTCTCTTATTGTTCCATATAAAGGAAGATATAAGAGAGACAACTTGATCGAAAAAATTTTTAGTTCAAAAGATAGGTATATTTGGAAAATATATAAAAATCTAGGTAAAATCATCATTTTCACAGCATGGATATGACCTATTAAAGAAAGAGTAAGTGGATTCCATCTAGAAAATAGTTGTTTCATGGAGTCCATTAAAGGAACTATATTAGCTTTGTAAAAATCTTTATATTTTTTAGTAATTATAATACCTAAATATCTAAATGTATTAACAGTTCTAAAAGGAATATCATTATATATACTAACAGGGACATTTAATGGAAACAATTCACTTTTATTCAAGTTAAGTTTATATCCTGAAAATTTACCAAAATCTTAAAGTGTTTCCAAAAGATTAGGAATTGATTCCTCAAGATTCTAAATAAAAACCAAAGTATCATCTGCATAAAGAGAAATCTTATTTATGGTTCCATTCATAGAGATACCATGAATATTTTTAGTTTCACATAATGTTATAGCTAAAGGCTCCAATACAAGATTAAATAATAAAGGGCTTAATGGACATCCCTGTCTAGTACCATGAGAAAGTGAGAGAAAAGGAGACCTGCAGTTATTAGTAATGACAGTGGCAATAGGATTCTTATAAATCATTTGAATCCACCTATTGAAATTATTACCAAAACCAAATTGTTTTAATACTTTAAACAAATATGGCCACTCGACTCTATCAAAAGCCTTTTCTGCATCGAGAGAGATAACACATTGAGGTTGCTTAGATAATGATGAATATATAATGTTCATCAATCTTTGAACATTAGAGAAAGAGTAACAGCCTTTAATAAAGCCCATTTGATCCATAGAGATGATTTTAGTTAAAATATTTTCCACGCGATTAGCCATTATTTTAGAGAGATTTTTTGCGTACACATTTAATAGTGAAGTAGGTCTATATGATGAACATTCAACAGGATCTTTATCTTTTTTAAGAATTAGGGAAATAGATGCTTCATAAAAAGAAGAAGGTAAATTACCCTTCTCAAAGGATTCATGAAATATTTCCAAAAGATACGGAGAAAGTAATCTTTCAAATTTTTTATAAAATCCCACCAAATAACCATCAGGTCCAGGAGCTTTACCTGATTGCATTAGTAAAATAGCTTTCTGAATTTCATGCTCGGTAATTGGAGCATCAAGTATCTGTTGATCTTCAACTGAAATTTGTGGGAATTTAATCTTATGTAAAAAAAGCCTTCATTTTGGAGGAATCTGCAGGAAATTGAGATCTATAAAGATCAGAGCAAAAATCTTGAAAAATATTATTAATGTCCTCATGGTTACTTGCTATATCTCCATTATTTTTAAGAATCTTTAAAATTTGTCTTTTAGCTCTAACTGCTCTTAATTGGGAAGCTAAGAGCTTATTGTTTTTATCCCCAAAAATATAAAATTGACTTTTTAACTTAAGCAAATATCCTTCAATAGGATATGTTAGTAATAAATTATATTGTGATAGTAATTCTACTCTTTTAAATGAAACAACATTTGGAGAGATTGCATTGATGTTATCTAATTCTTTAATTTGTTTAGAGATTTTATCTAATTCCATTCTTGTTTGTTTCTTCAGTTTAGCTATATACGAAATAATTTGACCACGTAAATAAGCTTTTAATGTATCCCAAATTACTAACTTTGAGCTGTTTCCTATATTATTAAAGAGAAAAAACTCTTTTATCTGAGCTTCAATAAACTCAACAAATTCTGAACTTTGTAATAAATGTTCTGGAAAATGCCAATATAGTCTGGTAGAAACAACATCTTTCAGTTCAAAAATTAAGTTTAAAGGAGCATGATCAGAGATAGCAATCACATCATACTCACATTTCTGAACATTAAATAGAAGTCGAGGGTCTACTATAAAATAGTCGATTCTTGAATATTTATTATGAACATGTGAGAAAAAAGAGTATTCTCTATCACTAGGGTGCATATGTCTCCAGATCTCAAATAAACCATAATCAATTAAAAAAGAATTAATAAGTGATGCAGAGCGATTAGGGAGTTGATGTTTGGATGATGACTTATCCATTAAAGGATTTAAACAAGTATTAAAATCACCACCCATTAATAACATATATTCATTTAAATCAGGTAATAGAGCAAAGACAGCTTTAAAAATGAGGGATCATCAACATTTGGTCCATAAATATTAACCAAAACAATTTTCCTATTACAAATTATTCCTTTAACAATCAAAAATCTACCATTAATATCGGCTATAATATCCTCCTGATTAAAAGGAATATTGGAATCAATAAAAATAGAGACACCTCTAGTTTTACTCTGGGAGTCTGCATGAAACTGAGGATCCTTCCAAAATTTAAAAAACTGATTTTTATCACATAACCTGATATGCATCTCTTGAACAAAGGTTATATCAGGCTGGAATCGGTTAATAACTTTAAATGTTTTCTTACGCTTAATAGGATGATTCCAACCACAAACATTCCAAGTTAAAACATTTAACTGTGTAGATATCATCATGGAACTTTGTATCTAAAAAGAGTAGTTAGATGCATGTCAGGATAAAGTAGTCGAAAGTGGCGGAGATGAACAACAATAAAAATAATTGGCGTATGCTCCGGGATTCCATAATGGGGATAAAAAAAGAAAAAGAAACCCACCCGAACTACAAAGCCCAGAAACAAGTTAATATCAATCGACGCAAGCCCCAAGAAAAGCATGGATGCAAATACAAACTCCGCCTACCTAAGTAATAAAAAAAGTGTAAAAAGTAATCTCCGTCTCCCTCTACCGAACATAAAACTCATTACAGTCGACATATATCTCAATATAATTAACTTAGAAGGAAAGTGTTTTTCTTGTAAAACAAAATGACCTTCAATTTGAAAGTAACCTTCATAATATTAGATAAGGGAAGAAAAACACATCCAAAACAATTCTTGAAATATTTGCTCAAAAGAAAAACAATCGTCATCTTTAAATTGTCCAATATATCTTTAAAACATAAGGAAATCCAAATAATTACTTAAAAGATCTTTACAAAAGCATAGGAAACAAAAAAAAAACAATTAATTCATTTAAATGCTGCAGAGAAAAAATTCTAAATGGTTCAAACTTATCTACAGTCTATCAACAGTTCTCCCGCTATGTCTTCTGAGGTTAAAGCCATCCAAACCAGTCTTTTTCAGAGATAAAAATGCATTTTAAGGTAAAGACTTCCTGTAACCATCAGATAGATAGATAGATAGATAGATAGATACTTTATTCATCCCCATGGGGAAATTCAACTTTTTTTCCAATGTCCCATACACTTGTTGTAGCAAAACTAATTACATACAATACTTAACTCAGTAAAAAAATATGATATGCATCTAAATCACTATCTCAAAAAGCATTAATAATAGCTTTTAAAAAGTTCTTAAGTCCTGGCGGTAGAATTGTAAAGCCTAATGGCATTGGGGAGTATTGACCTCTTCATCCTGTCTGAGGAGCATTGCATCGATAGTAACCTGTCGTTGAAACTGCTTCTCTGTCTCTGGATGGTGCTATGTAGAGGATGTTCAGAGTTATCCATAATTGACCGTAGCCTACTCAGCGCCCTTCGCTCTGCTACCGATGTTAAACTCTCCAGTACTTTGCCCACGACAGAGCCCGCCTTCCTTACCAGCTTATTAAGACGTGAGGCGTCCCTCTTCTTAATGCTTCCTCCCCAACACGCCACACCGCGAGACAATCAAGCCATCATAAATCATTCAAGCTTCAGGCTTCAGACGCGTCATCAGATCCATCAGGTAAAGAGTTAATAAAATGCACTGTTTCGGCTGGATCATCAAAAATATGAGCGCCAGACTTTTTGACAAAAAGCCTTAATTTAGCTGGGTACTGAAGCAGTGGAAAAAGCTTTTTTGATATGCTAATTTCATAACCGATGCGAATCCAGCACGCATCTTAACAATTTTGCATGGAAAATCTTCAAAAAATCAAATCTCTGAATCTTGATACTGAAATGGCCTTTTTTTTCTTGCAAGTTTAATAATATAATCTTTGTCTCTGAAACGGAGAAAATGCACAACAATGTGTCTGTTTTTACCTGGATCCAAGAATTTTAAACTGCTGATTCTCTGAGCCATTTCGATATCTGAAGGCTGTAAACAAACCTTCGGAAATAAAGACTGAAACATTTTTGCGAAATAATCCAGTACGTCGGCCGATTCTGATTTCTCTTTTAATCCAACAATTCAAATATTATTCTGACATGATTGAGCTTCGAGATCCATAATCCATTTTTGGGCTTTTTCCAAACGAGAAGAAAGGTCAGCAGCATTTCGACTAACTTCTTTAAGATTAAGGCTCAGAGAGTCAACTTTTCCTTCAAATTTCTCTCTTAATTGAGTTATTTCAATGCCGATACTGCTAATTTGAGACTCCAGTCTCTTCACCCGGGGGGGGGGGGGTTCCTCCGAGAATTCGTCAGCTTTTTTGGGCTTCCCATTGCCCGGGTCCAGATTTCTTCTGGTGCTTCTGAGAGTAGACATAATTATAACTGTTACTCTACAGATCCGACTGAGTAAAGTTGAAATTTCAAAGTTTAAGTTGGAAAAAGGGAGAGATTAAAGGCAGACATAAAGAGACTATGTCTTACATGTCTGTATGCGGAGGGTGGAGTCCAGTTCAACCCAGATAAGTGTGAGGTGGTTCATTTTGGTTGGTCAAATATGATGGCAGAATATAGTATTAATGGTAAGACTCTTGGCAAGTGGAGGATCAGAGAGATCTTAGGGTCTGAGTCCATAGGACACTCAAAGCTGCTGCGCAGATTGACTCTGTGGTAAAGAAGGCATACGGTGCATTGGCTTTCATCAATCATGGGATTGAGTTTAAGAGCCAAGAGGTAATATTGCAGCTATATAGGACCCTGGTCAGACCCCACTTGGTGTACTGTGCTCAGTTCTGGTCACCTCACTACAGGATGGATGTGGAAATTATAGTAAGGGTGCAGCGGGGAGCATGCCTTATGAGAATTGGTTGAGTGAACTCAACGTTTTCTCCTTGGAGTGACAGAGGATGAGAGATGACCTGATAGAGATATATAAGATGATGAGAGGTATTGATCATATGGATAGTCAGAGGCTTTTTCCCAGGGCTGAAATGGCTAGCACGAGAGAGCACATTTTTAAGGTGCTTGGAAGTACAGACGAGATGTCAGGGGTTAAGTTTTTTACACAGAGAGTGGTGAGTGCATAAAATGGGCATGTTTGGCACAGCTTTGTGGGCCGAAGGGCCTGTATTGTGCTGTAGATTTTCTATTTTTCTAACCATCAACGGGAAAATAAAAGTACATGCCTGTATAAATTTTCCATTGGAGGTTGGTGTATTATTGTTGTGTGTAGCAAGGTTCAATGGAAAAACTTTCCTTTGCATGCTATCATGCTGATCATTTGAAAACATACATACATTGAGGTACAAATGGAAAAGCAATAGTAGAATGTTCATTTGAGTATCTTTCATTATGGTTAATAAATTAGATTTTGAATAATACAGTTAAGTCACAATAAATGCAATATATATTGTGCACTGTTTTAGTTCATTTGAACATGAAGCGTTTGATTGACCAACCTTTTAAAAGGTGAGGTTGCTTCAATAATCTTCAGTTGTGGCCAGACACTTTAACCAGTGTGGCATTAAGTGAAGGAGAAAGAAAATCATTTGAAAGCTTTCTCTTCTGATATTGTTTTATGTATTGGTATTTTTTTAAAAACCATGTTGTAATGACACACACAAAATTCTGGAGGAACTGAGCAGGTCAGGCAGTACATACGGAAATGAATAATCAAATCAACCTTTTGGGTTGAGACCTTCATTAGGTCTGGAAAGGAAGAAAGAAAAATCCAGAATAAAGGTGGGAGAGGGGAAAGAGGGTATCTTTTATAAACCTACTGATTCCCACGCATGTCTTACCATGCTTCTTCCCACTCTCTCTCCTGTAATACTGCCATTCCCTTTGTCTCTACTGCATCTGTTCCCAGGGTGAGATGATCTTTCTAGGACCTCAGAGATGCCCTCCTTCTTCAAAGAATGGGGTTTCCTCCCTACTCCCATCATTGAAACTGCCCTCACTTGCATTTTGTCCATCTCCCCACCAACTTAACGGGGATAGACTTCCTCTTCTCCTCACCTAGCCTCGGCATCCAGCAAAACATGATTCTCTGCAAATTCCACCAACTCCAAAGGGATCTTACCACCAAACACATCTTTACCTCTCCCCCACCCACACTCTCTGTTTTCTGCAGGGATCGCTACTCTGTGACTCCCTTGCCCATTCATCCCTCCCCACTGTTCTCCTCCTGGAACCTAGCCCTGCAAGCAGAAGAAGTGCTACACCTAGCTATTCCCATCCACTTTCACTTCCATTCAGGGCCTCAACTAGTCCTTCCACTTCACCTGCAAATCTCATGGGGTAATCTACTGTATCTGGTGCTACTGATGGGACCTCCTCTGCATTGGTGTGATCTGACATAGATTGAGGGCCCACTTTGTTGAGCACCTCCACTCCATCTGCAAAAAGCAGGAAGTCCCAGAGGCTGTTTTAATTCCAATCCCAATTCCTATTCTGACATGTTGTGCAAGGCCTCTTCTACTGCCATGATGAGGCCACTCTCAGCTTGGAAGAGCAACACCTCATATTCTGCCTGGGTAGCCTCTAACCTGATGGCGTGAACATCGATCTCTCTGGTAATTTTTCACCTTTCTCTCTTCTTCCATTCCCTACTCTTACTTCACTCAACCTCTCCCACTTACTTGGCTTCACCCATCAATTGTCCTCCTTCTCTTCCCTCTGCCTTTTTTTCTGGCTTCTTCCTGCTTCCTTTCCAGTCCTGAAGCAGGGTCTCCGCCCAATATGTCCACTGTCTATTCATATCTGTAGATGCTGCCTGATCTGCTGAGTTCCTCCAACATTTCGTGTTTGTTGCTTTGGATGTACTGCATCTACAGTATCTCTTGTGTTTAGTAATGACAAATGTTTCCAAGTTTCATTGCAAACCATTGCTCTAATTTATTTGCAAGTCGATATGTTGAGTAGATGCTAATGCCAAAGTAAAAATCCAGATAGTACTATTTCAAGAGATATCAAAGTATGAAGTTGATTTATTTACTGAGTAACTGGACAAAGCATCCTTTGCTCTTTGAATAAAAATCCAGTTTCTTTATAAAGAGGGTAATTAGTCACATGTAACTTAAAATTACCTATATTTTGTGACTAAATTCAGAGTTCTGAGCAAAAGAGAGATTTTTGTCAATGCCAACAGTTTTCAGAAATCTATAATTCTCCGATTGTGGCTGTCCTGGCTCAGTAGGATGGTGGTCAGCTGTAAAAATATCTGTGCCCTGCTGGTGTTGCTCAGTAACTTCGAAGCAAGTGTGTTAAGAAAGGAAACTGAATTTGCAGTCCCCCATTTCTGTAAAATGATCTATCGAGAAAATGGCACAAATCTCAACACGTTAATATTCGAATGGTAATGATAACTGAAAGTCAGATTTTAAAGTTTTGTTGCCTGCACAAGGCAAATAGACAACAGTCAGGCTCAAGACTTCCCCACAGATATTGTAATGTACTTTCACTGTCAGGAATATTAATTAAATATTCTGCTTTTCTGATCTGAATAAAATAAATAACTTGGTATACAAATTTTGACTTGAGATTCAACCACTTGAAGCATGAATAGTTACTGTCTATTTGTAAACTGTCATTTTAAATGTATCTATTTCACATTTTAAATTCTGATTTTCTGTTTGCTTAAACCTGTACACAAAGCTGTAATGAATAAAAACCATTTTATGTTTATACTGTTTAATCTAGGAGGATCAAACTCCTTTACACATTGCCTCCAGGCTGGGTAAAACTGAGATTGTGCAGCTGCTGCTACAACACATGGCCTTTCCAGATGCGTGCACCACTAATGGCTACACCCCACTGCACATTTCTGCCAGGGAGGGCCAGGAAGATGTGGCTTCCATTTTGCTTGAGGCAGGTGCTTCACACTCATTGGCCACAAAGGTAAATTGTCATTTGTTGGATTGAGAGAGAGAAATGATGACCTAATAATGAACTGCAACACAATAAAATGACCACAGTGATTACTGACTCGCTTTGTGATAACAGACTCAAACACTGATATGTTTATCAGCTTTTAGCATCTAAAAATTGTGTGGACTGAATATCCAAGCATGGCAGATAAAAATAATTAATGGTCTTTTCATAGGCAATTTTTGGATTTTGGAATTTAGCATGATTCATCAAACAATGAAGCAGTTCTTTTGTCACTTTGGTTATCTCACTTTCTCTTTCATTTGCCCATAAAATAAGTTCCTTCCATATATGAGCTTGGAAAATTCTCCATGCCAGCTTGACAATTACTAGTTGTAAAACAAAGCAACTTGTCAGATTGTAAATGAGAGTAATCCAGTTACCTCTCCATCCCTGATGCTTTAGATAGATAGATAGATAGATAGATAGAATTAGGCTATTCAGTCCATTGAGTCTACTCTACCATTCCATCATGGCTGATCCCGGATCCCACTCAACCCCATACACCTGCCTTCCCACCATATCATTTGATGCCCTGACTGATCAGGAAATTATCAACTTCTGCCTTAAATATACCCACAAACTTAACCTCCACCACAGTCTGTGGCAGAGCATTCCACAGAACCATTACTGCTTCAAAGAACATTGAACATAGAACATAGAAATCTACAGCACATTACAGGCCCTTTGACTCACAAGGTTGTACCTACTCTAGAAACTGCCTAGAATTACCCCAGCTCATAGCCTTCTATTTTTCTAAGCTCCATGTAACTATCTAAGAAGCTCCTAAAAGACCCTATTGTATCCACTTCCACCACCGTTGCCGGCAGTGCATTCCACATACCCACTGGTCTGCATTCTGCTTCCTTTACTGCTCCCTGAATTGGTGAATACCTGTGCACCTATCTTCCTACTTACAATTTAAGAATGTATTTTCTTTCATTAATTTTAGGCATAATGTCTCCAATTTAGTCATGTAATTCATTGGCAGTTGAGATTTACAAGGATGTTGCCTGGATTGGGGAGCATGCCTTATGAGAATAGGTTGAGTGAACTGGACTTTTTCTCCTTGGAGCGACGGAGGATGAGAGGTGAACTGTGTTACGAACCCTGTAACTGGGTCACTTACCAGCAAAGATAGAGAGGTCCACTGAAATCTGATGGTACTATTTTTAAACGTTTTTATTTATAAAGGGGCACAAAAGTAAGGTTAATACAAACATTCAGATAACATACGTCGTCAATAATCTAAAGCGCGGGTATAGTAATAATCAACAATAAGAAGTAGCTCTATCATTTGTCTAGGGGTAAAACTATTGTCCGATGGAAATATCAAAGTCTCTGAAGTTCATGCAGGCTTTTAGCCTTTCGGGGACCGCTGGGTGTCACGTGTTGGAGAGGGAAAATAAACTTGCCAGCCTTTTGGACTCAAATCGTTGAATCGGGAACGTGGGTTCCCCGTTGTCAGTTCGAAGTCCTTTTCGGGGTTATCAGCCACTCGTTCCCCAGGCTAGGGGAACCGAACCACACGTGGCTCCCGAATAGCTTCCCGTCATCACGGGAGCCATGAGCGATGGTGTCTCCTTCTGGTGCGTCGCTGGGGTACTGCCTCCTGCAGTCCCCTTTTTATCTTGACTTGCAGAGTTGTAGATGTCAATCCCCACCCCACATTGCCCGAGGGTGTCCATGTCCCTGATAGCTGGCACGTAGTATAGAGTCGCAATTCACACAGGTGTCTCAAAGAACAATGGTCAAATCCGTTGCAATTGTCTCTCATTTCCTGCGTCCAAGACCCGAATTAATAGCAATCTTGCAATTCTCAGGAAGGAGGGGGCTGGTATCATAACACCTGATAGAGGAGTATGAGATGATGAGAGGCATTGATCATGTGGATAGTCAGAGGCTTTTTCCCAGGACTGAAATGGTTGCCACAGGAGGACACAGGTTTAAGGTGCTGGGGAGTAGGTACAGAGGAGATGTCAAGGGTAAGTTTTTTACTCTGAGAGTGGTGAGTGCGTGGAATGGGCTGCCGGCAACAATAGTGGAGGCGTGTTGGGGAGGCAGCATTAAGAAGAGGGACGCCTCACGTCTTAATAAGCTGGTAAGGAAGGCGGGCTCTGTCGTGGGCAAAGTACTGGAGAGTATAACATCGGTAGCAGAGCGAAGGGCGCTGAGTAGGCTACGGTCAATTATGGAAAACCCTGAACATCCTCTACATAGCACCATCCAGAGACAGAGAAGCAGTTTCAGCAACAGGTTGCTATCGATGCAATGCTCCTCAGACAGGATGAAGAGATCAATACTCCCCAATGCCATTCGGCTTTACAATTCAACCGCCAGGAGTAAGATATGTTAAGTGCCGGGGTTAGGACTCAATGTATTTAAGTAAACTACTTAAGAACTTTTTAAAAGCTATTATTAATGCTTTTTGAGAGGGTGATTTTAGATGCATATCATATTTTTACTGAGTTAAGTATTGTATGTAATTAGTTTTGCTACAATAAGTGTATGGGACATTGGAAAAAAATGTTGAATTTCCCCATGGGGATGAATAAAGTATCTATCTATCTATCTATCTATCTTTTAAGTGACTTTTGGATAGGTACATGAAGCTTAGAAAAATAGAGGGCTATGGGTAAGCCTAGTATTTTCTAAGGTAGGGACATGTTCGGCACAACATCTTTGTCCAAAGGGCCTGTATTGTGCTGTAGGTTTTCTATGTTTCTATATTTCTAATGTAATTTTTATTTCCTTTGAGCCAAATATGCATGCACTACCACCAATTTGATAATAACTTTAGAATGCAAAGGTAAGTCTTTGTGTATGTTTTCTACACTGTAGGAAAGATTAGGATTTTCATCATTCATTCTGATTCAGTCAGTCTGGAATTTCCAGAGATAAAACATAAAACTGGAATGATTTGGATGATAATGTGTTAACTGGATAAGAAAATTTGTGGATGAAACCAAGATTGGAGGTGTAGTAGACAGTGAGAAAGGCTGTTTTGGATTGCAGAGAGATGTGCATCAGCTGAAAAATAGCAGATGGAATTTAATGTAGACAAGTGTGAGGTGTTACACTTTGGTAGGACCAACCAGGAGAGGTCTTACACAGTGAACGGTAGGGCACTCAGGAGTGCGGTAGAACAAACAGATCTGGGAATACAGGTCTATAATTTGTTGAAAGTAGCATCACAGTTAGGTAGGGTTGTAAAGACAGGTTTTGGCATGTTGGCCTTCATAAATCAATGTATTGAGTACAGAAGATGGGATGTTATGTTGAAGTTGTATAAGACGTTGGTAAAACCTATTTTGAGGTATTGTGTGCGGTTTTGGTCACCTACCTTCAGGAAAGATGTAAACAAGGTTGAAAGAGTACAGAGAAAATTTACAAGGATGTTGCCGGGTCTGGAGGAACTGAGTTGTAAGAATTATGTTAGGACTGTATTCTTTAGAATGTGGAAAATTGAGAGATTTGATAGGTGTGTAGAAAATTACGACAGTTATAGATAGGGTAAATGTATACAGGCTATTTCCACTGAGGTTGGGTAGGGCTACAACCAGAGCTCATAGGTTAAGGGTGAAAGGACAGAAGTTTAAGGGGAACATGAGGGGAAACTCCTTCATTCAGAAGGCCAAGAGAGTGTGAAATGAGCTTCCAGCACAAATGGTGAATGTGAGCTTGATTTCAATGTTTAAGAGAAGTTTGGATAAGTACATGGATAATAGAGATATGGAGGGCTAAAGTCCTGGCACAGATCGATGGGAGTCAGCAGTTTAAATGGTCTCTGCTTGGACTAAATGGGCTGAAGGCCCTGTTTCTGTGCTGTTCTTCTCTATAACTCTGTATTGGTAGGGTAGGCATTAATAAATGGGAGATAACTCTACACATTTTCTCTGGACTAAAGCTGAGAGGAAGCATTGAGCTAGGAAATTACTCATCAAACAGACTGTAATTAAGGCATCAGTAGAAGGAAGTTGGCCTATAGGAGCATACTTCTATTTGTTATCAGCTTGTCTGGATTTGGATGATTTTGTGGAGATATTCCTTTTAGGTCCTAATTTTGTATAGTCCATATCTCAGAAGTGTACAAGAAAGCTGTCCAGTAGATGTAGAGCTTTGTGCCAGATTCAGGCCCTGATATTTAAATACACTTTTCCACAACAGGCAGGTGCTATGCTTCTACACAAGAAGTGATAGTGAATTTCATCATCAATGCCTGCCATCATTCAGGGGTAAATCCTGAGATTAAGTGTGAGATTATCCACTTTGGGAGTAAGAACAGGAAGGCAGATTATTATCTGAACGGTATAGTGTTGGGTAAGTGAGAAATACAAAGAGATCTCGGAGTCCTTGTTCATCAGTCACTGAAGGTGAATGAGTAAGTGCAGCAGGCAGTGAAGAAGGCTAATGGAATGTTGGCCTTTATTACAAAGGGAATTGAGTACAAGAGCAAGGAAATCCTCTTGCACTTGTACAGAGCCCTGGTGAGACCACACCTGGAGTATTGTGTACAGTTTTGGTCTCCAGGGTTAAGGAAGGACATCCTGGCTGTAGAGGAAGTGCAGCGTAGATTCACGAGGTTAATTCCTGGGATGTCTGGACTGTCTTACGCAGAGAGGTTAGAAAGACTGGGCTTGTACATGCTGGAATTAAGGAGATTGAGAGGGGATCTGATTGCAACATATAAGATTATTAAGGGATTGGACAAGATAGAGGCAGGAAATATGTACCAGATGCTGGGAGAGTCCAGTACCAGAGGGCATGGATTGAGAATAAGGGGTAGGTCATTTAGGACAGAGTTAAGGAAAAACTTCTTCTCCCAGAGAGTTGTGGGGGTCTGGAATGCACTGCCTCGGAAGGCAGTGGAGGCCAATTCTCTGGATGCTTTCAAGAAGGAGCTAGATAGGTATGTTATGGATAGGGGAATCAAGGGATATGGGGACAAGGCAGGAACCAGTTATTGATAGTAGATGATCAGCCATGATCTCAGAATGGCGGTGCAGGCTCGAAGGGCCAAATGGTCTACTTCTGCACCTATTGTCTATTGTCTATTTTCCAGTGACCTTTTATTGCTTACAGTAGCTTGGTACTTGGACTCCAACCATGTGCAATTAAATATTATTTGAAGACTAAATCTCAATAATTGAGATTGAATTGTCCTTGATTCTGAAGTGGAAATTCTTTTAGAAAATGAAACATGGAACATAATTTTGATTGAATTCCTGGCCATTCATCCTGTAGATTTGTTCAACTGCAACAGGAATTGTGGTTCAGCATTGAACATAAGAACAAGAGAAATAGGAGCAGGAGTAGGCCATCTGGCCCATTGAGCCTTCTCTGCCATTTAATAAGATCATGGCTGATCTGGCCATGGACTCATTTCCACCTACCTGCCTTTTCCCTCTAACCCTTATTTCCCCTACTATACAAAAATCTGTCCAACCTTGTCTTAAATATATTTACTGAGGTAGCCTTCACTGCTTCATTGGGTAGAGAATTCCACAGATTCACCACTGTCTGGTAAAAGCAGTTCCTCCTCATTTCCGTCCTAAACCTACTCCCCCGAATCTTGAAGCTATGTTCCCTAGTTCTAGTCTCACCTACCAATGGAAACAATTTTCCTCTCTCTGTCTCTATCCCATTCATAATTTTATATATTTCTGTAAGATCTCCTCTCATTCTTATGAATTCCAGTAAGTACAGTTCCAGGCGACTCGATCTCTCCTCATTGTCTAACCCCCTCATCTCTGGAATCAACCTGGTGAACCTCCTCTGCACTGCCTCCAAAGCCAATATATCCTTTTTCAAGTAAGGAGACCAGAACTGCACACTGTACTCCAGGTGCGGCCTCACCAGTTCCCTGTACAGTTGCAGCATAACCTCTCTGCTCTTAAATTCAATCCCTCTAGCAATGAAGGCCACCATTCCATTTGCCTCTTCGATAGCCCATTGCACCTGCAAACCAATATTTTGTGAGCACTTCCAAGTGGCATGCTGCAATTTTTTACCATTTAAATTATAATCTGTTCTTTCACTTTTCCTTCCGAAGTAGATGACCTTGCATTTGCCAACATTGTACTCCATCTGCTAGACTTTTGTCCACTCACTTAACCTATCTATATCTCTCTGCAGACTCTTCGTATCTTCTGCACAATTTGCTTTTCCACTCAATTAGTTTCTTCAGCAAACTTAGATACATTATACTCAGACCCCTCTTCCAGATCGTTAGTGTATATCGTGAACAGTTGTGGGCCCAGCACCGCTCACCACTGATTGCCAACCAGAGTAACACCCATGTATCCCAACTCCCTGCTCTCTATTCGTTAACCAATCTTCTATCCATGCTAATACACCACCCTCAACTCTATGCATCCTAATCTTATAGGTAAGTCTTTTATGTGGCACCTTATCGAACGCCTTCTAGAAATCCAAGTAAATAACATCCATCTGTTCCCCTCTATCCACTGACTCATTATATCCTCAAAGAATCCCAGTAAGTTTGTCAAACAGGACCTGCCTTTGCTGAATCCATGCTGTGTCTGCCTGATGGATCCATTTCTTTCCAGGTGTCTTCTTTAATGATAGCTTCAAGTATTTTCCCAACTACAGATGTTAAACTAACTGGGCTATAGTTAGCTGCCTTTTGCCCACGTCCTTCTTTAAACAGTGACATGACATTCACTATCTTCCAATCTGATGGGACCTTCCCAGAGTCCAAAGAATTCTGATGAATCCATCACTGAACTTACCTCTACTTGAACTTCTGCCATGTCTTTCAGTACCCTGGGATGCACTTTAGCCACCCTTTTCCGTCTTATATAATTATAAAAATTTTTACTATCCATTTTTATACTTTGTGCTAGTTTATTTTCATAATCTAGCTTCCCTTTCTTTATTGCTCGCTTAGTGGTACTTTGTTGCTTTTTAAAGTTTTCCCAATCATCCAGTTTCCTATTACTTTTGGCAACATTGTATGCACGAGCTTTTAGTTTAGTGCCTTCTTGCACTTCCTTAGTTAACCAAGGCTTGCTCTTCCCACCCTTACTGTCCTTGCTTTTAACAGGAATATACTTCTGTTGAGCACTGTGAAAACTCTCTTTGAAAATCTTCCTCTGTTCTTCAACTATCCACCATATAGTCTGTGTCTACACTAGCCAAATCCTCCCTCAACCCATTGTAGTCTCCATTGTTTAGGCATAATACAGTGGTTTTTGATTGCACTATTGCACCCTCTGTTTGTATGAGAAATACAATCATACTGTGTGTTCTTTCCAAGAGGATCCCTAACAACAAGATCACTAATTTTACCTGTCTCATTGTACAGGATCAGATCTAAGATAGCACTTTCCCTTGTAGGTTCAGTAACATGCTGTACAAGAAATCCATCATGGATGCATTCTATGAAGTCCTCCTCAAGACTGCCTTGATTAGATTAGATTAGATTAGATTCAACTTTATTGTCATTGTACCGAGTACAGACACAAAGCCAAAAGAAATGCAGTTATCATCTAACCAGAAATGCAAAGAATAGTGTTATTTACAAAATAACTGCGAATAAAAAGTAAGTGCTACAGCACACAAATATAAAAGTACTGAGACAGTACAGTGTGGGTGCAATACTGCTTAGCACTGTGATGTGAGGTTCAGCAGGGTCATAGCCTCAGGGAAGAAGCTCTTCCTGTACCTGCTGGTGCAGGAGCGGAGGCTCCTGTAGCACCTACCGAATTGGAGGAGAGTAAAAAGTCCATAGTTAGGGTGAGATGCATCCTTGATAATGCTTTTCACCCTGCCCAGGCAGTGTTTATGGTAGATGTTCTCAATGGTGGGCAATTGGGTGCTGATAATCCACTGGGCAGTTTTCACCACACACTGGAGTGCTTTGTGGTCTAATACAGGACAATTGCCATACCACACTGAGATGCAGTTGGTGAGTATGCTCTCAATGGTACAGCGGTAAAAGTCCGTCAGTATCCTGGGACAGAGGTGAGCTTTCTTGATGCTCCACAGGAAATAAAGGCGCATCGACCAACTTGATTCACCCAATCTATGTGCAAGTTAAAGTCCCCCATGATAACTGCTGCTCCATTCTTACATACTTCAGATATTTCTCTGTTTATTGCCTGTACCACTTTGATGTTATTATTCGGTGGTTGATAGACAACTCCTACCGGTGATTTTTTCCCTTTACTATTCTTAATCTCTACCAAGATGGATTCAACATTCTGCTCCTTAGATCTTATATCATCTCTCAGTAATGCCCTGACCTCATCTTTAATTAAGAGCACAACCCCACCTCCCTTATCTTCCTGCCTATCCTTCTATATTACCTGATATCCTTGGATATTTAACTCCCAATCCTCTCCACCCTGCAACCACATTTCTGTAATGGCCTCTAAATTATACTTCATTGTACTGACAAGTCCCATAGATTCACTGACCTTGTTTTGA
The DNA here is from genome assembly GCF_048418815.1 of Hemitrygon akajei. Taxonomy (NCBI): domain Eukaryota; kingdom Metazoa; phylum Chordata; class Chondrichthyes; order Myliobatiformes; family Dasyatidae; genus Hemitrygon; species Hemitrygon akajei. The sequence continues at coordinate 95,632,866 of NC_133136.1, forward strand.
ATCCTACAGGCATTCAAATAAAATGCCCTTACACTCATTGTGCTCTTAAAATCTTGTATTCTTTTACTCTTTTGCACTTGACTTTTCTTCACACCACCCTTACTTTTCTCTTCTTATCTTTTGTGTTTTCTTTATCTTTATCCACACTTTTCTTTTTCACTTTATCCATACTTCTCCAATCTGTTAAACCCACCCCCTACATTTAGTTTAAAGCCCTATCCACAGCCCTAATTATGTGATTCGCTAGGATCCAGGTCCCATTATAGTTCAGTAGGAGCTCGTCCCAATGTGACAGCTCCCTCCTTCCCCAATACTGTTGCTAATTTCCCATGAATTCAAACCCACTTCTCCCACACCTATCCCTGAGCTACATATTTAATTCTCTAATCTTCTTCACCCTGTGTCAATTTGCACGTGGCTCAGGTAGTAATCCAGAGGTTACTACCTCACCTTATTGGTTCTGCTCTTTAATTTTGTCCTTGGCTGCTCAAATTCCCTCAGCCGAACCTCTTTCCTTGTTCTACTTATGTCGTTGGTACCCACATGGACCACGACAATTAGATCTTTCTCCTCCCACTGCAAATTCCTCTGCAGGTCAGATAAACCCAGGCACCAGACATGCAACACAGCTTTTGGGATGCTCTATATTCATGACAGCTATACTACCCCAATCAGTACTACTTTTCTCCTCTTCCCCCCCCCTCCCCCGAATGGCTCCCTGAACTACAGTGCCACAGTTAGGTTGCTCATCCTTTCTACAGCCCCCACTGTCATCCACAGAGGGAGCAAGAATCTCAGATCTATTGGACAAGCTCCCTCTACCCACCTCACTCACAGTCACACCTTCTTGAACCTGACCACAGACCAAATTTGAGGCAGCTAATCTAATGGGTGAGACTACCTCCTGAAACAGAGAATCCAGGTAAACAGTGTTTGAAGCTCAGATTCCAGGTCATCAACTTTGAGCCTGAATTCCTTGAGCAGCCAACACTTGCTGCAGATGTGGTCACCAGGAACCACAATGGGGTCCACCAGCTCCCACATCATGCAACTACAGCACGTCACCTGATCCAGCTTTATCCCTTTATTTAATTAGCTGTAGTTAGTGACATTTTATTCAACCACTACCAAAGCCTTACTTGCTACGTACCTGTGCCTCCTCACCAAATCCTCAAGTTCCCACTCCTACACTGGTCCCCTCACACAATGGCCCCCTCTGTTTTGCTTTACTTTTATTTGCTCCTGCTAATGAATTGCGAACTACCAGTAATATTGTAGAGAGAAAGGTTGAGGGAAGTATCGACGTTGAGGTTGGATCTGCTGTTGACCTGTTGGTTAAGAACACGGCTTATAACACATCATGTAGCAGACACTTTTCTGTGGCGGCCAATTTTAATCATCTTTAAATCACATTGTTAAAAGATTTGATGAAGTCAGAGCTGGTTGCTTGAAATAGGGATGCAGCTGAGCAAATTTCTCTTGGGGTTGTACCAGGGTGAAGAAAATCTACTGCAACTCTAGAGAAATGGAGTCTACACCAAGATTCATAGCATCTTGTTCAAGCATGATAAAGCTTCTCCAGTGGCAGAAAGGCTTCTTCATGCTCTCTGCAGTCGGGTTTATCGTTCCTGAACACAGGGCTGGACTGTATTGGAAGAGGCTCTTTGGCCCACAGTGCTTCTGTTGACCATGATGTCTAATTAAACTAATTCCACCTGCCTACATATGATCTATATCCTTCTATTCCAGGGTTCCCAAACTTTAATGACAATGGCCAATACCATTATGCAAGGGACTCCAGGTCAGGAACCCCTGGTCTATTCGCTGTCTGTTTATGTGCCTCTTACAAATCACTGTCCTATTTGCTTTTACCACACCCCTGTCAGCACATTCTAGCCATTCACCACACTCAGTAAAAAAACTCTTTTGCAAATTTCCTTTAAGCTTCCCTCTTACCTTAGTGATACTCCCTCTCGTATGTGTCATTTCCACCCTGGGCAAAATACTCTGATTATCTACCATTCTATGCCTCTCATACTTCTAACAAACTTCCACCAGTCTTTCATGCTGTATGGAAAACAATTCAATCTCTGTATTTTGCTACTAGTCTGTAATCCAGGTGACATCTTTGCAAACTTCTGCATCCTCTTCAAAAACTTCACACCTTTCCTGTAATACAATGACAAGAACTGCACTTAGTACTGCAAATCAGGCTAACCAAAGTTTTATACAGCTTCAATGTGACTTCCTGCCTTTCAATAATCATAATAACTTATTTATAGAGCACTATTTATACAAATGATGTCATTCAAAGTTTTTGGCACTGGGATAAAAGCAAACATGAAAATAAAGACAAAAAGGTGTTACTTAAAGCAAGGTTAAATAAATAGGTTTTTGAGCTGGCGTTTATTAGTGTCAATGAAATCTACATCCCTTATCCTTTTAGGTATTGAGTTGTACAGTTTAGGAGCGTAGTTCAAAAAATCAGACATACCAATTATCTTTTCAGATTGTCTAAGAGACTGTTGGAAGATGACTTGAGACCTCGAGCAGGATTATAAAACAAAAGTGATTCTGTGGTGTGCTCTGGTCCCAGGCCATTGAGAGCTTTAAGAATATATATGAGAACTTTAAAATCAATTCTAAAAGCTTCAGGAAGCCAATACAGAGTAGTTAAAATGGGAGTAATATGTTCTTTCATCCTGGTTTAGGTAAAAAGTATAGCAGCGATGTTCTGAATGAATTGAGGTTACTGGAAGGATGTTTTCTTTCTTCTCTTCTAATTTTACCCTCAAATGCTCTGCCCAATCTTTCTTTTTTTTTTGTTTTAGGTTAGTTTAGCATTTTTTTTTCTTATACAATAAAATTTCCAATCTTTTTTTATGATTTGTCAAGAGAAGTTGTGCTTTCTTGTTTATATTATATATACAACAGCGTAATGCTATACCTAATTGACTTTGACAATATATACTTTTTTTTGCTGTTTATACGTCTTCTGTTTTATGTGTTTGTTAAAACGTCTCCTCTGATTTGTAATTTTTTCTTTACTGGAAAATCAAAAATCAAAACTGGAAAATTCAATTAAAAAAATTGAAAATGAAAGAATGATATTTGTCAAAAGATTGCTTTGGAAGGCCAGTAAAAAGTGCATTGCAGTAATCTAATCAATATAAGGGCATGAATTAGTTTTTCAAGATAATTACGTGATTATAATGGAAGTCCCTTTGCAATATTTCTTAAGTGTAGAAATGCTGCTCTTTATGTGAGAATTAAAATTCAAACCTTAATCAAGGATAACACCCAGGCTTGTTATTTCTGATTTTACAAGGGGAGTCAGGTTCCCAAGTTTATCAAGAAATTTATCTCTTTTAGCTTTGAGGCCTCCTAAAAGTATTTCAGTTTTATCTTCATTTAGTTTTTAGGAAATTATTACTCATTGCTGTTCATTGAAGCCAAAATAGAAGTGAGGGGATAGGGTGTTATCATCAGAGGAGAACAATTGTGTGTCATCTGTATAACTGTGGAAATCAAGTTTATGATCTTGAATTATACAGTATCTCCTAAAGAGAGCATGTATAAGGAGAAGAGTAGTTCTCAATTCCCTGAACATTGAAGGCAGGCAACTGATGGCTTCTTTGCTATTCTATCTAGTTGTTCTGCCACTCTCAGGGACCTTTGGACTTGCATCCCAAGATTCTTTGGTACATCAGTGCTCCGAAGGGTCCTGTTATTTACTGCATTCTTTCCTCTTATGATTGATCTCCCTCAATGCAACACTTTAGGTTTTTCCAGATTAAACATCATCTTCCATTTTTTTGGCAATACAAACAAAATGCTGGAGGAACTCAGCAGGCCAGAAGCATCTATGGAAAAGAATAAACTGTTGAAGTTTCAGGCTGAGACCTTTCTTCAAGACTGGAAAGGGAGAAGTCAAAGTAAGAAGGGAGGAAGAATTACAAGGTGGCAGGTGATAAATGAAACTGGAGAGAAGGAGGAGGGGGTGAAGTAAAGGGCTGGGAAGTTGTTTCATGAAAGAGATAAAGGGCTGGAGAAGGGTGAATCTGATAGGAAAGTTAGAAGACCATGAAAGAAAGGGAAAGGAGAGGAGCACCAGAGGGAGGTGATGGGCAAGTAAGGAGATAAGGAGAGAGGGGGAAACAGGAATGGAGAATGACAAAGGAGAGGAGGGAATGGGGTTACCAGAAGTTTGACAAATCTATGTTCATGCCATCAGGTTGGAGGCTACCCAGACAGAATATAAGGTGTTGCTCCTCCAACCTGAGCGTGGCCTCATCCTGGCAGTAGAGAAGGCCATCGATTACATGTCAGAATGGGAATGGGTAGTAGAATTGAAATGACTGGTTACTGAGAGATCCCGCTTCTTCTGGCGCTTTTCCTGCTCGGCGGTGGTATTACAATCCATGTCGGGTCCCACCGATGTACAGGAGGCCATACCGGGAGCACCAGACACAGCAAATCACCCCAACACACTCACCTCACCTGGAAAGACTGTTTGGGGCCTTGAATAGTAGTGAGAGAGGAGGTGTAGGGGCAGGTGTGGCACTTGTTCCGCTTGCAAGGATAAGTACCTGGAGGGATATCAATGGGGAGGGACAAATGGACAAGGGGATCCAGTGCGATCCCTAAGGAAAGCAGAAAGTGGGCAGAGGGAAAGATGTGTTTGGTGGTGGGATTCCATTTGAGATGGCGGAAGTTGTGGAGCCAAGTACATCTTTACTTCTCCTGAGAGAGGACGTAATCCAACTGGTGCTAATGCCTGGTTCGCAGGTACTTCATTATCTGGCAAAACAATATGGCAGGGGGATGAGAACCAGTATGATAGAGCTGAGGATGAGCCAGCAGATTTACAAGTAGATGATGTGTGTAATATGAATGTAAGTAAGAACGAGCTAATGATTGGGTACAACTGCAGACAGGCCAAAGAGTTAAATTGTACCACAGAGGCAAAATTCAAAAGAGTGAAGAATGCAGGACTGAAGGAGCATTTAAGTGCATGTAATATTTGGAAGTAACAATCAGGGTGGCCAAAGGAAAGGCAGTAGATGTCATTTACTTGGATTTTCAGAAGGTATTTGATAAAGAACCACAGATGAGGCTGCTTAACAAGATATATCCTATGGCGTTACAGGAAAGACACTAGCATGAATGGAGGAATGACTGTTAGGCAGGAGGCAATGAGTGGGAATAAAAGGGAGTCTTTTTTGGTTAGCTGCCAGTGACTAGTGGTGTGCCTCAGGAGTCAGTATTGGGACTACTATTTTCATATTGTTTGTCAGTGATTTAAATAATGGAATTGATAGATTTGTGGCAAAGTTTGCAGATTATATGATGGGTGGAGGGGTAGGTTGTGCTGAGGAAGCAATGTGATTGCAGGGGAACTTAGACAAATTGGAAGAATGGGCAAAAAAGTGGCAGATGGAATGCAATGTTGAGAAATTTATGATAATACATTTACTATCCTTGGTGGGAAGAAATTTCTATGCACCTCAGATTTTAATGACCAACTCCTTATCTTGAAACTAAGTTTCATCATTTTAGACCTTCCCACCAGTGAATGTATCTCAACATTCACTTGCCATTCCCCTTAGGGTCTTAAATGATTTGATAAGATTAACCCTCATTCTTCTAAACCCCAGAAAATATAAATCCAATCCATTTAGCTTGTTTTGATAGAACAAGCTTGACAGAGCAAGATCTTTACAAGGGGTTGCTGTTTGCTCATAGGTCTTTGCACTCACAAATGAGTTGGTTCAGCCCTAGATACCTTTGCAAACTGCAAGAGGATTTCTTCATGTAGCCATGTGTTTAGTGCAAAGTGAAAAAGAGAAAGGCAAACAAGTTCAGGATCCCAGACTTGCTAATACTTATGCAGACAGTTGCCCACAGCTCAGACCACAAACTGAGGCACTTCCTAATGAAGTTCAGTCCTTGTCTTTTGCTGGGACATTTAGTGGGCAATTAATGTGTGAATAAAAAAAAAGGTAAGAATGAGAGGCCATTTGAACAGTTCTAATAGCAGAGCAGTGCAACTTGGTCAAAAACTTTTAAGTGTTTATTACTGTCATTTGGTTACCCACAGTTAGCATGAGTACTTTTAGTTTTGTTGTTATTTTGGCACAAAATTCTGGTCTCATAATTTAACTGTTAACTAGCATCAGAATCATAATCAGTTTTTGTACCAAAACCGCTCAGAGACTAAGCACAGGGATTAACACTGTATGACACTATCCAAAATAAAGTTCCAAAGTTCAAAAGAGTACACTCGATCCTTTAAGAAACCAACAAAGACTAGCAATTTTGTCGCAAAAAAGAACTAATGCAACCGAAACTAATGATATGACAAAATAATGAAGTTTGTGGTACTAAGCAGTAGCAGTTGAGAGATTAACGATCTTAGCATACTTAAGTGTTCCAATTAGTGATCTAGAGAAATTAACAATCAACAAAAAAATAATTCCCTGGTTTCCTAAAACTAACGAGACCAAACTGAACTTAAGGCCAAACCTAAATACTTAACTATACACTTCACTTCTGTTACCCCAACCCAAGTGACAAATTAGCCATTATTAACGCACAATATAAAATACAGTGCAGACAACCAGAAAGCAGCTTCTTTAATGTTCTTGGCCACATCATCAAGAAATTCAATCAGCTTCATAAGACATGATCTCCCATGAGAAAGGCATGTTGACTATCCATAATTAAACCCTGTCCCTCTAGATGTACTTAACACTCAGAAAAAGTAGTGAGGTAGTGTTCATGGGTTCAATGTCCATTTAGAAATTGGATGGCAGTTCAGCACCTTTTCTGTTTCAGATAATTGATGTTGCAAATTATTCAAGGAATTATATTACAATTTTCCTCATTACATATTATCCTGAAATATTGCTGCCAAATGTCTCATTTATGGATAATCTACCAGTATTATATCATTGTTTAACCTCACCTTTTTCCTTTGTCCTAATACAGAAGGGATTTACCCCACTACATGTAGCTGCTAAGTACGGGAGCCTAGATGTGGCAAAACTCCTTCTGCAGCGCTCAGCTTCTCCAGACTCTGCAGGCAAGGCAAGTTAAGAGAGGAATTTAAAAGTTCAGCTTGGAATTTGCATGTGGGTTTGTTTTATCATAATGAGAAGATGAAACTTGCACAATTCTGACCTGCAACATTTTGGATCATGAAAATAATCTGCATTGATGTTTGAAAGATTTAGAATCTTATTGGCTTATGCATAAAACATTACAAAATCCATTATCTTTAAGGCCACTAAAAACTTTAATGCCAACATGCTTGTATATATGAAGTATTTAATGTCTTTAAAATTGGGTCTAATTTTCCTGAGGCTCGTCCATCTCATCTGTTTTTGCATGTTAAAATATTACCTGCATGGTCATTTCTCCCTCCTCCTCTCAACTCACTTTTAGGATGTAGTTTTCCAAACTTAAAATAATGCTCTCTTCTTAGCACCTTTCTGTATTTGTGCATGAATCACAAGGACCTGTTCTATAGCCCTTTCTTGGTAATCCACTCTTAAAATTTTGTCTGCCTGAGTTTGTTCCTATGGTTGTTTTAGGACTCTTCTCCACCATAAGATGATTAGCTGTTTTATATAAGAATCCCACATTGTTAAAATCTTCTGCTTATACTTCAGTGCGGACCTTCATGTTCCTCCCATCAAGTGAAAAATTTTCACAAATATGAATAAAAATTAATTTCTGGGTTTTCTGTTGATCATTTGACTCTCTTACATTTGAGAAGCACCAGCTCTGTGCCTCCTAGGTACCATAGGAGGTGAGGATACCAAAACAGTCTACAATTTACTTGCAACATAACTAGGCACTTCCAGATTGAAAATGTACTTTCATGTTATATAATTTATCTCCTCAGAACCAACATAAACAATGACTAACTTATCGTTATCAACTTATCATTGAATAAACAGGATGGCTATGGTGTAAAAATGGAATACCTGAGTATATATTCTGTCAGTGACACTTCAACCTCAGCACATGAAGTGCAAAACCACAACAACAAGCCTTCATATTTGACCCATGAGGTTCCTCAGTTGACGTGCAGAACAGGAAAATCCCTTTAAAGGGCAAGTGCTTGCTTTTATTTTATTGTTGACACTAACTCAGCAGAAGAAAGCTAGTAGGTTTGAACAGTCATGATTTTCTTTGTCTATTTCTTGCCTGTAGGAAATAGATAACATTGAAACAAATACCTAGGAGCGTGTAGAGATCATTCAGCACTTGAACTCTGCTGCCTTTTTGTATAATCCTGGCTGATTCTTCAACTCATTACTGCCTTGATATATCTGTGTGTCTGAAAATCTTAGCACCTTTTAAAATATATTCATCAGAATTCCACAGGCTTCTGTGTTAGATATTCCACAAGTTCATTAATGAATAAAAAGCTTTCTCTGTCCTATATATCTTACTTTGTACCTTAAGACTGAGACATGCAGTTTTAGTTTTCTCTCCCCCAAATCCAAGGGAAACATATTCCCTGTCCCCAGCCTGTCAAGTTCCATTAGATTTTTGAAACACAAGAAAACCTGCAGATGCTAGAAATCCAAAGCAATGCACACAAAATGTTGGAGGAACTTAGCAGGGCTAGGCAGTATTTGTGGAAAAGAGTAAACAGTCAATGGACCGAGACCCTTCTTCAGGAGTCCTGAAGAGGCCTAATGCAATATCGCGACTTTATAAAGTACTGGTGCGGCCTCACTTTAAGTATTGTTAGCAGTTTTGGGATCCTTATCTAAGAAAAGATGTGCTGAAACTGGAGAAGGTCCAAAGGGGGTTCACAAAAATGATTCTAGGGTTAAATAGCTTGTCATATGAAGAGCATTTGATGGCTCCGGGCCTGTATTCACTAGAATTCAGAAGAATGAGGAATGACATCATTGAAACCTATCGAATGGTGAAAGGCCTTGATAGAGTGGATGTGGAGAGGATGCTTCCTATGGTGGGGGAGTCTAAGACCAGAGGACACAGTCTCAGAATAGAGGGGTGTCCTTTTAGAACAGAGATGAGGTATTTCTTTTGCCAGAAAGTGGTGAATCTGTGGAACTCTTTGCCTCAGGCAGCTGTGGAGGCCAAGTCTTTTTGTGTATTTAAGGCAGAGATTGATAGATTCTTGATTGGTCAGGGCATGAAGGGTTACGGGGAGAAGGCAGGAGATTTGACTGCGAGGAAAATTGGATCAGCCATGATGAAATGGCAGAGGAGACCCAATTGGCCAAAGGGCCTAATTATTCAGCAGAGACAGTGACCTTGTTTTGCCCTTTCATACCATTTTATCAACATTTGAATTAGATCTTCTTGTGCCTTGCTAATTTAAATGTCTATCTAAATGCGATTTATGAACAGTGATTATATCTGATTCCACCATCTATTTTAGCAGTGCATTCAAGGTATTGCTACTTCATGTATTTTCAAAAATATCTTAGCCAAATCCCCATTAAAACTCCTTTCTGTCACTTTAAGCCTGTGTCCTCCTATTTTAATACCCCTACCATAGGGAAAAGATTTTGACCATCTACCCTATTCATGAATCTCATAATTTTATATGTTCCTAGCAGGCTATATTTGAAGTAGAGATTGATAGGTTCTTGATTAGAGAGGGTATCAAAGGTTACAGGGAGAAGGCAGGAAAATGGGGTTGAGAGGAAAAATAAATCAGCTGTGATCAAATGGTGGAGCAGTCTCAATAGGCTGAGTGGCGTAATTCTGCTCCTATATCTTATGGTTTTATGGGTCATCCCATAACTTCGCTTACTTCAGGGAAAACAAATCCAGCCTCTCCAATTTCTCCCCATAACTAAAATCAACTAGACAATACCTGGTGAATCTCCTCTGCACAAACATGGTCTTCCTATAGTATGGTGACTTGAACTGTATACACTGTTCCTTGTGCAGTCTAACCAGTGGTTTGTTAAGTTTCAATGTAACATCCCATCTCTCATATTCAAAGTCCTGACTTGTTCTTAGTGGCAATTAACTGTACTTGTCCTCTTCTATTTGACTTGTCAAAATGCATCATCTTGCACTTGTTGAGAGTAAGTTTCACTTCTGATCCATATCTGCTTTAACCGTAACAAACCTTCACTATTCACAGTGTTTGTGTCATCCATAAACTGATCAACCAGACCTTCTATCTTCATGTCCAAGTTGTCAATAATAATCACAAATAAAATGTGTCTCACACCAGTCCCTGCAGTGCACCACAACTCATCGACTTCCAATCAGAAAAATATTTTGCCAGAACTACCCTCTTCCTCCAATCACAAAGCCAATCTTGGATCCAATTAGCCAGCTCACTGGAATCTCCTGTACCTTGGCCATTTGGACCAGCCTACCCTGTGGAACCTTGTCAAATCTCTTACTAAGACTATATTGACAAAACTTACCATCCTGACTTGTCAATCTCCTTGATTATTTCCTCAAAACAATCAGTCAGATTAATGAGACAGGATTTCCTCTTCACAGAGACACGCTGACTATCCCTAATCAGTACATGCCTTTCTATAAGTACATGAACCCTGTCTCTTAGAATTTTCTCCAGTAATTTCCCTGTCACTATTAAGGTTTATCAGTAACTGATGCCTGCTGCCCTTCTTAAACAAGGCTATTGTCTTGACCTAGCTTCTAGCTAACAAAAATGCAAAAGTGTCTTGTTTCCCATAGCATTCTGGGATAAATCTCGTTGCACATTGTATATTTTGAACAGCTGAGACCCACGTACTGATCCTGTCATTACCTAACCAGTCACCAAATGGCATCTGGGAAACATCTTGCTGGCAACCAATCCTTGATTCAACCAGGGCGTGATTTTTTTTTATCCCATCAGCTTTAATTTTGTGCACTAATCTCTCTATGGGACTTAATTAAAGGTCTTCTAAAATTTACATGTATATATTCCCTTTTATCTATTCTGCCAATAATACCCTATTAGATTTGTCAAACCTTTCCTTTTCTGAAAACTCCTTGACTCTATCTAACCCCATTGATATATTTTCTACATGATATGTTATTACATTCTTTATAATACCAGGAGTATTTTCTCTATGTTGATTTAAGATCTGTATTTCTTAGTTTTCTTTCACCTTCCTTTATTTAAATAGTATGGGTAAATCTGCCACTCTGCAATCTGCAGGAACCTTTGCATAATTTATTGAATTTTGGAAGATATAAATCAGTAGATCCATTATTTCCATTTCTGTCCATTTTAATTCTTTTGGAATACAGATGCCCTGCATATTTAATTGCATTTTAACCCTATAAACATCTCCAGAGCTTCTATTTTTACAAATACTAATTTTCTTTAATTCCTCCTTTTCATTGGATTCTTGGTTCCCTAGCATTCATGAGTAGTTATTAGCAAGCATTTTTTGAAGACTTGCACTTTCATTTATTTCTCCATTTTGTGAATCACTGAGACCAAAACTTGTCTTCACTCATCCTTTTTTGAACTTCTGTGGTCTTACATTCTTCGCAAGTTTACTCTATTTTCATTTCCTTAATCAATATCTTGGACCATTTTTGCTGAATTCTAAAGCTTCATCTCCTCAGGCTTACTATTTTACTGGGGAAGATATACATGCTTCTCGTTTTGTCTAATGAAGTCCTTAACAACTTCTGTTGGTCTTGTTGTCGAACTTGAGTAAGTTGCGTTTTCACTCCAGGAAAATCAAAATGCCTTTCAAAATCAATAAATCAGAATTTATTGCATTATCTGTAAATTATGAACTTTTTTCATTTCACATGGAATGCAGTGGAAGCTCAGCAGTTCAACTGTACAATTCTTTTATAGGCAAAGCCATGGGTTGATAAGCATGCTGAAAAATATGCTTCATTTCCTTTCTTTTGGCACCTGTCTTTCCATTTCTGTCTTTTTTTCTTTTTCTTGCACCGCCTGTTTGTATTTGTAGTTTACTAACAGACTACAGTAGCTGTTAACATCACGTATTAACAAAGCTGAATTCTTACAGAATGGCCTAACCCCACTTCACGTTGCCGCTCACTATGACAACCAGAAGGTGGCATTGTTGCTGCTGACGAAAGGTGCCTCTCCCCATTCGACTGCAAAGGTATTAACAGCTGAGGTTAATAATTCTGACAGTAACCTGAAAGCAAGATCCTGTAGATGTTTTAATATCTCTGTGTTTAGCTATAATTTAACTGACAATTGTATTTTGATGGAAAGTCCTTTGCTAACAGTATAGTAAGGAAAACTGTTGGTATATAAATTCTTTTTAAAAAATCCTTGGAACCTGAAGACATGTAACAGAAACAGCAGTAGTTCATTTCAACCGTCATGGCTACTTATCAACTCAGTGAAGCCATGCTAATTTAGTTTACCTCTTTATCGCTTTCTGCACGAACCAGGTATCAAAATTGATGTATTTGACAGAACATTGAACAGCACAGAACTGGACAGGCCATGATTTTCTAATGTGGATGCCAATTTATATGAAACGTCTTCCTCCTCTACATTGTCCATATCCCTCCATTCCCTTCATATTCATGTGTCTCTCTAAAACCCTCTGAAACCCCTCTACTACCCCGCTAACCCGTTCCAAGCACCTACCACTCTCTGTAAAAAAATGCTTGCACCCTCACATTGCATTTAAACTTTCTCTCTAATATTAAAAGCATTATTTGACGTTTCTACCCTGGGACAAAGATTCTGGCTGTCCTACCCTATCAGTATCTCTCATAATTTGACAAACTTCAGTCAAGTCTCTCACCTCCCTGCCCCCCAGAACTCCACCAATCATGGTGTCATCTGCAAACTTGCCAATCCACCCAGTAACTTTTTTAATTCAAATCATTGTCTGCTTCAAGCAACAGAGATCCCAGCACTAATCTTTGTGGAACAGATCTCCTGCCAGAATAATAGCCTTCCAATCCTTCTTTCTATCTTATATGGCAAGCCAGTTCTGAATCTAAACTAGCAGTTCACCCTGGATCCCATGCGTCTTTTATCTTCCAGATCAACTACCACCGGGGACTTAATCACACTAAGATAGCGTCGTGGTTGGCTTGGCAGTGTTCTAGTTCGGAGCCTCAGAGTTCAAAATTCCTCTGTAAGGAGCTTGTATGTTCTCACTGTGGAATGCATGGATTTTCTTTGAGTGCTCCAGTTTCCTCCCAAAGTCCAAAGATGGTTACTAGATTAATTGCTCATTGTAAGTTGTCCCATGATTAGGTTAGAGTGAAATTGGAGGTTGCTGGATGGTGTGACTCAAAGGGCCTGTTCTGTGCTGTTTCTCTAAATAACTAAATTCTTTACTAAAGTTAAAGTCCCTCATGAGAGTAAGGTCACCTACTATGACATCTCTGTTTTTTCTGCACCTTTCCATAATCTGTCTGCTTATCTGTTCCACCACCTCTCAGTGGCTATGTGAGGGGGGTGGGGTTCATAGTATAATCCCATCAGGGTACTTGCACCTTTATTATTTCGGAGTTCCACCCATATTGCCTCTATGGATGAGCTCTCCAAGATCTGGTGCAACATTCTTCCTCATCAATAGTGATCAAAATATGTGCCAATAAATATTGAATATATATTCAGTCACAGTTCCAAATGTTCTCTACCCCTAGTGCGAAATCCAATGGCATCTTCATTTTAAGGAAGTACTTCCTTAGTCACTAACAGTTTTCCTTCTCTGTTACGACACCATTATTTCTCTTTTGGAAATATATTTTTTAAATAATGATTAGTTTTGATTTATTATTAAGTTTTCATGTGTTCTGAATGAATATGTTACAAGTTCTGAAAGGTAAGTCTTATAAAGAAGGCATCTAAGACTATACAAAATTAGACCAATGACATTAAACTTTTATTAATCAATCAGAATCTTAAAAACTACCATAGGACTTTGCAGCTGTTACCCACGGTAGACAATGGCTTTGATTTGTGAAAGTTCCATTTGTATTGTTTTTTGATTCTTGAGATGCAATACCATACTGGAATAAATAGAATTATAACTGCTATTACTTCAACATGGACCCAGTAATAAGTAACATTTCTGTAGAAGTTAAGCAAGATAATGATTAAGTAGAGAAAACCAAAATTTATGGCTTTGCGAATAAAAAGGGAACGGGAACAGATTGTTCCACCTCTTCAGTTTGTTCTCCTGTTTTATTGAATCATGGCTAGTCTGCCTCTTAACTCTCATCTTATCCGTGCTGGCCTGTCAGAATGCTTTATTTGAATCAGCATCCATCAGCTTTTGGACAGAGAGAATTCCAGATCTCCACTAACGTTTGTAATGGAAAACATGGTTATCAATTTTTGTTTAATGATGCTTCATGTTTATAGTTTCCCCAGGCCCGGGGGAAGTAAGACGAAAAGATCATAAAACATAGGAGCAGAATTAGGCCATTCAACCCATTAAGTGTGCTCCACCATTTTATCCTGGCTGATCCATTTCCCTCTTAACCCCATTCATCTGCCTTCTACCTGTAACCTTTCATACCCCGACTTATCAAGATCCTATCAATTTCTGCCTTAAATATCCTCAATAACCGCATGGCAACAAATTCCACAGTTTTAGCACCCTCTGGCTAAAGAAATTCCTCTCTGTCTCCATTCTAAATGGACATTCCTCTATTCTGAGGCTGTGCCCTCTGGTCCTAGACTTTCCCACTTCAGGAAACATTCTCTCCGCATCCACTCTGTCGAGACTTTTCAACATTTGATAGGTTTCAATAAGATCCCAGCACATCCTTTCTTACAAGGGACCCAAAACTACTCACAATACTCCAAGTGATGCCTCATTAGTGCATTATAAACTCTCAGCATGCATCCTTGTTTTTATATTCTTGCCCTCTTGAAAGGAATGCTAACATTGCAATTGCCTTCCTCACCCCTGACACAACATGCAAGTTAACCTTTGGGGAATCCTGTATGAGGACTACCAAGTCCTTTTGCACCTCAGATTTCTGAATCTTCTCCCTGTTTAGAAAATCGTCTATGCTTTTATTCTTTCTGTCAAAGCGTATGACCACACACTACCTGATGTTGTATCCATCTGCCATTTCTTTGTCCATTCTCCTAATCTTTATTTAAGTCATTCTGCAGCCTACCTGCTTCCTCAACACTACCTGTCCTCTACCTTTCTTTGTATTATCTGCAAACTTGATCACAAAGCCATCAATTTCATCACCCAAACCATTGACCTACAACGTAAAATGAAGCTGTGCCAATACTGACCCCTGTGAAACACCACTGGTCATCAGCAGCCAATCATAAAAGGCTCCCTTTATTCCGACTCTTTGCCTTTTGCCAATCAGTCAGTGCTCGATCCATGCCTGTATCTTTCCTGTAATACTATGGGCTCTTATCTTATTCAGGAGCCTCATGTGTGGGACCCTGATAAAGGTCTTCTGAAAATCCAAGTACATGACATTAAGTGATTCTCCTTTGTCTATCCCGCTTGTTATTTCCTAAAAGAATTCCAATAGATTTGTCAGGCAAGCTTTTCCATTAGGGAAGCCATGCTGTCTACGGACTATTTTATCATGTGCCTCCAAGTACCCCAAAATCTCATACTTAACAATCAACTACAACATCTTCCCAACTGAGGTCAGACTATCTAACATATAACTTCCTTACTTCAGCATCCCTCTCTCCTTGAAGCAAGCAATGGGCTGAATAACCTATTTCTAGTCCAATGTCTTATGGTCATAGGATTCAGCAGCTACCTGATATTCCCAATCTACCTGCATATTGAAATCCCCCCATAACTATTGTAACATTGCGCTTTTTACATGCCTTGACTATATCACTTTGTCATTTGTAACCCACATTCTAGCTACTGTTCACAGGCTTGTATATAGCTCTCATCGAGGTCTCTTTACCCTTGCAGTTTCTTAACTCTACCCACAAGCATTCTACATCTTCCGATCCTATGTCACCTCTTTCTAAGGATTTGATTTCACTTTTTTACTAACAGAGCCACCCCAACACTGCTATCAACCTGTCTGTCCTTTAATGTTAATGTGTATCCTTGGATGTTAAAATCCCAACGATAATCTTATCATGCCTTAACTCTTTACAATCTTACCCTCTCTCTGTACAATCATGCCTCAACTTTGTAAAATCATTCCCTAACTCTGTACAACCGTGCCTTAACTCTGGACAAGCATACCCTAACTCTGTTCAATCGTGCCCTATCATCATACAATTATATCTTATCTCTGTTCAGTCATACTCTAAATCTGTACAATCATTTTGTAATACTCCTTAATCATACCCTACCTCTGTACAATCATACCATAATTCTCTACAATCATACCCTTACTTTACACAATTATGCCCTAATTCTGTACAATCATACCCTAACTTCGTACAATCATCTTTTCTCTGTACAATCATACCCTATGTACAATCATACCATAATTCTCTACAATCATACCCTAACTCTGTACAATCATATCCTAACTCTGTACAATCATTCTGTAATTCTGTACAATCATGCCCTAACTCTGTATAATCATACCTAAACTTTGTATAATCATACCCTAACTCTGTGCAATCATACTGTAATTCTCTACAATCATACCCTAACTCTGTGCAATCATGCCCAAGTTCTGTACAATCATACCCTACCTCTGTACATTCATTAACATAGTAAGTTTGTTAATAATTTATGTGAATTAAAATGTAATAGCTGTATTGTCTGGTGCAATGGCTGGTCACTCTATCACAGAAAGATAGTCCTGAAAGATATCTCATTGGGTCCAAGTTCAAGAGTATCTTTGGTTACATTCTAAAAGTTTCAGCATGATTAATCCCATTTGCAAAAATCGTTTAGTACGTTAATCAGGAAGAAATTTGAATTAATGTGGAAACAGTTGTACTCCATGTTTTCTTGTAGTGGAACTGAACTTTGGTGGTGGAGACTGATGTTCATGTGTTGTACATACAGTCTGATCTTCCTGGTCAGCAATACTTGATGTTGACCTTAGTGAGATTAAAGTCAGTGTTAATATGCCAACAGTCAGACCATCCAGTTAATGAGTGCTTATTAAGCTACCTGTCAAAACTTTCCTCTGAAATTAATATCTAACAGGAGTACTTAAATTAATAACGTTTCTTGATCATCCTACGTTCTTCACAGCAGGATGAGGCATTGTAGTAATTCCAATTGAACAATTCCATTCAACAAAGCAATTAAACAATTCAAATTGAAGTTAGAGGTGGAATCAAATGCACATCAGCTTCGGCATGGTTTGCAGCCTTTATGTCCTACGCCTTGTATTTTTTGCCTTAAAACTTAACATCATGAATGATTGTGAGGCTTCATGTGCTGATGAGCTCATGCCTTTTATGCATACTTTGAAAGGGAGAATAAATCTACACCTCTATGGTTCCCTGTAGCATTCGACAACCCTGTGATCTCTGTCTTGTAGACTGACATTAGAAAATCTTTTAAGAGGTGACCATCAGAAGCTCAAGTTCTGATGATGTACCTGATAGGGTACTGACAACCTGTGCCAACCAACTGTGGGAGTGTTCTAAGACATCTTCAATGTCTCACTGCTGCAGTCAGAGGTTTCAGCTGCTTCAGAAGGGCAACAATCATACCAGTGCCGAAGAAGAGCAGGGTGAGCTGCCTCAATGACTATCACCCAGTGGCACTCACATCTATGTGATGAAGTGCTTTGAGAAGTTGGTCATGCCAGAATCAATTCCTGCCTAAGCAAGGACCTGGACCTGCTGCTATGTGACTATTGATACAATAGGTCTATAGCGGATGCAATCTTACTGGCTTTCCACTACATCATGCTGCTGTTTATTGATTACAGCTCAGCATTCAATGCAATCATATCCTCAGTTCTCTTCAACGAGCTCCAAATCCTGGGCCTCTACATCTCCCTCTGCAGCTGGATCCTTGACTTTCTCATTGGCAGGTTACAGTCAGTGCAGTAATATCTCGTCCTCACTGAGTCAACATTGGCACACCTTAAGAATGCATGTTTAGTCCACTTCTCAGCTCTCTACACCCATGACTGTGTGGCTAGGCACAGCTCAAATGCCATCTGTAAATTTGCTGATGACACAACTATTGTTGGCAGAATTTCAGACAGTGACGTGGAGGTGTACAGGATTAAGATTGATCAGCTGATTGAATAGTGTTGCAACAGCAACCTTGCACTCAGTAAGACCAGGGGATTGATTGTGGACTGCAGGAAGGGGAGGTCGAGAGAATACACACATGTCCCTGTCAAGGAATCAGCAGTGCAAAGAGTGAGTAGCTTTAAGTTTCAGAGTGTCAACATCTCTGAAGATCTATCCTGGGCCCAGCTTATTAATACAATCACAAAGAGTGGCTATATTTCATTGGGAATTTAAGGAGACTTGGTACTTCACTAATGACACTGGCAAATTTCTACAGCTATACCATGGAGAGCATTCTAACTGGCTGCATCAGCGTTCTTTTTAGAGGGGCCACTGCACCAGGTCATGATGGAGTCAGCTCCATCATGGGCACTAAACAGCATCGAAGACACTTTCAAAAGGTGATGTCTCAAAAAGGTGGCATTTAGCATTAAGGACTCCCATAACCCAGAACATGGTCTTCTCATTGCAACCATCAGAGGAGGTACAGGAACTTGAAGTCACACACTCAACGTTTCAGTAACAGCTTCTTCCCCTGCGCCATCAAATTTCTGAATGGACAATGAGTCCATGAACACGACCTCACTTTTCTCTCTTTTTGCACTACTTACAATATTTTATTAATGATATATATTATTGTAATTTGTAGTTCACAATTTACTGAAAGTGTTAGTGCTTTGGTAGATGTGCTCCAAACCCTTTCACTGAAGTGTATACATGATATATTTTAAATAAAATTTTATGAATTAGATATCTACTAATTGTTCAGCATGAAAAATACTGAAAACTTTGCAGTTGAAATTTGTCCATAATATATCATAAAGTTAAGCAATTGGTGAGATTAACCTCAACAGAGTTTAACATTTTGCAAAGTTGTTTTGAAAATTTGGCATAATCCAGTAGATGCTAATTGCCTCTGTCTAAATTTTACTAATTTTTCAGAATGGCTACACACCTCTGCATATTGCTGCCAAAAAGAACCAAATGGAAATTGCCACTGCCTTACTGGAATATGGAGCAGAAACTAATGCAGTCACAAAACAGGGGGTTACACCCCTTCATCTGGCATCACAAGAAGGACACGCTGAAATGGTTTCATGTCTGTTGGATAAAAGTGCCAATGTCAGTGTGGCGACAAAGGTA
The DNA here is from genome assembly GCF_048418815.1 of Hemitrygon akajei. Taxonomy (NCBI): domain Eukaryota; kingdom Metazoa; phylum Chordata; class Chondrichthyes; order Myliobatiformes; family Dasyatidae; genus Hemitrygon; species Hemitrygon akajei. Next base: position 95,652,166 of record NC_133136.1, read on the forward strand.
ATAACAAGTAACTGTGTCAAAGACATCCATTTTTGTGGTTATTTGTTGCTGAAAACAAATCAATGCTTGAATTTTTGGTTAACTGAACTTTCTAGAAGTCAAGAGGATTTAATTTTAGAACATAGAACATGGACATCTACAGCACATTACAGGCCTTCTGGCCCATAATGTTGTGCTGACCATGTAACCTACTCTAGAAACTACCTAGAATTTCCCTACCACCTGCCTTCTATTTTTCTAAGCTCCATGTACCCATCTAAGAGTCTCTTAAAAGACCCTATTTTATCCATCTCCACCACCATTACTGGCAGTGCATTCCATGCACCCACCTTCCTCTGTGTGAAAAACTTACTCCTGACATCCCCTTGGTACCTACTTCCAAGCATGCCCCTTGTGTTAGCCATTTCAGCCCTAGGAGAAAGTCTCTGGGTATCCACACGATCAATGCCTCTCACCATCTTATACATATCTTTCAATTCACCTCTCATCCTCCATCACTCCAAGAGGAAGAGGCCAAGTTCGCTCAATCTGTTTTCGTAAGGCATGCTCTCCAATCCAGGCAACATCCCTGTAAGTCTCCTCTGCACCCTCTCTATAGTATCACCATCCTTCCTGTAGTGAGGTGACCAGAACTAAACACAATACTCCAAGTGGGAACTAACTAAGCTCTTATATAGCTTTAACATTACCCCATGGCTCTTGAACTCAGTCCCATGGTTGATGAATGCCAACACATCATATGCCTTCTTAACAACACTGCCAACCTGCACAGCAGCTTTAAGTGTCCTATGGACTCGGACCCCAAGACCTCTCAGATCCTCCACACTGCCAAGTGTCTTGCCATTAATATTATATTTCAAATTTGACCTTCCAAAATGAACCACTTCACAATTATCTGGGTTGAACTCCTATCAATGTCCCGCTGTAAGTTCTGACAGCCCTCCAGACTATCCACAACACCCCTAACCTTTGTGTCATCAACAAACTTACTAACCCTCCCTTCTACTTCTTCATCCAGGTCATTTATAAAAATCACAAAGAGGAGAGGTCCCAGAATAAATCCCTGCAGAACACCACTGGTCACCGACCTCCTTGCAGAATACGAACCATCTACAATCTCCCTTTGCCTTCTGTGGGCAAGCCAATTCTGGATCCACAAAGCAAGGTCTCCTTGGATCCCATGTCTCATTACTTTCTGAAGGAGCCTGGCATGGGGAACCTTATCAAATGCTTTACTGAAATCAATATACACTATATCCACCGCTCTACCTTTATCAATGTGTCTTGTTATATCCTCAACGAATTCAATCAGGCTGGTAAGGCATGACATGTCCTTGACAAAGCCATGCAGACCATAATATTGAATTGTCTCTAACCCTGACTTGGACTTGCATGATTTGATTTAATTTATGAAAATTTGAATTAAACATTTTAAATTAGAGATTTCAATTTTAGTTAACATGCAAGTGAATTCAGATTACAACCTCAATACTGATCATGGCAAGAAAAGTGGAAAGTAAAAGTAGAAAGGAATTATTAAATATTTAGAGCTACTAAATCCTTAATTGACCTTGTGGATAGAGTAATTGAACATTATACCCTTCCCATTTTCCCCAAGGTTATATTTCCCAGCCTAATCTAGCAGACTATTAAGTAATACCCAAGAGCTAATTCCAGCGTAGATATTCAGGGTTGTGCTTCCTTTTTGGCACTGCAAGACTCCAACTTCCGACATGGGTTAATGGCATTTAATTGACTGCCTTTGAACAACTGTTATTTATATCATTTTCCTTGCAAGCAAGAAACCTAAACAAATAAAACAGAGCCAAAAGAGCTGCCCAGAACTTCTCATATGAAAAATGCAATGTGATTTGATATTCTTCAACACAGGTATTTGAAAAGCAAATTAAAACTGGTTTTTCAACATGGCACTGGATTAAATGATTCCAAAAGGTTTTGAATTTTTCCAGTTGACTTAACTTCTTATCAAAATGCAATTTCAACCAAAGTGTGCACCTTCAGGGAATGTGGTTCATAAATGAGAATGGAGATTGTGTGACTTAATGAATCTACTTGTGACCTTGATAGGTCACAGTCTCATATATCCATCCATTGAGTTTCACCTGAAATAATCCAGGGAGTCAGGCTGAGAGAACAGAACAACCCAAATGTTAATTAAAATTGAATAAACGGTGTAAATAAAATGTTACATGTGAGTGCACATATAGCAAATAATATTATATATGAAGGTTCATACCATGAAATAATTAAAAATATGTGTAAAATGCTGTAAACTCTTGTACACTAATAAGACCTCTGTCTATTTACCATACATATCTCCGGCAATTGTAATTTATGCAATCAATTCATTTATCCCTCACTCTCACTGTGTAATTAATCATCTTCTCCATTGCCTTGTAAACTATTACTCACTCTAAATTCTAGATGGTTTTGGTCATAATCACTCAGAATGCAGTACTGTTCTGCCCAAATGCCAAATTAGCTGCTATATACTTTCTGAGCTCTCATTTCTTGATTGTATATAAAACTCATCTATGACAAACTTCCCCTTTAATTATTCCACCTTCATAAGACCATAAGATATAGGAACAGAATTAGGCCATTTGGCACATCATGTCTGCTCTGCCATTTCGTCATAGCTAATACATTTTCCTCAGCCCCAAAAGAATGACCCAAAAGTCACCCAGCTGCCTGCTATCGGTGATAACAGTGATGATTTGCAGCAGATGGAAAAGCTTGAGCATATAGATTAGAAGAATTAGAAGAATTGAGCATATAGATTAGAATAATTTAGAAGAATGAGGGGGGGATTTGATTGAATCCTATTGAATGTTGAAAGGCCTCGATAGAGTAGATGCAGGTGGATGTTTCCTATGGTAGAAGAATCTAGGACAACAGAGCACAGCCTCAGAATAGAGGGGCATCCATTTAGAAGGAAGATGAGGAGGACTTCCTTTAGCAAGAGATTGTGAATCTGTTGAATTCATTGCCAGAGGCAGCTGTCATTGGGTGTACTTAAGGGAGAGGTGTACAAGATGATGATAGGCATTGATCGTGTGGATAGTTGGAGGCTTTTTCCCAGGGCTGAAATGGTTGCCACAGGAGGACACAGGTTTAAGGTACTGGGGAGTAGGTAAGAGGAGATGTCAGGGGTAAGTTTTTTACTCAGAGTGGTGAGTGCGTGGAATGGGCTGCCGGCAACGGTGGTGGAGGCGGATACAATAGGATCTTTTAATAGGCTTTTAGATAGGTACATGGAGCTTAGTAAAATAGAGGGCTATAGGTAAGCCTAGTAATTTCTGAGGTAGGGACATGTTCGGCACAACCTTGTGGGCCAAAGGGCCTGTATTGTGCTGTAGGTTTTCTATGTTTCTATATTAGACCATTAATTTTCTGATTCTCGTATGTTTGATGATCAGCCATTAACCCTACAACAAAGATGCTCAGAGGTACAGGGCTAAATGCAGGAAATTAGCACTAGCTTGGTGGGCACCATAGTTGGGCCGAAGAAATTATATTGTGCTGATTCTATGCATATCAGAGCTTTACTTTCTCAACCTTTGATAACATGCTTCATGCAGGTCATTGGGATAGAATGTTTTGGTCAATTTTCAATTTTCAACTGATGGAATCTTTATGCTACAAAAGCAATAACTTAAGAATCATGTGCCTCATTAGAATGTTAGTGTCTAATTTTCTCACATATTGTGGTCTCTAAAGAATTAACTGCTACTTTTGGAACAGATTACATACAATATTACAACATAGTACAGGCCCTTCAGCCACAATGTTGTGCTGACCTTTTAAGATCAATCTAATCCTTCCCACCTACCAAGTCCTCCATTTTTCTATCAGTCAGGTGCCTATTTAAGAGTTTCTTAATTGCCACAAATGTATATGTTTCTACCACCCCTGGCAGGGCATTCCATACACTCACCACTACCTGTGTAAGAAACATTACCTCTGACATGCTCCTATACTTTTTCTCCAATCATCTTAAAATTATGCCCCCTCATAGTAGCCATTTCTGCCCTGGGAAATAGTCTCTGGCTAACCACTCATTCTATGCCTCTTATCATTTTGTACACCTCTATCATGTTTCCTCTCATCCTCCTCAGTTCCAAAGAGAAAAACCTAGCTGCTCAACATGTCTCATAAGATATGATCTCTAGTCCAGCAGCATTCTGGTAAATCTCCTTTGCACCTTCTCTGAAGCTTCCACATCGTACGTAGAATGAGGTCACCAGAACTGTACACAATATTCCAAGTGTGGTTTAACAAGGATTATATAGAGCTACAACCTTACCTTAAGGCATTTAAACTCAATCCCCAGACTAATGAAGAGCAACACACCAAATGCCTTCTTAACAACACTAAAATCTAGTACGGCAACTTTGAGTTATCTATGAATGTGGACCCTTTGATCCCACTGTTCCTCCACGCTGCCAAGAAGCCTGCAATTAACCCTGTATTCTGCCTTCAAATTCGATCTTCCAATATGAATCACTTCATACTTTTCCAGGTTGAATTCGATCTTCCACTTCTTAGCCCAGCTCTGCCAACCCTCATGTCATCTGCACCCTTCCACTTTCTCATCAAAATCATTTATAAAGATTAAAGAGTACGGATATTTGGTCACTGGTTACCGACCTCCAGGCATTGTTCTATAAGTGGCTTTAATTAATTTCTTTCTGATTCCTTAACAGATACAATATCGTCAACATGATGCTCCAAAGCTTTTGTCATTGGAGCAATCATCCGAGCCAAAGCTACTTCCTTTTCCAGAACTGCTCAATATATTTTCTTCTGTTTTTACTGACAACAGGAATGATTTTTACTAATAACCATTTCAAATATCACTTTTTTCCAATGGCTGTAGAGCGGGCTGTCAGCACTGCACCTCGCAGCTCAGGAGGACAGAATTAATGTTGCAGAAATTCTGGTAAAACGGGGTGCAAATCTTGATGCACAAACCAAGGTAATGCATCATTGTGTTTTTGTAAATATAATTTTCTTTATATTATTATAATGCTTTAAATGTTAAATTGCTCTTAAGCTAATATCTTCATTTTGGTAATGAATGGTAAACTTGTGAAAATATATAACAAGTATTGTAATGGACCTTTATTGGAAGTTAATGTGCTAAGAATTTTTACTCAAGCTTTTTTTCATAGTACACTGTCAACTGGATCATTCCAACATTGTTGGCAAAACCAAGATAACATTTGTAGAGAAAATATTTTATTTTAAAATGTGATATCAAGCAGAATCAAGTGGCAGAAGGATGCTTTTTTATTTATTATCATTAAGCATTTTTTGTCATTCAGGATTCTGCTTGCATCCATTAAATACCAGCGCATCACTTGAATTGAATTGAATTGACTTTATTTCTTACATCCTTCACATACATGCTACTACATTTTCTGTTCAAGTTTTCTACAACCTTATCATTGATTCTACTATCTCTAATAATATCTTTCAGGTGGGTTATACTCCACTGATAGTAGCTTGCCACTATGGAAACATTAAGATGGTTAATTTCCTCCTGCGGAATGGTTCCAATGTCAATGCCAAAACCAAGGTAATGAAAAAGTACAGAATATTTAACCCAGGTGATTCTGCAGAAACTAGAAATCTTAAGCAACACACACTAGAGGAACACAGCTGGTCAGGCAGCATCTCTGGAGGAGAATAAACAGTCAACCTTTCAGGCCGAGACTTCATCAGTACTGGAAACCTAGGGAGAATAAGCCAGAATAAGAAGGTAGGAGAAGAGTAAGAGTACGAGCTAGCAGGTAATAGGTGAAACCAGGGAATGGATAAAGTAGGTGGGTGGAAGTGAGATGTTGGGAAGCAGTAGGTGGAAGAGGTGAAGAAGGAAGAGAGGATTGTGGACTATGGAAGAAAGGAAAGGAGGAGAGGCACTGGAATATTTTGACTTTTTTTTCCAGTATATGGATACTGAGCAAAACATACTTAAATATCTTTTTAAGTCATATTGTTCATCACTGATTGCTCCCAAATGTTCTATTCATTGATTGCAATTGTAATAATGCTCCTTAGATATTAATGTTAGAGACTTCAGGGATTTGAACCAGCAACAGTGAATGAACATCAAACTGTCTGTAGGTCAGGATGATACATGATTTGGAGGGAAGCATGAATGTAACACTATCTTATTAGTCAATTTCTAGGACTGGGAGCTTCTGCTCAGGTTCTACACTGCTTCCATTACCAAATCTACCAACACCACAATAGCTGGATGTAAAACAAAGTGGCAGCTTACCAGATCATTTTAAAAGCTGGTACAGATGGCTTCATTCAGAGAGTTAATAACTATAACTATGCTGAACTCTTATAGTTGTCTATGCTGTGAGGAAGAGGTTGATCACGCACTGTGATATGTGCATGCATTTTATTCCCAGCATGTCTAATTGTCAGAGAGTGGTGAATCTGTGGAATTCCTTGCCACAGGTGGCTGTGGTGGCCAAGTCATTGGATGTATTTAATACGGAGGTTGATATGTTCTTGATTTGTCAGGGTATGAAAAGTTATAGGGAGAAAGCAGGAATTTGACTAGTTCAGCCATGATGAAATGGTGGAGCAGACTCAACAGGGTAAATGCCTAATTCTGTCCTATACCTTGTGATCTTATTAATGTCATTTGTTTTTTTTCATGAATTAATCTTTGCATTTTCAGAATGGATATACACCTTTGCACCAGGCAGCACAGCAGGGTCACACACATATCATCAATGTCCTTCTTCAACATGGAGCCAGAGCAAATGCAACCACTGCAGTAAGTCTATCTCTTTATTTGGGAGTGATACTGGGAATTAACTGTTTACGTAAAAGGCACGAGCCTCAGTGTAGTTGATTCTCACTGTAGTTATTGTTCTCAGAGTAAACTGTATTTAAAAAATATATCTTGCATCATCTATTTTTCATTAAACTACTGGTACAAAAAGGACTGCATAGAACAATTTCTTCATTATTCAGCTATTACTAAGAATCATCCTTAAGTTAACCAAACAATCCTGAAAGTGGTGGATTAAATTTGATCAAGTAAGATGAAATTAAAATTAATGTAATAAAATTGAAGTATAGGATTTGAAACTGGCACATCAGCACACAGAAGTTTTGGGAAACTTGTAAAGAACTGTCTTTCTTGCAGAATGGCAACACTGCCTTAGCAATTGCCAAGCGTCTTGGATATATCTCTGTGGTTGACACCCTGAAGGTTGTCACAGAAGAAGTCACTACCACCACAACTGTAAGTACATCGACAATGGTAATCTCACAAGTGTTTCAGAATCTTTAATTTCACTGCATTTTCTGAATAAGTTTGATGGCACATTTTGTAGCATTTTCAATATAATTAATTGCTAGCTATTTATGAAGTTTTGTACCATTAAAAGTAGATTAGGTATTAAACTCTTTAACTAGAAATAACACTTCTTTAAAGAGATAATGCTGAGCTCTTTTTTTGAGATTTTGTATTGCTAATGAGACAGCTAGTGGGATTCAACTCGCAGCAGAAGTAGAAGATCAGAGTTCTGATTCAGAAGGTGTATATACTGTATAGCTCAGGGTATTAGTAAACCTAAATGTCATCCTGACTGCAGTCTTCACTGTGACTATTTAGACAATAGGTGCAGGCGTAGGCCATTTGGCCCTTCGAGCCAGCACCGCCATTCACTGTGATCATGGCTGATCATCCACAATCAATACCCCGTTCCTGCCTTCTCCCCATATCCCTTGACTCCACTATCTTTAAGAGGGACCAGCAGCACACCAGAAATCAGGGAGTGGCAAGCGAGAGAAATGAGTGTTGTTAGTATTACTAAAGAGAAGGTGCTTGAGAAGCTGAAATGTCTGAAGGTAGATAACGAGATGGACAACAACCCAGGGTTCTGAAAGAGGTGGCTGAAGAGATTGCAGAGTAATCTTTCAAGGATCGCTAGGATCTGGAATGATTCCAGAGATCTAGAAGTTCATAGATGTTACTCCACTCTTTAAGAAGGAAGGGTGGCAACAGATAGGAAATTATTGACCAGTTATTAGACCATAAGGCCATAAGATATAGGAGCAGAATTAGGCCATTTGGCCCATCAAGTCTGCTCCACCATTTCATCATGGCTGATCCAATTTTCCTCTTGGTCCCTTTCTCCTGCCTCCCCCTCCCCACCTCATATCCCTTCATGCCCCAATCAACCAAGAATTTATCGACCTCTGCCTCAAACATACATAATGAATTTGTCTCCACAGCTGTCTGTGGCAAGGAATTCCACAGAATCACCACTCACTAGCTAAAGAAATTCCTCCTCATTTCTGTTCTAAAAGAACACCCCTCTATTCTGATGCTCTGTCCTTTAGTCTTAGACTCTACCACCATAGGAAACATCCTCTCCAGATCCACTCTATCAAGGCCTTTCACCATTTGATTGGTGTCAATTAGGTCACACCTCATTCTTCTGAATTCCAGTGAATACAGGCCTAGAGCCATCAAACGCACATCATTTGACAAGCCATTTGATCCTGGAACCATTTTCAAGCACCTGTTTTGAACCATCTCCAGCTTCAGAACGTCCTTTCTAAGATAAGGGGCCCAAAACTGCTCACAATACTCCAAATGAGCCTTCATCAGTGCTTTATACAATCTCAACATACATCCTTGCTTTTATATTCTAGTTCTTTAGAAATGAATGCTAACATTGCATTTGCCCTCCTCACCACAGACAAACCTGCAAATTAACCTTCAGGGAATCCTGCACAAGGACTCCAAAATCCCTTTGTACATCATATCTTTGTGTTTTTTCTACATTTAGAAAATAGTCAACCCTTTTATTTCTTCTACCATACACTTCTTGACACTGTATTCCATCTACCACTTCTTTGCCCATTCTCCTAATCTGTCTAAGTCACCTGTAGCCTCTCTATTTTCTCAAAACTACCTGGCCCTCCATCTAGCTTTATATCATCTGCAAACTTTGCAATGAAGAATTTCAGGATGTATATTGTATACATTTCTCTGACATTAAATGTACCTATTGAAACCCATTGAAGTCATTGATTCCATCATCCAAATCATTGACATATAACGTAAAACTAATCTGTTCCCATACAGATCCCCAGGGGACACTGCTAGTCACCAGCAGACAACCAAAAAAGTCTCGCTTTATTCCCACTCTTTGTTTCTTGCCAATCAACTACTGCTTTATCCATGCTGGAATCATTTCTGTAATACCATGAGCTCGTTACTTGTAAAGCAGCCTCACGTGTGGTATCTTGTAAAAGGCCTTCTGAAAATCCAAGTACAAAACGTCAACTGATTCTCCTTTGTCTATCTTGCTTGATATTTCTTCAAAGAATTCTGACAGATTTGTCAGGCAAGAAGTTTCCCTTGAGGAAACCATGCTGACTACGGTCTATTTTGTCATCTGCTTCCAACTACCCCTAACATTCTTAGCAATTGACTCCACCATCTTCCCAACAACTGAGGTCGGTCTAACTGGCCAACATCGTTGTTGAATATGAAAGATGCCTTTTCATCAGTTTCCATGGAACATCAAGTAGAAAATGCTGAAAATGATTCAAATCCACCTGAATAAAACATATGTACAGTCAGACTAGTCTAACAAGCTCTGCAGAGTTCAGTAATACAAACTCTTCCCTTATACATTGAACTTTGTACTATTTCAGTGTGTTGAAATGCATCGTGGCAGCTGGTACTGCTTTTCCTTCATTCTATGGACTCTAGTGCTGTGTCTAGCTTCAACTGCTCACTGAGCTATAACCTTTCTCACAAATGCGTCAATGAAAGAACAATAGTAGATTTCAGTTAATAGGGCCAGTGATTAATCAGGGTAGATGCTTATTTGGGACATGTCTTAAAGAACAAATCAAATTGAGAAAATAGTTGGGATTCTTTTTTATTTTGGACAACCTGCCTCTTAATTGGGGCAGGAGACTGTTGTCGAATATTGTCTTAACTAGTATCAGTCACGTGAATGACCTGTGGCCATTAGACATTACACTGTGTTTAGAGTGAACTGTTATTAAATAGCATCAGTTGTGTATGTTTCTGTTTAAAAAGCAGAGATTTTATCACCAATAGTTGGCGAGAAATAAACAGTAAGACAATTGGGAACTATTTTGCCCACTGCAGTTTCAAGCATTCAGACTTGGAAATGCCAGTTGGTCTGACTTCAGTGGTTGGTATCATGTTAGAGTCCATTATTAAGGATGTGGTTTCACAATAATGGAATTAGACAATAAAATAGGTCACACAAAATGCTGGAGGCATTATCTATGGAGAGGAATAAACAGGAGAGATCTTGGGCCAACACCTTTCATCAGGGCTGATCACTGATCTTTTGCAACTTCCAATCAGAAAAGCATCCTTTCACCACTACCCCTGCCTCCTATCAGCAAGCCAATTTGAATCTAATTCTCCACTTCACCTTAGATCCCTTCTGGACTTGTCTATCATGTAGGACATAAACAAATGTCTTTCTAAAGTCCATATTGAGAACATCTAACCCTCTGTCTTTATCATTCTCCTTGGTTAAATTTCTCAAGAAACAGAATCCGGATTTCTCCGTACCTTTCCAAATGTACAAAAATCCTGCCCCTTAGAAATGTCTCCAATAATTTCCCTGTCACTAACACAAAGCTCAGAAGTCTGAGTGGCAAGACAATATATTTATTTGTAATATAAATCTTCGGAGCGTAGAAGGTTGAGGGGGGACTTGATAGAGGTATTTAAAATTTTGAGGGGATAGATAGAGTTGACGTGGATAGGCTTTTTTCATTGAGAGTAAGAGAGATTCAAACTAGAGCACATGAGTTGAGAGTTAAGGGGCAAACGTTTAAGGGTAACAAGAGGGGGAAATTCTTTACTCAGAGAGTGGTAGCAGTGTGGAATGAGCTTCAGGTAGAAGTGGTAGAGGCAGGTTCGGTACTGTCATTTAAAGTAAAATTGGATAGGTATATGGACAGGAAAAGAATGGAGGGTTATGGGCTGAGTGCGGGCCAGTGGAACTAGGTTGAGAGTAAGCTTTCGGCACGGACTAGAAGGGCTGAGATGGCCTGTTTCCGTGCTGTAATTGTTATATGGTTATAATATTGAAATAAAAGTTTCAATATTCAATAGAAGATTTTTGTGGCATCTTAATGACACCGTGTTGTGATAGTGTGGGATTATCCCTGATCCCCTGATAGCTAATTTATATTTTTGTGCAGTTCCAAATAAGTACCAATCCTGAAAGGTCAGTTTATATAAAAAGGATGAGATTATGGCTTGGTAGAACATAGACTAGCTGAGTATGCTATTTGGTGCCAACTTACATCTGTTCCAAACTGGTTTTGTGTATCCAGAGGAGCAGAGCCAAGGAGAGGTAACCTCCCATGGCCCTTATTTGCAGAAAAGGTGATTCAATTTGTGAAGCAAATTTAAAACAATGACAATTTTTCACAAACAAATGGAGAAAAGTGTTTGTTCTCTGATTCATGTCATAGTATTTCAATGTATTCAGCTACACTTAGCAACGAATAAAGTGTCAAAGGAAATTGATAGAACAGCAATGACGCAGAGGCTACTGGCTTAATGTTCTGCCATCTTGTGGCTCTTCCTGCAAGTTGTATTCATATTCCTGTATTTCTGTTTTTGCTTGTCACAGACTGTAACTGAAAAACATAAACTGAATGTACCTGAGACAATGAATGAGATCCTGGATGTTTCAGATGAGGAAGGTGAGGAATGCATTCCTGTTTGCAATTGTGAATTGTTACCATACTAAAATATTTTCCTCATTCTTTATTGTGATTATTGTATTTTTAAAATGGATTTCACTTCCAATTTAAGGTAATAACTTTAATATTTTATATATTCTATAATTCATCCACTGGTCTGACTTTTGTGCCCTATGCTGATCTTTGTGTGATCTTTGTTATAAAATGTTTATTTTGCCAGCAAAGTTGTGTTGAGTCGATGCTTCTGAGATACAGCCAAACTTAAAAGATGCCTTATTTGCCAGATACCTATACAGGCAGTCCCCAGGTTACATACGAGTTCCGTTCCTGAGTCCGTCTTTAAGTCGGGTTTGTACGTAGGTCGGAAAAGGTACATCAGTATTATTTAGCGTCAGTTAGTTAAACGTTTGTCTTAGTATACAGTATATATTTTAACTTTCTAAGCATATAAAACACAAAAGCAATGTACAGTATGTATTTCGATAATTAAACCACTACAATGCTTAGTAATAATTTCATCGGGGCAGGGCCTTTCACATACTCCATTATTCTCACTTTATCCTTTAAAATTGTTCCGATCGGTTACCGACTGCAGCCTAACGCTTTTCCAATGACCGAATGCATCTGACCTCTTTCCAATTGCTTCATTATTTCCACCTTACAGTATTTTCAGCCGTGATCGTTTTCCGTCAATGGAATAGATACAGATACAGTATGTACTGTACTGTACACTGCAGGCGACGCGACCTGAGCTGCCCCGGGTCCTAAAATCCACCGTACTGCGACAGGTTAAATGGGTGCTGACCCAAATACGTACACTAAAACATCTTAAACATAATAATACAATACTGTACATAATAATAATACCGTAATAATAAAAGTAACTACATACGGTTGCATCGATGTCTTGGATTCGTGAGGTAACATTATGATGGACCAGGTGCTGGAGAGTCAGGTTTTAATTCTGCTGCTGGAGAGGGCAGGTTTACTACTGGCGTCAATTTCTTGAAGTAGGTATCAAGGGAGGCTTGTACAGAGCTTTTCTTTCTTTTATCATAAATGGCCTTGTAGCAGCTGAGGTTCTCGGTATCTGCACGGTAAACTGTGGCGAACCTCTCTGTATTAGGATCTTGCTCCTCTAACTTTGCCATCCCTGCTTCAATGAGATGAAAGGCTTCAGCTAACTTTTTCGTCGCAAATTTTTTCGGTTCCAGGGTTCCTAGGTCACAGTCTTCTTTTTTTCTCAAACGCTCTCATCTGCTGCTCTAGTTCCATAAGGTCTTCACTGGTCAGTTCTTCAGCATGGGAGCCGAACAACTCTACAACATCACTTTCACTGATGTCTAACTGCAGTTCATTACCAATATCAACCACAGCTTGCCTGGCTTCGGTGATGTCGTCAGCTGTAAATCCCTGAGAAGCATGTGCAAACTGGGGGCACAATTTAAACCACACTCCTTTCATATTTGACTGCTTCACTTCATCCCAAGAATCAGCAATATTTTTGTTGGCATCATAGATGTTATAATCCCTCCAGAACTCCCTTAAGCTCATCACATCATCTTGGGTAGCCCTGACTGCTTGTGAGAAGGTCCACCAGAAATAATAGGCCTTCAAGGAGGCTATGACTCCCTGATCCATGGGCTGTAGTAGTGGTGTGGTGTTGGGGGGGGTGGTAAACTACATATACCTGTCTGGACACGGCCCCTCTCTGCTGACTGTTCCTGTGGCTCCTCCCTCAGTCTCCAGGATAAAGGCGATTGGAGGCACTGCTCCTCCCTCAGTCTCCAGGATGTTGTGTGGTGGTCTCTTGCTGCTAATCGTGGTCTCTTGCAGCTAAGAAAAGCCTATCTCTTTTCTCTTTTAAATCTTTTTATTAATTTTAAGAAAAACATAAGTGAAATATGAATACAAAACGTTTGAGAGTGCATAATTAATAGTTTAAATAGACAATCAGATATGTAATAATCAATATATAAGGCCTCCCAAACTCATAGTATTAATGTAAAAGAGTCAAAAAAGAGAAAAAAAAACCCAAAAAAACTAAAAGAAAACTTTAAAAAAAAACTAACCAACATGGGCAATTGCATAATGTTAAATACATACAGTAGTGCCGATAACTCCGAACCTCCATCCAAATAATTAAGAATAATAACAGTAAGGTTTAGGATCAGACCATTTAACTCATATGAAAATGTTGAATAAATGGTCTCCAAGTTTCCTCAAATTTAACTGAAGAATCAAAAACCACGCTTCTAATTTTTTCTAAACTCAAACAAGAAATAGTTTGAGAAAACCACTGAAATACAGTTGGAGGGTTAATTTCTTTCCAATTCAGTAAAATAGATCTTCTAGCCATTAATGTAACAAATGCAATCATTCGTTGAGATGAAGCGGATAGACGATTATTATCTATCATTGGTAAACCAAAAATTGCAGTAAAAGGATGCGGTTGGAAATTGATATTTAAAACTCTTGAAATAATATTAAAAATATCTTTCCAATAATTTTGTAAACAAGGACAAGACCAAAACATATGAGTCAATGAAGCAACACCAGAATGACATCTGTCACAGGTTGAATTAACATAAGAATAAAATCGAGCAAGTTTATCTTTAGACATGTGAGCTCTATGTACAACCTTAAATTGTATTAGGGCATGTTTAGCACAAATAGAGGACGAATTTACCAATGATAAAATTTTTTCCCATTGCTCAGTAGATATAGGACAATGCAATTCTTCTTGCCATTCCTTCTTAATTTTTTCTGATACATCTGGCTGTTTCACTCATAATCATATTATAAATGATAGCTACTAAACCCTTTTGACAAGGATTGAGGGCTAAAATTCTTTCTGTAATGTCCAATGGACATTCTTTCGAAAAAGACTTTAATTCATTATACAGAAAATTTCTGACTTGCAAATATCTAAAAAAATCGGTTTTAGGTAAATTATATTTATTAGATAGCTGTTCAAAGGACATAATGTTATCATCCAAAAACAGATCACGAAAACATGTTATACCTTTTGTTTTCCATAAAAGAAAAGCTTGATCTATAGATGAAGGCCGAAAGAAGTAGTTAGATATTATAGGACATGACAGCATAAACTTATTCAAGCCAAAAAATTTACGAAATTGAAACCAAATTCGTAATGTATACTTGACTATGGGATTAGTTATCTGTTTATTCATTTTGAATAACGAAAAAGGAAGTGAAGATCCTAAGATTGAAATCAGTGAAAAATCTTGCACAGATTTACATTCCAAATTTACCCATTGTGGGCAAGCAGCTGTAGTCGATTCTTGTGTCCAGAATATTAAATACCGTATATTAACTGCCCAATAGTAAAATCTTAAGTTTGGTAGAGCCAAGCCGCCCTCCTTCTTAGGCTTCTGTAAATATTTTTTGCCTAGTCTAGGATTTTTGTTCTGCCACAAATAAGAAGATATTTTAGAGTCAACCATATCAAAAAAAGATTTAGGAATAAAAATTGGTAATGCTTGAAATAAATATAAAAATTTAGGTAGTATCATCATCTTAATGGCATTAACTCTGCCTACCAAAGACAAAGATAGTGGAGACCACCTATTAGCAAGTTGCTTAATTTGATCGATTAAAGGTAGAAAATTAATTTTAAATAAATCTTTATGTTTTTTAGTAATTTTAATACCTAAATAAGTAAAATAATCTGTAACAATTCTATATGGTACATGATTATAAATTGGAACATGCATATTTAATGGAAATAGTTCACTCTTATTAAAATTCAATTTATAACCAGAAAAGTTACTAAATTGAGCGAGCAAAGAAGAAATAGCAGGAATAGATCTTTCAGGGTCAGATATATATAATAACAAGTCATATAATGATACCTTATACGTCGTCTCCCCACGGGTAATACCGAAAATATTGGGTGATTCACAAATAGCTATAGCCAAGGGTTCTAAAGCAATGTCAAATAATAAAGGACTTAAAGGACAACCTTGCCTTGTACCACGAAATAGCTGAAAAAAAGGGGATCTTTGATTATTGGTAAAAACCGAAGCTAAGGGTTTATGGTATATTAATTTAATCCATGATATAAATTTTGAACTAAAATTAAAATGTTGCATTGTATTAAATAAATATGGCCATTCGACTCTATCAAATGCTTTTTCGGCATCTAAAGAAATGACACATTCTGGTATTTTAGATGAAGAGGTATAAATAATATTAATTAATTTTCTAATGTTAAAAGATGAATAGCGATTTTTAATAAATCCAGTCTGATCTTCAGAAATAATTCGAGGTAATATATTTTCTAATCTAATAGCCAAAATTTTACTAAAAATCTTAAAATCCGTATTCAACAAGGATATAGGCCGATAGGATGCGCATTCAGTAGGGTCTTTATCTTTTTTAAGAATTAAAGAAATAGAAGCTTCATAAAAAGATTGTGGTAGTTTGCCTATACTTAATGCATCTTTAAAAATTTTACAAAGCCAAGGAGAAAGTATGGAAGAAAAAGATTTTTAAAATTCTGTAGAAAAACCATCTGGACCAGAAGCTTTACCCGAATTCATCGAAAAAATAGCCTTTTCTATTTCAGACTCCGTAACAGGTGTATCCAAAAATACATTAACAGTTACTTTTGGAATATTCAATTTCCTTAAAAATTCATTTATTATAGAAGAGTCCTTAGTACATTCTGATTGATATAAAGAATTATAAAAATCTTGAAAGGCTTTATTTATCTCTTTGTGATCGATCGTCAAAGTACCATCTTGTTTACGAATCCTAGTAATCTGTCGTTTATCCGAAGCAATTTTCAATTGGTTAGCTAGTAATTTACCAGACTTATCTCCATATATATAGCATTGGGCTTTTGATTTAATTAACTGACTTTCAATCGAGGAGGATAATAGTAAGCTATGCTCCATTTGAAGTTCCACTCTTTCTTTATAAAGTTCTTTGCTAGGGGTCATTGAATAAATCTTGTCAATTGCTTTGATTTTATCAACTAGTGTTAATATTTTAGAATTAGTTTGTTTCCTAACTCCAGCAGAATATGAAATAATCTGTCCACGAATATATGCCTTAAAAGTATCCCACAAAGTTCCACTAGAGATCTCTGCTGTAGAATGTGTTGAGAAAAACAAATCAATTTGCTGTTTAATAAAGTTGACAAAGTCAGAATCCTGCAATAAAACAGGATTAAACCTCCAACCTTTAGTATTAATATATGAATCCGTCATCTTAATAGATAACTTCAAAGGTGCATGATCAGATATGGTAATAGAGTCATATTTACGATCCATAACATCTGTAAGTAAATGGTGATCAATGAAAAATTAATCAATTCTTGAGTAATTATGGTAAACATGGGAAAAGTATGAAAACTCTTTGTCATTAGGGTGTAAAAAACGCCAAATTTCACAAATAGCTGAATCAATCATAAAAGAGTTAATGAGAAAAGCCAATTTATTTGGAAGAGTTTGGGTGGGCTTGGATCTATCCATCAAAGGGTTTAAACAACAGTTAAAATCCCCACCCATTATCAATCTATATTGATTCAAATTAGGAAAGGATGTAAATAAACATTTAAAAAATTCAGGACAATCAGTATTTGGAGCATAAACATTAACTAAAACAACTTTTTGATTAAAAAGTAGACCAGTAATAAGCAAAAATCTACCTTGCGGATCTGAAATTGTTTCATGATGTATAAAAGAAGTTGATGAATCTATAAAAATGGAAACACCTCTTACTTTGGCTTGCGAATTTGAGTGATACTGTTGGCCCTTCCAAAACCTAAACAACCGTTGACTATCCACCTTCCTTACATGAGTCTCTTGTACAAAAATAACATTAGCATTCATTCTATGGAATACTTTGAATGTTTTTTTCCGTTTGATCAGATGATTTAAACCATTAGTATTCCAAGAAACAAAGTTAATAGTCCTATCCATATTGACAATATTTATTACAGTTAACACATAAGTTTGAAAAAAAAGTGAACTCATGAACCCGGAAGAAGGAAGTAAGTTCAAGGAGAAACTGGAAGTCACGGCACTGCGACCATTTTTGTAGTTTCATATAAGCCCATGAAATAAAACTAAGCGGAAAGCAAGCAAAAAGAAAAGAAAAAAGAAAAATCCCCCTCCCTCCACCCTCAAAACCCTAGGAAAAAAGCCAAAAAGAGGCAAGCAAGCAATCTAATACTAAAATTACCCCCGTGTCTCAAGACGGCAACTCAGACACAACAAAGTTAAAAAAAATACAAACAACCCACATTATAAAAGAGGGTTGGTGTAACAAAAGCTAAAATATAAAATTAGTATTATAAATGTATATAAACAAAAGGGTTAAAAAAGAATTAAAATGATAAAACCCATAAATGACTAATACTGGATTGGTATTTTAAATGAAAGTTTAAAACTTTCAAACACATCAAAACAGAAATGACATTCCAAGCTCTAAAGTCTGTCGGGAAGAAGAAACGACATTTTATTTTTTTTAAAAATCTTAATATTTAAATGTTAAGAGTATAAAAAAGCGTATATCGGCTTAAAAAGAAAAGCAAAAAGGAAAAAAAACCCTAATAAGTTATTTTCAACGCTAATAGATTAATAATATGGAAAAATAATAAAGTCAAAATAAACCCAGCAAAAAGAGCTTTAACCGTATATAAGAAATACATGTAAGCCATGTAAGCCATACCCAAAAAAAAACAAACATCATTCTGTAACAGATCCAAATCTATAGGCTAAATTACATTAGTCAGCCCGATAGAATGTCATTGTTCCAGGAAACTTTGAGCATCCGCTGGAGATTTAAACAGCCGAAAAGTTCCGTCCTCAAGAGTGACTCTCAAGTGTGCTGGAAATAACAACGCTTGCTTGCAGCCTTTCTGGTGAAATTTCGACATAACCGATCTAAAAGCCATTCTTGCCCTTAAGACTTCAGGGCTATAATCTTCCAGAATGCGAAATTTAAACTCTTGATAGCTGATTATACCCTTTTTCCGAGCCGCCCGAATCAAACGTTCTTTGGTATGAGGGTAATGGATCCGGAGAATTACATGTCGTGGTTTTAAACTTGAATCAGACCGAAAACGGGAGACACGGTATGCCCGATC
Organism: Hemitrygon akajei; assembly: GCF_048418815.1. Lineage (NCBI taxonomy): Eukaryota > Metazoa > Chordata > Chondrichthyes > Myliobatiformes > Dasyatidae > Hemitrygon > Hemitrygon akajei. The sequence goes on from NC_133136.1 coordinate 95,671,061, forward strand.
GATTACCGGGAGAGAGTCCAGTACCTCTGGACCCAAGACATCCATTAGAAATTTAGAGAAGAAAACGGTAAGATCACCGCTCTCAAATTTTTCCGGAATCCCAATTAACCGAAGATTTTGTCTTCGAGAGCGATTTTCCAAATCAGTAATTTTAACTTTATAACGATCCATCTGTTGAGAAGTTGAAGTTTGCTCTTCTTGTATTTTTTCAATTATACGATCTTTCTTGCGAGCGGCTTCTTCAAGAGCCAAAATACTTGCTTGTTGTTTTTGTGATTCCAGTGTAAGTGTCTGGAGCTTTTCTTCAACCAGCTTCAAATGCTCATCAAACCGAAAAAGCTTTACGGTTATTTTTCTCTCCAGTTCTTCAAATATGTCTTCTATAAGCTTCACAATTGTTTCTAAAGTTATCGGTTCTTTCGTCTGTTTTGATTCTTTTGCTCTAGACATTTCAGCAAATTGAGAATAATTCAAATAGTTAAAAAGAAAAATTCTGTATGTTTAGACCCCTTTAGAATAAGTATAAGAAGATCCTTTAAGGGGTGTTTGTAGGTTAAAAAGACGTAAAAGGTTTGGAGCAAAGCCTAGAAGCGGTTTACTCCATGAGCGCCATCTTGAGATCTCCGAAAAGCCTATCATTCGCCTCCCGTCTCCGAGAGTTATTGATGGTGCATCAGGGGGTAAAAATATGACTTTTACATTGGGGTGAAGGTCATCTAAAGTGCTTGGATGTCCAGGTGTGTTGTCAAGCACAAGGAGAATCTTGAAAGGAATTTTCTTGGCCAAGCAATAACGTTCAACAGCAGGAACAAAATGGTTCAAGAACCAATCTTCAAAGACAGCAATTGTAACCCAAGTCTTTGAATTTGCCTTCCAAATAACGGGAAGAGATGCCTTAATGATATGGTGAAGTGCCCTCGGATTTAGGGAGCGATACATAAGCAAAGGTTTGAGCTTGAAACCCCGGATATGTTACCCCCAAGCAATAACGTTAGCCTATCCTTCGATGCCTTATGCCCTGGTGCACTTTTTTCCTCTTTCGAAATGTAGGTCCTTTCAGGCATTTTTTTCCAAAATAAGCCAGTCTCGTCTACATTAAATATTTGGTCTGGCAAATAACCTCCCTCCTCAATAATTCTTTTAAACATTTCAGGAAAATCACTTGCAGCACTTAAATCGGCACTCACTGCTTCACCTTGCACTTTAATTTATGTAAATTTGCCCTCACTTTGAAACGATTGAACCAACCCCTACTCACAACAAATTCTTCATCACAAGCACCTTCACTTGCTGTATGTGTAGCTTTTAAATCATGGAAAAGGCTTCAAGCCTTTTCTTGCAGTAAAGTAAGGCTAATAGGAATATTACACTGATTTTGATCGTCTAACCAAATTAACAATAGCCTTTCCATTTCAATAATCAAACCACTGCGTTGCTTAGTAATAATTGTAGCTTTCATCGGGGTAGGGCCTTTCACATGCTCCATTATCCTCACTTTATCCTTTAAAATTGTTCCAATAGTTGACCGACTGTAGCCTAACGCTTTTCCAATTGCCAATGACACCTCACCTCTTGCCGATCACTTTATTATTTCTACTTTTTTTTCCAATCGTGATCATTTTCCTTTTCTTTGATGAATCACCAACACTTGCATCGGATTTACGCTTTGAAGACATGGTTACAAGGGTAATTACGAGAAAAAATTAAGCCAAATACATACAAAGTCACGCACTCAGCACAGTGTGAACGGCAACGTGATCCGACTTAAAATGGCAGGACAGCTTTCCACAAGGTGACGAACTGCTGAAGCCGTGCAATGTTTTCATGAGCGTCACAACGTAGTGTGTACGTTCGTTACTATGAACCATTGTACTGTACTGTATTTACAGTAACTCAGATTTTCAATATAATAGGCTTCATGGCAGGCCGTTCGTAAGTATGAATTGTCCGTAAGTCGGATGTTTGTAACTCGGGGACTGCCTGTACAGTAAGTAGTGAGTGGGTTTCAGAAATGTTAGAAAGTTCCCAGAATCACATCTTCATTGTGATCCAACTTAAGAACAAGCTCCATGTGGGTATAAATTTCTCTCATACATTGTCAGTTAAAAAAAACACATGTAAAAAGATGCCTTAAGTAACATCACATTGTAATGACTCTACAAGGGCCATGGTAATTTGCCCAGAACAGTGCCATGCTACTGAAGGTGTGAAACTGCCCAGAGCACCGAGTATTAAAGAATGAATATAAAGTATCAAAATAACAAGTTCAATATAAATTGATCTTAAATATTCTTTTAGATACATAAAGGTACAATGAAGTGCTTGTACCAAGTAAGTCCAATAAAGTTCAAGGTTCAATGTGAGCTAGTTGATCTCAGTTGGGCACTAGTTAAAATGCACTAGTCAAGCTGGCGAAAGGATTCTGTGCTAGGGAAGGGGAACCTTATTTGAGTTCTTTTTGATTACTTCCTACTACAAAGCAAGTACTGTACATTTTTAAATGAAGACTTGTCTGTGATATTGTAGCAGAGAGATGTACCCTTCCAAAACTTAATTGAAAAATCGGTGCATAACCAAGCATGTGAGAGTTATTGGTAGTCTTGCAATGATGCTCCAAAGTTAGTCAGAACCTTCAGAAAATGGAAAAAGAAGTAAAAAGTGGTAAAGAAAAAGTAATTGGAAACTTAATGTTTTTGGTTGAATTATTTAGTGCAACACTTCTGAAACTTGATACCAGATTGGGAAAGCACAAACATTCAGTAATATTAAAGCTTGTCCCTGCCAGAATTAGTTAATAGCTCACTTTTTAAAAGACACACCAGTCAAAAAATTAATCTGTCACTGTATTCTCCTGTCATTTGAAAATAGCTTACAGCATAACATCTTAACGAGAGATCATTTCTATTTGATTTTGATTTACTCTCAGTTTTACGATTAGATTTAGCTGCAGATAAAATCAAACTCACTATTGAATGAGGATTCACAGAATCAAAAGAAGACACTGGTGCAGATGGGATATGGAGGGTTTATTCTTGCTCATGTTTATATTCATTTTGTTTCAAAATATGTCCGTGATAATGAAAGAAAAAGAAGACAATGTAATATTTCTACAGTATTCTTTACTTTTATTTCAGGTTCATTTATTTTCATCTCACTGTACATATATACAACCAAATGAAACAATGTTCCTCCAGACCATGGTGCACCCACAAAACATATATCACACACAGCAAATAAAACGAAGTATTACCACAAATAAATTAATAAAATATAATTCCAAGTCCATGTAGTGAACTGCATGGGTAAACAGTAAACAGTATAGTATACAGCTTGTTATTCTAGTGATAAGACCTTAGTGGTGGCAGAGTAGTCATTATAACCATATAACAATTACAGCACAGAAACAGGCCACCTCGGCCCTTCTAGTCCGTGCTGAACGCTTACTCTCACCTAGTCCCACCTACCTGCACTCAGCCCATAACCCTCCATTCCTTTCCTGTCCATATACCTATCCAATATTTTTTAAATGACAAAATCGAACCTGCCTCTACCACTTCTAGTGGAAGATCATTCCACACAGCTACCACTCTCTGAGTAAAGAAATTCCCCCTCATGTTACCCCTAAACTTTTGCCCCTTAACACTCAACTCATGTCCTCTTGTGTGAATATCCCCTACTGTTAATGGAAAAAGTCTATCCACGTCCACTGTATCCCCCTCATAATTTTAAATACCTCTATCAAGTCCCCCCTCAACCTTCTACGCTCCAAAGAATAAAGACTTAACTTGTTCAACCTTTCTCTGTAACTTAGGTGCTGAAACCCAGGTAACATTCTAGTAAATCTAGTCTCACATCCTGGGGGAAGAAGCTGTTACCTGGTCTGGCACTTCTAGTCTTGTTCATGTACCTCTTTCTTGACGGTAATCAGTAAAAGCAATTGTGGGATAGGTGGTAGGGATCCTCACCAATATACAATGCTCCCTGTAAAAGTCACAAATAGTACAGAGGGAGACTCTGGTGATTTGGTAGTTTTACAATCCTCTGTAGGATCTTGCAGTCCAGATTATAAAGTGGAAATGTTTGTTGTCAGTATCTTGATTTAAGTTGTACTTAGTTTGTGTTGTGAAAAATAATCTTCATTTAGCAGCTGTTGCCTTCCCTGTGTAGATTATCAGTGCCTTTTGCAAGAAGACAACATTTTCATCTAGTTAGTTTCATTTATGGCATGTGGGAATCAGGATTTAAGATCAGGGCAAGGATATTAGTGTTAATAATAATTTTCAGCATCAGGATGGCAGCTTAGTAGAATTGTAAACCTATTAGATAGAATGTATAACATAGCTGTGTCTATTGCTGTGCTTCTGGTGGATTGGAAAATAGACAGACTCGAATGAAGGGTCTCGCCCAAAATGTCAACTGTTTACTTGTTTCCATAGATGCTGCCTGGCCTACTGACTCCCTTCAGTATTTTGTGTGTGTTGCTTTGGTTTCCAGCATCTGCAGATTTTCTTGTGTTTGTAAGGCCATACGCCTTGTGAGATACCTGCTTGCCAGATACAATATTACCAACTGATGAAGATAGGGTTCCTCATAATTCGTAACCTTAAATTGTTCAGTAAATTTGACTTTCAGGAGTGATGGAGCAAGTTTTTGGCAGTGGCCAGATGGTGGGGGTGCATTGAAATGATGTTTAAAAATTTCAACTGGGCAAGAAGGAGACAGAAGTAGGAATGAAAAGATTTAACAGTTAGTGTTGGGACTGGACTGAAGCAAATTGCAGGTGGAGACTTGTTGAATGCTTATCAATATAAAGCCAAACCACCTGAGAAAATAGACGTTGGACTGCGTGCAAGAAGGAAAAATGGAAGCAGGTACTGAGCTGATAATTGTTGATCAACACTGTACCAGGTAATGAGCTTTTTGTTAAGAATTAAGTTCTTTGTTAATCATCATTGATTTGGAATGAACCAAAAGATTCACTAAGTAGTTTCAAGCAACTCTATAGATTCACAACTCATTTAGTTACTTGCACAACTCTAGATTATTTTCACAATTTCCAAAATTCACAACTTAATTCAGATATTACCCATTCTTGATTAATCTGATCTTGGTGAGTTCATCTCCGAGTCAGTCAGTCATCTTCTTCAGTGTCTCTCGAGACACAGCTGCAGGTCATCACTTTATTATACATTTATTCATATACCTCCTAACTATTTTCTGTTGTCCTTTTTTCAGATGGCTGCCACTGGCATCCTTCTATGATTTAATCATTTTGTTCCTAAATTACCACCGTGCTTATTTGAGATTTGTAGTATAATCCAACAAATACTGCTTTTCCATTATATGCTATCTGCTTGTTCCGTAGAGTTCACGGTGGGATGGTTACAATGGAGTAGTCCACAGGGCTGCAGTTCTTGTTAACAACAGTTAACAGTTCCTGATGTTTACAGTTCACAGTTACTGTTCTATAGATTTGCTAAGTATGCTTGCAGAAGAAGAATCTCAGGGTTGTATGTGGTGACGTGTATGTACTATGATAATAAATTTCACTTTGAACTTTGAACTCTGTGATACTGACTAGGTGTTGATTACATGAACTTCCTTCACTGTGCCTCTTTGTTTTGTGGTCTCCAACATCCCTTCCTAGAGAGCAGAGTATCCTCTCAAAACCTGATGAGATACTTGACATTGTGCTAGCTGCTACAGTATAATTAAAATCTGGAGTTGCTGTGGATATAATTGATGTTGCCTGTAAGAATGTACATGAAAAATGGGGTAGAGCGTTAGGAGCCACTGAAATTCAGATACTAGTAGCTGTAAATCTCCCAAAATATCTTTCCATAAAAAAGCTCTGGACAGTATGCTTTACCTCTGCTACTTCTGAATTCAGTTACTTATCCATGGCATTGATGCAAAAGTTGTTCACCCACTTGAAATAGCAAGCTGGTAACGCTGAACAATTCACTGCAGTATGGAAGAACAATAATAACATGTCTTGCCAGCAAGAACTACAATCTTTGAATGATCTTGATTCCAATTACAATGCAAATTCTCATGGAAGTCAAATGTTGTCTTCGAGAAGAATGATGAAAATAGGACAGAGTAACAAATGAGGAAGTCTTGCGAAAAGCTAGAATAAGAAGAGAGCCGATTATCGTCAGTCAGGAAACAGCAGCTGGAATTTCTGGAAATTTGGAGGAAAGAGATGTTCGAACATCTTGCAGTGATGGGAAAATCTGATGGAAGAAAGAGACATGGTCAGTGGTGTATGATATTCATGAGTTACATCAAAGGATGGACAGGCTTTGTTAGAAATCCTCAGATGAAAGACAGATGGAAGACCAGGAAAGCCCATGTCATTTGACATGGCACATGATGATGATGATGATTGGGTTCAAAAGTCTGGAAGCTATGTTACAGCTTTATAAAATTCTAGTTAGGCTGTATCTGGAGTATTGCATATAATTCTGGTTGTCCCATTATGGGAAGGATATTGAGGCTTTGGAGAGCCTTTGAAGAGGCTCACCAGGATGCTGCCTGGATTGGACATCATGTGCTAGAACAAGAGGTGGACAAATGCGAGTTGTTTTCTTTGGAGAGCAGTAGATGAGAGGAGATCTTACTAAGATTAAAATTATGAGTGGCATAGATGGAGCAGATAAACAGTATCTTTTTCTCGGATTGAATTGTCTAATACCAATAGGTATGCACTTAAGGTGGGATGGGGAAATTTCAAAGGAGATGTGGGAGGCAAGTTTTTTACATCAAGTGTTGTGGGTGCTTGGAGTGGTGCCTCAAGAAGATACATTAAGGACTTTTAAGTGAGTTAAGTAGAAGGATATGGACATTGTGTAGGTAGAAGAGATTAGTTTAGTGGGCAACTTGATTACTAAATTAATTGGTTTGGCACAACATTGTGCACCGAAAGGCCTGTTCCTGTGCTATACTGTTTTATGTTCTATATAAAACTGAGACATGTGGTTTGAATTATGTGAGTGTTGCACATAGACACTGGAGCAGAGAAGATCTTGTTTGGTATATATGATCAAAATGATGATAAAGCTCTATTCATATTTAATCTAAATGTCATTTAACTCCTAACTTCTACTTTTTAAGCCAATGGTAAGTGAGCTTTTCAAAGTATATGATAAGAAAATAACATAGGCATGAAGCCTATCCTACCTGTCCACCAAGATTTAAGCACAGGAGTAAGATTTATCACTGAGATTTAAACAGCTGCAGGAGTGGGCATTGAGGTCCTTTGAACCACCATCATACTTCAAAAATGCATGGATGATCTGCCCTCACTTATATTTTCCTACCCCATTCCCATATTGTTTAATTCCATTGTAGCCAAAAAATACAGTTATTTCAATCTTGATTATGCTCAATGGTTTAGTATCCATAAATCTCTGAGGTAGTGAGAGGCAGGATTTATGAACATTTGGAGAGGTATGATAGGATTAGGAATAGTCAGCATGGCTTTGTCAAAGGCAGGTAGTGTCTGACGAGCCTGATTGAATTTTTTGAGGATGTGACTAAACACATTAATGAAGGAAGAGCAGTAGCTGTAGTGTGTATGGATTTCAGCAAGGCATTTGACAAAGTACCCCATGCAAGGCTTATTGAGAAAGTAAGGAGGTGTGGGATCCAAGGGGACATTGCTTTGTGGATCCAGAACAGGATTGCCCACAGAAGGCAACGAGTGGTTGTAGACGGGTCATATTCTGCATGGAGGTCGGTCACCAGTGGAGTGCCTCAAGGGTCTGTTCTGGGACCCTTACTCTTCATGATTTTTATAAGTGACCTGTATGAGGAAGTGGAGGGATGGGTTAGTAAGTTTGCTGATGACACAAAGATGGGAGGTGTTGTGGATAGTGTGGAGGGCTGTCAGAGGTTACAGTGGGACATTGATAGGATGCAAAACTGGGCTGAGAAGTGGCAGATGGAGTTCAACCCAGATAACTGTGAAGTGATTCATTTTGATAGCTCAAATACGATGGCAGAATATAGTATCTTGGCAACGTGGAGGATCAGAGGGAGCTTGGAGTCTGGGTCCATAGGACACTCAAAGCACACAGGTTGACCCTGTGGTTAAGAAGGTGTATGGTGTATTGGCCTTCATCAGTCATGGAATTGAATTTAGGAGCCACAAGGTAATGTTGCAGCTATATAGGACCCTGGTCAGACCCCACATAGAGTACTGTGCACAGTTCTGGTTGCCTCACAACAGGAAGGATGTGGAAGCCATAGAAATGGTACAGAGGAGATTTACAAGGATGTTGCCTGGATTGGGGAGCATGATTTATGAGAATAGGTTGAGTGAACTCGGCCTTTTCTCCTTGGAGTGAAGGAGTTTGAGAGGTGACCTGATAGAGGTGTATAAGATGATGAGAGGCATTGATCGTGTGGATAGTCAGAGGCTTTTTCCCAGGGCTGAAATGGTTGCCACAAGAGGACACAGGTTTAATGTGCTGGGGAGCAGGTGCAGAGGGGATGTCAGGGGTAAGTTTTATACTCAGAGAGTGGTGAATGCATGGAATAGGCTGCCGGCAACAGCGGTGGAGGCGGATCCAAAAGGGTCTTTTAAGAGGCTTTTAGATAGGTACATGGAGCTTAGAAAAATAGAGGGCTATGGGTAATCCTCGTAATTTCTAAGGTAGGGAAATGTTCGGCACAACTTTGTGGGCTGAAGAGCCTGTTTTGTGCTATAAGTTTTCAATGTTTCTATGTATGAAAATACAACCCTTTCAAAAGGAGATTCTTCACTGCAACATCATGGAGGAAATTATATTCTTTCTTAATTAGGAAGCTTTTTTCCCATAATAATTACAGTAATAATTCTAATCTCTTTTAAACCATCCCTTTACAACTAGACAAATTCCAAACAGAACTAAGGGCAAAATGTCTTTGAATAAGTGTTTCTAGCATACAGGTAGAATGAACAGTGAATTATTTTGATTAATGGTTGGAGGAGGGGTGTGATTGGCAACTAGATATTCCTGGATTTCATTGCTTCAGGTGTGATAGAATCAGAGGGACAAGACAGGGAGGTGTTGCATTGCCTGTCAGAGAAAATATTACAGTGGTGCTCTGGCAGGATAGATTAGAGGGCTCATTGAGGGAAGCTATTTGGGTGGAATTGAGGAATGGGAAAGGTGTGGTAACACTTATAGGGGTGTATTATAGACCACCTAATGGGGAGCGAGAATTGGAGGAGCAAATTGTAAGGAGATAGCAGATATTTGTAGTAAGCACAGAGTTGTAATTGTGGGAGATATTAATTTTCCACACATAGACTGGGAAGCCCATACTGTAAAAGGGCTGGATGGTTTGGAGTTTGTAAAACGTGTGCAGGATTGTTTTTTGTAGCAATACATAGAGGTACCAACAAGAGAAGGGGCAGTGTAGGATCTCCTATTAGGGAATGAGATAGGTCAGGTGGTGGAGGTATGTGTTGGGGAGAACTTCGGGTCCAGTGATCACAATGCCATTAGTTTCAATATAATTATGGAGAAGGATAGGACTGGACCCAGGTTTGAGATTTTTGATTGAAGAAAGGCTAACTTTGAGGAGATGCGAAAGGATTTAGAAAGAGTGGATTGGGACAGTTTGTTTTATGGGAAGGATGTAATAGAGAAATGGAGGTCATTTAAAGGTGAAATTTTGAGGGTACAGAATCTTTATGTTCCTGTTAGGTTGAAAGGAAAGTTTAAAAGTTTGAGAGAGCCATGGTTTTCAAGGGTTATTGGAAACTTGGTTTTGAAAAAGAGAGAGATCTACAATAAATATAGGCAGCATGGAGTAAATGAGGTGCTCGAGGAATATAAAGAATGTAAAAAGAATCTTAAGAAAGAAATTAGAAAAGCTAAAAGAAGATACAAGGTTGCTTTGGCAAGTAAGGTGAAATTAAATCCAAAGGGTTTCAATAGTTATATTAATAGCAAAAGGATAGTGAGGGATAAAATTGGTCCCTTAGAGAATCAGAGTGGACAGCCATGTGTGGAGCCAAAAGAGATGGGGGAGATTTTGAACAATTTCTTTTCTTCGGTATTCACTAAGGAGAAGGATATTGAACTGTGTAAGGTAAGGGAAACAAGTAGGGTAGTTATGGAAACTATAACGATTAAAGAGGAGGAAGTACTGGTGCTTTTCAGGAATATAAAAGTGGGTAAGTCTCCAGGTCCTGACAGGATATTCCTTCGGACCTTGAGGGAAGTTAGTGTAGAAATAGCAGGGGTTCTGACAGAAATATTTCAAATGTCATTAGAAACAGGGAGGATTGGTGAATTGCTCATGTTGTTTCATTGTTTAAAAAGGGTTCTAAGAGTAAACCTGGCAATTATAGGCCTGTAAGTTTGATGTCAGTGGTGGATGAATTAATGGAAAGTATTTTTGGAGATAATATATATAATTATCTGGATAGACAGGGCCTGATTAAGAACAGTCAACATGGATTCGTGCGTGTAAGGGCATGTTTGACAAATCTTATTGAATTTTTTGAAGAGGTTACAAGGAAGGTTGATTAGGGTAAAGCAGTAGATGTTGTCTATATGGACTTCAGTAAGGCCTTTCACAAGGTTCTGAATGGAAGGTTAGTTAGGAAGGTTCAATATTTAGGTTTTAATATTGAAGTAGTAAAATGGATTCAACAGTGGCTGGATGGCAGATGCCGGAGAGTAGTGGTGGATAACTGTTTGTCAGGTTGGAGGCCAGTGACTAGTGGTGTGCCTCAGGGATCTGTACTGGGTCCAATGTTGTTTGTCATATACGTTAATGATCTGAATGATGGGGTGGTAAATTGGATTAGTAAGTATGCAGATGATACTAAGATAGGTGGTGTTGTGGATAATGAAGTAGTTTTTCAAAGCTTGCAGAGAGATTTAAGCCAGTTAGAAAATTGGGCTGAAAGATGGCAGATGGAGTTTAATGTTGATATGTGTGAGGTGCTACATTTTGGTAGTAATAATCAAAATAGGACATACATGGTAAATGGTAGGGCATTGAAGAATGCAGTAGAACAGAGTGATCTAGGAATAATGGTACATAGTTCCCTGAATGTGGAATCTCATGTGGATAGGATGGTGAAGAAAGCTTTTGATATGCTGGCCTTTATAAATCAGAGCATTGACTGTAGGAGTTGGGATGTAATGTTAAAATTGTACAAGGCATTGGTAAGGCCAAATTTGGAGCATTGTGTACAGTTCTGGTCACCGAATTATAGGAAAGATGTCAACAAAATAGAGAGAGTACAGAGAAGATTTACTAGAATGTTACCTGGGTTTCAGCACCTAAGTTACAGAGAAAGGTTGAACAAGTTAGGTCTTTATTCTTTGGAGCGTAGAAGGTTGAGGGGGGACTTGATAGAGGTATTTAAAATTATGAGGGGGATAGATAGAGTTGATGTTTATAGGCTTTTTCCATTGAGAGTAGGGGATATTCACACAAGAGGACATGAGTTGAGAGTTTAGGGACAAAAGTTTAGGGGTAACACGAGGGGGAACTTCTTTACTCTGAGAGTGGTAGCTGTGTGGAACGAGCTTCCAGTAGAAGTGGTAGAGGCCGGTTTGATATTGTCATTTAAAGTAAAATTGGATAGGTATATGGACAGGAAAGGAATGGAGGGTTATGGGCTGAGTGCAGGTCAGTGGGACTAGGTGAGAGTAAGCTTTTGGTATGGACTAGAAGGGCTGAGATGGCCTGCTTACGTGCTCTAATTGTTATATGGTTATATAGTTATTTTGAATTTCCAAGCCTGTAGTTTAAACAAGTCTTGTTGAATGAAAGTTAAAAAGGAACAGATGAGAAAATTATGCAACATACACAAAGTGCTGGAGGAACTCAGCAGGCCAGGCAGCATCAATTGAAAAGAGTACAGTTGACATTTCAGGCTGAGACCCTTCAGCAGATGGGAAAATTAACCTGTCCCAGTGGGAATTTGAATTCCTATATTCCAAATGTGTTTTTTGGCGTGTTGCTCTCCTTCATTGCCTGTAAAGTATGCTGCTGGAACTCTGACCTCTTTCAGATGAAGTAACTTCATCCATAACCTCATAATAGTTACAGATAAAGATTTCTATCTGGCCCCTTTTCACTTCAACCTTTCAGAAAGAATATGAAGCCCTCTCTTTAAAGTATCGAGTTTTGAGAATTATGTAATCTGGCCCTGCTTAAAGTGATACCATGATAATAATAATATATTATATTAATGCATCACTACAATGTCTGTAACCTCTCACTTCTACAGATGGTCAGCTGTTTTAATGTTTAGTCAATTTCATTAATAAATTGCTTTTAGGAAATATTCTGACCCAGTGGGTGACAGAGGAAAAACATATGCTATTGACAACATATATCACCCTTAGGAAACTTCTATATTAAATGTGCCATAAGTATGACTATGTGTTGTAAATATCTAGACTAATACATTAGGGAATAACTTCATCAGTTTCTTCAGAAATTAAAATTGGCTCATTCCTTTTAGTTGCTTTTGCACATTTTAATACTTGCTTGCATCAGACACAGGGGTGCTCTCTACAGTTATCTGATGAGGTAATCGTAGCCTTTGACCAGAAGCAGATATTGTCAGGTGGTGCCCAACCTTCATAGAGTGTTTCAGCCCTTAACTGGCATGTCAGCAATGGTAACCAAGTTACAGCCCATCTGCTCCTGACCTCCAGTTCAAATTCTCTTACCTGCTCCATATCCAGAAAGAGGCTCTTCCTGCTTTCTCCCCCATCCTGCGAGCTGCTTGGTTCTTGCTCTTTTCATTAAGGCTCAGCGCAGACAGCAACATGCATGATGACCTGCTGGAGCCTTCTGCAGCTAATCTCCATGGGAAATAGCTATACCTCCTTTGTCCCTGCACTCCTGGACTGAGGACTGGTAATTCAGGGCCTTCCTCTCGCAGCCAGAGCAGCCTTGGTAGAAGACCATGTTGGTACAACCATGTCTTAAGTTTACCAGGGAGTCTGGTTTTGTTGATCTTCTTCAACAACACTTCAGTCTGCTTTACAGTGTCAGTGATTTAAAGCAGACTGAAGAGTCTGTATTAAACCATTTTCCATGACACTTTGCTGGGTTGACCGCTATGGATGGAATGATTTCTCCCTGTGCTTGAAGACTGAACTTACAAGTAACCTTGCTCTTTTTGATCATCATGCATCTAGACCTCCTGGCCTTGAAGATCATCCTAGCTCAAGTAGCTATGTTGTCCAGGGTTTCCAATATCCACCTTGCTTGGACATGGGTTACCATGGTTACTGTGATGTCATCCATGAACCCCATGAATACAGGTTGCCGGATGTTGGGCTCCAACACTGGGCTTCAGGTTATGTCTGCTGCTGCTGATAATGAGGAGGTTCATACAAACAAGTGGGAGAGATTGTACAGCCGAGTCCCTTTTTGGAGGGCTTGCCAACTGGTTGTAAAGTGGGCTGAAGCTTGAATCCTCCTAGATGGCTAGTGACCATGTCTCACGTTAATGATGGGATATGGTAGTGGTCCAGGCCAGCCTGGATGAGGACGTGTGGAATTGATCTGTAGGCGTAGACTAGGTCTAACCAGATGACTGTTAAGTCACCTTTCTTCTGTCTGGCCTTGTGGATCAATAGGCTGATTATTGAGGTGTGTTCAAGGCATCCAGAAAGACCTTTCTGGATGGATGTGTTGATATAGTGGTTCTCCATTAATTAAGAGGTCTGCCTTCTCACATTTTCTGAGAAGAATACCTTGCATTCCATGCTAAGGTGGGAGTTTGTCCTAAACTGGGTGATTATGGAGGAATCCTTGGGAATAAAGCATCCTTCAGCCATTTTCCAGCTTGGTGGGATAGAGTCTTTGGTCCAAATCTTCCTCATTATCTTTCACAACCTCCAGAGGAGTTTGGGCATGTCTTATACACACTGTAGGGTATACCACTTGGTCCTGGCACTGCAGATGACTTTACTCTCTTGATGGTATCCTAAACTTCCAGCCACGTGGGTTCTGCCATGTTCAGCTCAGTTGCTGCAATTATTGGTTGAGGGAATTTTGGATTGAATTCTAGTCCCTGATTCCTACAGGGATCGCTGTATGATTTCTGCAGAAATTCTTCCACCTCTTGTTTTGAGCTGGTTAGGGTGCCATACTTTCGCTGATTAGGAAGACCCCCAGTGAACCTAAATGGGTCTTTAACAAACTGTGCTCTACTCTCTTTCTTCCTTCTTCGTTTTTGCAGCTGCTCCAGTCTCCTGAGTTTGCACAGCCATTCACGCAGTTTGCTGATCAGATCTTTGACACCTTTTTCAACAGCTGAACCATTTTTGAATTGTTTGTTCAATTCTTCTGTCTCAGGTGCCGAATCTCCCTTTCCCTCCTGTTTGGTTGCCTTGATGGAAATCGCTCTTAAGCAAATTTGAACACAATGGCTGCAAGGGAGGCAGTTTTCCTGTACACAGGTCCTGCCAATGTAGCTTTCAAGATGCAATCCAGGTCATCATTGAACTGTTTCTCAGTTACATTATCTGCTGATCTAGGCCATCTGATCCTCTCTTTCCTTGATGGAAGTGAGGGGGCACTCACTTGGTCTCTTCTTTGGCACTGGGACAGCTCAGGTACAGGGAGATCTTCAGGTTTTTGAGCTACCAGAGCTCTCCATAGTCTCACTGGATGTAGAGACCATGCATTATCTATTCATTGAAGGAGAACACATATTGACAATCTTCTCAGAAATTAATTCATCTATGAAGTAGGTTCCAATTCTTTTGTTCTTCAATTTGTTTTCATCAGTGCCAATTGATAGTTAAAACAGTAGTTGTTTTAGTTGTTCTGTGCTTCATTGCTGACAGTAGAATTTACTGATGTCTCAGTAATTTGATTAGGTATTAGAGATGGATAATAGTGATATATTCAGGCTTCAGACTGTGCAGTACCTCATGGTCAGAGAGTCATAGAGTTCACTGGAACTGTGGTGTACAAAGGCTGTTGAAAATCTAGTCGAGAAGAAAAGATTACGAAACATTCAAAAAACTGGGTAATGATAAAGATCCAGATCCAGTGGATTGAAAAGCTTGAGCATATAGACATTAAGAAAGAGGAAAGAGAAAATTGGATAGGTATATGGACAGGAAAGGACTGGAGGGTTATGGGCTAAGTGCAGGTCGGTGGGACTAGGTGAGAGTAAGCGTTTGGCACGGACTAGAAGGGCCGAGATGGACTGTTTCCCTGCTGTAATTGTTATATGGTTATATAGGATGTGCTAGAGCTTTTGGAAAGCATCAAGTTGGATAAGTCTCTGGGACCAGACGAAATGTACCTCAGGCTACTGTGGGAAGTGAGGGAGGAGATTGCTGAGCCTCTGGCAATGATCTTTGCATCATCAATGGGTACGGGGAGGTTCCAGAGGATTGGACGGTTGCAGATGTTGTTCCCTTATTCAAGAAAGGGAGTAGAGATAGCCCAGGAAATTATAGTCCAGTGAGTCTTACTTCAGTGGTTGGTAAGTTGATGGAGGAGATCCTGAGAGGCAGGATTTATGAACATTTGGAGATACATAATATGATTAGGAATAGTCAGCATGGCTTTGTCAAAGGCAGGTTGTGCTTTATGAGCCTGATTGAATTTTTTGAGGATGTGATTAAACACGTAGGTAGAGCAGTAGATGTAGTGTATATGAATTTCAGCAAGGCATTCAATAAGGTACCCCATGCAAGGCTTATTGAGAAAGGAAGGAGGCATGGGATCCAAGTTGATCTTGCTTTGTGGATCTAGAATGGGCTTGTCCACAGAAGGCAAAGAGTGGTTGTAGATGGGTCATATTCTACATATAACCATATAAACCATATAACAATTACAGCACGGAAACAGGCCAACTCAGCCCTTCTAGTCCATACCAAACACTTACTCTCACCTAGTCCCAGCGACCTGCACTTAGCCCATAACCCTCCATTCCTTTCCTGTCCATATACCTATCCAATTTCACTTTAAATGACAATATCAAACCTGCCTCTACCACTTCTACTGGAAGCTTGTTCCACACAACTACCGCTCTCTGAGTAAAGAAGTTCCCCCTCATGTTACCCCTAAACTTTTGCCCCTTAACTCTCAACTCTTGTCCTCTTGTGTGAATATCCCATACTCTCAATGGAAAAAGCCTATAAACATAAACTCTATCTATCCCCCTCATAATTTTAAATACCTCTATCAAGTCCCCCCTCAACGTTCTACGCTCCAAAGAATAAAGACCTAACTTGTTCAACCTTTCTCTGTAACTTAGGTGCTGAAACCCAGGTAACATTCTAGTAAATTTTTCCTGTACTCTCTCTATTTTGTTGAAATCTTTCCTATAATTCAGTGACCATAACTGTACACAATACTCCAAATTTGGCCTTACCAATGCCTTGTACAATTTTAGCAATACATCCCAACTCCTATAGTCAATCCTCTGATTTATAAAGGCCAGCATACCAAAAGCTTTCTTCACCACCCTATCCACATGAGATTCCACATTCAGGGAACTATGCACCATTATTCCTAGATCACTCTGTTTTACTGCATTCCTCAATGCCATACCATCTACCATGTATGTCCTATTTTGATTATTCCTACCAAAATGTAGCACCTCACACTTATCAGCATTAAACTCCATCTGCCATCTTTCAGCCCACTCTTCTACCTGGCCTAAATCTCTCTGCAAGCTTTGAAAAACTACTTAATTATCCACAACACCACCCATCTTAGTATCATCTGCATACTTACTAATCCAATTTACCACCCCATCATCCAGATCATTAATGTATATGACAAACAACATTGGACCCAGTACAGATCCCTGAGGCACACCACTAGTCACTGGCCTCCAACCTGACAAACAGTTATCCACCACTACTCTCTGGCATCTGCCATCCAGCCACTGTTGAATCCATTTTACTACTTCAATATTAAAACCTAAATATTGAACCTTCCTAACTAACCTTCCATTCAGAACCTTGTGAAAGGCCTTACTGAAGTCCATATAGACAACATCCACTGCTTTACCCTAATCAACCTTCCTTGTAACCTCTTCAAAAAATTCAATAAGATTTGTCAAACATGACCTACCACGCACAAATCCATGTTGACTGTTCCTAATCAGACCCTGTCTATCCAGATCATTATATATACCATCTCTAAGAATACTTTCCATTAATTTACCCACCACTGACGTCAAACTTACAGGCCTATAATTGCTAGGTTTACTCTTAGAACCCTTTTTAAACAATGGAACAACATGAGCAATACACCAATCCTCTGGCACCATCCCCGTTTCTAATGACATTTGAAATATTTCTGTCAGAGCCCCTGCTATTTCTACACTAACCTCCCTCAAGGTCTGAGGGAATATCCTGTCAGGACCCGGAGACTTATCCACTTTTATGTTCCTTAAAAGTGCCAGTACTTCCTCTTCTTTAATCATCATAGTTTCCATAACTTCCATACTTGTTTCCCTTACCTTACACAATTCAATATCCTTTTCCTTAGTGAATACCAAAGAAAAATTGTTCAAAATCTCCCCCATTTCTTTGGACTCCATACATAACTGTCCACTCTGATTCTCTAAGGGACCAATTTTATCCCTCAGTATCCTTTTGCTATTAATATAACTGTAGAAACCCTTTGGATTTATTTTCATCTTACTTGCCAAAGCAACCTCGTATCTTCTTTTAGCTTTTCTAATTTCTTTCATAAGATTATTTTAACATTCTTTATATTCCATGAGCACCTCACCATGCTGCCTATATTCATTGTAGATATCTCTCTTTTATCGAACCAAGTTTCCAAAATCCCTTGAAACCCATGGCTCTCTCAAACTTTTAACCTTTCCTTTAAACCTAACAGGAACATAAAGATTCTGTACATGGAGGTCGGTCACCAGTGGTGTGCCTCAGGGATCTGTTCTGGGACCCCCTTCTCCTTGTGATTTTTATAAATGACCTGGATGAGAAAGTGGAGGGATGGATTAGTAAATTTGCTGATGACACAAACGTTGGGAGTGTTGTGGATAGTGTGGAGGGCTGTCAGAGGTTACGGGGGACATTGACAAGATGCAAAACTGGGCTGAGAAGTGGCAGATGGAGTTCAACCCAGATAAGTGTGGGGTGGTTATTTTGGTAGGTCAACTATGATGGCAGAATATAGTATTAATAGACAAAAGACAATAGACAATAGGTGCAGAAGTAGACCATTCGGCCCTTCGAGCCTGCACCGCCATTTTGAGATCATGGCTGATCAATTCCTATCAATACCCAGTTCCTGCCTTGTCCCCATATCCCTTGATTCCCCTATCCATAAGATACCTATCTAGCTCCTTCTTGAAAGCATCCAGAGAATTGGCCTCCACTACCTTCCGAGGCAGTGCATTCCAGACCCCCGCAACTCTCTGGGAGAAGAAGTTTTTCCTTAACTCTGTCCTAAATGACCTACCCCTTATTCTCAAACCATGCCCTCTGGTACTGGACTCTCCCAGCATCTGGAACATATTTCCTGCCTCTATCTTGTCCAATCCCTTAATAATCTTATATGTTTCAATCAGATCCCCTCTCAATCTCCTTAATTCCAGCATGTACAAGCCCAGTCTCTCTAACCTCTCTGCGTAAGACAGTCCAGACATCCCAGGAATTAACCTCGTGAATCTACGCTGCACTTCCTCTACAGCCAGGATGTCCTTCCTTAACCCTGGAGACCAAAACTGTACACAATACTCCAGGTGTGGTCTCACCAGGGCTCTGTACAGATGCAAGAGGATTTCCTTGCTCTTGTACTCAATTCCCTTTGTAATAAAGGCCAACATTCCATTAGCCTTCTTCACTGCCTGCTGCACTTGCTCATTCACCTTCAGTGACTGATGAACAAGGACTCCGAGATCTCTTTGTATTACTCCCTTACCCAACTCTATACCGTTCAGATAATAATCTGCCTTCCTGTTCTTACTCCCAAAGTGGATAACCTCACACATATTCACATTAAACGCCATCTGCCAAGTATCTGCCCACTCACCCAGCCTATCCAAATCATCCTGAATTCTCCTAACATCCTCATCACATGTCACACTGCCACCCAGCTTAGTATCATCAGCAAATTTGCTGATGTTATTTTCTATGCCTTCATCCAAATCGTTAACATAAATGGTAAACAGCTGTGGTCCCAATACCGAGCCCTGTGGTACCCCACTAGTCACCACCTGCCATTCCGAGAAACACCCATTCACCGCTACCCTTTGCTTTCTATCTGCCAACCAGTTTTCTATCCATGTCAATGCCTTCCCCCCGATGCCCTGAGCTTTGATTTTACCCACCAATCTTCTATGTGGGACCTTATCAAATGCCTTCTGAAAATCGAGGTACACTACATCCACTGGATCTCCCCCGTCTAACTTCCTGGTTACATCCTCGAAAAACTCCAACAGATTAGTCAAGCATGATTTACCCTTGGTAAATCCATGCTGGCTCGGCCCAATCCTATCACTGCTATCTAGATAAGCCACTATTTCATCCTTAATAATGGACTCTAGCATCTTCCCCACCACCGATGTCAGGCTGACAGGTCAATAGTTCTCTGTTTTCTCCCTCCCTCCTTTCTTAAAAAGTGGGATAACATTAGCCATTCTCCAATCCTCAGGAACTGATCCTGAATCTAAGGAACATTGGAAAATGATTACCAATGCATCTGCAATTTCCAGGGCCACCTCCTTTAATACCC
The DNA here is from genome assembly GCF_048418815.1 of Hemitrygon akajei. Classification (NCBI taxonomy): domain Eukaryota; kingdom Metazoa; phylum Chordata; class Chondrichthyes; order Myliobatiformes; family Dasyatidae; genus Hemitrygon; species Hemitrygon akajei. The sequence continues at coordinate 95,690,777 of NC_133136.1, forward strand.
TAGGGTGCAGACCATCTGGACCTGGGGATTTGTCAGCCTTCAGTCCCATTAGTCTTCTCATCACTGTTTCCTTCCGAATGTCAATCTGTTTCTTTTCCTCTGTTACCCTATGTCCTTGGCCCATCCATACATCTGGGAGATTGCTTGTGTCTTCCTTAGTGAAAACAGATCTAAAGTACTCATTAAATTCTTCTGCCATTTCTCTGTTTCCCATAACAATTTCACCCAATTCATTCTTCAAGGGCCCAACGTTGTTCTTAACTATCTTCTTTCTCTTCACATACCTAAAAAAGCTTTTGCTATCTTCCTTTATATTCCTGGCTAGCTTGCGTTCATATATCATTTTTTCTCCCCCTATTGTCTTTTTAGTTAAGTTCTGTTGTTCCTTAAACACTTCCCAGTCATCTGTCCTCCCACTCACCTTAGCTCTGTTATATTTCCTTTTTTTTAATGCTATGCAATCTCTGACTTCCTTTGTCAACCACTGTGGCCCCTTTTCGCCCTTTGAATCCTTCCTTCTCTGGGGGATGAACTGATTTTGCACCTTGTGCATTATTCCCAAGAATACCTGCCATTGCTGTTCCACTGTCTTTTCTGCTAGGCTATCCTTCCAGTCAACTTTGGCCAGCTCCTCCCTCATGGCTCCATAGTTTCCCCTGTTCATCTGCAACACTGATACCTCCGAGCTGCCCTTATCCTTCTCAAATTGCAGATAAAAGCTTATCATATTGTGATCACTACCTCCTAATGGCTCCTTTACTGCGAGATCGCTTATCAAATCCTGTTCATTACATAACACTAAATCCAGAATAGTCTTGTCCCTGGTCAGCTCTCGAACAAGCTGTTCCAAGAATGCATCCTGTAGGCACTCTACAAACTCCCTATCCTGTGGTCCAGCACCAACCTGATTCTCCCAGTTCACCTGCATGTTGAAATCCCCCATAACTACTGTGACATTACCTTTGCCACATGCCAATGTTAACTCCCTATTCAACTTGCACCCAATATCCATGCTACTGTTTGGTGGCCTGTAGACAACACCCATTTGGGTCCTTTTCCCTTACTGTTTCTCAGTTCTATCCACACAGACTCTACTTCTCCTGACCCTATGTCCCCACTTGCAAAGGACTGAATCTCATTCCTCACCAACAGGGCCACCCCACCCCCTCTGCCCACATTTCTGTCCCTACGATAGCACGTATACCCTTGTACATTCATTTCCCAGGTCTGATCTCCCTGCAGCCATGTCTCCGTTATCCCAACAACATCATAGTTACCCATTCGCACCTGGGCTTCAAGCTCATCCGCCTTATTTCTGACACTTCGTGCATTCAGATATAGAATTTTTAGCCCATTTCTCCTCTCTCTGTTTGAATCGCTGCCTATTGTGCTTAACCCAGCTCCCCGAACTCCCATCGGGCTATACGCCCCTAGAATTTTGTTGTCCTTCCTAAATTTACTTATTCTTTTAACACATTTAACTCCATGTTCCGTCAGACCATCCCTCGGTACATGAGTCCTCCTTATCACTTGTTCCGCCCCACCTTCCTCTACTACACACTTAATATTCCGGAACCGTGTAGTCCTCACCTGTCCTTTATTCTTCCTCTCACTGTCCTTTCTCACATTCTGGATCCCCGCCCCCTGCAAATTTAGTTTAAACCCCCCCAAGAAGCACTAACAAACTTCCCTGCAAGAATGTTCGTACCGCTCCAGTTCAGGTATAAACCGTCCCTTCGGAACAGATCCCACCTTCCCTGGAACAAAGCCCAATTATCTACAAACCTGAAGCCCTCCCTCCTGCACCATCCTCTCAGCCACGTATTAGTCTTTATAATCCTTCTGTTCCTTGCCTCACTCGCATGTGGCACAGGTAGCAATCCTGAGATTGTTACCCTGGAGGTCCTGCTCTTCAGCTTCGCACCTAACTCCCTGAACTCCCTACGCAGGACCCCCTCACTCATCCTACCCACGTCGTTCCACCACAAAATCTGGATTCTTGCCCTCCCTCTCCAGAATAACCTGCACCCGATCTGAGATGTCTTGGGCCCCAGCACCAGGGAAGCAACATACCATCCGAGACTCCCGATCTTCCCCACAAAATCTCCTATCCGCCCCCCTGACTATAGAATCCCCTATCAATACCGCTCTCTTCTCTTCCCTCCTCCCCTTCCTAGTCAAGGGTCAAACCTCAGTGCCAGAGACAGGACCACTGCAGCTTGTTCCTGGTAGGTCATCCCCACCAACAGTAACCAAAACGGTATACTTATTTTTGATAGGAACGGCCACAGGGGTGCTCTTCTCTCTCTGTCTGTTCCCCCTGCCTCTCTTGACTGTCACCCATTTGCCTACCTCCTGTCTTTTTGGTGTGACTACCTCCCGATAACTCTTATCTATCTCTGCCTCTGCCTCCCGAATGATCCGTAGTTCATCCAGAAGTAGACCATTCGGCCCTTCGAGCCTGCACCGCCATTCTGAGATCATGGCTGATCATCTACTATCAATACCCGGTTCCTGCCTTGTCCCCATATCCCTTGATTCCCCTATCCATAAGATACCTATCTAGCTCCCTCTTGAAAGCATCCAGAGAATTGGCCTCCATTGCCTTCTGAGGCAGTGCATACCACACCCCCACAACTCTCTGGGAGAAGAAGTTTTTCCTTAACTCTGTCCTAAATGACCTACCCCTTATTCTCAAACCATGCCCTCTGGTACTGGACTCTCCCAGCATCTGGAACATATTTCCTGCCTCTATCTTCTCCAATCCCTTAATAATCTTATATGTTGCAATCAGATCCCCTCTCAATCTCCTTAATTCCAGCGTGTACAAGCCCAGTCTCTCTAACCTCTCTGCATAAGACAGTCCGGACATCCCAGGAATTAACCTTGTGAATCTACGCTGCACTTCCTCTACAGCCAGGATGTCCTTCCTTAACCCTGGAGACCAAAACTGTACACAATACTCCAGGTGTGGTCTCACCAGGGCCCTGTACAAATGCAAAAGGATTTCCTTGCTCTTGTACTCAATTCCCTTTGTAATAAAGGCCAACATTCCATTAGCCTTCTTTATTGCCTGCTGCACTTGCTCATTCACCTTCAGTGACTGATGAACAAGGGCTCCTAGATCTCTTTGTATTTCTCCCTTACCTAACTCTACACCGTTCAGATAATAATCTGCCTTCCTGTTCTTACTCCCAAAGTGGAAAACCTCACACTTATTCACATTAAACATCATCTGCCAAGTATCTGCCCACTCACTCAGCCTATCCAAGTCACCCTGAATTCTCCTAACATCCTCATCACATGTCACACTGCCACCCAACTTAGTATCATCAGCAAACTTGCTGATGTTATTCTCAATGCCTTCATCTAAATCATTGATGTAAATCGTAAATAGCTGTGGTCCCAATACCGAGCCCTGTGGCACCCCACTAGTCACCACCTGCCATTCAAGATTAATGGTAAAACTCTTGGTAGTGTGTAGGATCAGAGGGATCTTGGGGTCTGAATGCATAGGACACTCAAAGCTGCTGCGCGGGTTGACTCTGTGGTTAAGGCATATGGTGCATTGGCCTTCATCAACCATGGATAGATACATAGATAGATAGATACTTTATTCATCCCCATGGGGAAATTCAACATTTTTTCCAATGTCCCATACACTTATTGTAGCAAAACTAATTACATACAATACTTAACTCAGTAAAAATATGATATGCATCTAAAATCACCCTCTCAAAAAGCATTAATAATAGCTTTTAAAAAGTTCTTAAGTAGTTTACTTAAATACATTGAGTCCTAACCCCGGCACTTAACATTTCTTACTCCTGGCGGTTGAATTGTAAAGCTGAATGGCATTGGGGAGTATTGATCTCTTCATCCTGTCTGAGGAGCATTGCATCGATAGCAACCTGTTGCTGAAACTGCTTCTCTGTCTCTGGATGGTGCTATGTAGAGGATGTTCAGGGTTTTCCATAATTGACCGTAGCCTACTCAGCGCCCTTCGCTCTGCTACCGATGTTATACTCTCCAGTACTTTGCCCACGACAGAGCCCGCCTTCCTTACCAGCTTATTAAGATGTGAGGCATCCCTCTTCTTAATGCTGCCTCCCCAACACGCCACCACAAAGAAGAGGGCGCTCTCCACAACTGACCTATAGAACATCTTCAGCATCTCACTACAAACATTGAATGACGCCAACCTTCTAAGGAAGTACAGTCGACTCTGTGCCATCCTGCACGAGGCCTCTGTGTTGGCAGTCCAGTCTAGCTTCTCGGCTAACTGTACTCCCAGATACTTGTAGGTCTTAACCTGCTCCACACATTCTCCATTAATGATCACTGGCTCCATATGAGGCCTAGATCTCCTAAAGTCCACCACCATCTCCTTGGTCTTGGTGATATTGAGACGCAGGTAGTTTGAGTTGCACCATATCACAAAGTCCTGTATCAGTTTCCTATACTCTTCCTCCTGTCCATTCCTGGCACACCTCACTATGGCCGTGTCATCAGCGAACTTCTGCACATGGCAGGACTCCGAGTTATATTGGAAGTCTGATGTGTACAGGGTGAACAGGACCGGAGAGAGCACGGTCCCCTGCGGCGCTCCTGTGCTGCTGACCACCGTGTCAGACCTACAGTCTCCCAACCGCACATACTGAGGTCTATCTGTCAAGTAGTCCACTATCCAATCCACCATGTGAGAGTCTACTCCCATCTCCGTTAGTTTGTGCCTTAAGATCTTGGGCTGGATGGTGTTAAAGGCACTAGAGAAGTCCAGGAATGTAATCCTCATTGATTGAGTTTAAGAGCCAAGAGTTAATGTTGCAGCTAAATAGGACCCTGATCAGACCCCACTTGGCGTACTGTGCTCAGTTCTGGTTACCTCAATACAGGAAGGGTGTGGAAACTATAGAAAGGATGCAGAGGAGATTTACAAAGATGTTTCTTGGATTGGGGAGCATGCTATATGAGAATAGTTTGAGTGAACTTCACCTTTTCTCCTTGGAGCGATGGAGGATGAGAGGTGACCTGATAGAGGTGTACAAGATAATGAGAGGCATTGATCATATGGATAGTCAGAGGCTTTTTCACAGGGCTGAAATGGCTAGCACAAGTGGGCACAGTTTTAAGGTGCTTGTAAGTAGGTACAGAGGAGATGTCAGGCGTAAGTTTTTTACTCAGAGAGTGGTGAGTACGTGGAATGGGCTGTTGGCGACGATGGTGGAGTCAACATGATGAGTTGCAACACAAAAGGGTTTGACAAAATCAAAAAGGGTGAATACAGGACTGAAGGTGTTATATTTGATTGTGCGTGGTGTATGGAATGAGGTAGATGAACAGTTACAGATTGGCAGGTATGATGTTGTAGGCATCACTGAATCATGGCTGAAAGAAGATTATAGTGTGAGTTTAATGTTCAAGGATACACATTGTATCAAAAGGACAAACAGGAAGGCAGAGGGGGTAGCGTTGCTCTGTTGGTAAAAAATGAAGTCAAGTGGTTAGAAACAGACAACATAGGGTCGGAAGATATTGAATCATTGTGAATAGAGCTAATGAATTGCAAGGGTAAAAAAGATCCTGATGGTAGTTGTATATGGACCACCAAAGAGAAGTAAGGATGTGGTCTACAAATTACAATATGAAAGAGAAAATGCATGTCAAAAGGGCAATGTTACAATAGTCATGGGGAATTTCAATATGCAGGTAGATTGGGAAAATCAGGTTGGTGCTGGATTCCAAGAGGGGAAATTTCTAGAGCGGCTTGTGGTTGAGCCCATTAGGGGATCAGCTATTCTGGATTAGGTGTTGTGCAGTGAACCAGAATTGATTAGTGAACTTAAGGTAAAAGAACCCTTAGGGGCAGTGACATAATATAATCAAATTCAACTCTGAAATTTGAGAAGGAGAAGCTGAAGTCAGATGTATCAGTATTACAGTGGAGTAAAAGGAATTACAGAGGCAGGAGAGAAGAGTTGGCCAGAATTGACTGGAAAATAACACTGGCAGGGATGATGACAGAGTAGCAATGGCTGGAATTTCTGGAAACAATTCGGAAAGCACAGGATATATACATCTCAAAGAGGAAGTATTCTAAAGGCAAGAGAACATAATGGTGGTTAACATAAGAAGTCAAAGCCAAAATTAAAGCTATAATAGGGCAAAAATTTGTGGGAAGTTTGTGGATTGGGAAGCTTTTAAAAACCAACAGATGACAACTAAAAAAGTAATTAAGAAGATAAAGATGGAGCACAAAAGTAAGCTAGTCTATAATATTAAAGAGGATACCAGAGGTTCCTTCAGAATCATAGAGTGTTGATCTGGTCTGCTTGAAAGTAATGCTGGAGAGGTAATAAAGGGGGACAAGGAAATGGCAGAAGAACTGAGTAAGTATTTTGCATCAGTCTTTACTGTGGAAGACACCATCAGTATGGTGTCAGGGGTCATGAAGTGTATGAAGTACCATTACTAGAGAGAAAACTGTTGATAAAGTGAAAGGTCTGAAGGTAGATAAGTCAACTGGACCAGATTATGTACACCCCAGGGTTCTGAAAGAGGTTGTGGAAGCATTAGTAATGATCTTTCAGGAATTACTAGATTCTGGAATGATTCTGTAAGACTGGAAAATTGCAAATGTCACTGCATTCTTCAAGAAGGGAGTAAAGCGGAAGGAAGGAAACTGTAGACCAGTTAGTCTGACCTCAGTGTTTGGTGTGGTAACTTCTACTTTACAAAAAGGCCACTTGACAACTTGATGGCCAAAAGAGCATCTTTATCTGGGACGGCAAATGATATTTACAATACAGAGGCTTCCAGGTACCTCGTGCGGCCTGGGTGGAGGAACTATATACACTGCATACTGGGAGTAAAAAGAGCGGAAGTAAAGACCCCGCCAACCCCAGATCCCGCCTCTTGCTACCAACAGCTTTCCGATTAGTATTAACTTACTTTTAATAATACTCACATTACAACAGCTGGGAATATGTCGGAGTCAGTAATTAAGGATGAGTTCTCAGGATACTTGGATGATAAAATAGGCCGTAGTCAATGGTTTCCTCAAGGGAAAATCTTGCCTGACAAACCTGTTGGAATTCTTTGAAGAAACAACAAGTAGGATAGACAAAGGAGAATCAGTTGAAGTTGTGTACTTAGATTCTCAGAAGGCCCTTCACAAGGTGCCACACATGAGGCTGCTTAACAACTATGAGTCCATGGTATTACAGGAAAGATTCTAGCATGGATAAAGCAGTGGCTGACTGTCAGGAAGCAAAGAGTGGAAATTAAGGGAATCTTTTCTGGTTGGCTGCCAGTGACAAGTGGTGTCCCACAGAGGTTTGTGTTGGGACCAATTCTTTTTACGTTATATTCAGATTCAGATTCAGTTTATTGTCATTTAGAAACCACAAATGCAATGCAGTTAAAAAATAAGACAACGTTCCTCCGGAATGATATCACAAAAACACATGACAAAACAGACTACACTAGAAAATCCACATAACATTTGGCAATCCCCAATCCAGAGTCCGGAGAGGCTGCTGCGTATTAATATCACGCTACCATCTTAGCGCGTTCCCCAGAAAGGAGCTCCAAAACCACCAGACAAACAAGATCAAAAACTAAAGCTACAAGACCTGCACAAAACCACATTGTTACAACATATAGTTACAACAGTGCAAACAATAGCATAATTGATTAAAAAAAACAGACTATGGGCACAGTAAAAATAGTCCAAAGATGTTAAAGGACTATAAGTTCAAAAGAAATCACAACACAGTTTCCACAAGTCCCCAGGGTCCTGACAGACTCGCCATCCCACGCAACAGAAGGGAATACCCCCGCTATGGACTTCCACGGTGCCACCCGACTCAGCCTCGCAGACACAGCGCACAACAAAAGCTCCATCGAACCCAGCCTCGCAGACGCAGCACACACCGAAAGCGACCTGACCGCAGCGGACTCCGAGTCCGTCGAACCTCCGAGCCGGCGACCATCCCCTCCGGCACAGCTTCTCCGAGCACCATCCTCTGCCGAGCGTATTAAGATGGCCCCGCCGACGGCCATCGGCAATGCAACCCTGAGGACTGGGGGCCTGTTCTTCCCAGCAGAGTCCCGGACCTCACAGCAGCAGCAGCAATGAAGAAGGTCTTCCTGGAGATTTCCCGATGTTCCTCCGTGCTCCCACGTCCATTTTCAATCGATTATGAATGCGCACGGCACCCCACTTCACAAATAACAGATAATCAGCTCCGGAGTGGCCGCTGCAAGCTGCGTCATGCCGCCATCTTGAAAATGATTTGGATAATGGAATTGATTACTTTGTTGCAATGTTTGCAGACAATATGAAGATGAGTGGAGGGGCAATTAGTTTTGAAGAAATAAAGAGGTTACAGAAGGATTTAGACAGATTTGGAGAATGGGTAAAGAAATGGCAGATAGAATACAATGCTGGGAAGTGTATGGTTATGCACTTTGGTAGAAGAAATGAAAGAGCTGACTGTTTTCTAAATGGAGAGAAAATACAAAAACTGAGATGCTAAAGGGACTTGGGAGTCCTTGGGTAGGATTCCCTGAAGGTTAATTTGTAGGTTGAGTCTGTGGTGAGGAAGAGAAATGCAATGTTATCATTAATTTCAAGAGGACTAGAATATAAAAGCAAGGATGTAATGTTGAGACTTTATAAAGCACTGGTGAGGCCTCACCAGTACAGTATTGGAGTACAGTATTGTGAGCAGGTTTAGGCCCCTTATCATAGAAAGGATGCACTGAAACTGGAGAGGGTTCAAAGGAGGTTCAAAAAATGATTCCGGATCCTTTACAGGCTTGGCATTCATTCAGAAGAATGAAGGTTGATCTCATTGAAACCTATCGAATGGTGAAAGGTCTTGATAGAGTGGATATGGAGTCTAAGACCAGAGAACACAGCCTCAGAGTAGAGGTGTGTCTGTTTAGAACGGAGATTAGGGGGGATTTCTTTAGCCAGAGGTTGGAGAATTTGGGGAATTCTTTGCTATAGGCAGCTGTGAAGGGAAAATCTTTATGTATATTTAAGGAAGAGGTTGACTTATTGATTGGTCAGGGCATGAAGGGATATGCGGAGAAACCAAGATTCTGGGGCTGAGAGGAAAATTGGATCAGCCGTGGTGGAGCAGGTTCGAAGGGCCAAATGGCCTAATTCTGCTCCAGTGTCTTGTGATCTTATGGAAAACCAAGGCTCCCTAGACTGTTATCCTTGCCTTTCATTCTTATAGGCATTGTGATCACTAGTTGCAAAGTGTTCCTCTACATAAATTTCTGTCAGCTGTCCTGTCTCATTCCCTAGTAAGAGATCTAGTATCGCATGCTCTCTCACTGGAACCTCTATGTACTGATCAAGGAAACTTTCCTGAGCATATTTGACAAACCCGATCCCATCCAGCCCTTTTACAGGATGGGATTCGCAGTCAATACGTGGACAATTGAAATCACTTATTATCACAACCTTAAGTTTCTTGCAACAGTTTGTGAGCTCTCTACAGATTTGCTCATCTAAATCCCACAGATTGTTGGATGGTCTATAATGTAATCCCATTAATGTGGTCATACCTTTCTTATTCCTCAGTTCTACCCATAAAGCCTACTAGACATGCTCTCCAGTCTGTGCTTACTGCGCACTGCCATGGCATTTTCCCTAACTAGTATTGCCGTCCCTCTCTTTTTAATCCTTCCTGTTCAGTTGTGTCTAAAATAAAGAAACCCCAGAACATTAAGCTGCTGGTCCTACACCTTCTGCAAACAAGTCTTGTTAATGGCTACAATATCAATACTGTGATATATTGACATTTTCACAATTAAAAGATTTCTCTGGATTTGTCACATTTCTCTGGAAGGTGGCAAATGTTACTCCTTTGTTCAAGTACAGCAGTAGGAATAATCCTGGGAATTATAGACTAGTGAGTACTTCAGTGATGGGCAAAGTATTGGAGAGGATTCTTAGAGACAGGATTTATGAATATTTGGAGAAATATAGTCTGATTAGGGATGGTCAGCATGGCTTTGTAACGGGGAGGTCATGCCTCACAAGCTTGATTGAATTGTTTGAGGATGTAACAAAACATATTGATGAAGGTAGAACAGTGGATGTGGTGTACATGGATTTTAGTAAGATGCTTGTTAAGATGGTTGCCTTATTCACAAAGTCAAGAGGCTTGGGATCCAAGGAAAATTGACTGTATGGTTACAGAATTTGTTTGCCCAAAGAAAGGAGATGGTGTTGGTAGAAGGAGAGTATTCTGCATGGAGATCAGTGACAAGTGGTGTTCTGCAGGGATCTGTTCTGGGAACCCTGCTCTTTGTGAGTTTTACAAATGACTTGAATGAGTAAGTGGAAGGATGGGTTAGTAAGTTTGCAGACAATATGAAAGTTGGTTGTCGATAGAGTGGAGGGTTGTCATATATCACACACAGCACATAAAACAAAGTATTACCACAAATCAGTTTTTTTTGTTTTATGTGCTGTGTGTGATATATGTTTTGTGTGTGCATTGTGGTCCAGAGGAATGTTGTACCATCATATGACAATAAACTATTATTATTAAAGTACATATATGTTACCACGTACTTACTACCTTGAGATTCATTTTCTTGTAGGCATTTACAGGGAAAAAAGAAATGCAATAGAACTTGTGTAAACAAAGACTAACAAACAACCAATGTGTGAAAGAAGACTAATTGCACAAATAAACAAAATAATACTGAGAATACGTACTTGGAAGTGAGTCTGTATGTGAAAAGCAAAAGCATAGCAAAGAAAAAAAAATTGGTCCATTTGAAGATCAGCGTGGTCATATATGCTTGGAACGTAAAAAGATGGGGGAGACATTAACTACCGAGGAAAAACAGTAGTGAAGTCATGGACCGCATCCACATTATGAAAGAGGAAGTGCTCAAGGCAAATTAGGGTGGATAAGTCTCCAGGGTCTGATTAGGTGTTCCATCAGACCTTGTGGGAGGCAAGTGCCCTGTCAGTAATATTTAAGATGTCTTTACTCACGAGTGAGATGCTGGAGGACTGGAGGATAGCATATGTTTTTCTGTTACTCAAGAAAGGTTATCAGACTAAACTGAGAAATTATAAATCGGTGAGCCTGATGTTAGTAGTGGGTAAATTATTAGAAGGTATTATAAGGAACAGGTACTGTATTTGGATAGACAAGGCCTGATTAGTGAATATCAACATGGTTTTGTACTTGCTACATCATACTTAAATGATTTTATCGAGTTACCAGGAAAGTTGATGAAGGAAAGAAAGTGGGCATTGCCTGTGTGGACTTCAGTAAGGCCTTTGACAAAGTTCCATGTGGGAGGCTGGTCCAGAGGGTTTTGTCACTTGGCATTCAGGATAAAGTAATAAATTGGATTCAACATTGGCTTTGCGAGACAAGCCAGAGAGTGGTAGTGGATGGTTAACTCTCTGACTTGGAGGGTTGTGACTGGTGTGCCACAGGGATCATTGCTGGGTTCATTGTTGTTTGTCATCTATATCAACGATCTGGTTCATAATTTGGTAAACTGGATCAGTAAATTTGCAGATAACACCAAGATTGGAAATGTAGTGAAGAAGGCTATCAAATCTTGCATTGCGATCTAGACCAGCTGGAAAAATTGGCTGAAGATGGCAGATGGAATTTAATGCAGACAACTGAGCTGTAGCACTTTGGGAGGACAAACAGGGTCAGACTTTCACAGTGAACCATATGCCAATAAATATGCAGTAGAACAGAGGCTGTAGGAATACAAATTTATAATTCTTTGAATGTGCATCACAGGTAGAGAACATTGTAAAGTAATCTTTTAGCACGTTTGCCTTCATAAAACTGAGTATAGCGTACAGGAGTTTCAACGTTATGTTGAAGTTGTATAAGATGTTGGTGAGTTCTAAATTTAGAGTATCGCGTGCAGTTCTGGTAACCTATCTACAGGAAAGCTGTAAATAAGATTGAAACTATACAGAGAGAGTATACAAGGATGTTGCCAGGACTTGAATACCTGCGTTATAGGGGAAGGTTGATTAGGTTACGATTTTATTCCCTGGAGCTTATGAAAATAAGGGGAATCTTGATAGAGGTATACAAAAGTATGAGGGGCACAGATAGGGTAAGTGCAAGTCAGCTTTTTCCACTGAGGTTAAGTGAGACTAGAACTGGAGGCCGAAGTTAAGGGTGAAAGGTTAAATATTTAAGGGGAATCTGAGGGGAAGCTTCTTCACGAGCATAGAACGAATTGCCAGTAGAAGTGGTAAATGTGGATTGATTGCAACATTTAAGAGAAGTTGGTAATAGTACATGGTAAGAAAGGTTATGGATTTCTAAGGTCCAGGCGTGAGTCAATGGAACTAGGCAGAATAACTGTTTGGCATGGACATGGCCTGCTTTCTGTGCTCTATGACTGTATAATGAAGGAAGTCTATTAAACTGTTCATTTTATCTAACCCTTTTTATAATTAAGAAAGGTGTCCCAATGTCTTGCTCTTGTAATGTACTATTCTGTTGTAATGTATTGCAACTTGTATTCTTTACTAAATTTTCCTCTAGTTCTTACTAACAAGCATCCGACTGTTCCTATGCTGCTTGACTGTGAGTGATTAGTTTCCAACTCTGTGTGTGTGTGTTTGTTCTTTATTTTGGCATCCAATAGCAAATTCAACATAACTGCTGATTGATAAACTGTCTTTTGATCCCAAGGAGATGATACAATGACGGGTGATGGAGGAGAGTACCTTAGACCAGAGGACCTAAAAGAGCTTGGAGATGACTCTCTACCCAGCAGTCGGTACCTAGACAACATGATGTACAGAGGAATAGGACGCCTTGGAGAGCGTTCAGATAGGTATCTTTGGTCTTGGTTTCTTTTGGCAAGCCTGATTAAAATGTTGCATTAACTGATTAATGGTTAAACTGTGTTAAATTTGCCAAGAAAAATTCCAGTGTCAAACACATTTGCCTAGAAATGCACTGTGTTTGCTCCCAGGAAGTTAATGGAACATATTCTTATATCTGGCCAGAGTCTTTGTACTCTCAAAAAATCACTAAGATTTTATGTGCTAAATTTTGGAAGAAGGCAAGCTGTCAGAAAAGAGCAAAACTACGCCTGAGGAAAGTTCACAAACCTGGTGGTAGTATTTTCTGCCACATTTTGATTCCTGATGATTTCAGGAAGTTTTATCACTAGTTTGTCTGTATTGTTTGCTTTGGTGTTTAGATAAGGCCTAAGATAAATTCATCACTAATTCATTAAATGTTTCTCCATCTAATCATAAATATATGATGCCTTCCACATGCAAACTTCCTTCATAGATAATTAAATGTCTTGAATTGTCAATTCATAGAGAAGTCAATTTTGTTTCCTTCCCTAATACCTGATCAAAGTTTAAAAGTTAAAAATTCAAAAGTTCAAAATAAATTTATTATCAAAGTACATACAGTATACACAACCCTGAGATTCATTTTCTTACAGGCATTCACAGTAAATACAAGAAATACAATAGAATCAATGGAAGACCAAACCCAAAAGGACAAACCAAAAACCAACATGCAGAAGACAGCAAATTATGCAAATACAAAATTAAAACAACAAAATAATAAATAAGCAATAAATATCAATAAAAATGCAGGAGTCCTTGAAAGTGAGTCTATACATTGTGAGAACAGTTCATTGATGGGGAAATGCATTTGAGTGGTTATCCCCTTTAGTTCAAGAGATGAATGGTTGGGGTTAATGACAGTTCCTGAAACTCAAGGTGTGGGTCCTGAGTACTTCTGTACCTTCTTCCTGATGGCAGCAGCAAGAAGGTTGAGGGCTATCCTGAGGCTGTGCCCTGTTGTCCTAGAATCCCTCACCATGGAAACATCCTTTCTACATCTACTCTGTCCAGGGCTTTCAGTATTTGAAAGCTTTCAATGAGATCCCTCCTTATCCTTTTAAATTGCAGCAAGTAAAGACCCAGAGATGTTAAATGTTCTTTGTATGATTACCCTTTAATTCCCAGAATCATCCTTGTGGACCTCCTCTGAACACTCTCCAATGCCAGCACATCTTTTCTTAGATGAGGGGCCCAGAAGTGTCCGTAATACTCTAAGTGAGGCCACACCAGTGCCTTATAAAGCTTCATACTTCCCCAGGAACTCACACTATTGTTGCTCTGCTGTCATCCCTGCCAGCACACCTTCAAATTTGCTTTGGCCAAATCCTCTCTCATACCACTGTAATTTCCTTTACTCCACTGAAATACTGCTACGTCAGACTTTACTTTCTCTCTATCTATCAAATTTCAGGTTGAACTCCAATCATATTGTGATCACTGGCTCCTAAGGGTTCTTTTACCTGAAGCTCCCTAATCACCTCCGGCTCATTACATAACACCCAATCCAGTATAGCTGATCACCTAGTAGGCTCAACGACAAATTGCTCTAAAATGCCATCTTGTAGGCAATCAACAAACCCACTGTCTTGAGATCCATTTCAAACTTGATTTTCCCAATCGGCCTACATGTTGAAATCTCCCATGACTATCATAACATTGCCCTTTTGACTCGCCTTTTCTATTTCCTGTTGTAATTGTGGTCCACATCCCGGCTACTGTTGGGAGGCCTGTATAAAACTGCCATCAGGGTCCTTTTATTCATGCATTTTCTAAACTCAACCCACAAGGATTCAACATCTTCTGATCCTATGTCACATCTTTCTGCTAATTTGATGCCATTCTTTATCAGTAGAGCCACATCACCCCTCTGCCTACCTTCCTATTCCTCTGATATAAGGTGTGACCTTGGACATTCAGCTCCCAACTACAACCATCCTTCAGCCATGATTCAGTGATGGCCACAACCTGACAATCTGTAAAAATGCAGAAGATCATCCACCTTATTTCTTTTACTCTGTGCATTGAGATATAACATTTTGTGTACTGTATTTGCTACCCTTTTTGATTCTGCATCCCTGATGTACTAATACTCATCCTGCTGGCTGCAATTTTGTTCTATCATCTGGCCGCCCTTCCTGATGGTGTGACTGCATGCTATCTTTGCTTTTTCACCATCCTGAGTCTCTTCACTCCAGTTCCCATCCCCCTGCCAAATTAGTTTAAACCCTCCCCACAGCTCTAACAAACTTGCCTGTGAGGATATTTGTCCTCCTCAGGTTCAGGTGCAACCTATCACTTTTGAACAAGTCATACCTCCCCCAGAAGAGATCCCAATTGTTCAAGTGCCTGAAGCCCTGCTCCCTGCACCAGCTTCTAAGCCATGCCATAATTCCCTGCACCAGCTTCTAAGCCATGCCATAATTTGCCAAATCATCCTGTTTCTACCCTCTCTGGCAGGTGGCACAAGTAACAATCCACAAATTACTACTCAGGAGGTCCTGCTTCTCAGCTTATTAAGCTCTCTAGGTTCTCTTTTCAGGACCATTTTGCTTTTTATTGGCACTAATATATAATATCTCTTCAAACTGTTGAGGACACAGTCTGAGATGTCCCTAACCCTGGCACCTGGGAAGCAACATAGCATTTGTGTGTCCCGATCATGTCCACAGAATCTCCTTTCTGTTCCCCTGATTATTGAGTCCCCTATCACTCTTGTCCCTCTTTCCCTTCTGCACCATGGACCCATGCTCAGTGCCAATAACCCAGTCTCCATGACATTCCCCTGAGAGGTCATCCCCCACAGCAGTATCCAAAATATAGGTGGTCAGACATGGTGAGGGTTTTACCCAAGGTGATGTTAACAATATTCTCTACTTTTTGTTAGCATTTCCATTCAAGGACATTGCTGCTTCCAACCCATGCCTTGATGCAACCAGTCAATGTACTTTACTTTCCATTGCACATCTATAGAAGTTTTTCAAAGTTTTGATGACATGCTAAATCTTTGCAAACTTCTAAGAAGGTAGAGGGCTGTCTTGCTTTCTTCATAATGGCACTTATGTGCTGGACCCAGGACAGATCCTCGGTGAAATGGTAAAGTTGCTGAGTCTCCTCACCTCCGATTCCCCGATGAGGACTGGTTTATGGACTCTGGTTTCCTCCCCTTGAAGTCAATTTTCAGCTCCTAGGTCTTACTGACATTGAATGAGAAGTTGTTGTTATAGTGGCACCTCTTACCATTTTTTCAATCTCCCTCCTATATGCTGTCCATTTTTTTAAAATGGGTTCTTTTGGGTTTCTTGTTTTGTGGCTCCCTGTGAAGAGACAAATCTCAAGGTTGTATAATATATACATACTTTGATAATAATTGAACTTTGATTTGTCACCACAGTTGATTCGGCCAAGGACAGCAGGGAACTCAAATAGTAGGTCAAGAAAGGTGTGGTATTTGCTTCCTACTGTATACTTTGAGGGCCAATATGACATAGTAGTTGTGGTGTTGTAATTGATTTTATCAGACAAGGTAATGAGAGTAGGCACTGGGAAGGGAACACATCAACATTCATACTTTTGATCAGTAGATGAAACTACTTTGCTTAATATAATCCTTAGAAGTTTTTTTTTAAAGTATCCCAGTATGGTTCAAGGGAGAGTTACCAAACAAATTAAAGACACTGGGCCTTTTGAGATCTTCAGACAGATAGCCTGAATCTTAATCAAAAAGAAGTTTTACAAATCATCTTATGTTTCAAGGAATGAATTCCACCCCTCCCAAAATTGATTGCTTTAAAATCACGATGCTGGATTAAATTACAAAGATAGGAAGGGATGAGGCCTGGAAGTGAATCAAAAATATTTTTTAAAATTTAAAATCTTACTGGTCCACACACAAACACAGACACCCATGAGTGGATGAACAGGACTCGCAGAATTATTTAGGGCAGGAGGATGGAAGGCCAGAAAAGAGAGCATTTCAATAATTAATTGTAAAGGTAATAGACCATAAGACACAGGAGCAGAATTAGACCATCTGGCTCATTGAGTCTGCTCTGCCATTCAATCATGGCTGATCCTTTGTTTCTATCTCCTCCTCAACCCCAGTTCTTAGCCTTCTCCCCATAACCTTTGATGCCATGTCCAGTCAAGAACCTATCAATCTCTGTCTTAAATACACCCAACGACCTTGCCTCCACAACTACATGTGGCAACAAATTCCACAAATTCACCATCCTTTGGCTGAGGAAATTTCTCCACATCTCTGTTTTGAAAGGGTACCCCTCTATCCTGAGGCTGTACCCTCTTGTCCTAGACTCTCCCACCATGGGAAACGTCCTTTCCACATCTACTCTGTCTAGGCCTTTTAACATTCAAAAGGTTTCAATGAGATCCTCCCTCTTCCTTCTGAATTCCAGCGAGTACAGACCCAGAGCCATCAAATGTTCCTCATATTATAACCCTTTCATTCCTGGAATCATCCTTGTGAACCTTCTCTGGACCCTCTCCAATGCCAGCACATCTTTTTTAAGATGAGGGGCCCAGAACTGTTCACAATACTCAAGGTGAGGCCTCACCAATACCTTATAAAGCCACAGCATCACATCCTTGCTCTTGAATTCTAGACCACTTGAAATGAATGCTAACATGGCATTTGCCTTCATCACCACCAAGTCAACCTGCAAGTTAACAATTCAGGGTGTTCTACCCAAAGACTCCCAAGTCCCATTGCATCTCAGATTTTTGAATTTTCTTCCCATTTAGAAAATAGTTTGCACATTTATTTCCAAGTGCATGACCATGCATTTTCCAACACTGCATTTCATTTTCCACTCTCTTGCCCATTCTCTTAATTTGTCTAAGACTTTCTGCACCCTACCTGCTTCCTCAACACAAGTTGCCCCTCCACCAATCTTTGTATCATGTGCAAACGTGGCAACAAAGCCATCTATTCCATCATCTAAATCATTTATATACAGCATAAAAAGAAGTGGTCCCAACACCAACCCCTGTGGAACACCACCAAACACTGGCAGCCAAACAGAAAAGAGTCCTTTCATTCCCACTCGCTGTCTCCTACCAATCAGCCAATGCTCTAACCATGTTAGTAACTTTCCTGTAATACCATGGGCTCTTAACTTGTTAAGCAGCTTCATGTGTGGCACCTTGTCAAAAGCCTTCTGAAAGTCCAAATACTCAACATCCACTGCATCCCCTTTTTCTATCCTACGTGTAATCTCCTCAAAGAATTCCAACAGGTTCACCAGACAGGATTTACCCTGAAGGAAACCATGCTGACTTTGTACTATCTTGTCCTGTGTCACCAAGTACTCCATCACCTCATCCTTAACAATTGACTCTAACTTCTTTCCAACCACTGAAGTCAGGCTAACTGGTCCATAATTTCCTTTCTTCTGCCTTCCTCCTTTCTCAAAGTGTGGAGTAACATTTGCAATTTTCCAGTCCTCTGGCACCATGCCAGAGTCCAGTGATTTTTGAAAGATCATTTCTAATGCCACCAAAATCTCTAACATTACCTCTTTCAGAACCCTAGGGTGCAGTTTCTCTGATCCGGGTGACCTATATACCTTTAGGTCTTTGGTAATGATGCCATAGATAAATGTTTCAGCAGAAGGTAATCTGAACAGGAGGCAGGGTTTGGCAGTGTTGTAGATATAGAAGTAGTAAGTAATCCTTATGAAAATTATGTGGTTTACAGTGCTACCTTTCATCAGTCACAACATGGATGCTGTGAACTGTTTAGTTTCTTTGTTCTACACTTTTCATCTCTGTCTGTGGATAGGACACAGCATAAAGTATGTGCATGAGAATGATGTTTGTGACAAGGACAAAAGACGACAGGTTTGGCAAAATTTAATACAAATCCAGCCCTGAGTGTTGGACAAGCAGTCATTAGAAATACTCTGGAGAGATCAGGAGAGGTGTTAGTGTAGTAAAGGCAGGTGTCATCTGATTACAACCACAGAACTGGTGCTTCCTTATGTAGTTGTACTCTAACATACGTGACATGAATTTCTAAGTATGAACTATTTCATTATCCATAATTTATCCATGAAAATGGTAATCTGTATTAGATAAATTGAGCTTCATAGT
The DNA here is from genome assembly GCF_048418815.1 of Hemitrygon akajei. Taxonomy (NCBI): domain Eukaryota; kingdom Metazoa; phylum Chordata; class Chondrichthyes; order Myliobatiformes; family Dasyatidae; genus Hemitrygon; species Hemitrygon akajei. The sequence continues at coordinate 95,709,786 of NC_133136.1, forward strand.
GCAAGCAAAATAGGGAATAAGGTCTCCACTTTGTAAAGCTGGCTGCTTAGGAAAACACTGCAACTTGACAAATATGCTTTTAGGTTGGAAAGCCATCTTATTTTGTGTTCTTTGTGACTTCAGCCACAGGAGATTGTCTCCTAACCTCCTTTGAATGAAGCTTTAACAGAACTGTTTAGTGCCACTTTGGTTCATCACTGCCTCAATGCCAGGGATAGTGGATTCTTTCTCATTTCTGGAATTGAACTGCTGCAACTCAAACTGTGTATTGACTGCTGAATAAATTCAGGTTGATTGGACTGTTGATGACCAGTTTGGTTTTATAATGACTGTGAGCAGTCTGTTGGGATGGATATGCTTGTCTTGTCTTTTTTTTCATTGGCCCACATCAGGACATTTTCCTCTTACAATGGCTGTCCATGTTGAAGCTGTGCTTGAATAATTTGGCTAGTTCCAAAACATAACACTGTCATAATTCAATATGTATGATTCTAGACGAAGGTTCACATTCAAAACAGAAACAGTGTCTTTGGCCCAGCAAGTCCGTGTGAATGAATATGCCCATTTGTTCACGTTAGGCCTTCTAAATCTTTTCTATCTATATAACTGTTCAAATGCTTTTAAATGTTGTTAATGAACCAGTCTCATCCACTTTCTCTGGTAGTTCATTCCAACTGCAGACCACCCTCTGGGTGAAAAAGATGCTCCTCAGCTTTCTAATATGTCTTCCCCTTCTCATCTTAAACCAATGCTTCCCAGTTCTTGATTGTCCAACCCTGGAAGAAAGACCTGTCACCCTGTCTATGGCCCTCATAATTTTCATACACCCTGATGAGATCACTCGTCAGTCTCCTATGCTCCAATAAGTATAGTCTTCACAATCTCCCTGTATAATTCAGTCCTTCGAGTTCTGACAACATCCTTGTAAGTCATTTCTGCATTCTTTCATGCTGAATGGTACCTTTCTTATAGCATGGTAACCACAACTGAACAGAATACATCCAAATGTTCCATTGTCTAAAAAGGGTTCTAAGAGTAAACCTAGCAATTAAAGGCTTGTCAGTTTGACGTAAGTGGTGGGTAAATTAATGGAAAGTATTCTTAGAGATGGTATATATAATTATCTGGATAGACAGGGTCTGATTAGGAACAGTCAACATGGATTTGTGCGTGGAAGGTCATGTTTGACAAATCTTATTCAACTTTTTGAAGAGATTATGAGGAACGTTGACGAGGGTAAAGCAGTGGATGTTGTCTATATGGACTTCAGTAAGGCCTTTGACAAGGTTCCGCACGGAAGGCTAGTTAGGTAGGTTCAATATTTAGGTTTTAATATTGAAGTAGTAAAATAGATTCAACAGTGGCTGGATGGGAGATGCCAGAGAGTAGTGGTGGATAACTGTTTGTCAGGTTGGAGGCCAGTGACTAGTGGTGTGCCTCAGGGATCTGTACTGGGTCCAATGTTGTTTGTCATATACATTAATGATCTGAATGATGGGGTGGTAAATTGGATTAGTAAGTATGCAGATGATACTAAGATAGGTGATGTTGTGGATAATGAAGTAGGTTTTCAAAGTTTGCAGAGAGATTTAGGCCAGTTAGAAGAGTGGGCTGAGCGATGGCAGATGGAGTTTAATGCTGATAAGTGTGAGGTGCTACATTTTGGTAGGAATAATCCAAACAGGACATACATGGTAAATGGTAGGGCATTGAAGAATGCAGTAGAACAGAGTGATCTAGGAATAATGGTGCATAGTTCCCTGAATGTGGAATCTCATGTGGATAGGGTGGTGAAGAAAGCTTTTGGTATGTTGGCCTTTATAAATCAGAGTATAGGAGTTGGGATGTAATGTTAAAATTGTACAAGGCATTGGTAAGGCTGAATTTGGAGTTTTGTGTACAGTTCTGGTCACCGAATTATAGGAAAGATGTCAACAAAATAGAGAGAGTACAGAGAAGATTTACTAGAATGTTACCTGGGTTTCAGCACCTAAATTACAGGGAAAGATTGAACAAGTTAGGTGTTTATTCTTTGGAGCATAGAAGGTTGAAGGAGGACTTGATAGAGGTATTTAAAATTATGAGGGGGATAAATAGAGTTGACATGGATAGGTTTTTTCCATTGAGAGTAGGGGAGATTCAAACAAGAAGACATGAGTTGAGAGTTAGGGGGCAAAGGTTTAGGGGTAACACGAGGGGGAACTTCTTTACTCAGAGAATGGTAGCTGTGTGGAACGAGCTTCCAGTAGAAGTGGTAGAGGCAGGATCGATTTTGTCATTTAAAGTAAAATTTGATAGGTATATGGACAGGAAAGGAATGGAGGGTTATGGGCTGAGTGTGGGTCAGTGGGATTAGGTGAGAGTAAGCATTCAGCACGGACTAGAAGGGCCGAGATACCTGTTTCCGTGCTGTAATTGTTATATGGTTATAAATATGGCCTCATCATCTTGTACAACTTCAACATGAAATATCCCAACTGCTGTAGTCAGTGCCCTGACTAACAAAGGCCAACATGCCAGAAGTCTTCTTTCTCTATCTGTGACACCACATTTGGTCAGCACACCCCAGCGTCCTACCATTCCCCTTGAAACGCCAAACCCATATGCCTTTCCAAAATGCAACACCTCACACCTTTCTGTATTAAACTCAACTTCCTATTCCTCATAACACACACAAAATGCTGGTGGAATGCAGCAGGCCAGGCAGCATCTATAGGAAGAAGTACAGTCGACGTTTAGGGCTGAGACCCTTCGTCAGGACTAACTGAAGGAAGAACTAGTAAGAGATTTGGAAGGGGGAGGGGGAGATCCTAAATGATAGGAGGACAGGAGGGGGAGGGATGAAGCTAAGAGCTGGAGAGTTAATTGGCAAAAGGGAGACAAGGCTAGAGAAGGGAGAGGATCATGGGACGGGAGGCCTAGGAAGAAATAAAGGGGGAGGGGAGCACCAGAGGGAGATGGAGAGCAGGCAAGGAGTGATTGTGAGAGGAACAGACAGGAAAAAACGGAAGTAAATGAACAAACAAACAGATAGATAGATAGATACACAAGTAAATAATTAAGGGCTGAGGTAAGAAGGGGAGGAGGGGCATTAACAGAAGTTAGAGGAATCAGCCCATTTGCCCACCTGATGAAGATGACATGTAATTTTTGGTAACCATCTTCACTGCAATACCACCTATTTTATGCCTTGTACATTCTTGTCTGTATCACTGATATAAATATCAATAAACAGTGACAATAGCACCAACTCCTGAGGTCATATTCATAGTCATATCCTTTCTGGGTAGCCTCCCATCTGAAGACAGGAATATCGATTTCTCTAATTTCTGGTCATTTCTTCCTTATTTCTTCTCTCGTTTTTCCGTTCTCCTTTCTGGTTCCCCTTTCACTCCTCCTCTTCTCACCTACTCATCACCTCCCTCTGGTCCCCCTGATCATGCCCTTTCTCCCACAGTCCACTGTCCTTTCCTGTCAGATTCTTACTTCAGCATCCTTCCCCATCCACCCACCAACCCACTCACCTGGTCTCACCTGTTACCTACGAACTTCATCCTTCCCCTTCTCCACCCGCCTTCCCCCCCCCCCCCCACCTTGTTCTGGCTGCATCCCTTTTCCCCTTCATTTTCAGTCCTGGTGAAAGGTTTTGGCCTCAATTGTTGATTGTTTAATCCCCTCCATAGATGCTGCCTGACTCGCTGAGTTACTCCATCACTGTATATGTGATGCATTGGTCACCCATTCAAAGATCTCAGCAAATTGTTCAATGGTCTATTAAGTTTCATCCCTGTAAAGTGCAGATTATTAGATAATTGATTGTAGAAAATAGAGAGGACTACAGCTCAACCTTTTGAACTGAACAGAGATGATGAGTATTTTCTTTAGCCAAGAGTGGTGAGTCTGTGGAATTTGGTGCCACAGGCGACTGTGTAGACCAAGTCTTAGGGTATATTTAAAGTAGATTCTTGATTAGTCAGGGCATGAAAAGATACAGAGAGAAAGCAAGTGTTTGAGGCTGAGAGGGAAAATGGATCAGTCAAGATGAAATTGTGAGGCAAACTCAATGGGCCATATGGCCTAATTTGGTTCTTATATCTTGTTGGGTCTTATAGTCTTTTGCAAAAGTTGGGTAGTTTAAATAAATGTATTCATAAATGGACAGCATTCTAGCACACAATTTATTTGTGTTCTGTGAACTGTGCCTTGGAGTTGCTTGTTTCCTAAAATTCATACGTTTCAGCCTCATACCATCACATGTGCTTAGATCAAAACAGTGCAGATGCTGGAAATCTAACGTAAAAATAGAAAATGTAGGGAATACTCAGTAGAATAGGCTGTATCTGTGAGATGAGAAACAGTTAAGATGTTGAAGACCCTTTGTTAGAATAGGTAAAGATAAAAAAGAAATTGTATTATCTAGTCAATAAGTGAATGGGAAAAGTTAGTAAATGAAAACATAGATAAAAGAATGTAGCAGTTATGAAACACAAAGTTGGAAGATGTGCCCAGCAGCCCAGCTTGCCCTTGGCTTCCACTTGCAAGGGAAAGAAGAGGTAAAAAAGAACAAACAAGCTGAGTCAATATCACAGATAGACAATAGACAATAGGTGCAGAAGTAGACCATTCGGCCCTTCGAACCTGCACCGCCATTTTGAGATCATGGCTGATCAATTCCTATCAATACCCAGTTCCTGCCTTGTCCCCATATCCCTTGATTCCCCTATCCATAAGATACCTATCTAGCTCCTTCTTGAAAGCATCCAGAGAATTGGCCTCCACTACCTTCCGAGGCAGTGCATTCCAGACCCCCACAACTCTCTGGGAGAAGAAGTTTTTCCTTAACTCTGTCCTAAATGACCTACCCCTTATTCTCAAACCATGCCCTCTGGTACTGGACTCTCCCAGCATCTGGAACATATTTCCTGCCTCTATCTTGTCCAATCCCTTAATAATCTTATATGTTTCAATCAGATCCCCTCTCAATCTCCTTAATTCCAGCGTGTACAAGCCCAGTCTCTCTAACCTCTCTGCGTAAGACAGTCCAGACATCCCAGGAATTAACCTCGTGAATCTACGCTGCACTTCCTCTACAGCCAGGATGTCCTTCCTTAACCCTGGAGACCAAAACTGTACACAATACTCCAGGTGTGGTCTCACCAGGGCTCTGTACAAATGCAAGAGGATTTCCTTGCTCTTGTACTCAATTCCCTTTGTAATAAAGGCCAACATTCCATTAGCCTTCTTCACTGCCTGCTGCACTTGCTCATTCACCTTCAGTGACTGATGAACAAGGACTCCGAGATCTCTTTGTATTACTCCCTTACCCAACTCTATACCGTTCAGATAATAATCTGCCTTCCTGTTCTTACTCCCAAAGTGGATAACCTCACACTTATTCACATTAAACGTCATCTGCCAAGTATCTGCCCACTCACCCAGCCTATCCAAGTCACCCTGAATTCTCCTAACATCCTCATCCCATGTCACACTGCCACCCAGCTTAGTATCATCAGCAAATTTGCTGATGTTATTCTCAATGCCTTCATCTAAATCGTTGACGTAAATTGTAAACAGCTGTGGTCCCAATACCAAGCCCTGTGGTACCCCACTAGTCACCACCTGCCATTCCGAGAAACACCCATTTACCGCTACCCTTTGCTTTCTATCTGCCAACCAGTTTTCTATCCATGTCAATGTCTTCCCCCCGATGCCCTGAGCTTTGATTTTACCCACCAATCTCCTATGTGGGACCTTATCAACTGCCTTCTGAAAATCGAGGTACACTACATCCACTGGATCTCCCCCGTCTAACTTCCTGGTTACATCCTCGAAAAACTCCAACAGATTAGTCAAGCATGATTTACCCTTGGTAAATCCCTGCTGGCTTGGCCCAATCCTATCACTGCTATCTAGATATGCCACTATTTCATCCTTAATAATTACTGATACAGATGGAGAAATCAAGTTACTTGACACTGTGGATTTTAGAAGCCTGCAGTATTCGTGGACAAAAGATTGCATTATTTCAACAATATGGAAGTCCATGGACTGATAGGTCAAAGTGGAAGTGGGAATTAAAGTGTCAGGCAACAGAACACTGCAGACTGAATGTAGATGGTTTACAGAGCAGTTCTCATATGTCTTCAGCATATATTGCAGATATTAGTCTAGGAATTGTTTCATGCAAAATGCCTCTCTTGACATCATCCAGGATTAATGCATATGGCATATTTCCCTGCTCTTTAGCAGGGATTCACACAGAAACCCTGCATAATTTCAAAAATTCTGCAAGAAACAAAATCCTGTCTGTTGTGGCAGTTGTCACCATGCAGATAGATGGTCTAACCATTGGAGATGTTAAAAAGCAAGGAAGCAAGCATCCTGCTTTCCAATTGCACAGTCAGACATCACAATATGAAGGTAGAAAAGTTATTTCACAAAAGTGAAAGTAATTCCTAGTAGGTTTGTTAAGAATGTACCACTGGAAATCTGACGAATTATCAGGCTACATATAGGATTGTGAGGCCATGGCAGATATTAACTATCATTTTTAGTTCATTTTCTGTTCAGAATTGTTCTTTTTCTAAATTATTTCTGTATCTCAGTGTCAGCAAAATGTGTTTGTTTGGTTTGATATTGTGAATTTACCAAAAATACCTGTCAGTTCATTCTTTCTCACTGTTGAACGTGGAAACTCTGTGCATGACCTAAATAGGACATTTTTGTCCCTCTGTTAACATAGATGTTCTGTAGGCATCTGTATGAATGTGACTGTGTAACTGTGTGAATGAGAATGTTCCGTAACCATTGTTCTGCCATCCACCCCTCATTAGTGCTGTTTTCCCTCCTTTTCATATGCTTCCATTCAGTGCTGTAAACAGGTAGGTGGTCTTGACACAAGAAAGATTTCACAGTGCAGTGGCTGGGTCTGCAATTCACTTTTTCCTAATGTGACAATGCTGCTTGGGGTCATGGGTGGGGACTTTCAGTTTGTGCACTAGAGCTATTTCCATGGCTGCAATAAACTCTTTTGATTTTTGAATGTTTGCTGCTAATCTGCTCACATCTAGCTGGGTTTACCTGACTGAAATAATGCTGAAGTAGCTGCTGTTACTGCCTTCCTTTCTTTGTAACGATGGTCTGAGATTCAGCAATTTAGATTATTCAGCAGGAGCCTACCAATGATTGACTTGATAGGGGTGGGAGTGGGGAGTGGAGTTGAAGCTTGATTATTATTTTATTTTTTCACAGCAGTGGGTTGCTGGGTGTATATTTTTAGGAATACATTCTTGCTACAGGGACTCAATTTGTTTTCCTCCAGATATTTGTTGTAAAAAAACATTTAAATGCATATTTTTATTTTGCTGGCAGTCACATATATTTACTGTTTACTGTGATCACCTATTTTACTGTTAATGCTGAATATTATTATTGCTGTTTCTGACATGTCATGTTTTCCTGTTAAGGATTATATAAAACATATGTAGTGACTATTAGAAATTATGAATATCATTTTAGAAATGTTGGGTTGTTTTTAATGAAGGTTTTAACAGTATCATATGAAAATGATTACATGATTTTTCAGTTTATGAATAACCTTTAGTCATGTCACATGGACTATGTACAGAAACCATCCATATAGTTTCTTTAACACTGGCTTATTTAGCTGCTATATGAAGGTAATACCGAATGCTGGGGGATCAGCTTCGGTTTTCCTTTGCATCTTCATCACTGACCTTGCTATATTTTGACTTGAATGAGCAAAGCATTCTCTTAACCCTTTCAGAGAACATTACTCAAAATAAAAATGACAGAAATGTATCAGAAAAACTCGGTCCAAATGTTCAAGCAACAAACAATGCATCTATATGATTCACTCAATGCCTACCAAATTATTGAATGCTTTTAATTATGTATAATTTTGATTTACAAGAATTATCCAAGCTGATATCTAGTATACTAGATTCAAAATCTATCAGAAAAGTACAAATGGTCATTGTAAACTCAACTAAAAGATGACAATATTATTGTTATCATGGTGTGGATCATGGTGTGCCTTTAACACCATCCAGCCCAAGATCTTAAGGCACAAACTAACGGAGATGGGAGTAGACTCTCACATGGTGGATTGGATAGTGGACTACTTGACAGATAGACCTCAGTATGTGCGGTTGGGAGACTGTAGGTCTGACACGGTGGTCAGCAGCACAGGTGCACCGCAGGGAACCGTACTCTCTCCGGTCCTGTTCACCCTGTACACATCAGACTTCCAATATAACTCGGAGTCCTGCCATGTGCAGAAGTTCGCTGATGACACGGCCATAGTGGGGTGTGTCAGGAATGGACAGGAGGAGGAGTATAGGAAACTGATACAGGACTTTGTGATATGGTGCAACTCAAACTACCTGCGTCTCAATATCACCAAGACCAAGGAGATGGTGGTGGACTTTAGGAGATCTAGGCCTCATATGGAGCCAGTGATCATTAATGGAGAATGTGTGGAGCAGGTTAAGACCTACAAGTATCTGGGAGTACAGTTAGACGAGAAGCTAGACTGGACTGCCAACACAGATGCCTTGTGCAGGAAGGCACAGAGTCGAGCACAGGAAGGCACTGTACTTCCTTAGAAGGTTGGCGTCATTCAATGTCTGTAGTGAGATGCTGAAGATGTTCTATAGGTCAGTTGTGGAGAGCGCCCTCTTCTTTGTGGTGGCGTGTTGGGGAGGAAGCATTAAGAAGAGGGACGCCTCACGTCTTAATAAGCTGGTAAGGAAGGCGGGCTCTGTCATGGGCAAAGGGCTGGAGAGTTTAACATCGGTAGCTGAGCGAAGGGCGCTGAGTAGGCTACGGTCAATTATGGAAAACTCTGAACATCCTCTACATAGCACCATCCAGAGACAGAGAAGCAGTTTCAGCGACAGGTTACTATCGATGCAATGCTCCTCAGACAGGATGAAGAGGTCAATACTCCCCAATGCCATTAGGCTTTACAATTCAACCGCCAGGACTTAAGAACTTTTTAAAAGCTATTATTAATGCTTTTTGAGATAGTGATTTAGATGCATATCATATTTTTTTTTACTGAGTTAAGTATTGTATGTAATTAGTTTTGCTACAACAAGTGTATGGGACATTGGAAAAAAAAGTTGAATTTCCCCATGGGGATGAATAAAGTATGTATCTATCTATGAAAGCCCCACATGGCGTCAAATCTAACAGAGAAATACAACAGGATTCTGAAAGAGTAGTGGTAAGACTCTTGGCAGTGTGGAGGATCAGACGGATCTTGGGGTTCGAGTCCATAGGACACTTAAAACTGTCAGGTTGACTCTGTGGTTAAGAAGGCATACGGTGCCTTTATCAACCGGGAAATTGAGTTCAGGAGCTGAGAGGTAATGTTGCAGCTATATAAGGCCCTGGTCAGACACCACTTGGAGTACTGTGCTCAGTTCTGGTCACCTCACTATAGGAAGGATGTGGAAGCCATAGAAAGGGTGCAGAGGAGATATACAAGGATGTTGCCTGGATTGGAGAGTGTGCGTTATGAGAATAGGTTGAGTGAACCCGGCCTTTTCTCCTTGGAGCGATGGAGGATGAGAGGTGAACTGATAGAGGTGTATAAGATGATGTGAGGCATTGATTGTGTGGATAGTCAGAGGCTTTTTCCCAGGGCTGAAATGGCTAGCATGATAGGGGACAATTTTAAGGTGCTTAGAAGTAGATACAGAGGAGATATCAGGGGTAAAAGAGTGGTGAGTGCTTTGAATGGGCTGCCAGCAATGGTGGTGGAGGCGGATACAATAGGGTATTTTAAGAGACTCCTGGACAGGTACATGGAGCTTAGAGAAATAGAGGGCTGTGGGTAACCCTAGGTAATTTCTAAGGTAAGGACATGTTCGGAACAGCTTTGCGGGCTGAAGGCCCTGTATTGTGTTGTAGGTTTTCTATGTTTCTATGTTAAAACATCATACCTGTTTAAAAATTAAATATTATTCTTTAGAAGGATTCCTTTTGAGCAAGCAGGAACAAGAAAATACTTGGCTTTTTCAAGGAAGAGATTGGTAGCTCCAATGGAATAGCAATGATGTTTCTTTCATCAAATTTCTTTAAAGATAATATGTCAACATGATATCACTTGAGCAAAAACAGTGGAGTAAAATTTACTTTGATAAAGGGTTTAATTGGCTATTTCATGAAAGAAGAGATTCTTGTTTAGAGAAATTTATGTCTCATTATCAAATTGACTGAATTAAAATTATACTAAACCTACTATCTCCCAAAGGATCCTATGGAATACTCTACTATATGAAAGATATTTCATAAATGCAACTGGAACTCAGCAGGCCAGGCAGGATCTATGGAAAAAGGCACAGTCAATGTTTTGGACTGAAACCCTTTGGCAGGACTGGAGAAAAAAAGCTGAGGAGTAGATTTGAAAGGTGGGGTGAGGGGAGAGAGAAACGACAGGCAATAGGTGAAACTTGGAGGGGGAGGGATGAAGCAAAGAGCTAGCAAGTTGGTTTGTAAAAGAGACAGAAGGCCATGGAAGAAAGAAAAAGGAGGGGGTGGAGGAGCACAGGGGGAGGCAATGGGCAGGCAAGGAGATAACATGAAAGAGGGAAAAGGGGATGGGAAATGGTGAAGGGAGTTGGGGGTGGAGGCATTACTGGAAGTTTGAGATGTGGCATCATGTATATCGGTGAGACCCGACGTAAATTGGGAGACCACTTTGCCAAGCATCTACACTTTGTCCGCCAGAACAAGCAGGATCTCCCAGTGGCCACCCATCTTAATTCCTCTTCCCATTCTCATTCCGATATGTCCATCCAAGACCTCCAACCTGATGGCATGAACATTAATTTCTCAAACTTCCAGTAATGCCTTCTGTCTCTTTCACCAAATCAACTTCCCAGCTCTTTGCTTCATCCCTCCCCCTCCAAGTTCAACTATTGCCTGGTGCTTCTCTCTCCCCTTGCCCCCCCCTTTCAAATCTACTCCTCAGCTCTTTTTTCTCCAGTCCTGCTGAAGGGTTTTGGTCCAAAACGTCAATTGTGCTCTTTTCCTGGATGCTGCCTGCCCTGCTGAGTTCCTCCAGTAATTTATGTGTGTTGCTCAGATTTCCAGCATCTGCAGGTTTTCTCTTGTTTGTCATAAACACAAGAGTTTGTTTATATAGCAAATTTAAATACCAGTGGGGCTAAATGTAGGTACTAAAATGAAGCTGAATGGGAAATAATGGCTCAAAAAAGCACAGGACTGAAGCCAGTGATACAGCATGTATCTCTAGGGGAATTTAAATACTTTGTAAGTAATAAAGCAGAGGTGGAACCAGGGAACAGCCGATAGAGCTCTACCTCCCAGCTTCAGTGGTTCTAGGATGAGAAGTGATCCTGACCACTGATGCGACCAGGGTACAGTTTGCATGATCTCCTTCTGACTGCTTTTTCAAATACTCCAATTTCACTCCATGTGGCAAAATTGTGTGTGTTAGTAAGTTGCCATTGTTAATTGCCTCTATTGTGTAGATAAGAGGTAAATTCTAGGGGAAAATTATAGAAACATAGAAAGCCTACAGCACAATACAGGCCCTTCGGCCCACAATGCTGTGCCGAACATGTCCTTACTTTAGAAATTACCTAGGGTTGCCCACAGCCCTCTATTTTTCTGAGCTCCATGTAACTGTCCAGGAGTCTCTTAAAAGACCGTATCGTATCTACCTCCACCACGGCTGCCAGCAGCCCATTCCATGCATTCACTACTCTCTGTGAGAAAACTTACCCCTGCCATCTCATCTGTACCTATTTCCAAGCACCTTAAAACTATGCTGTCTCATGCAAGCCATTCCAGCCCTGGGAAAAAGCCTCTGATTATCCACATGATCAATGCCTCTCATCATCTTATACACATTTATCAGGTCACCTCTCATCCTCCATCGCTCCAAGGAAAAAAGGCCGAGTTCACTCAACCTATTCTCATAAGGCATGCTCCCCAATCCAGGCAACATCTTTGTAAATCTCCTCTGCATTCTTTCTATGGTTTCCACATCCTTCCTGTAGTGAGGTGACTAGAACTGAGCACAGTACTTCAAGTGGTGTCTGACCAGTGTCCAATATAGCTGCAACATTACCTCTTGGCTCTTAAACACAGTCCCACGATTGATGAAGGCCAATACACCGTATGCATTCTTAACCACACAGTCAACCTGCGCAGCAGCTTTGAGTGTACTGTGGACACGGACCCCAAGATCCCTATGATCTACCATGCTGCCAAGTGTCTGACCATTAATACCATATTCTGCCATCATATCTGACCTACCAAAATGAACCACCTCAGACTTATCTGGGTTGAACTCATCTGCCACTTCTCAGCCCAGTTTTGCATCCTATCAATGTCCCGCTGTAACCTCTAACAGCCCTCCACACTATCCACAACACTCCTAACCTTTGTGTCATCAGCAAATTTACTTACCCATCCCTTCACTTCTTCATCCAGGTCATTTATAAAAATTACAAAGAGTAGGGGTCCCAGAACAAATCCCTGAGGCGCCCCACTGGTGACCAACTTCCATGCAAAATATGACCCATCTACAACCACTTTTTGCCTTCTGTGGGCAAGCCAGTTCTGGATCCACAAAGCAATGTCCCCTTGGATCCCATGCCTCCTTCTTTTCTCAATAAGCCTTGAATGGGGTACCTTATCAAATGCCTTGCTGAAATCCATATACACTACATCTACTGCTCTTCATCTACTCAATGTGTTCAGTCACATCCTCAAAAAATTCAATCAGGCTCATAAGGCATGGCCTGCCTTTCACAAAGCCATGCTGACTATTCCTAATTATGTTATGCTTCTCCAAATGTTCATAAATCCTATCTTTCAGGATTTTTTCCATGAACTTACCAACCGCTGAAGTAAGACTCACTGGTCTATCATTTCCTGGGCTCTACTCCCTTTCTTGAATAAGGAAACAACATCTGCAACCCTCCAATTTTCAGGAACCTCTCCCATCCCCAATGATGTTGCAAAGATCATTGCCAGAGGCTCAGCAATCTCCTCCCTCACCTCCCACAGTAGCCTGGGGTACATCTCTCCTGGTCCCAGAGATTTATCCAACTTGATGCTTTCCAAAAGCTTCAGCACATCCTCTTTCTCAATGTCTACATGCTCAAGCTTTTCAGTCCGCTGTAAGTCATGGAATGGAAGGATAATAAAATGGATTTGTTTAGGATCCATATACCTGTAATGTAATTGGTCAATGTGGATTTGATGAACTGAAAGACCTGTTTCTATTCTGCATTACACTGTCTCTGCCTAAAGATATCAGTTCCATAATGAGGCAAGTCGTTCTAGGAAAAAGGGACACAGATATTCAAGGAGAAAGAGGGGCACAACATTCTTTGTGAGATTCAGAAAATATTAGGGTCAGCTTGTATGTCCATTTTTAATAATTTATCAATCTAACTACCATAGTTCTTGGATTGGTGCTCAGTTTTTATAATCACAAAACTGTAACTAACTATTGTTTGAATACACCATCAGTAATCTTTATTGGGACCTTATTATACAACTTTCACAGCTTTAGATGAGTGTGTTCTATTTAACCTCCCCTTTGAGTCTCAGTTTCATTTGCAAAACCCGATTTTAATACTCATTGTCAGAGCAAACCATTTGGCTTAAATAATTGCAGGTATTGGATGATGCTTCCATGTCTGAAGTGACATTTCTGGCATGATTCAAGTAGATCTGTGTATACTTACAAGACTAATGGTAGTTATAACACCATCTATAGAATTCAGCTCAAAGTTAACAATGGATTCTGCAGACTTTTAATGCATTACAATTTCATGGTTACTGTAAGGTACTTGTGACTGACTACTACTTTTCTCGATGTAGCTTCCAGAGGATTTAGATTTCTGTAAGGCTTGTAAAAAAAAAACAAAGAAGTGCCTGCTCACTGTACACTGGGATGTTTCAACTTGTTTTTTAAATTCTTTATAAGCGTGATGCTTTCTGAAAATATATCCCTATAGAAGCTTTTTGATTCTATTAGAGCAATTTGAATGAAGTGTGAATTTTTCTCTTGAGAATGTACCATCTCTTTCTGATGCACAACTTTTCTATATCTGATAAAGCAAATTTAGAATTATTTTGCTCTTTGGTCCCCTGATTAAAATAAATGTGTTTTCCTTAATTGGAAGACAATTAAAATAGACCATGATTATTAAAACATTTTTTCTATAGCCCTTTATATTTACAAGCTCAGAGTGTATGATTCACTGTTGAAGTGATCCATCATTATGAAAGGGTTTTTTAGGTAATTTTGTTTGGCTACTGCCAGTGTTGTGGAACAAATACTTTGACCGTTGAATATACACAATAATGCCACCTATGCTTATTTTGTTTTCCCTTTTGTTAGTTACCAATCCCCTAAAAGTTGCATAATATTAATTGCATGCTTTCTTCACTCTCCGGCCCATGTCACCATATCACTGTGCTGCTGCATTTCCATGGCAACTGGCCAACCCATCAGCCTGCGGTCCTTCAGTTCAGACAGGTCTAACACGCCCAGCCATGGTCCACACCACAGGGACAGTGCCATGATTGAAGAATTAATCACAGCCACAAGTAGCCAGGTATGCAACATTGCCTCTCTGGTATAGTCTGTGTAATATGTGTCATTTTAATGTCTACTTATGCATGGATTATCCATTGCCAAATTTTAAACTAAGTACAGCGACTTAATTAAATGAAGCGCACCATTGCTGATTTTCTTAGTTCAAAGCAAATTCTCAGATTATGTGTATTTTCAACTTTTACTGTAATTAAAAAATAATGAAGAAACGATGCATTTTTACATGTACACAGTACAAACAATGCAGGTTTTTATTGATAAAGATTTTATTATACTCCTAAAATGATAAATGTCAATCGATTTTAAATGTGAATATCTTGTGAAATTGACCTGAATTTTTAAATATGTTCAGTAGTTCTGAGTTTATTTATTGGATCAAATCAATAGTTTCACTACCATGGCTTTAAAAGGAAGTGTTACTTTGAAATTACAGGTAGCTCTGGCAAAAGGCCCAGAGAAGGACTCCACACATCGCTTAAATTGGGAAACAGAGAACTTGGACAATGTGGCACTCTCTTCCAGCCCAATACATTCAGGGTGAGACATATAAATGTATCTGACAGATATAAAGAAGGTATAGTCACATGTCTGTTTGTGGAGGCAGCTGAAGGATAAATCTGATGCAGCATGAAAGTATCCATATGTTGATCTTAAATATATTTTAATTCAGCATTTTTACATTCCAAATGAGAAAGTGACATTGCTTATTAAAAAAAACATTCATCTGTCAAGTACTAAATTTCACATATTTCAAAATCAAAGTTTAAAAAAAAAATAGATTTTGTAAATTGTAAGCAACCTATTGGAGTGATGGTCAGATGATAAACAAGGGAGAAACACACTGCAATAGCATACAGGTGAAACCCAATTGAGGACTTGCACTTTTCATACAGGAGGTTGGTACGGCTGACCTTCATTTGCACATTTAAACACTTTTTTCATGCTTCCATCTTGTTTAGTATACTCCCATAAACTCATGTAAAAGACATGAAATTTAAGAATTTAAGTTACAGATTTGATTACAGTTTATTAAAGTTAAAGAGTCATAGAAAACTACAGCACAGAAACAGGTCCTTTGGCTCATCTGGTTCATGCCAAACCATTTAAACTGCCTAGTCCCATCAACCAGCACCCAGACCATAGCCCTCCATACAGCTCCCAGCCACATACCTATCCAAACCTCGTAAACATTGAAATTGAAATCACATCCAACATTTGCACTGGCAGTTTGTTCCATACTCTCACCACACTCTTAGTTAAGAAGTTTCCCCATATGTTTCCCTTAAGCATTTCACTTTTCTCCCTTAACCCATGACCTCTAGCTGTAGTTTCACCGAACTTCAGTGGAAAAAGCCTGCTTCTATTTACCCTATATATATCCCGAATAATTTTGTATACTTCAATCAAATCTCCCCTCAATCTTGTATGTTCGAAGGAATAAAGCTTTAATCTATCAAATATTTCCCTATAACTCAGGTCTTCCAGTTCCGGCAACATCCTTGTAAATTTTTTCTGTACTATTTCAAACACATTTACAACTTTCCTGTAGGTGGGTGACCAAAACTGCACACAGTACTCCAAATTAGGCCGCACTAACATTTTAGATAACTGCAATATAACATCCCAACTCCTGCACACAAAACTTTGATTGATGAAGGTCAATATGATGAAAGTTTTCTTTACAACCCTATCTATCTGTGATGCCAATTTCAATGAATTATGAACCTATATTCCCAGATTGCTGTTCTTTGGTACTCCTCAGTGCTCTACCACTTACTGTGGAAGACCTACCCTGGTTGGTCCTCACAAAGTGCAACACCTCACACTTGTCTGTATTAAATTCCATCTGGTCCAGATTCTGCTACAAGCTTTGATAGTCTTCCTCGCTGTCCATTACACATCCAATCTTGGTGTCATCAGTAAATTTGCTGATCAAGTTAACCACATTATTATCTGGATCGTTGATATAGACGACAAACAACAACAGACCGAGCATTGATCCCTGCAGTACTCCACTAGACATAGGCCTCCAGTCAGAGAGGCAACCATCTGTACCACTCTGGCTTCTCCCACAAAGCCAATGTCCAATCCAATTTACCACCAAATCTTGAACGCCAAGTGATTGATCCTTCTTGGTCAATGTCCCATACATCAAATGCCTTGCTAAAGTCCATGTAGACAACAACCACTGCCTTTCCTGGTAACATCTTTGAACAACTCTATAAGATTGGTTAGACTCAATCCACCATGCACAAAGCTGTGCTGACTAATTTCCTGGAGTGTAGGATAATGAGGGGAGATTTGATAGAGGTATATAAAATTATGATGGTTTTAAGGCAATAAGATATAGGAGCAGAATGAGGCCATTTGGCCCATCGAGTCTACTGCACCATTTCATCATGGCTGATCTATTTCCCTCTCAGCCCCAATCTTCATTTTTAAACCAATCTGATTTTTTTCTGCATTTACAAAATATGCTTTTATTTCTTCTACCAAAATGCATAACCATACACTTCCTGACTCTGTATTCCATCTGCCATTTCTTCTCCACCTATCTTCATATTGTCCGCAAACTTGGCCACAAAGCTATTAATTCTGTCACTAAATCACAGAACCACAGAAGTGGTCCCAACACAGACATAGAAACATAGAAAATAGGTGCAGGAGTAGGCCATTCGGCCCTTTGTGCCTGCACTGCCATTCAGTATGATCATGGCTGATCATCCAACTCAGAACCCTGTATCTGCCTTCTCTCCATACCCCCTGATCCCTTTAGCCACAAGGACCATATCTAACTCCCTCTTAAATATAGCCAATGAACTGGCCTCAACTGTTTCCTGTGGCAGAGAATTCCACAGATTCACCACTCTCTGTGTGAAGAAGTTTCTCCTCATCTCAGTCCTAAAAGGCTTCCCCTTTATCCTTAAACTGTGACCCCTCGTTCTGGACTCCCCCTATACCGGGAACAATCCTCCTGCATCTAGCCTGTCCAATCCCTTCAGAATTTTATACGTTTCAATAAGATCCCCCCCTCAATCTTCTGAATTCCAGTGAATATAAGCCCAGTCGATCCAATCTTTCTTCATATGAAAGTCCTGCTATCCCAGGAATCAATCTGGTGAACCTTCTTTGTACTCCCTCTATGGCAAGAATGTCTTTCCTCAGATTAGGGGACCAAAACTGCACACAATACTCCAGGTGTGGTCTCACCAAGGCCTTGTACAACTGCAGTAGAACTTCCCTGCTCCTGTACTCGAATCCTCTTGCTATGAATGCCAACATACCATTCGCCTTTTTCACTTCCTGCTGTACCTGCATGCCCACTTTCAATGACTGGTGTACAATGACACTCAGGTCTCGTTGCACCTCCCCTTTTCCTAATTGGCCACCATTCAGATAATAATCTGTTTTCCTGTTCTTGCCACCAAAGTGGATAACCTCACATTTATCCACACTAAATTGCATCTGCCATGAATTTGCCCATTCACCTAACCTATCCAAGTCACCCTGCATCCTCTTAGCATCCTCCTCACAGCTAACACCGCCGCTCAGCTTCGTGTCATCCACAAACTTGGAGATGCTGCATTTAATTCCCTCATCTAAATCATTAATATATATTGTAAACAACTGGGGTCCCAGCACTGAGCCTTGCGGTACCCCACTAGTCACTGCCCACAGACCCCTGTGGAATACTACTAATACTACTACTACTAGCCACTAGCCACCAGCAGCGAACCAGAGAAGGCTCCTTTTATTCCCACTCTTTGCCTCCTGCCATTCAGCCAATGCTCTTTCCATGCTACTATCATTCCTGAAATACTGTGGGCTCTTCATTTATTAAGCAGCCTCGTGTGTGGCACCTTGTCAAAGGTGAAAATCCAAGTACACAACATCCTTTTTCCTTTGTCTATTCTGTTATTACTTCAAAGACTTACAACAGCTTTGTCAGACAAGATTTTCCCTTAAGGAAACCATGCTGACTTCAGCCTATTTTGTCATATGCTTCTGAAACCAAGTCCTTAGCAATTGACTCCAACATCTGACCAGCCACTGAGGTCAGACTAACTGGCCTATAATTTCCTTTCTTCTGCCTGTCTCCCTTCTTGAAGAGTGAAGTAATATTTGCAATTTTTCAGTCAACCAGAACCATGCCAGAAACTATTGATTGTTGAAAGATCATACCAATGCCTACACAGTGTCTTCAGCCACCTCTTTCAGAACCCTGGGATGTGCGCCATTTGGTCCAGGTGATTTATCTACCTTCAGACCTTTCAGTTTCCCCAGCACCTTCTCCCTACTAATGGCAACTCCACTCACTTCTGCCCTCTGACACTCTGGAGCTTCCGACATACTGCTAGTATATTCAACAGTGAAGTTTGATGCAAAATACTTAATCATTCTGCTGGTGATTTCTTTGGCCCCATTAATACCCTTCTGGTATAATTTCCCAGCAGTCCAATATATATACTCTTGCCTCTCTTTTATACTTTATATATCTGAAGAAACTTCTAGTATCTTCTTTAATATTATTAGCTATTGTATTCCAACTTTTCCCTCTTTATGAATTTTTTAATTGGCTTCTGTTGGTTTTTACAAGTCTCCCAATCGTCTAACTTTCTACTAATGAGAGGGTTAATGCAAATAGGCTTTTTCCACCAAGGTTGGGTGGGACTTCAATTTTCCTTCAACTGTTGCTCTTTGAGAAATTGAGTGACTGAGGGATTGATAATTATGAGGAAGTGGCACAGAAAAGGTGTTGAGCATGGATCAGCTGGAGTCATATTGAATGGTGAGACAGGATTTTTGACATTTTCCTGCTCCTATTGTTCTTGTGTTTAGATCCCCTTTAAAACTCTTCTTTCTCAACACCTATGCCTCCTGCTTTTGTTACCACTACCACGGGAAATAAATTTTGATTATTTATCCAATCTGTGTTTATCATAAACTTGTACATTTCTATCAGGTTGGTCTGCAGCTTCCTTTGCTCCAGGGAAAACACGCACAATCTATCCACTACTTCTCCCTAACTAAAGTCATCCAATCCAGGCAACTTGTTACTGAATCTCCTCTGCACTGTCTCCAGCACAATCACATCCTTGCAATATAATGTGTTGACAAGAGCTATATGTAATATTCCAAATTGCAACATAGCATCTCAGCTCTTATATTCTATGCCCTAATATGAATGCAAGTATTATTTTATGCCTTCTTCAGCACCCCCGGTTTCTATGTGCATCAATATTCCTTGGTGCCATATCATTTACTGTACTCCATCTTCTAAATCCAGGCAATTAATGTTGACTTTTTGTTAATGTTTTAAACATAGTAGAATATCCAAATCCCACCTCTGATTGATAGTACATCGGATAAAGTAGCAATTGGCTGGTGGTTACGTGATGGGGGAGGAGCATAAATTAAGCAACTATGGCCCCAAGACTCAGTTGTGTAGATGAAGTTACAATCCTCAGTCTCAATTTCAATGAGACATCTGTTTCACTGCTGTATAAAAAGATGTTTTTTGAAGCTGTTTATCAAGAGTTTTGGGATCAGGCTGATGATAATTGAGTAAATAGAGGAAACCACCATCATTAGGAACATGTAGCAGAACAATCCTTTGCATTTGTTCAGTACAAAATATAAATCATCTAATAATTTATTTCCAATGAGGTACCTCAATTAAATGACTCTTAATGTGTTTTATTTTTATTGAATGCTGTAATATTTTCAATGTCTGTACAAGTGACAAGGTTGCTGTGGTTAGATTTATTTCACAGAATATTTATTGTTCCCCTCCTCTATTTATTCATCTCTTTTAAATCTCACATTGCTGCCTCCCACCTTTGTATCTTATCCTTCAGCTACTGGAGCAAGATGGTGCAAGACATAGGAACCTTACAGCCAGCAGGGTGAGAAGACTTTTAACCTCTCTATCTGGACTGAACCTGAACTTGGGGTAGAGTGGGGAGGGACATTTGTCCCAAACGTTCAATGTTTTCAAAGTATTGAGCAGATAAAATTGTCCAGATTACTTACCCACCAGCAAACAATCTAGATCTACCCATTTCATGTATTAAAGATAATTCTAGATAGGAGGTTAGAATGCTTATCCACAGCTGATTAAGCCTTAATTTCCATTTCCCTTTGCCATTTGTATTCTAGTAATGTTAATGGGAAGTTTCTAACCCCAACCTGCTAAACCATGTGGTTTCCTCATTTTCGTGGAGTTTATTGTTTTCCTGTATGGTACAGAGAGAACGCAGGTTCTGCTCCAGTAAACTTCAAGGGAAAAGTTTTGTTGCCACTTACACCTTTTCTATGTACGTGTTTGATCACATGGTTCACCTGGAGGGTGTTTGTTGTTTTCCACGTTGCTGGCAGAAAGCGGTGAGCATTAGACAAAATTACTAGGGTGTCATATCTTAAACTCAGCTAAAAAATAAAATTCCTTCTATATACAGCAGGTAAAATATGAACCCATTGCAACAAACATTCCCTCTTTATTTATCTTTTTGCATCAAGTATGCTGAAAACAATTAATCATACATTACTTTTGCTGTTTTCTGTTAGGAATAGTAATTTTGAATTGATTCACCATATGAAATAAAACCCTTTTGGCAAAAATAAAAATACTTTTTCTTTTAATAGCAACACACACAAAATGCTAGAGTTTCTCAGCAAGATAGGCAGCATCTATGGAAATGAATTGATATTCGATATTTTGGACTGCGATCCTTCATCAGGGCTGAAGATGGGTCTCGGCTTGAAATGTCGACTGTTTATTCATTTCCATAGATGCTGCCTGACCTGCTGAGTTATTGCAGCATTTTGTGTGTGTTGCTCTGGATTTCCAGCATCTCAGGCTGTTTATTTTTTCTTTTAATATTTTGTTATCATTATTTTGCAATATGTTCTGCCATATTTTTTAGTCTTACAGCAGCAAAGCAGTATCCTCAACTTATACCCCCAACGTTAAAATTAACTGAGTCGTCAGTATTATTACATTGAATTTTAGGATGATTTCAAAGCTTGAGGCATGCATGAACTATTATAGAGTAATTTCTATCACTTCAATATGTTTGTGACTTTAAAAATATTTAGCTCCAGATTCTGCAACCTCCATTAAGTGAAATCTTATTGTTATCCCATTGCAGTTGTCTGTTGTATGTTTTTTTTACAAGGAGTTTAATAAAAAGTAGGTTTAATTAGATTACTTTACGAATTTGTCACATGTACATCAAAAATACAGTGAATTAGGTCATTTGTGTTAATGAGCAGCTCAGTCCAAGGATGTGCTGGAGGGAGCACAAAAGTGTTTCATGTTTCCAGTGCCAACATAGCCTGCTTATAAATTACTAACCTCAACCTAACCTGTACATCTTTGGAATGCAGAACGAACCCCATGTGGTCACGGACAGAACTCCTTACAAACAGTAGTGGGAACTAAACCCCGATGGCTGATTACTGGCCATGTAAAACATTGTGCCAACAGCTATGCTACTGTGTTGTTTGAGACCTGTTAACCTGCTTACATCACCGATTGTCCATTGATGACAAATCAAGTAATCTTCTAATCAGTATTGTTATGGGAATGTGAGATTTCATTTCACACCCCAGCAATTGAAAATCAATTAGCAGGTTACCTATGACCATTACCATCACCAAAGAGCCATCTAATTCATTTAATTTGACGAGTTCTTCTGGTTGATTAATCCAGGTGGGATTCTCAAGCATTTTTGGTGACTGGAATCTAATTAAATGAATATGACCCTGGGAAGTGTTTTGATTCCCTCCCACCCATTGAAGTCCTCTTTTTTCCCAAGGCACCCATTGCCCCCTTCAACATTTTTTGCTGTTCTGAAACTCCCCCTTTGCCTTGAAAGCTACCAGCATTAAAGATCAACATTAATCTCTGGTGACAGCTGCTTTTCACACTCAGCTTATCACACAGTCATGTGACTTCTCAAGTAATTAACTTTCTGCTGCTTTTCTATGCCTGGCTTTCCATGTATTTAAATGCATATTCTGTTTCAGCTATTCTTCTCCAGTCCCTGACAGTGAATCAAGGTGAAAAATTGCATTTTGGATTTGAGTGTGGTTACATTTATATCGTTTGCTGTTTCAACCATCTCTAACCTTGGCACAAAATCCCTTCACTGCTTTGCAGTTATGGATGCATTAACTGAAACAAATGCAAGTTTCATTTACAAATACTTAAAACAATAATGTGTTCTAGCCTGGCAGTCAAGGGGCACATCAAGATAATGCTGCTATGGTAACTGGAGGAATGTTGACCTCGTCCTCAGGTACTATCCGTATAGGAGCTTGCGCCCACATCCTAAAGCAGTGCTAGAAGATTAATTTTCTATTGTAGCTTTATGTGTACTGTAAGGAATAGCAAATGGAAGTTGATGGTGATGTGAAAGAGTTACAGAGAATAGGGACAGAAGGAGGTGAGGACAGGCCTGAATGGATTCCTCCTGAGAGATAGTGTGAACCTAGTGGGTCAAATTGTTCCTGTGTCATTGTCAGACTTACATTGGCTCCAAATTATTGTTCTTTTAAATTCATAGTAAAAGAAATGGATTTGATTGTACTTGGGTAGGTGGGACATAGGGGAGAGGGAGAGGACAGAAGAGTGACAGTTGCAGACAGATGATATCAAGAGACTAAACATCCTGTCAATTAAGCAAACACTCCAAGTTCACAACTCTATAATAAATGTAGTTTTATAGAGTAACTGTAGTTACTTTGCAAGAATTTTATTTGAAGAGCAGAGATCATCGATATTTTTCACTGAGAGTATGAAGATCATCAACAATGCAGAGCAATGGCATGACTTCTCTTTTTATAAACTTGGTGCTGAGATATATAGAAATAGAATTGTTGACACTGTTGGTAATGTTTTATTACAGTTTTTGTTGAATATGCAGACAGTTTATCAATGTGAAATCTTGCTTGACGTGAAAGGTCCGGATAGACTGGATAGAAACACAGAAAAACTACAGCACATTACAGGCCCTTCTGCCCACAAAGCTGTATCAAACATATACTTATCTTAGAAATTACCTTGGGTTACCCATAGCCCTCTATTTTTCTAAGCTCCATGTACCTATCCAGGAGTCTCTTAAAAGACCCTATCGTATCCATCTCCACCACTCTTATTGGCAGCCTATTCCATGCACACACGACTGTCTGCATTAAAAAAACTTACCCCTGATATCTTCTCTGTACCTACTTCCAAGCACCTTAAAACTGTGCCCTCTCATGCTAGCTATTTCAGCCCTGAGGAAAAGCCTCTGACTATTCACATGATCAATGCCTCTCATCATCTTATACACTTCTACACTTCTTTCAGGTCACCTATCATCCTCCTTCACTCCAAGGAGAAAAGGCAGAGTTCACTCAACCTATTCTCATAAGGCATGCTCCCCGATCCAGGCAACATCCTCATAAATCTCTTCTGCACCCTTTCTATGGTTTCCACATTCTTCCTTCAGTGAGGCAACTAGAAAGGAGCATAGTACTCCAAGTGGTGTCTCACCAGGGTCCTATATAGCTGCAACATTACCTCTCGGCTCTTAAACTCAATCCCACGATTGATGAAGGCCAATGCACGATATGCATTTTTAACCACAAAGTCAACCTGCACAGCTGCTTTGAGCGTCCTATGGACTCGGACCCCAAGATCCCTCTGATCCTCCACACTGCCAACAGTCTTACCATTAATACTATATTCTGCCATCATATTTGACCTACCAAAATGAACCACCTCACACTTACCTGTGTTGAACTCCATCTGCCACTTCTCAGCCCAGTTTTGCATCCTATTGACGTCCCACTGTAACCTCTGACAGCCCTCCACACTATCCACAACACCGCCAACCTTTGTGTCATCAGCAAATTTACTAACCCATTCCTCCACTTCCTCATCCAGGTCATTTATAAAAATCATGAAGAGTAAGGTCCCCAGAACAGATCCCTGAAGCACACCTCTGATGACCAACCTCCACGCAGAATATGACCCATCTATAACCGGTCTTTACCTTCTGTGGGCAAGCCAATTCTGGAGCCGCAAAGCAATGTCCCCTTGGATTCTAGGCCTCCTTACTTTCTTAATAAGCCTTGCATGGGGTATCTTATCGAATGCCTTGCTGAAATCCATATACACTACATCTACTGCTCTTCCTTCATCAATGTGTTTAGTCACATCCTCAAAAAATTCACTCGGGCTTATAAGGGACGGCATGCCTTTGACAAAGCCATGCTGACTACTCCTAATCATATTATGCTTCTCCAAATGTTCATAAATGCTACCTCTCAGGATCTTTTCCATCAACTTACCAACCACTGAAGACTCACTGGTCTATAATTTCCAGGGCTATTTCTACTCCCTTTCTTGAATAAGGGAACACTCCAACCCTCTGGAACCTCTCCCATCCCCATTGATGATGCAAAGATCATTGCCAGAGGCTCAGCAATCTCCTCCCTCGCCTCCCACAGTAGCTTGGGGTACATCTCGTCCGGTCCCGGAGACTTATCCAACTTGATGCTTGCCGAAAGCTCCAGCACATTCTCTTTCTTAATATCTACATGCTCAAGCTTTTCAGTCCACTGCAAGTCATCCCTGCAATTGCCAAGGTCCTTTTCCATAGTGAATACTTAAGCAAAGCATTCATTAAATACCTCTGCCGTCTCCTCCGGTTCCATACACACTTTTCTACTGTCACACTTGATAGGTCCTTTTCTCTCACATCGTATCCTCTTTCTCTTCACATACTTGTAGAATACCTTGGGGTTTCCTTAATCCTGTTCACCAAGGCCTTCTCATGGCCCCTTCTGGCTCTCCTAGTTTCATTCTTAAGCTCCTTCCTGTTAGTCTTATAATCTTCCAGATCTCTGTCATTACCTAGTTTTTTGAACCTTTCGCAAGCTTTGCTTTTCTTCTTGACTAGATTTTCAACAGCTTTTGTACACCATGGTTCCTGTACCTTAGCGTCCTTTCCCTGTCTCATTGGAACGTACCTATGCAGAACGTTTGCAAATATCCCCTGAACATTTGCCACATTTCTGCCGTACATTTTCCTGAGAACATCTGTTCCCAATTTATGAATCCAAGTTCCTGCCTGATAGCTCCCCTTACTTCAGTTAAACACTTTTCTAACTTGTCTGTTCCTATCTCTCTCCAATGCTATGGTAAAGGTGATGGAATTATGATCACTATCTCCATAATGCTCTGCCACTGAGAGATCTGACACCTGACCAGGTTCATTTCCCAATACCAGATCAAGTACAGCCTCTCCTCTTGTAGGCTTATCTACATATTGTGTCAAGAAACCTTCCTGAACACACCTAACAAACTCCACCCCATCTAAACCCCTTGTTCTAAGCAGATGCTAATCAATATTGGGGAAATAAAAATTTCTCACCACAACAACCCTGTTATTATTACCCCTTTGCAGGATCTGTCTCCCTATCTGCTCCTCGATGTCCCAGTAACCATTGGGTTGTCTATGAAAATCACCCAGTAGAGTTATTGACCCCTTCCTGTTCCTACCTTCCACCCACAGAGACTCTGTAGACAATCCCTACATGACTTCCTCCTTTTCTGCAGCCGTGACACTATCTCTGATCAGCAGTGCCATGCCCCCACCTCTTGTACCTCCCTCCCTGTCCTTTCTCAAATTTCTAAAGCCTGGTACTGTTTTATTGAAATTATGCTAATTATTTGACAGTGCTTGTTTGCCATTCCTTCAAGCATTGCTTTGATATCCAGTTTATTTTATATTATTTTTCTTATAGGTGTGCAACAACTTCCAGTAACATAACTAATTTCCTACAAGTTTGCTTTATTTTTCTTTTATTATAAGAAAAGTCTTTAATTATAACCATATAACAATTGCAGCACAGAAACAGGCCATCTCGGCCCTTCTAGTCCGTGCCGAACGCTTACTCTCACCTAGTTCCACTGGTCTGCACTCAGCCCATAACCCTCCAGTCCTTTCCTGTCCATATACCGATCCAATTTTTAAAAAAGTGACAATATTGAACCTGCCTCTACCACTTCTGCTGGATTACTGACATTGTGAGATTATATAATGGGAAAGAGGGTTTACTTTGGCTGAAATTGGTGATCCACCTACAAATTGCAAACTAAACTGTAAAATCTATGCTCTGATTTCTTCAGGTGTCTGCTCAAAGCCTTACTGCACAGCATCATTATTTTGGCATTAATTTTTGTGAATGTTATTTTGACTTTGAGAACTATTGAGAACATTTATAACCATGTGTTTGAACATGTAACTTTTTTTTAAAGTCTTATTAGCAATTTGCAACAGAGTATAATTTGTGGACATTTGCCATGGTGATTTATTCATGTTAAATTTTCCAGCAAGGGTTGATATAATGTATTTAAAATAACCCTAAGTAGAAGATTGCAGAAACTCCAAAAGCAAAATAAATCCAGTACAGATTTCTAATGTTTTATTCAAGTTGCATAAACTTTGAGCAGATAACATTAGGGAAAGATAAGTACAACCATGCATGAACTCTGCCCCCGTCTTACAATATAGAAAGATGTAGAGAGGTGCAAGTAGTATAAAGGCCTGCTGGCATTTTGTGTGTGTTGCTTTGATTTCCAGCATCTGAAGATTTTCTCTTGTTTGGAAGCTGATGACTATTGTTTCTTTTACTTTGTTCTTTGTGACAGTTTTGAAGAGTACACAGGTTTAAAATGTTTACTTTTTGCAGATGAAATTTTTTCAGAAAACAAACTGCTGTTCTAATGAGTGAATGACCATGACAACCTACCAAATGTTGAAAGGACTAGATAAGGTGGATGTGGAGTGGATGTTTCCTATGGTGGGGGTATCCAGAACTAGAGGGCACAGCCTCAAAATTGAGGGGTGACCCTTTGGAATAGAGGTGACGAGGAATTTATTTAGCCAGAGAGTAGCGAATCTGTGGAATGCTTTGCCACAGACTGCGGTGGAGGCCAAGTCTGTGGGTATATTTAAGGCGGAAGTTGATCATTTCCTGATCGGTCAGTATATGTTGTGAAGGCAGGTGCATGAGGTTGAGTGGATTAGGATTAGCCATGATGGAATGGCAGAGCAGGCTTGATGGGCTGAATTATAAAAGTGAATAACCTAAAGCTCAGTTTGGTTGTAAAAAGCATGACAATACATATTTATTCTATTGCTGACTTTATTTTAGCATGTCATGAAAGCAGTAAAACGATTCTTATATTTTGGTTTACTAACCCAAGTATATTAGAGAATTCTATAATAATTTGACACTGTTGCCTTTAGAAATTGTTGATGTACTTGTGACCACAATGAACATTTGCAGGCCTAATGTGGTGTAAATGCTAACACTGGAATTGATTTCTAAACTGGTGCAGTCTTCACTGATTTTCTTGCCATTTGACCAGATAACATTTCAACAACATCTTTTATTAAAGAAATGGAAGCTTAAGTGATAAAGTAAACAAGTGTCCAAAAGT
The DNA here is from genome assembly GCF_048418815.1 of Hemitrygon akajei. NCBI lineage: Eukaryota > Metazoa > Chordata > Chondrichthyes > Myliobatiformes > Dasyatidae > Hemitrygon > Hemitrygon akajei. The sequence continues at coordinate 95,737,919 of NC_133136.1, forward strand.
ATTATTGATATTACTTTTATAGTCACTGAATTTATCTGAAGATATTAAAGAATAAGGTGTTCTTCCTCCCATTTTGCCAGAAAGCTGAGAAGAGGAATAAAGGAGAGCAGCAAGCAGCTTTCAATACTTGTGATGCAAACAAGTGTTGTACTTGTTGCTAACATCTTCTCCACCTTGTTTCTGTATCATGTACTAATTTTAGGGAAAAATATTTGCAATATGCATATTTACTTAATTAATATTAACCTGTTTAACATAGAGACATAGAAAACCTACAGCACAATACAGTCCCTTCGGCCCATGGTGCTGTGCCAAACATGTACTTACTTTAGAAATTACCTAGGGTTACCCATAGCCCTCTATTTTTCCAAGCTCTATGTACCTATTCAGGAGTCTCTTAAAAGACCCTATCGTATCCATCTCCACCACCGTCACCAGCAGCCCATTCCACGCACTCTTTGCGTAATAAACTTGCCTCTGATGTCTCCTCTGTACCTATTTCCAAGCACCTTAAAACTGTGCCCTCTTGTGCTAGCCATTCCAGCCTCTGACTATCCACACAATCAATGCCTCTCTTCATCTCTATCAGGTCACCTCTCATCCTCCATCGCTCCAAGGGAAAAAGGCCAAGTTCACTCAATGGAGCTGCATTTAGCTCTGTTTACCATATTCTGCTATCACAGACACCACTTCTTATCTGGATGGAGTGTAATATACTACTGTATAATATTCTTGCACTACCATCTTATCATGTGAACTTGGAAATCTTTCAAATCTTGTAATCTTTCATTTATCATCTTGTACATCTTAATTTTTTTGTAATATAATTTTTATGAAAGTTCATCATCAAACAAACATTTCCATAAGATGTATTTCAGATACTATACATATATATCATATAGTCATATTTGCCTTAAATCGCCACTTAATATTTATCTGAGGTATACACTTAGAGAAAAGAGAGGAAAGGAAGAACAAGCAAATGTCCATTGTAATTTCTATCCATGTGTTTAAAGTTGGGCTCTCCTGTGACGGCCATTTCCTGGTAAGTCTTTTTACCAGCCACCAACAGTATATTCATTAAATATTTACCTCTTTTCAGCCAGTCTTGAGGAATATACCCAAAATATATGGTCTTATTTTCTAAGGGTATTTCACATTTAAAGATGTCTTGTAGGGCATTATGTATCCCACTCCAATAGTCTTTGATAACGGGGCATTCCCAGAAAATATGATAATGGTTTGCATTTTGACTTCCACAATTTCTCCAGCAAACAGGAAGGTTACTATCATAATGGGATTTCTGAGAGGGTGTAATAAAATATCTTATCAAGTTTTTAAGGTAACTTTTGTTATTCTTCTATTCTAATATTTCTATATCTGTGCAATTATAATGCTACTGTGACACTGTAATTTCCTATGGAATCAATAAAGTATCTATCTATCTATTGATTGCAAAATTTATAAATCTTCCTTGTTCAAAGTTTTGTGTCCTGCCACGAATTTCATACTATTCAACTCCGAGGTTTTGTCCAGTTGCAGACGACATTTCAGCTTGAATCAGAATCAGGTTTAATATCAGGCAACACACACAAAAAGCTGGAGGAACTTAGCAGGCCAGGCAGAATCTATGAAAAGTGTAAACAGTCGACATTTCGGATCTTGCCCCAGATCGTCGACTGTTTATTCTTTTCCATACATGCTACTTGGCCTGCTGAGTTCCTCCAACATTTTGACTGTGTTGCTTGGATTTCCAGCATCTGCAGATTTTCTCTAGTTTGTGATCAAGTTTAATTTCACTGGCATATGTCATGAGATTTGTTGGATTGTGGCAGGAGTACTTTGCAATACATAATAATAAAGGAAAAACTATGAATTACAACAAAAATATATTTAAAAATGTAACTGAATAAGTAGTGCAAAAAGAGAGATAAAATAGTGAGTTAGTGTACAAGCTATCTGATGGCAGAGGAGAAACTGCTCCTGAAACATTGAGTATGCATCTTCAGGCTCTTGTACTGCCTCCTTGCTGGTAACAATAAGAACAGGGTATGTCCTGGGTGATGTGTGTCCTAATGAAAGATGCCACCTTTTTGAGGCATCATCTTCTGAAGATGTCCTTGATGTTGGGAGGCTAGTGTCCACGATGGAGCTGACGGAATTTGCTGCAGCTTTTTCCAGTCCTGTGCAGAAGCCCCTCCAAATGAGATAGTGACGCAACCAGGCGGAATGCTCTCCACGGTACTTCTGAAGAAATTTGTGAGACTTCAGTAGCATACCAATTCTCCTCAAACTCCTCATGAAACGTAGCGCTGTTGCACCTTCTTTGTAATTGCACCAGTATGTTGGGCCCAGGATAGGTCTTCAGAGATGCTGACATCCAGGAACTTGAAACCGCTAACTCTTTCCGTTGCTGGTGAGAACTGGTGTGTGTTCTCTTGACTTCCCCTTCCTGAAGTCCACAGTCAACTCCTTGGTCTTACTGATTTTAAGTGCAAAGTTGTTGTCGTGACACCATTTAACCAGCTGATTTACTCACTCCTATATGTCTCCTCTTCACCATCTAAAATTATGCCAAGAATGTTGTTTCATCGACATTTATAGATGCTTTTTAAGCTGTGCCCAGCCACACAGTTGTGCATGTAGAGAGAGTAGAACAGTTAAGCACGCATCCTTGAGGTATGCAGTGATAAGTGTCAGTGAAGAGGAGATGTTATTTCTAATCTGCACTGATTGTGTTCTCCTGATGAGGAAATCAACGATATTGTTGCAGAAGGAGATACAGAGGCCCAGGTTTTGGAGCTTGTTGATCAGTACTGAGGGTAAGATGGTGTGGAACACTGAGCTGTAATCAATAAACAGCAGTCTGATGTAGGTATTGCAATTGTCCAGGTGAACTAAGGCTGAGTGGAGAGCATCCACTGTGGACTATTGAGGTGATAGGCAAATTGCAGCGGGTCCAAATTCTTGCTTGGGTAGGAGTTGTTTTTCGCCATGATGAACCTCTCAAAGTGCTTCATCACAGTCAATACGAGTGCAACTGGGCAATAGTCATGAAGGCAACTCACCTTGCTTTTCTTGGGCACTTGTATGATCTTAGCCTTTTTGAAGCAGGAAGGAACCTCTAACTGCAGCAATAAGAGATTGAAGATGTCCTTGAACATTTATGTGGGTCACTCTGCACTTCCAGTGGCTCCAGGATAACTTGTGTTCTTGTTACCATTCTACTTCTACTTCGAGCTTTCTACGAAATTGGAAAAAAAAAGCTATAATTCCTGTTTCCAACGGTATGTCCAGATAGATTGGTTAGCATTAATAATATCAACAAACTCTTTCATTTTTATCACTTATGAACTCTGCTTTTCACAAAAGCCATCAATTGGAAATGTTATCTGGTAAGATAGCAAGGACCATCCAGATGGAACCTTGGAATCTACTGCAGTTTCAGGTTTACATGTTTTTGTGGTCATACGTTGAGGGAATGCTTCCTTTAATTATTTGTATTCTGCCACACAAGTGCTGCAAACCTCACACTATGTTATGATCTCTTACCACAAGAATGAAGTGGATGATAAAAGCTTTGTGTTTATTCCAGCTTTCTGGTTAGCTTTATGGTGGATGCTCGGGGTGGATCTATGCGTGGCTGTCGCCATAATGGGCTTCGCATTATCATTCCTCCTCGGAAGTGCACAGCCCCAACTCGTGTCACTTGCCGCCTGGTTAAACGTCACAGACTGGCTACAATGCCTCCCATGGTGGAAGGAGAGGGACATGCCAGCAGGTTAATTGAAGTTGGGCCATCGGGTGCTCAGTTCCTTGGGTGAGTTACTGAAAATGCAAGCAATCTATACCACCACCAATTTTATCTTTTGCTTTGTATAATATTAATCATTTTTCTCTTGAAGAAAAATCGTATGTTGCTAATTTTGATAAATTGAAAGGTACATTCTGAAAAAAATTAGAAGACTAGTTTATTTTGCTAAGGGGTAGCCTGCTGATGTGAAAGAACATGCATATCTACAAACCTGATCAGTTTGTATCGTAATCACTTATAGTGTCCATAACACAGACGTCAGAAAAATCCAAGATTTGAAATCATAGAGTATAAGAACTCTACAGCACAAGAACTGGCCCTTTGAGCCACTTGGTCAATGCCAAACTATTAATCTGCCTACTCCCTGTACCATTCCATAGCCCCTCCATGCACTTAACCTACTTTCTCTTCAATGCTGAAATTCAACCCAAATCCACCCCTTCCACTGGCATCTCATTCCACGCTCTCACCATCCTCTGAGTGAAGAAGTTCTCTCATATTCCTCTTCAACACCTTTTACCCTAAACCATGATCCCTAGTTGTAGTCCCACGCAACCTCAGTGGAAAAAAACCTGTTTGCATTTACCCTATTTGTACCCCTCATAATTTTGAATACCTCTATCAAAATTCCCTTCATTTCCCTGCGCTCTGGGGAAATAAAATTCTAACCTATTCAATCTTTCCCTAAAACTCAGGTCCTCAAGTCCTAGCAACATCCTTGTAAATTTTCTGTATACTCTTTCAATCTTATTGATAGCTTTACTGTTATATCTTTTCTCGCTTAAAAGCAAGATTTAATTTCATGTTAATTACAAGTTGTATATTGTACATTTTGAACCCTTTGCTTTTTAATGTGGCAAAATGTGTAATGTATACAGACAAAACAAAGTAATCAAGATGCAGTATTTGGTATAAGGACTGACCTATAAAGTTATTAGTGACCTATTCTGAAGGGAGGAAGAATTTTAAATTATCTTAAGTAAATTGTTATTGAAGTTGTTGATACAAAGTTGCAATTTTATATTAGAATATTGACATCAAGAAGAGGTAATTCTTATTTTGATTAACAACCCCACCTTCCTGTCATCACATCATGTCCTTTTAATCATTTCTCTCTCCACTACAGTGAATGAGATTGCCTAGAAAATGCTTTTAATCTTATTCCACAGGTTTTAGATCTATTACCAATAAAAGTGTTCATGTTAGTTCTAAAACTCTTAAGAATCATTTAACTATTTGCAAGCAACTTAATCAAACACAAAGTGGCAAAATTATAAACTTAGAGGGAAGACTTTGATCTAATTATGACTTTAACGTTTTACCAAATGCTAACATGATAGCTGTTTTGCAAATGGATATTTTCACTAACATTGAAATAGAAACAATTAGTACATAATGCCTACTAAAGTGCTTCTTGCCATTTCCCATCTGACTTTACTTTGATAGAGCTTCTAATAGAAATTCATGTGAAGGCTAGCTTAGAGCAATGTTGAACAGAGGAAAGAGAGAGCTACAGTATATACCTTTCACAAATAATTATCATCTTCACTATTTGCCCAATAGGCATTATTGAATCAGTTGCCAAGTCTTAGAATCCCATTAAAATAATTGAATATTTATAAGCATGAATTATTCAGCTCTTAATAAGCAATTAAACATTTGACCACATGCTTATAAAATCCCTAATATTATTAGTCTGCTGAGGAAAAAACATTAAAAAATTCTTATTATTTCAGTTTTGAAAAGCAATAAAAACTTGAGTATCAAAGATAAATTAGGAGCAGAAGTGAATATATGTTGGTTTTATACTTTTCATCTTCTCTCTTCCACTGCTGCTTTGGAATACGCAGTAAGCTTCATCTTCCTAACTCTCCTCCCCCTCTAAATGAGGGAGAAAGCTTGGTTAGCCGAATCCTGCAGCTTGGGCCGTCAGGAACCAAATTCCTTGGGTAGGAGAGACAATGTTCAGTGAAGAATTTATTGGATTCCTTGCTTGCAACCCTTTCCAATAGTCCTTATTCTTATTTTTTAAACCTCACCACCTTTATTCATTATTTATATATATATATTTATCAATATTTGCTCAAAGTAAACTTGTGATGTTCTGTGGCTTGGTGTTGTGAATGTTGTCATTGCTGGGAATGTACATGTTGAGCACAGTGAGGAAGTGCCTCTGTTGCTTTCCCCCTCCCTCCTTCCTTTTGTTAATTCCTCATGTGTCAGTGGACATTCTAAATGTTCACTCATATTTCCAGGTCCTTGTTAAACTCTGTATTATGTTGTAGTCTGTAACAAAGTGATTTGGAAAATGAAAGAGGTCTTATTATAAGAATGTAATAGAAATGTGTTCAAGTTCTTTGTGTTTTGTTATCTATTTATAGGCAAGGATCCTGTAAGGATTTAAAATAGTGAAGTTCTGTGTCTTCATAGTGCTTAACTTTATAAATCCCATAAATGAATTTCAAAACAGTACCTTGCCTATTTATACATAATGTGGTCTAATTGTCTTTTGCTCTTTATTTCTGTCCTGTAACTTCTGCTTTTCTTCTTTACTTAGTTGCAACATTAAATATTAATCATTTTGAATTATTGATTAAGAAAGGCAACTGGAGTAAAGATAAGCAATGACAATATTTAATATATTAATCTATGCCATGATAGTAATTCAGTCCAATTGATTGTATTAGCCATTCATCTCTATTTTAATTTTACTTTTAATTTCCCAATATTTTTCACACTGATTTTTTGCTGCTGGTTGATGTGTTTTTTTGGAAAATATTTTTTATATTTTATATTTTCCTTCACTATTATTCTCAGAATCACTGTTAATGATCATTATACTGTCAATTCAAACTCGTATATTCTTTCTGTCCATTCCTATCTTTTTTAATTTTACTAATAAGTTCTATTTTTTCTTTCCTTGGTACTGTCATTCTGCACAGTTCACCAGATAACCCAAGATCAATGTCATTGGGCTTAGGTCTCCTCACCACAGAGTGTAAGACTTTGAGGCCCATAGTGGTGGAAAAAGCTTTGCTTGCACCATTATTTAATGATCAGATTGTTGTGTTGCCTTTGCTTTACTGGGTAATGCATTTTTGTTGAGTAATTATGTATTCAGAAAGAAGTAGAGACAAAATAAATTGAGGGTTTTATCTAGAAAAAGAAAGAAGTACACGTCCAGTATAGAAAATTGTTACTGAGTTTTATATAGTTTGGAAAGGCAGAAAATGATTTGGGAAGTAGGCATGGTTATGTACATGGGAAAACCTGCCTCACAAATCTGACACACAAGAGATTCTGCAAATGCTAGAAATCTTGAGCAGCACACCCACAATGATTCCTCAGAGAGGATTTCACAATGTGCTACACATAAGGCTGCTAAACAAGATAGATGCCCATGGTATTCCAGGGAAGATACTAGCATGGATAGAAGATTGGCTGACTGGCAGAAGGCAAAGAGTGGAGAAGAACGGGACCTTTTCTGGTTGGCTGCCAGTGACTAGTGGTGTTCTGCAGGGTCTGGTGTTGCAACCGCTTCTTTTCACATTATATTTCAAGTTAAATGACAGAATTGATAGCTTTGTGGCCAAGATGGTAGACAGGCGGTAGGTGGAGAGACAGGTAGTGCTGAAAAGGCATGGAATCTGCAGAAGGATTTATACAGATTAGCAGAATGGCAGATGGAATATAGTGTCGGGAAGTGTATGGTCATGCACTTTGGTAAAAGGAATAAAGATACATAAGTGGGGAGCGATTCAGAAATCAGAGGTACAAAGCAACTTGGGTGACCTTGTGCAGGAGTCCCTAAAGATTAACTTACAGGTTGAGTCGGTGAGAAAGGCAATTGCAATGTTAACATTTACTTTGAGAGGACTAGAATATAAAAGCAAGGATGTAATGCTGAGGTTTTATAAGGCATTGGTCAGTCTGCACTTGGAGTACTGTGAGAAGTTTTGGGTCCCTTACCTAAGAAAGGATGTATTGGCTTTAGAGAAGGTCCAGAGGAGGTTACGAAAATTACCTTGTGAATGAAAGGGTTAATGTATGCAGAGTGTTTGATGGCTCTGAGCCTGTACTCACTGGAATTAAGAAGAATGAGGAAGGATCTCATTGAAACCTATCAAATATTGAAAGGCCTAGACAAAGTGCACATGGAGAAGATGTTTCCTATAGTTGTGGAGTCTAGGACCAGCGGGCACAGCCTCAGAATAGGAGTAAGTCTCTTTAGAACAGATGAAGAATTTCTTTATCCAGAGGATGATGAACCTCTGGAATTCATAGCCACAGATGGCTTTGGACGTCAAGTAATTGGGTATATTTAAACCAGAGTTTGATATGTTCTTGATTAATCAGGGTGTAAAAGATTATGGGGAGAAGGTAGGAGAATGGGTTGAGAGAGATAATATAGAATGGCAGAGTAGACGATCAGCAGAATGTCCTAATGCTGCTCCCATATCTCACCAATTTGAGTTTACCATGAAAATTAATTAAGGCAAAATGGTAGATATGGTATATATGGATTTTTTTTTCAAGAAAGTTAAGGCACATCGGGTCCTAGGAGTTTTGGCAAACTGGATCCAAAATTGTCTTGGCGATGGGAGGCAGAGAGCAGTGGTAGAGGATTGTTTTACTGAGTTGAGGTCTGTAACCAATGGTATATCATTCAAACCTTTGTTGTTTGTCATGTATATATAAATAACTTGGATGAGAATGTATATATTCTGATAAATTTGCTGATGTTACATAGATTGGTGGAATTGTTGGTAGCCTGAATGGTTGCCTGAAAATTCAGAGTACATAATTCAACTAGAAAGCAGGGCAGAGCAGATGGAATTTAATCCAGACAAGTGAGTTAGACAAGCATCTAGACCATAGGACAATAAAATATAGCAAAATTAGGCCATTTGGCCCGTCGAGGCTACTCCACCATTTTATCATGACTGATCCAATTTTCCTCTCAACCCCAATCTCCTGCCTTCTCCCATAAACCTTCATGGCCTGACTAATCAAGAATCTATCAACCTCTACTTTAAATATACATAAAAACTTGGTGTCTACAGTTGCCTGTGACAAAGAATTTGACAGATTCACCACTCCCTGGCTAAAGAAATTCCTCCTCATCTCCATCCTAAAAGAATGCCCCTCTATGCTGATGCTGTGTCCTCTGGTCTTAGACCTTCCCACCATAGGAAATATCCTCTCCAAATCCACTCTATCAAAGCCTTTCAAAATTCAATAGGTTTCAATGCGGTCACCCCTCATCCTTCTGATTTCTAGTGAATACAGGCCAGCAAACACTCTTCGTATGACAAGCCATTCAACCCTGGAATCATTTTCATGAACCTCCTTTGAACCCCCTCCAGTTTCAGCAAATCCTTTCTAAGATCAGGAACCCAAAACTGCTCACGATACTCCAAGTGAGGCCTCACCAGTGCTTTATAAAGGCTCAACATTACATCCTTGCTTTTATATTCTAGTTCTTTTGAAATGAATGCTAATGTTGCATTTGCCTTCCTCACCACAGACTCAACCTGCAAATTATACTTTAGGGAATCCTGCACAAGGACTCCCAAGTCCGTTTGCACCTCAGCTTTTTGTATTTGCTTTCCATTTAGAAAATAGTCAACCCTTTCATTTCTTCTATCAAAGTGCATAACCATAAACTGTCTGACACTGTATTCTGTCTGCCATTTCTTTGCTCATTCTCCTAATCTGTCTAAGTCCTTCTGTAGCTGCTCTACTTCCTGAAGACTACCGCCCTTCCACCTATCCATATTGTCTGCAAACTTTGCAATGAAGTCATCAATTCCATCATCCAAATCCTGATACATAACATAAAATGAATCGGTCCCAAAACAGATTTCTGTAGAACATCGCTAGTCACCAGCAGCCACCCAGAAAAGACTCCCTTTACCTTTTTGTCTCTCTTTGCCTCTTGCCAATCAGCCACTGCTTTATCCATGCTAGAATATTTCCTGTAATACCATGGGGTGGTAGAGGATTTTCCCTTGAGGTAACCATGCTCTATATGGCCTATTTTATAATTTGTTTCCAAGTACCCAGAGACCTCATCTTTAATAATCAACTCCAACATCTTTCCCAGCCACTGAAGTCAGACTAACTGGCCTATATTTTCCTTTCTTCTGCCTCTCTCCCTTTTTGAAGAGTGGAGTAATATTTGCAATTAGGGTCATTTAGATCCTTTGGAACTGGGGAGACAAAAGAAGTTTGTTAAACTACAGAGAGGGGGAGGGGCATTTTCTGAAAGGATAAACCTGTGATATCCGTAGGGATAAGCAGTAAACAAAATGAACTGGTTAATAAATGAATGGAAGCCGACGGAGTGTGAGAATATAGACAAAAATCTGTAGGAGTTATGAGATACAGAGTAGGAAGATGTACTTGAGACTGGACACATTCTCCACTTCCAGAGAGAAAATAAGAAAGAAATGTTGGGTGAAAACAACAAACCCTGCCCTCATCTTTACTTGGTAAGTCTCTGACTCTTCCCCTTACTTTTCGGATCTCTATCTTAGGTGATAGGCTTGCTAAAAACAAGCCTATTCCCACAAATATCTTGACTACCCTTAATTCCACTCAACCTCCCATGAGGCTCTATTCCAGGGATTGTGAACCCATGACTCACACAAAAGTTTTGATGGCACTGTTGCCCCTCAATTCTTTAAATCCACCCCAATAATAAAAAAATACAGAATGATTATTTTAACTGCCTAGTATGTGATTTTATCGAAAGTCAAGAGCAGTGAGATGTTTTCGCAGGAGATGTCTCAGGGCTGTCTTGATGCCGGCTGGAAAAATGGAAGAACATGTGATGTTGGATGATGACCTGGTGTACATATCAGTATTTGGATAGCAAATACTATTTAGAAATGTTGTTACTTTTCAGTTGTATTTTTAGAAGCCTAATAATAACTTTGAACAGGTTTTCTAAAAAGCTACTCTTATTTCAATTTATCTGTATTTTACTTTTATTAATATTGCAACAGATATTCACTTCCCAGGGGCTGAAAGGCTTGCTGCTTAGCCCAGCTTTCTACCACAGCTGCATAAACTTTCCATAGTGTCAGAGCTGTTGATGATAAAGTTAAATTTGTAACAAATATTATTTACTCATCTTTTTGTTGTAAACAAGAACCAGTCTCTAGTCTTTAATATAAATTGCAAGGAACAATCAGTTTGAAGTTGAAAGCACAGATTTGCAGAAGTTTCACATGCAAATAACGTCATCTTGTAAAAAATGGTATGAATACCAATTACAGTTTGGGGAAGGTTAAGAATGACAATGAGAGTGACAGAAAGGTGGGGTGACAGAAAGAAGAACTGGAATTCATTCCTCAACCTTCATTGTCTGCAACGGACAACTTGTTCCTCTGCAACCTGTTGATATGTTCTTCGAGTTTGTAAGAACTGTACCTGTTTGAAAATTCTTTGTAGTTTGTAAATCTTTTGAAATTCAGAGATATTTTATTAATTAGAAATTCTGAGTGTTAAATGAGTTTGTTTGAATTTAAATGAGTATCATTAAAACTAGCATAACTGTGTTTAAACTATTTCATTAGCCTTGGTAGAGAGGAGAGACCCCCCACTCAAATAGTGTGTATTGGCAGTTAAACCTCACTGAAAGTCTAGAGAAGGAAGATAGCTAGTCTTGTAAGAGAAAGTGGATGCAGTATAACCTCCCTATAGTGAGAGTATCCATCGATATAAAAGCAAAGGAGGAGGCATACAACAAAGCAAAAATTAGTAGCAAGACAGGAAGATTAGGAAGATTTTGAAAACCTACAGAGAGCAACTAAAATTCATTAGGAGGGAAAAGATTAAATATGAAAGCAGGCTAGCAAACAATATCAAAGTGGATAGTAAAAGCTTTTTCAAGTTGGTAAAAAAGGTAAAAGAGCGATGAGAGTGGATATAGGGCCACTAGAAAATGAGACTGGAGCAATAATAATGGGGAACAGGGAGATGGCAGATGAACTAAATGAGTACTTTGTATCAGTCTTCTCTGCGGAAGACACCAGCAGTGTGCCAGATGGTGAAGGGTGTGAGGGAAGAGAAGTGCGTGCAGTTACTTTTACAAGGGGGAAGGTGATCAAAAAGCTGAAAGACTTAAGGGTATAAAGTCACTTGGCCCAGATGAACTGCATCCTAGGGTTCTGAAAGAGGTAGTGGTAAAGATTGTGGAGGCATTAGTAGTACAAATATTCTTAGATGAGGAACCCAAAACTGTTCACAATACTCATGAAGAGGCCTTGTCAGTTCCCGTAGGGTGACGTGCACCTTCCCAAAAAAGTAACTCAGATGTTGCGGCGACGCAGACTGCAACAACTGTGATCGGTCCGCTTAGCAGCATCGTATTTCCTCCTACGCATTTCCGGTTGCTTTTTCTCCGCCATGACTGTACACCGATGCAAAATAGATGAACCAAATCATCAAATCTACCTGCCGATATGTGAAAATGTTTGAAACGCATTTTCTCATCCATGTCTCTCACAAAGAAACTCAACACAGTGGCATAGAAACCCCACTGCCAACTAGCATTTTGGCGCACATCAACGCATGCTTGCTACGGCGTAGAGCCTACGCAGAAGTGAAAATCAGGCCTACAGCATAGGCTACGGCATAGCCTATATGCACAAGTATAAATCAGCCTTTATCCTGACCTCAGTGGTTGGGAAGATGTTGGAGTCAATTGTTAAGGATGGTGATGGAGTACTGGGTGACACAGGACAAGATGGTTCAAAGTCAGCATGGTTTCCTCAAGGGAAAATTTTGCCTGACAAACCTGTTGGAATTCTTTGAGGAAATTACAAGAAGGATAGATAAGGGGGATGCAGTGGATGTTACATATTTGGACATTTAGAAGGCCTTTGACAAGGTGCCACATGTGAGGCTGCTTACCAAGTTAAGAGCTCATGGTATTACAGGAAAGTAACTGGCATGGTTAGAGCATTGGCTGATAGGAGGCAGCGACTGGGAGTAAGAGGATCTTTTTCTGGTTGGCTGCCAGTGACTAGTGGTGTTCTGCAGGGGTCAGTGTTGGGACGGCTTCTTTTTATGCTGTATATAAATGATTTAGATGATGGAGCAGATGGCTTTGTTGCCAAGTTTGCAGATGATATGAAGATTGATGGAGGGGCAAGTAGTGTTGAGGAAACAGGTAGGCTGTAGAAGGACTTAGACAGATTAAGAGAATGGGCACAACAGTGAAAAATGAAATACATTGTTGGAAAATGTGTGCTCATGCACTTTGGTAAAAGTAATAAATGTGCGGACTATGTTTTAAGTGGGCAGAAAATCCAAAGATCTGAGATGCAGACAGATCTGGGGGACCTTCTGCAGGACATCCTAAAGGTTAACTTGCAGGTAGAGTTGGTGGTGAGGAAGGCAAATGCCATGTTAGCATTTATTTCAAGAGGTCTAGAATACAAGAGCAGGGATGTGATGCTGAGGCTTTATAAGGTACTGGCAAGGCCTCATCATGAGTATTGTAAACAGTTTTGGGCTCCTCATCTAAGAAAATTTGTACTGGCATTGGAGAAGATTCAGAGAGGTTCACAAGGATGCTTCCAGGAATGAAAGGGTTATTATATGAGGAACGTTTGATAGCTCTAGGTCTGTAGTCATTGAAATTTAGAAGGCTGAGGGGGGAATCTCATTGAAACTTTTCAGATGTTGGAAGTCCTAGACAGAGTATATGTGGAAAGAATATTTCCCATGGTGGGGGAGTCCAGGACAAGAGGGCACAGCCTAAGGACAGAGGAGCATCTATTTAAAACAGAGATGCTGAGAAATTTCTTTAGCCAGAGGGTGGTGAATTTGTGGAATTTATCACCACAGGCAGCTGTGGAGGCCAGGTCGTTGGGCAGAGTTAGGTTCTTGATTGGACACGGCATCAAAGGTTATGGAGAGATGGCCAAGGAGTGGGGCTGAGGAGGGGGGTATAAGGATTCAGCCATGATTGAATGGTGGAGCAGGCTTGATGGGCCAAATGGCCTAATTCTGCTCCTATATCTTATGGGCTATGGTCTTATGGTATCTATATTGCATAGGGCTTAAAATTCTTTTGACTTCAGGCATTTGCAGACAGTGAACCCAGAACCATTACAGTAAAACGCATATCAGGGTTTGTCCTATTCCTCGGTCTAAGAAAACTACTGGCATCAGACAGTCAGGATGCACAACCGCTCCTCTCCCCACATTATCCTCAACACGGGTTACCCCTGCTTGAGCCCAAGACTGGACATTTTGCTCCCATGCTACTATACAACCAAACACCCAAACAATCACATTGTTAAGTTCACCAATGACAAGACAGTGGTGGGGCCCATCACTAACAAGGATTAGACAGACTACAGACAAGGTCAAGGCTTAGAGCTAGGTAAATAACCTCTCCCTCAATGTCAACAAGATTAAGGAGATGGTTGTTGACTCAGGAAAACCCTCACACCCTTCTTTATATCAGTGGCACAGCAGGGGAAATTGTAGGCAGTTTCACACTCCTAGGAGTACTCATCTTACACTAATTAGGGAGAGTGAGTATAGCTTTGTGCATGGTGGATAGTGTCTAACAGAACTTATAGAGTTTTTTGAGGAAGTTACTCGTAAGACAGTGAACATTGTCTACATGGACTTCAGCAAGGTATTTGACAAGGTCCCACATGGGAGGTTGGTCAGGAAGGTTCAGTCACTTGCCATTCAGGATGAGGCAGTAAATTGGATTAGACATTGGCTTTGTGGAAGAAGCCAGAGAGTTGTAGTAGTGGTTGTCTCTCAGACTGGAGTCCTGTGACTAGTGGAGTGCTGCAAGGATCGATGCTGGGTCCATTTTGTTTGTCTATATCAATGATCAGGATGAAGATGTGGTTAACTGGATCAGCAAACTTGCGGATGACACCAGGATTGGGAATGTAGTGGGTGGCAAAGCAGTCTATCAGAGCTTGCAGCAGGATCTGGACCTGCTGGAAAAATGGGCTGAAAAATGGCAGATGGAATTTAATGCAGATAAGTGTGAGGTGTTACACTTTGGAAGGCCCTACCAGGGTAGGTCTTACACTGAGGAATGTGGTAGAACAATGGGATCTGGGAATACAGATCAATAATTCATTGAAAGTAGTGGTATAAGGGATTCTTCACTCAAGAGGGTCAGGAGAGTGTGGAATGAGTTGCTGGCAGAAGCAGTGCATGCAAGCTCAATGTTAACATTTACGAGAAGTTTGGATAAGTACTTGGATGGTAAGGTAATTGAGTGCTATGGTTCCAGTGCAGGTCGATGGGAGTAGGCAATTTAAATTGTTTGGCATGGACCAGATGGGCTGAAGGGCCTGTTTCTATGCTGTGCTTTTCTATGACACTCTGAAAGTTCATCAGTGCCTCTATTCTCTGAGAAAGCTGGACTATGCAGGTCGACAGTATACTCATGTCCTTCTACACATGAGCAGTCGAGAGCATCCTAACATGTACTGCAGCAGACAGAAACTTCCCAGTGAATCACCAACACCAGCAAGACAAGGACATATATACTGAAAGGTGCTGAGAAAAGGACAGTAACATCATGAAGGATCCCACCCACCATGTTTAAATTCTGTTTGTTCCACTCCCATCAGGGAAGAGGTTATGCAACATCCACATCAGGACCAATAGAATCAAAAACAGTTACTTTCCTCAAGCAGTCAAGCTAATCAACACCTCCACCCATTAACCCACCCCCCCCACCTCCTTCCATCACTACATGCACATCAGCCACTCCTCTCCATAGTCTCTGCTCACCCTTCACACTCCCACATCACATCCACTCTTACCCAGTCACTGTCATATTGTGGTTTTATATGCACTGCTGCTACCTGGACGAGTTGCTCTTGCCAAGATCCACTTTGTCACTTTATCATTTCCTCTCATTTCATTATCATTTCCTCTCATTGTAACTAATTTATTAATCAATGGTAATCTCAGCTTAAAATTATCATGCCACATGAGAGAATTTTTCAGAAGATTATTACCTCTTTTGGCACATGCTCTCAAAAAAGTTTGCCCCTCCTTCTCTATTCCCAATGTGCATTGTTAGTTATAGTGTAAGTGTTGCAGAAGTCCAAAACTGGTCTGGAAGATATACTTAAATGTCAGCTAGCAATCATTTGGGGTTGAGGTGGTAATGTTAGGTGTTAGGTACGGGGTGTGGTAGGTATTCTATATATAGTCAGAGAAAGGGTGTATGATTGAATTGAACAGATGTGGTCGAATGTTTATTGATGAGTTGGAGAAGACAGATAGTAGAAGGTAGGAGTAGACAGCAGAAAGAGACAGATTCTGCCCTCCATCAACTTTCTACTGCTACTTAGGTCTGTGAAATTCAGTTACCAATTAAAATTAATCCTCTCAGGAATCTTATTATAGTATTTAATTACAGGAGTTGGTAATCTGTTTCAATTTCTGTTTACACTTCTGAGGAAGTTTCAACCCATCCAATTTTGGTATCAAGCTTCAGCCACTATGTTTGACATAATGATAATTTATTAATCCAAAGGACACACCAATAGCAAAAAGTTTCAATGTTCAAACAAAGCTTCCTAAATGGATAAATTCCACATGAGTAAAAATGATTGAAATCAGAAACTAAAATAAGGAATTACATTTCATTATCATTTCAGTTTGAATAATGTAATGCATATCTATTGATGCTAAAGCTAGGTGGATATTTCTTGGCCCTGGAAAATCCTCTGATTGTTCTTATTAGTTTCTGTCTGGTTATCTTGTATCCATGTTGGAAAATGAATAATAACTCACTTTGTTACAGACTATATTAAACTGTGGTGTGGCATGAGACATATTAGTATTGGGTCTGTTTCCCTCTTTAACTCACTTCTAACACTAATGTTTCAGGCCAGTGATTGTGGAGATTCCACACTTTGCAGCTGTGCGTGGGAAGGAACGAGAGTTGGTAGTACTGCGCAGTGAAACTGGAGAGATTTGGAAGGAGCATCAGTGTGAATACACTGAGGAAGAGCTGAATGAAATATTGAATGGGATGGATGAAGGTAACTAACCTGTTGGTTGATGGGGAGCGGTAGAGGGTAAGACATGAGTAAAACAAAAGAAAGCGGCTAAATGGGTTTTTTTTTATCAGGTTCTCATGTAATCATGCAGCATGCCTTGAAGATCCATTCAATTGGCTAAAAGTTGTCCTCACTTTGCAGTCTTATGTGAATCTC
This sequence comes from Hemitrygon akajei, assembly GCF_048418815.1. Lineage (NCBI taxonomy): Eukaryota > Metazoa > Chordata > Chondrichthyes > Myliobatiformes > Dasyatidae > Hemitrygon > Hemitrygon akajei. Next base: position 95,754,962 of record NC_133136.1, read on the forward strand.
TTTTTGACTTTTATTGCTAATTGGTTAAAATAATTTCTAAATTATTAGCAAGTTCAGGCATTGAAACATTGAGTCATAATGAAACCAATATCACTGCTTTGTTGAGTCAAAGACATAATTTTTATCCTTTTGAAAAGTATCAGCACAGATGCTGTTTGACATGTTGAATAATACCAGAATCCAGTTTTTACAATGCTTTGCATCTTACTGTACTGGGATTTTATGTTGCTCGTCTTTTCTTTTTCCTTTGTTTCATTCTCATGCATCTCCTATTTAGAGACAGATAATCTGTTGTTAACAAATCCTCAGCAGCTTGTCACAGGTCTCCTGACTATCCATTCTCCATCCTAATAGAGACAATCCCCTTCTCTCCAACTCTCTTCCATCCGCGCAGTTTAACACTCTTCTAATTTCTAGCTTTTTATATTTGCAATTAAAGGTCATCAACCTGAAATTGTAACTTTTTCTCTTCTCACAGATATTGTCTGTGTCAGTACAGCACAAGAAAAGGCCCCTTCGGTCCACAATGTGATGCCAAACTACTTAAGTAATGACACCAAAACCCTTCAGCATCACATGTTTCATATGCCATTTTTCCTGCATATTCATGTGCCTGACTTAATAACTTTAACACTTATACTGTATCTGCGTCCACCATCACCCCTGGCAGTGCATTTCAGGAACCCCCACTCTTTGTGTAAAAGAACTTGCCCCATACATATCGCTACAATAGTGCTACAGCAGATACAATCTCACTGGCTCTCCATTCAGCTTTGGATCATCAGGACAATAGTAATACTTAGATCAGGCTGCTGTTTATTAACTGTAGCACAGTGCTCAACACAATCATACCCTAAGTTCTAATCAATATCTCGAAAACCTGGGCCTCTCTACCTCCCTCTACAACTGGATCCTTGACTTCCTCATTGGGAAACCATAGTCTGTGCCCATCAGAAATAACATCTCCTCCTCGTTGACAGTCAAACTGGCACACCTCAAGTGCTTAGCCACTGCTCTACTCTGTTTGGCTAGGCACAGCTCAACCAGCATCAGTAAATCTGCCAACGACACAATTATTGTTAGCATGATTTCAGAATGTGACGAGGAGATATACAGGAGCGAGATACATCAGCTGATTGAGTGGTGTCACAGCAACAACCTTGTATTCAACATCAGCAAGATCAAAGAATTGCTTGTGGACTTTAGTAAGGGAAGTCAAGGGGACACATACCAGTTCTCATTGAGGGACTGGCAGTGGGAAGAGTGAGCAGTTTCAAGTTCCTGGGTGTCAACATCTCTGAAGATCTATCCTGGGTTTGATGCAATTACAAAGAAACATGGCAGTGGCTATATTTTATTAGGAGAATTGATATGTCACCAAAGACGTTCGTAAATTTCTACAGGTGTACTGTGGAGAGCATTCTAACTGGCTGCATCACTTTTTTTTATGGCAAGACCACTGCATAGGATTGGAAAAAGCTGCAAAAACTTGTTATTAGCCAGTTCCATCATGGGCACTAGCCTCCCCAGCATCCAGAACACTTTCAAAAGACTCAAAAATTTAGCATCCATCATTAAGGACCCCCATCACTCAGGACATTGTCCTCTTCTCATTGTTTCAGGAACAGATTCTTCCCCTCAATCATCAGGTTTCTGAATGGACAGTTAACCCATGAACACTATCCCACAATTACTTTTCCCTCTCTTTTTATTTGTTTAATTTATTTTGATATACATATACTTATGTAATTTATAGTTTTTATTATTATGTATTGCAATAGATTGCTACCACAAAACAACAAACTTTATGATATATGCCGGTGATGTTAACCCTAATCCTGATTCACATCTCCTTTGGATATTCCCCCTCTCAACTAAAATGTCCTCTAGTATTAGGTATTTCAATCCTGGGAAAAAGATGCTGGTTGTCTATCTATGGTTATTGTCTATTATGGTTGTCTTTCGTAATTTTATGAACATCCCAGGTCTCCTCTCAGCCTGTATTGATCCAGAGAAAACAACCCTAGATTGTGCAACCTCTTCTTGTAGCACGTGCCCTCGAATCCAGGCAACACCCCAGTAAGCCTTGAATACATAGTTTCCATGGCCTCCACATCCTGCCAATATTGAGGTGATAAGAATTGTGTGTGTGTGTGTGTGTGTGTGTGTGTGTGTGTGTGTGTGTGTGTGTGTGTGTGTGTGTGTGTGTGTGTGTGTGTGTGTGTGTGTGTGTGTGTGTGTGTGTGTGTGTGTGTGTGTCAGAATCAAAAATGCCAAAGGTCCCAGAGTATGGATTAAAAGTACAGAGCAAAGCACCACTAGTCATGGACAAACACAAGAAAGTCTGCAGATGCTGGAAATTCAAACAACACACACAAAATGCTGGTGGAACACAGCAGGCCAGGCAGCATCTATAAGGGTCTCGGCCCAAAACGTCGACAGTGCTTCTCCTTATAGATGCTGCCTGGCCTGCTGTGTTCCACTAGTCATGGACCTTCAGCAAGAACAAGAATAAGTTCCATTGATCACTATCTTCTGTCTTCTATCACAAGACAATTCTGAATCCAAATGGTCAACATAAACCTTTTCATTATCATCGGAGGAACTTAAAAAAGTACTTTGAAGATGAGGTGCATACTTGCCTATAAAGCAAAATATTTTTGATTTAATGGATTCTAAAGAAGCTTTTCGAATACATTCTGAAAGTATATTTGTTGAGTTTGATAGTTGACTTATATAGTTTTTTGGTCATTTTTTTGTTTAAAGAAATCTCAAAATAGTGAGATGCACATTTATGATGAGAGTAAATAATTTAAATAGAAAATCACCAATGGCTGTGCTTTTTACTATTACAGTGCTTGATAGTCCAGAGGAACTTGACAAAAAACGAATTTGCCGTATCATCACCAGGGACTTCCCACAATACTTTGCAGTAGTATCCAGAGTCAGACAGGACAGTAACTTGATTGGGCCAGAAGGAGGTGTGCTGAGCAGTACTGTGGTACCACAGGTTCAAGCTGTCTTCCCTGAAGGAGCTTTAACCAAGAGAATTCGAGTTGGACTCCAGGTGACCGATTTTCAGTGTTTTAACTGATGTACTGTACCAAGTAAAATATCCTGCTGGGCATTGTTAATGTGCGATGCTGCAAATCATGATCACTGGTTTATTGGTGAATGACGGTGGGAACTGCATGGCCTCAGTCATAGCAAGTTCTGGGTCTAAAGCCAGGCGTCACCTATTTGCAGCCACCCAGGAGAAAGTGCTGGATGTGGTATGGCATGGCATCCATGCTGGAGTCGGAGCTGCCTGTTAGTGCTTGCTCCTCAGAAGACAAGTTGTACTGTGTTCAATGGTAGTCTGCTGCAACATTCATGGACTCAGGAACTTAGACTATATTTTTGTTGTGTGTGTCTGTATTTTACTGTATGTGCTTGCTATCTTATGTGTGCTATATGTGATTTGTGCTGTGTATGATGGTTGGTACTGTGTTTTGCACCTTGATCCTGGAGTAGCACTATTTTGCTTGGCTGTATTCATGGGTATTCACGTATGGTTGAATGACTATTCAACTGGAAATTGAACTTGATATTTAATAGAGTTCATCTATACTAAGCTATTCCATTTTTTTCTTATTAATATCCAGGCCCAACCCATGCATGTTGAATTAATCAAGAAGATACTGGGCAATAAGGCAACCTTCAGCCCAATAGTCACCCTGGAACCAAGGAGAAGAAAATTCCATAAACCTATTACGATGACAATTCCAATTCCAAAATCCTCAACAGAAGGGCTAATGAATGGATATGGTGGAGACACTCCAACTCTCAGGTTACTTTGCAGCATTACAGGTAAGAAATCTATATTTGATTTTAAATGGTGGCCCAAAATCATTGACTTCTGCTTTGCTTCGTGAATAGCAGTTTGATTGAATGTGCTGTGGGGCCCATCTGAGAACTCGTCAGTTTCTGGTAGCTGGTCAAATCCATCAGTTGAAGTAAATATTTTTTTCTGAGCATTGGGTGACAGAGTGGAACAGCTAGTAGAATTGCTGTCTCACATTTCCAGTGACCAAGGTTTATCCCTGACTTCTGTTGCTGAATTTTACACATTGTCTTATGGTTGCATGGGTTTCTTCCGGGTTCTCCACTTTCCTCAAGCATGTGGGTTGGTAGGATAATGGCCATTGCAAATTGCCCCTTCTGTGTCACATGATGTGCTGGCATTGGAGAGGGTCCAGAGGAGGTTCACAAGGATGTTTCCAGGAATGAAATGGTTATCATATGAGGAATGTTTGATGGCTCTGGATCTGTACTCGTTGGAATTTAGAAGGATGAGGGGGGAATCTTATTGAAATCTTTTGAATGTCAGAAGGCCTAGACAGAGGTAAATATGTTTTCCATGCTGGGAGAGTCTTGGACAAGAGGGCACAGCCTCAGGATAGAGGGGCATCCATTTAAAACAAAGATGTAGAGGAATTTCTTTTGCCAAATGGTAGTGAATTAGTGGAATTTGTTATCACAGGCAGCTGTGGAGGCCAGGTTGTTGGATGTATTTAAGATGGAGATTGATAGCTTCTTGATTGAACATGGCATTAAAGGTTACAAGGAGAAGGCTGGGGAGTGGGGCTGAGGAGGGGGGTAAAAAGATTCATCCATGATTGAATGGCCTAATGGAACAGACTTGATGAGCCAAAAGGCCTAATTCTGCTCCTATAAATGATAACTAAATAAATGGGTTGGGGTAGGATTAGTGTAAAAATATATTCTTGATGGTCAGCAAGCAGAAGAGTGTTAAAGAAGGAAACCAGAGTGATTTAGTGTCAAATGAAATGTAGAAATGGAATCACAAACAAGAGAAAATTCTGCAGATGCTGGAAACCTGAGCAACACACACAAAATGCTGGAGGAACTCAGCAGGCTAGGCGGCATCTATGGGAAAAAAGAGTATAGTCAATGTTTTGGGTCAAAACCCTTCGGCAGGACTGGAGAAAAAACAGCTGGGGAGTAGATTTAAAAGTTGGGGGAGGGGAGAGAGAAATGCCAGTTGATAGGTGAAACTTGGAGGGGGAGGGATGAAGCAAAAAGCTAGGAAGTTGATTGGTGAAAGTCAGAAGGCCACGGAAGAAAAGAAAAAAGGGGGAGGAGCACCAGAGGGAGACAATGGGCGGGCAATGAAATGACATGAAGGACTGAACATCGATTTCTCAGACTTCCAGTAATGCCTAACCCCACCCCCTTCACCATTTCCCATCCCCTTTTCTCTCTCTCATGTTATTTCCCCTCCCTCCACCTTTCAAATCTACTCCTCAGCTTTTTTCCTCCGTTCCTGCCGAAGGATCTCGGCCTGAAATGTCGACTTTATTTTTTTCCATAGATGCTGCCTGTCCTGCTGAGTTCCTCCAGCATTTTGTGTGTGTTGTTAGAAACAGAATAACAGTAAAGGAAGGAGAGATGGAATATTTTAAAAAATGAATAAATATTCTTTTTCCTTTTAAAGAGGGTTCCTGCCTTCAGCTTAATTTTTACTTCTAACTTCAGCAGCCATTTTCCCCTGTAGTGTTTAGGGTGCTTGTACAGTGCCATTTCTCTTTGGGGAGGGATAATATTGCTTTATCCAGCTTGTCAAACTTGTTTTGTTTGATTGTATCCCTGTAATTCCAAGAAGGGCCTAGGTAGTTTAAATGGTTCAGCATGAACCTGTTTCTGTGTAGTACTTTTCTAAGACTCTGACTCTAATTTGACTGACAACCCTAATTTCCTCTATAGCATACTCAAAGCAAAAATCAAATCAAATCAAGTGCATGGATGTGTAGGTGGAGCTTAGAAGATAATGGCGCCTAACAGCGACTCCTTTGCTTGCATCTTCCGAAACAGTTCTATTTTTATCTTTAATATTAATTTCTCTATTTTACCATTTCAGGGTTCTTTTGAAGACCCTGACCTGGAATTACACGCTGACTTCGGTTCTTTGCAGGAATGGGACCCACTCTCGAGGTCTCACGACCGGCCATTATTCAATATACCAAGGAGATTAACTTGCCTTTAGAGTTTTGGGGTTTTGTGACTCTGGAGGCGGGCAGACTCGGGGTCAGTGTCTCCGCAGCATATCAGTGCGTCATGGGAGACAGAAGATCGAAAGCAGCAAGCTGGCTGCTGGCTGTGTGCCCAGAGACCCGAGTTCTTTGGGCACAGAGCTCGGAAAAAGTGACACAATGGACTTTTAACATTGTAAATCAGCGAGTAGTTTGTTATGTCTCCCTCTTGCTGTGAAATGGGGACACATCATTTTCCCTTATTAGGGAGAGAGAGAGAGCCTGTGGTATGTTGAATTACTGGGTGAACGAGTAGTCTTTGGGGCGCTGCAAGACTGTGTCTTTATTGATGCTTTGCTGCACGCTTGAGTGCTCGGTGAAGGACACCAATGTTTTTTTGCTGGTGGGGATGGGAGGGAATTCGTCACTTTGCTGCTGTTTGTGCATGGGAGGGGGGAAGCTGGGGGGGTGCTTTGGGGTTCCAACATTAAACTGTTATTCATTGTTTGGGACAATCCTTTTTTCATGTATGGTTGCGAAGAAAAAGATTTTCAGAATGTATATTGTATACATTTCTCTGACATTAAATGTACTTTGAACTTTTGGAATCAAACACATTCCTCTGGGACTAAGGTACAACACATAGTCACGCAAAAAAGCACATAACGTCCAAGACCCTGAGCAACATGTCCCCCACACCCACACCTGCCCAACCTATCAGTAGGTTTCAATAGGTATATTTAATGTCAGAGAAATGTATAGAATGTATATCCTGAAATTCATTTTCTTTGCAGACATCCACACAATCAGTGGAGTGCCCTAAAGAATGAATGACAGTTAAAATGTTAGAACCTCAAAGCCCTCCCACAACTCCCCTCCCACAAGCAGCAGCAAAGCAATGACGTCCCCCACCCCCAGCAGCAAAAAAGCATCAGCACCCTCACCGAGCAATCAAGTGTGCAGCAAAGCATCAATCCAGAGCCACGGAAATCCAGCACCCTGAAGGCACACTGGTCTTCCAGGCCACGTCCTTGGGATAACAAAAAACTGCTGTTCATGAGGCCCTGAGAGCGGGTCCCATTCCCGCAAAGAATCAAAGGCAGAGTGTATCTTCAGGTCAGGGTCTTCAAAAGAACCCTCCACACCCTGAAAGGGGAAAAGAGATATCAAAGATGTTTCCAAAGATGCAAGCAAAGGAGTCACTGTTTTGCGCCATCTTGACTTTGCCCTACCTTTCTCTTAATAAAACTTGCAAAACATCATACATCTACACTCATTAGAATTTTAGCTTAATAAATGTGTGCAGTGTTTAATTCCACTTATTAATTTACAGAAATGGTACTAAATTAAGAATGGTTTTAGTTATATTGCGGCCAAGTTTGCTGACAATACAAAGATAGGTGGAGGGACAGGTAGTTTTGAGGAAGCAGGGAGGCTGCAGAAGGACTTACAGTAGGCATATTAGGAGAATGGGCAAAAATAGCGGTAGATGGAATACATTGTAGGGAAGTGTATGGTTGCAATTTCCGCCATCTTTAAAGGGATCCTACCATTAAACATACCTTTACCTCCACCCCATTCCACTTTTCCACAGGCATCACTTCCTCTGACATTTCTCTTGTCCATTCATCCCTCCCCACTAATCTCCCTCCAGGCATATCCCTGCAAGTGGCCTAAGTGCTGCACCTGTCCATTCACCTCCATCCAGGGCCCCAAACAGTCCTTCCAGGTGAGGCAACACTTCATCTGCATATCTGCTGGGGTTGTCTAATGTGTCCGCTGCTCCCAATGCTGCCTCCTCTACATTGGTGAGAACTGTCGGAAAACGGGACAGCTTTGTCACACACCTCTGCACCAACTGCCTTAAGTGGAACTTCCCGGTGGCCAAGCATTTTAAGTCCAATGGCCTTTCCCTTTCTGACATGTTGATCCATGGTCTAATCTTGTACCAAGATGAGGAACACCTTATCTGGATACCCTCCAACCTGATGGCATAAACATTGATTTCTTCTTCCTCCGGTGAACAAATTTCTGCCCCTTCCCCACCTCTATTCCTCACTCTGACCTTTCGTTTCTTCTCACCTGCCTGTTACTTCTCCCTGGATCCCCTCCTCCTTTCCTTTCTTCTATTGTCTGCTCTCCTCTCCAGACAGATTATTTTTTCTCCAGCCTTTTGACCTTTCCCATCCACCTGGCTTCACCTATCACCTCTCAGCTAGCCTTTTTCCCCTCTCCCCACCTCTTTATTATGGCATCTTCCCCCTTCCTTCTCAATCCTCAAGAAAACTCCTGGTCCGAAACATTGACTGTTTCCTCTTTTCCATAGATTTGCCTGACCATAAGACAGAAGAGCCCATCAGGTCTGCTCTACCATTCCATCATGGATTACTCCAGATCCCACTCAACCCCATATACCTTCCTTCTCACCATATCCTTTGATGCCCTGACCGATCAGGAAACAATCAACTTCCTCCTTAAAAATACCCACGGACTTAGCTTCCACCACAGTCTGTGGCAGAGCATTTCAAAGACTTATCATTCTCTGGCTAAGAAATTCCTCCCTACCTCTGTTCTAAAGGTCATCCCTTGATTTTGAGGTGGTGCGCTCTAGTTCTGGATAGCTCCACCAGAGGAAATGTCCTCTCCACATCCACCCTATCAAGTTCTTTCAACATTCAGTACGTTTCAATGAGATCCCCCCCCACATTCTTTTAAATTCCTGTGAGTACAGGCCCAAAGCTGTCAAACGCTTCTCATATGTTAATCCCTTCATTCACCTCCTCTGGACTGTCTCCAATGCCAACATATCCTTTCTGAGATATGGGGCACAAAACTGTTGACAATACTCCCAAGTGTGGCCTGACCAGTGTCTTATAAAAGCTCAGTATTATTTCCTTGCTTTTACATTCTATTCTGCTTGAAATTAATGCCAACATTGCATTTGCTTTCTTTACCACAGACTCAACATGTAAATTAACCTTCTGGGAGTTTTGCATGAGGACTGCCAAGTCCCTCTGCACCTCTGATGTTTGAACCTTCTCCCTATTTAGATAATATTCTGCACTACTGTTCCTTTTACCAAAATGCATTAAACATAGAAACATAATAAACCTACAGCACAATACAGCCCCTTTGGCCCACAATGCTGTGCCGAATATGTACTTACTTTAGAAATTACCATAGCCTTCTAATTTTCTAAGCTCCATGTACCTATCCAGGAGTCTCTTAAAAGACCCCATTGTATCCACCTCCACCACAGTCGCCGGCAGTCCACTCCACGCACTCACCACTCTCTGCGTAAATATTCTTACCCCTGACATCCCCTCTGTACCTACTTCCAACCACCTTTAAACTGTGCCCTCTTGTGTTAGCAATTTCAGGCCTGGGAAAAAGCCTCTGACTACCCACATGATCAATGCTTCTCATCAATGCATTCTCATACATTTCCCAACACTGTATTCCGTCTGGCAAAATATTGCTCATTCTTTCAATTTGTTAAGTCCTGCTCCAATGGCATTGCTTCCTCAGCATTACCTACCCCTCCACCTATCTTTGTATTATCCACAAACTTTGCCAGAAAGCCATCAATTCCATTATCTAAATCCCTGACAAACGATGTGAAAAGTAGAGGTTCCAATACTGACGCCTGAGGAACATCACTAGTCACCGTCAGTCTACCAGAAAAGGCCTCCTGCCTATCAGCCATGTCAGTATCTTTCCTGTAACACCACAGGATCTTATCCTGTTAAGCAGCCTCATGTGTGGCACCTTATGAAAAGCCTTCTGTAAATCCAAGTAAATGGCATCTCTTTTGTCCACCCTGCTTGTTACTTCCTCGAAGAACTCCCAACAGATTTGTCAGGGAAGATTTCCCTTTACAGAAACCATGCTGACTTTGACTTATTTTATCCCAAAATCTCATCCTCAATAATAGACTCCAATACTTTCCAAACCACTGAGCTTAGGCAAACTGGCCTATAATTTTCTTCCTTTCTGCCTTCTTCTCTTCAATACTTCCTACTTGGAGTATTGTGAGCCATTTTGGGCCCCTTATCTAAGAAGGGATATGCTAGCATTGGAGAGGGTCCAGAGGAGGTTCAGAGAATGAATCCAGTAATGAAAGGGTTAACATATGAGGAATATTTGATGGCTCTGGGCCTGCACTCACTGGAGTTTAGAAATTTGATGGGGAATTTCCTTGAAACCAATCAAATATTGAATGTCCTAGAGAGAATGAACTTGGAGAGGATGTTTCCTATGGTGGGGACACAGCCTCAGAATGCAAGGACATCCAGTTAGAATAGAGATGAGGAAGAATTTCTTTAGCCACAGGGTAGTGAATCTTTGGAACTGATTGCCAGAGACATCTCTGAAGGCCAAGTCACTGGGTGTATTTAAATTGAAGGTTGTTAAGGTTCTTGATTAGTAAGTGTGTCAAGGTAAGCAGAGGAGTCAGGTGAATAGGGTTGGGAAAGATAATTAATCAGCGATGATAGCATTGCACAGCAGACTTGATAGGCCAAATTTGCTTAAATTGTATTCAAATCTTTGTTAGCACTTAACAATTTGCATATAAGTATGTAATTATATTTATTACAGTTCTTAAAGCTCCAGTACTATCATTTAATATTTCATCAAAACTTAATGTGAACGCAGTCTTAACTTGCATGTTCGTGTTTTCTGATAATTTTCTTGTTTTGTACTAACATTTTGTAGATGTATATAAAACAAACATACTCTGTATTTATTTATTTCCTTTTAGACTGAAAAACACTTCTCAACATTGGAATGACATTTTTTTTGTTTTTGCTTGCTGTCTTTTCAGGAGGAACAACACCAGCACAATGGGAAGATATAACGGGAACAACTCCCTTGTCATTTGTCAATGAATGTGTTTCCTTCACAACAAATGTATCAGCTAGGTATGGGTCATAGGCAAGATATGAACTGTGCACATCAATGATTTTTCAGGTTGTATTTGATTGTAGAAAGCTTCCAAACTGAATTTCAGTTACTCTTCATGATAGGTTGCAATAAGTAGCATGGACACAAGTAAAATTTTACAGAAATTTGAATAACTGCAAAAGCTGTGGCAGGTGGAGTTCAGAATGGAGAAATGTGAGTCCATATTGGACTTAAGGGGGATAGTTCTTCTTATGTTTCATATGGTGAGAATTGAGGAATCAGTAGTGAAATTGGTGAGAGCCAGAAAAAATAAATAAATAAAAGCTAATTTGGTAGTTTACAAAGGCTTAGTTAAACCCCTGGATAGATGTCATATTGAGCTCTGAAATTAGAACTCAACTCAGGAAAGGTATACAGCAAAAATTTGAACTTTGATAAAGGGATTAAGCAATGTTTAAGTCAAGCACAGGTTACTATCCCTGAGTACAAGGATTGAGTCTGTATAGTATAGGAGTATACAATCATTAAGTAATTTGTTGGCATGGATTAAGAGAAACACTTACTTCCTGTAAGATGGTCCAGAACAAGAGAGCATGAAATCGTAAGAAATCCTTCTTGGTATGTTATATGGAAACAGTGGTAATCAAATTCTTTCCCTCAAAAGCTGCTGAGGCTAAGTTCAAAAAGGACTATCAAATTTAATAAGGTAAGGATAAAAAGGAATGTTGACAGTGACCAAATATGAAAGCTGAAGTACAGTTCTCTAACTGAAAGGTGCTCAGGACTGTCAATACCCTAATCATAATCATTTACTCTGATGTAATAGAATGCTCTATTTTACACTGTTGCTTGAACAGATAGCAGACAGATGGTAAACCCTGATTGAAATGTCTGTTTTGTTCTGCTTGTATTCAGGTTCTGGCTCATAGACTGTCGGCAGATTCAAGAATCTGTGAACTTCGCCACACAAGTGTACAGAGAGATTATTTGTGTACCATACATGGCCAAATTTGTAGTTTTTGCCAAATCACTTGATCCAATTGAGGCACGATTGAGATGTTTCTGCATGACAGATGACAAGGTGGACAAAACATTGGAACAGCAGGAAAATTTCACAGAGGTTGCAAGGAGCAGAGATGTCGAGGTATCAGAACAAAGACTGAAGAGTTTTAATGAGTAGCCAGTTCATTCAAATAATAATGGTGAAATCAAAAATTGGCAAAGTGCATGATCTTGCCAAGTTTGCCAGAGAAGGAGGTTGCATTAATGGGTGTAAGACTCTGTGTGCAGATTGTCGCTGTTTCCTGAACTGCAGTGAAGTAAAAGGAAGCTGTGCTCGAAAGAATAATTTTGCAAGATCAAACACATGGTGTGGTTTAATTTAAGAAGTATAAAGTTAAATTGTCTTCAAATTTCTATTGTATTTATTTTTGTTGGAGAATATTAGATTAAGGCAACCAGATTATTTTGCACTTCCCTTGTTTTTCTGTTCTTCCTTTTCATTTTTGTATTCCACTTCCTCTTTGTGGGAAATAACACTAATGTGTTGGAAATACTTTACTAATGGAGCCATGAATAACTTTTTATTTATTTTAATTTCACCTTACTTGTCACTGTTTCACTAGGTTTTGGAAGGCAAGCCAATTTACGCTGATTGTTTTGGCAACCTTGTACCCCTTACAAAGAGTGGACAGCATCACCTATTCAGTTTCTATGCATTTAAAGAAAATAGACTTGCACTGTTCGTCAAGGTATAGTAACTCGTTATTTGTATTAAGAGAATATAGTACATTAAGATATATTTTCAACTACTTTATTAAAATCTTTCTGAAGTTTGTGTAGATAATATCGCTGGACATTACGTATGCATATTTCAAAGGTTCTGTAGTTTCATTAGGTCTTAATCTCCACCATCCCACATAAACTGAAGAATTTCAAGTTGTTAAGTCACCCTGTTATAAGTGATAATAAATGACCATAAATAGACGTCAAGAAAAAGTGTCCATGATTCACTAGTTTCATTCTCTCATCTTTCAAGCAGAATATAGTATTAATGGTAAGACTCTTGGCAGTGTGGAGGATCAGAGGGATCTTGGGGTCTGAGTCCATAGGACACTCAAAGCTGCTGCGCAGGTTGACTCTGTGGTTAAGAAAGCGTACAGTGTATTGGCCTTCATCAATCATGGAACTGAATTTAGGAGTCGGGAGGTAATGTTGCAGCTATATAGAACCCTGGTCAGACCCCAATTGGAGTACTGTGCTCAGTTCTGGTCGCCTCACTACAGAAAGGATGTGGAAGCCATAGAAAGGGTGCAGAGGAGATTTACAAGGATGTTGCCTGGATTGGAGAGTATGCCTTATGAGGTAGGTTGAGTGAACTCGGTCTTTTCTCCTTGAAGCGACGGAGAATGAAAGGTGACCTGATAGAGGTGTATAAGGTGATGAGAGGCATTGATCGTGTGGATAGTCAGAGGCTTTTTCCCAGGGATGAAATGGTTGCCACAAGAGGACACAGGTTTAAGGTGCTGGGGAGTAGGTACAGAGGAGATGTCAGGGGTAAGTTTTTTACTCAGAGAGTGGTGATTACGTGGAATGGGCTGCCGGCAACGGTGGTGGAGGACGATACAATAGGGTCTTTTAAGAGACTTTAAGACAGGTACATGGAGCTTAGAAGTATAGAGGGCTATAGGTAAGCCTAGTAATTTCTAAGGTAGGGACATGTTCGGCACAGCTTTGTGGGCCAAAGGGCCTGAATTGTGCTGTAGGTTTTCTATGTTTCATAATGGCTCCTAATTGTTTTCTTCATGTATAAACCAAGCTCATATTCTGGACTATGTATTAACAGGTACGAGACACAACTCAAGAACCATGTGGACGTTTATCCTTCATAAGAGAACCAAAATCTACAAGAGGTCTTGTGCAGCATGCTATTTGCAACCTAAATATTACACTACCACTGTACAGCAAGGTAAAGAAACCTTTTCCTCACCCTCCACAAAAATCTATGTATGATTGAATGGTCTAATGTTCATAACACAGAAAGGAGATGGGGGAGATCTTAAGTCAATTTTTTGCATTTGTATTTACTCAAGAGATGGACACTGAGCCTATAGAAGTGAGGCAAAGCAACATCAATTTCATGGACCCTGTACAGATTTCAGAGGAAGAGGTGTTTGCTGTCTTGAGACAAATTAGGGTGGATAAATCCCAAGGGCCTGATGAGGTATTTCCTCGGACTCTTTGGGAGGCAGGTGCAGAAATTGCAAGGGCACTAGCAAAGCTATTTAAATAATCCTTAGCGACAGGTGAGGTACTGGAGAATTGGAGGAAACCTAATGTTATTCTGCTGTTTAAGAAAGATTTGAAAAACGAGCCAGGTAATTATAGGCTATTTTAGTAGTGGGAAAGTTATCAGAAAGTGTTTTAAGGGACTGGATATATGAGTATTTGGATAGACATAAACTGATTAGGGATAGTCAGCATGGGTTTGTGCATGATAGGTCATGGGTAAGAAAATTGATAAAGGCAAGGCAGTCTACATGGACTTTAGCAAGGCATTTGACAAGGTTCCACATGTGAAGTTGGTCAAGGAGGTAGGAAATTGGATTAGACATTAGTATTGTGGGAGAAGCCAGAGATTGGTAATAGATGACTGGAGACCTGTGAGTGGAGTACCACAGGGATCAGTCCTGGGTCCATTGTTGTTTGTCATCTATATTAATGTGGTTAAATTTGCAGTTGACACCAAGATTGGGGGTGTAATGAACAGTGAGAAAAACTATCAAAGCTTGCAGCATGGGATCTAGACCAGCTGGAAAAATGTGCTGAAACATGGCAGATGGAATTGAATGCAAACTAATGTGAGGTGTGGCCCTTCAGTAGGATCAGCCAGGGAAGGTCTTACACAGTGCACTGAGGAGTGCTGAAGGACAAAGGGATCTGGGGATACAGGTTCATAATTCATTGAAAATTGCATGACAGATACTAGGGTCACAAAGAAAGCTTTTGGCACATTAGTCTTTGTAACCCTGAGGTTCGGCATGCATACGTTTGTCTAGGGTAAGACAGCCTCTGGCCCAGCCAAACTGAGAAATCTCATTTGTGTGGATGCTGTGTGATGTGTTCCCTGGTAACAAATCCGAACATCAAAATATCAGACAGTACACCTTATGCAGTTAAACAAATGAACTTTATAAATCTTAATCTGACTACATGGTTAGTAAGGAAAATAAAAAGACAAAGGGCCCATTTTAATGAAACAGTCGTAAGTGTATGTTGGAGCTCATGCAATTGTCCATTCGTTCCCCATCGACTTCCTCTGAGTGCTGCTGATCGTCAGACCCTCGCTCCAAGTCCGCTCCATCTGGCAGTCCACCAACTCTTTCCATTCGCGTCTTCTCTTTTCATCTCTTGCCGACAAAAGACTGCAAAATCCCTGCTCCCACACCCACAAGAAAGAAACAACACGCCTCTCATTGGATGGCACACATTCCAAAGCCCCGTTATCTCCAGTCATAACGGAAACATCGCTGTTACAGAGAAACCATTACCTTAGCAGTGAAACCTTATAGCGAGGCCATTACATTAGCAGTGAATCCTTACAGTGCATTACATTCTCCCCCCACCAAATTTAGTCAGGTCCTCATGACGTTGAGCTAATCCGCCAGCCCATCCTGCAAAACACAAAGCCCAATCCAGGTGCAAAAGGCAGTGACATAGCTCCCCAACACAGTCGGGGTCACACTCTGTTCCCCTGGTGCTAAGTAGGCCAGCCTATCTGATGGTCTCCTAATTCTCTGAGACCTCCGTACCCCCTCATCTAACTACTGGGGAGATTTCCAGTCTACGTGGCAAGGTCTCTCCCGGTCTATCACTCGTGCCCACCTGCAGCTCGGACCCCTCTGTCCCGTGGCCAAGCCCCACTTCATCCCTTGCAGGGTCCCGCTGCAACCCAAGCTGTTCCCCCACTTCACCTGACTCAGTGGGAGAAGGGCCGGGAGTCTCTTCCTCGATCAATGGGGCAACATATACCACACATCCAGGTCCTCATCCTCCGAATCAGTATCCCTCTCAGGGGTGGGGGCCGGCCTAACCTCTCCTGCTGTTGGTCCTGCAGCCACCCCACTTTTCTGCAAAGTCCTTTTACGAGGTGTAGGCTCCCAGTCGGGCTCTGGGTCTACCTGCGCCTCTTTTCCCAGGGGCATCAGGTGGTTCCAATAGAGAATCTTGACAGGCCCATTCCCATCCTCTGGTTTCACCCATAAAATTGGTACGTTTGGCACCTGACTCTCCACCATGTAGGGCTTAGCTGCCCAGCAGTCAGCCAACTTATGCATCCCAGGTTGCCTCAAATTCCTTATGAGGACCCGATCTCCTGGCAGTTGGGAGAAACTCACCTTTTGATCATACCTCCTCTTATTTCCTTGATTCTGCTTGGCAGCTGCAAGCCCAGCTAATTCATAAGCCCTTTTCAACTCTCTTCTCATGTTAGACACATACTTCAGATAAGTCTCCCTCGTCAGTCCGAAAACAAAGGTCAATGGGCAACCTCGCCTCATACCCAAACATCAGATAATAATGTGAGTACCCAGTAGCTTCATTTTGAGTACAGTTGTAACAGTGAACCAGATGCCAAATGTGTTGACTCCACCTGCTCTTCTTGATGATCTCAAGGATCCCAAGCATGTCTAGCAAGGTTTGATTAAACCTCTCTGGCTGGGATCGCTCTGCGGGTGATAGGGTCTGGTCCTCAACTGCTCGACCCCAAGCATGCCCAGTAACTCATGGATGAGTCTGCTCTCAAAATCACATCCCTGATCACTATGTATCTGCTTAGGAAGGCCATAATAAATGAAATAATTCTCCCAAAACACTTTGGCCACTATGGATGCCCTCTGGTCCTTGGTAGGAAAAGCCTGAGCTTATCTGGTGTAGTGGTCCGTGATGACTAAGACATTCGCCATGTTGCTGGCATCGGGTTCTACGGACAGAAAATCCATACACACCAGGTCCAGGGGCCCCGCACTCTGCAGGGAGGACAAGGGAGCTGCCCGCGTAGGCAGTGTCTTCTGCCATATGCGTCGAATGCACGACTTGCAGTATTCGTCAACCTCCGACTTCATTCGGGGACAGTAAAACCGGTCTCTGAGCAATCCATCGGTCTTTTCCACCCCCAAATGTCCAGAATCATCATGAAGTGACTTCAATGCCCTCCGATACTCCTCGGGCAGAACCAGCTGGCAACGCTGAGGTCAGTCCGGGGGTGATGTGACCCGGTATAAGATCTGGTTCCGCAATTCCAACTGAGGCCATTTGTCTCAGTAATGGAGGTACCGACGTGTGTTTGAGCCTCTCTGCTTGAGCTATGTCTCCCTTTTCGACCACTGACCAAGTGGTATGAATGCCCAGATCATCTCGCTGAGCAGCTGCCACTTCCCCAAAACTCAATTCCGGCAGCTGATTTGTCTTCGGAGCCGTCAAGTTACAGTAAACTTGGGGGATGGCATCATCGAAAGCTCCCAATTGATCTACCACTCGATTTTGCCCCTCCTTTCCCTCTGCCCTTATGGTGATGGTAAACTGACACATGGCCTTCACCCCCAGGGCAGGAACGCTCTCCCACTGCTCGTCCCTGACCAATCCCTCATGCAGTCATCAGGGCAAAGCATCTGCATCAATGTTCCGCTTCCTGGCCGGTACTTCAGGCTGAAATCATAGGCAGACAACGCCACCAACCACTGATGACCTGTGGCATCCAGTTTTGCCATGTCAGTATATAATTTAGGGAGTTGTCCATCCTCCCCTCAAACTTGGCCCCGAAGAGGTAGTCACTCAGCTTATCCACCATCACACATTTCAACGCCAGAAGTTCCAACGTGGGATAGTTTTTCTCGGAGGGCGACAGACTCCGGCTGGCAAACACAATGGATATGAACACGGTGCCCTGATGCTGATACAGGATGCTCCCTAAACCCTCTCGGCTGACATCCGTGAGCAGTACATATGGTAATCGGGGGTCCGCAAAAACCAACACCGGTGCCTCAGTCAGCAACTCCTTCAGTGACTGAAAGGCCTCCTCACATTTTGCATCTGACCTCGGTCCAAAGGGCTCCAATGGGCTAAGATACTCTCCACCCTCCTGTCCTTTTCTCCCCCTCCCTTTCTTCCCCAAGGAAAGGTAACTGCACAGAAGCAAATTCAATGGGTGACTTACTTTTGCATAGCCTTTCATGAACCTCCGATAGTAACCACAGAAGCCAAGGAATGAGCGCAGTGTGCTCACCATCTGGGGTCTTGGCCAAGTGGTCACCGCCTCTATCTTAGCTGGATCTGTAGCTACTCCATACCTTGAGACTATGTGCCCAAACATAGCTAACAGACATTTTGCAGAACTGGCACTTGTCCAGGGAAAATTTTAACTTTTCAGTTTTCAGGTGGCCCAACACCTTCATTAGCCTTGCTTCATGTTCCTCCAAGGTGGATCCAAACTCTATGAGGTCATCCCGATACACCAATACCTCAAGCAAGTTCATGCCCCCCACTGTCTTCTCCTTGACCCGCTGAGAGGTTGCAAGAATTCCAGGGGTCATATAAATGCCGTCTTCTCTTTTGTCAGCCTCACTCATGGGGATCTGGTAATATCCACTCCTCAAGTCCAGCACACTAAACCACTTCACACCACTCAGACAGGCCAGGGTGTCTTCAATCCTGAGTGCACCTGTTCAGAGTTCTGTAGTCCACACACATCCGTACCTTCTCATTCTTCTTTCAAGCCACTGTTATTGGGGATGCATAGGGGCTTTGGGACTCGATGATGGTCCCAGCTTCCTTCAACTTACTCAAATGCTGCCTTAAGTCTTCCACCTCTGCAGGGGCCAGTCTCTGTGAACTCTCTCTAAACGGGATGTCCTTGGTCACCAGATAGTGTGGCGAGTGCTCTTGGGACAACCCACATCAAATTCATCAGTGGAAAAGACACCTTCCAGTTTCAACATCTTCTCTACCAGCCTCCTCTTCCAAACCGCAGGAATTGGGGAGTTCCCGAAGACGAATGACCCAGCGGTTAACTTTCCCCCTTTCTAAAATAGTTTCTCCCTGGCTTGTCTCACAGGGACACTAGACATTACTGTCACTGGGAACAGGTGCACCAGGGGCATCCCCCACTTGAAAGTGACCTCCCTCTTCATAGTATTCCTGACAGTCACTGCCATCCTGCTCACCTGTACAACCTCACCAATACCTCAGCAGGAAATTCCGACTCCCCCCATGGTCTTCTGGAGGTCTACTAAGAGGGCCTCGCCCTCAGGCACTCTGGGAAATTTGGGAGTCCCCATCACTCTCGCTACTTCCCCGGGCCATACCACCATTGGCTTCGCCTGTGTGAACCACGCAGTCCCTTGTCTAAAGTTGGTATCCAGCCCAATGCAGCCACACACTTTCTCAAAAGCAGCTCGAAACATGGGGTTCATGGACAGTGTCCCCAGAAAGCTCTCGCCAGCCTTCTCCTTGCAGGCCTCCGAGAGGAGTGTTGGTCCCTGCCATAGAAACATAGAAAACTGACAGCACAATACAGGCCCTTCAGCCCACAAAGCTGAGCCGAACATGTCCTTACCTTAGAGATTACCTAGGGTTACCCATAACCCTCTATTTTTCTGAGCTGTCCAGGTGTCTCTTAAAAGACCCTATCGTATCTGCAATTGAAATGAAATGCCACCCTTGTGAACGGGGTCCAGACAAACCAGGACTCATGTATCAATGTCCTCAGACACTCCCACATCAGCCTCCAAAAACTCCAACTTCACTGACAAATAACCGTCGTATGTAATGTGGGATGTAATGTTAAAATTGTACAAGGCATTGGTAAGGCCAAATTTGGAATATTGTGTACAGTTCTGGTCACCGAATTATAGGAAAGATATCAATAAATTAGAGAGAGTGCAGAGACGATTTACTAGGATGTTACCTGGGTTTCAGCACTTAAGTTACAGAGAAAGGTTGAACAAGTTAGGTCTCTATTCATTGGAGCGTAGAAGGTTGAGGGGGGATTTGATCGAAGTATTTAAAATGTTGAGAGGGATAGATAGAGTTGACGTGAATAGGCTGTTTCCATTGAGAGTAGGGGAGATTCAAAGGAGAGGACATGATTTGAGAGTTAGGGGGCAAAAGTTTAAGGGAAACACGAGGGGGAAACTCTTTACTCAGAGAGTGATAGCTGTGTGGAATGAGCTTCCTGTAGAAGTAGTAGAGGCCAGTTCAGTTGTGTCATTTAAGATAAAATTGGATAGGTATATGGACAGGAAAGGAGTGCGGGTTATGGGCTGAGTGCGGGTAGGTGGGACTAAGTGAGATTAAGAGTTCGGCACGGACTAGGAGGGCCGGAATGGCCTGTTTCCATACTGTGATTGTTATATGGTTATATATGGTATGTGAGTGCGTAGAATGACTGCCGGCAACGGTGGTGGAGGCGGATACGATAGGGTCTTTTAAGAGACTTTTGGATAGGTACATGGAGCTTAGTAAAATAGAGGGCTATGGGTAAGCCTAGTAATTTCTAAGGTAATTTCTTTGTGGGCAGAAGGGCCTGTATTGTACTGTAGGTTTTCTATGTTTCTATATATGGATAATCACCAGCACTGAGCCCCCAGATCTCCAGTGCATTGAGTGGCGTCAATGGTAAATGCATCAGATAGCGGTTGTAAAACAAACAGTACAACAACATGACCTGCGGTGTCGAGTATGGCTTTAGCATAAATACCCTCTATCTGTAGCGACACACTGGAGCATGGTCCCACTAAGCCTTCAGGAATAGAGTCTTTCACTTTCGGGAGTTCCTTGATATATTGCTACCCCCAGAAACATCAGGCTGTTCCCTCACTGGGTCTCCTCTAAGTTTTCCCAACGAATCTCTCTGCTCAGGTACCTGGGATAACAGTTTGTTTAGTTACCTCATCTCCACCACCAACTCAAGAGTCTGGTTGTAGCCAAGGACAGATCTATCCTTTCTGATGAGTTTATTTGTCTTTTTGCATCACCAGCAGTGATGTTTCTCCCCCACCATAAAGCCACAAAGAAGGCTTCACTTGTTACAACGGACTGGTAAAAGATCTCCAACATCCTCCTGCACACGTTGTAGAATCTCAGCTTCCTTAGAAAACAGAGTCTGCTCATCCCCTCCTTGTAACCAGCCTTGGTGTTGGTTTTCCAGTCAAGTCTGTTGTTGAGGTGAACACCCAAGTATTTGTACTCCTTCACCACTGCAATAACTTCTCCCAGAATGTATACAGGACCCATCTTCTTCCTAAAATCGATCACCATCTCCTTGGTTTTGGCCACATTCAGGTGCAGTATCCTGGGCCTGTATTCACTGGAATTCAGAAGAATGAGGAGTGACCTTATCATAACCTATTGAATCGTGAAGAGTTTTGATAGAGTGGGTGTGGAGAAGATGTTTCCTATGGTGGGAGAATCTAAGACCAGAGGACACAGTCTCAGAATAGACAGGTGTCCTTTTAGACCGGAGATGAGGAGGAGTTTCTTTAGCCAGAGAGTGACGAATCTGTGGAATTTGTTGCCACAGGCAGCTGTGGAGGCCAAGTCTTTGTGAATACGTATATTTGATAGATTTTTGGTTGGTCACGGCAGGAAGGGATATGGGGAGAAGGCAACGGATTGGGGCTGTGAGGGAAAATGGATCAGCCATGATGAAATAGCAGAACAGACACAATGGGTGAAATAGCCTAATTCTACTCCTATGCCTTATGGTCTTATAAAACCATTGAAGACACACTAAGTCTTCATCCCCCACTAGCAAGCTAGAGTCTAAATTCATTATTGATGTTTCCACTTTATCTACTGTTAAAGACTTCAGTCCCATGGTTGTGAGGCATTGATCATGTGGATAGTCAGAGGCTTTTTCGCAGGGCTGAAATGGTTGCCACAAGAGGACAGAGGTTTAAGGTTCTGGGGAGCAGGTACAGAGGAGATGTCAGGGGTAAGTTTTTATTACACAGAGAGTGGTGAGTGCGTGGAATGGGCTGCTGGTAACGGTGGTGGAGGCGGATAAGATAGAGTCCTTTAAGAGGCTTTAAGATACGTACATGGAGCTTAGTAAAATAGAGGGCTATAGGTAAGCCTAGTAATTTCTAAGGTAGGGACATGTTCGGCACAACTTTGTGGGCCGAAAGGCCTGTATTGTGCTATAAGTTTTCTATGTTTCTATGTCTGATATTCCACATGCCAAAAAAACTGTTTTTTGTTATCTAAATTCTGCAGTTATAACTAGCTTGAGCTAATAGAAATGTAATATTTTTGGAACAAAGTAACAAAGACTGAATTTTGATCTGCTAGTGTCATTATGGGCAACTGACATATGAAATGCTTGGATGTCTTATTCCTGTAAGGAATATGATTTCAAAAATGAATGTTCTTTATTGACATGATAAAGTCAATAAACTTGTTCCAACGCAGGACTGGAATCCTAAGGGCTTTGTAGGTATCTTTGATTGTCATGGCTTTTCCCTTTCACATGGTACAGCACTGTTTGTAACTTCCATTGCTTTCTCTGATTTAGATCAACAGAATTTGCATGCCAGCCTTCAGTAGCTAAATTTCATCTTATTCCTTGTGGTATATATTTTGCTCTAAGTTGGAAGATAGAGATTTTTTTTCTACAAGGATAGTAGCCATATCGACATAAATTTCTTCCTTATCTAATCCTCCCAAATTTCATCTTCTACCCCTTGTTTCTCCTTTGCATTTTCTGCTGACTTAATCCCTGTTGTAAGATGGCAGGACTCTGAAATCTGATTCTGGGAGAGTCAAGGACTACATGTGATCCTGGCATGTATCACAATACTGCAGACATTTTCTGTTGTGTTCTCTTTGTTCCCTTTTAAACAACACAGCTTTCTTAGCTTCCACAACTTCCTTAATGTGTTTGCTCTTCCTGTACCAACAATGGGTGCAAAGAAGGCAGACTTTTAACCTGACTCTTTGTGCTTAAAGTAGATCTGCTCACCTTAAATGAACGTATTGATGTAGCATTAGTTTAAATGGGACAAATTCTTTTGCTGACGCAAATTATCAAGGTAAAGGTGAAAATTATAACCACCTGCCTAATTGAAATATAGAGGTATAGAGCCTTGATGAACATAATTTCCAAAATCTTCAAGCATTGTCTCATGAAATAGTCTCTTTGAAAATCCAACAAAAAATACACACTACATCAAGGGTAAAGCAAATCCACCGCATATATGATGACATATATGTACTTTGACAATAAATTTACTTTGAACTTTGAATTCTGACAGGTTGCCCATGATAGTAAATTGGGTGAGCAAATATTGAAGTATCATTTGACAGGTATTTTATGTTTCTCCATTGTATTCACCTGAAAGAACAAACATATAGTGACTGTGCCAAATCATCACTGGTGCAGCCAGCTGGTTTCAGAAGTCACATAATTAGTTAAATGGAAATCTGATTTTGGAGACTAGTGTGCAGTCAAGGTGTTTCAATGGATTGTAGTAAAAATACACCTTTAACTGGAAGATCCAACTGCTGGTGAGTTAGTATCCTGGCAAAAAAAAACACCATGAAGACAAAAGAACACTCCAAGCAACTCCACAAAATATTGAAAAGTGCAAGTCAGGAGATGGATACAATTAAATATCCAAGTCACTGAATATCCCTTTGCGTACATTTCAGTCAATCATCAAGAAATGGAAAAAAAATAGTGAGGGAACCCACTAAGAAACTGAACTCTGGAGGAGTTACAAGCTTCAGTGGCTGAGATGGAAGAGACTACACATACAACTGTTGCCTGGGTGTCTCACCAGTCACAGCTTTATGGGAGACTGGCAACAAGAAAGCCTGTATTGGTAAACAACTCACGTGAAATCTTAGGAGACGTGTGGGAGACTCTGAAGTCAGCTGGAAAAGATTCTATGGTTGGCTGAAACCAAAATTAAGCTTTTAGGCCATCAGACTAAATGCTGTGTTCATGCTGTGGGAATGCTTCACTGCAGCAGGCCCTGGAAGGCTTGTGAAGGTAGAGAGTCAAATTAATGCAACAATTTACAGGGAAATCCAGAGAAAACCCTAATGCAGTCTGTCAGAGAACCTGTGATTTGGGAGAAGATTTGTTTTCCAGCAAGACAATCACCCCAAGCATAAAGCATAATGTCCTGGAGTGGCCAAGTCAAAGTCCAGACCGCAGTCCAATCGAGAATTTGTGGCTGGACTTGAAAAGGGCTGTTCACTCTCGATCCTCTTACAAACTGACAGAGCTTGAGCAGTTCTCTGAAGAAGAATGGGGAAAAATTGCAGTATCCAGATGTGCAAAGCTGATAGAGACCTATTCACACAGTCTCAAGGCTGTAGTTGCTGCCAAAGGTGCATCTACTAAATACTAACTTGAAGGGGATGAATACTTATTCAATCAAATAATTTTTGTTTAATAACTGTAATTAATTTAGTTCACTTTGTAGAGAGCTGTTTTCACTTTGACACAAAAGAGTCTTTTTCTGCTAATCAGTGTCAAAATAAGCCAAATTAAGTCCATTGTGATTCAATGTTGTAAGACAATAAACATGAAAACTTTCAAAGCGATTGAATACTTTTTATAGGCACTGTATCTTGGTTTTGTGCAAAGAATTAAAATACACCATCTCCAAATATGCATATGAACTGTAAATAACTCTATGGTAATCAGAAAGCAAAACCTTGACATAATCAGGTTTGATAATTGACACTAACTATTGATGAGGTGTTTTAATTCCTTCTGGGTTGTCTGATCTATTTCTCCACTTTCATTGTTGAGAACAGTCTAGGCTTTTATACTAAACAATTCATTTTCTCTAACATTACTTTCATCCGTATAGAACAGATTTAATCTTTCTGTATTCCTTTCTGAGATTAATACAGATGCTTGCTTTTGTGCTGTGCAATGGTCCTCTGGAATAACTTCTCATGCTGTGGAGCTGTCTCTCCTTAATGCTGTGCAGTGCTTCTCTGGAATATGCTGATGAGCTGTAACACTTTATTTCTGTTCTGCTGCAAAGCTCTGATTATTCCATGCTTTCCTCTTCTCTTTTTTTTTGCTTCTTGTCAACTTTGGATGGAAAGGAGTCAGATTCAGATCCGGAGCAAGAGGAAGAGGTAACTTTAACAGTAGAATTCCATTGCTATTTATCTATATGCTAACAAACCCTAGAATTGATTCTAATGTGCAGTTTTAATTGTTTTACAAATGATGTCATTTTATCTCTCTTGAACTGAATTTTCTTGCTTGTGGTGTCTTTTCATTTGGAGATGAATTAGAATTCAATTATCATGAAATAAATCCTGGGCCAGTTTCCTGAGCAATCCTGACAGCAACTGCATTAAAAAGGCAATAATCATTTCAGAAACCATGAGACCATTACATCAATACTTTCACTGTTTTCCTGTTCTCTCCTACAAGCATTGATTTACTGCAATGTAATTTGACTGACAGAGTCTCTCCTGAGCATCCTATTCAAGCTGTTATTCAGTTGTAATCTTTCATTTGAATATCATAAACTATTGACAATCTTGTCCTTGTCAAATGCTCATACAGAATCACACTCAGAATCAAAAGCCTTCTTGAATTTATACTCTGCACCTTTAGATTAGTGAGGTCACTTGTAGTTCAGTCATGCTGAATCAGCTCAAAAATAGAAACTAATCATATGCTGTCCTTAATCTGAATAATTCAGTTAATCATTAGAAAGACAGGTTAAAAATATTTGATGAGCCAAGAAGGTCATTCTCAAATCCTACTGATGCATGCTATTTCTGTTTTAAAACTTTCCTCAACAGCCTGATCTTCTGTAACATCCTTCAGCTGTGGAGTCTAAGTGACTGAAAATTCTGTTCCAATATATTTTCTCTTCAGCACTTTGCAATTAAAAATCAAAAATGTCCGTCATTTAAAAAAGTAGCTACCATTCCCTATCAATCTGGAACCTCAGTGTGATGTGAATAACTCTGATTTTTGTGCGCATTACTGATGTGATTTTCTAATTCTCTCCTCATAGTTGACTGTTTAAAATTATCCCTAGTGTAAAATCAGCAGCAAAAGAATGAAGGAGGAGGTTTCTAGGCATATCCAAGAGAGCATGTTGCAGGCGTGCAGAGAAAAGCAATAAGACTGATGGAACTGTTCTGCTAGAAACCTTCATGGATCCGATGAGCTGAATGGCCTCCCTATCTGCATTATAGACAATAGGCAGTAGGTGCAGGAGTAGGCCATTCAGCCCTTCTAGCCAGCACCACCATTCACTGTGATCATGGCTGATCATACACAATCAGTACCCCGTTCCTTCCCTCTCCCCATATCCCTTGACCCCTTGCATTGCTGTAAATAAGTAAGGCTTTTCTCTTGTGAGGAAGGTTTAGAATGGTGGCATTCATTGCCTCATTTTTGAGCATTGCAGAAGAATTTGGGCAGTATTGTTCTTGGACTACTATAGTTAGAAATTCTCAGACACCTCTGCTTCCTTCTACGGTACCACTTAGGGAAGAAAATAAAGCATGTAAAATATTTACCTTTATTCTTTGTAGAGTCGGCCTCTCATACTGAACATATTTCACCTTCCCATTGATGTGCTGATGTTTCCAACCTCAGCTTGTTCAAATACTTTATGCAAAAGTGCTAAAGGCTTTTTGCAAACCTCTGAGTGAACCACAGTTGTACTGTCTCCATTTTCTCCCCGTCTTTAAATATTAGTTATCCCTTCCCATCACCTCACATCACAACACCATATCAGATCCCAAGTTGGTCTTGAAAACGTGTCAAATGAGCATCCAACACTTGCCACACACGTGACAAGACAAGAAAGCACATACTGTCTCTATGCCATTCTTTATACTCACTGCCACTCAGAATATCCATCTCTATTTTTTGCTCTACCCATCTTTCTAATTTAAAAGCATAGAAACATAGAAAACCAAAACCTCTTTAAAAAAGTCACAACACAAGCTATCTGCAACTACACTTATGGCAGACCCAAGTCTAAGCCAAAGGAACATCAATTTCTTCACTAGCTTCTCACAGTGTCCTAAGATACACTTGGTTAGCCCCTTGGGATTTATTCACTAGCATGTGCTTCACTGCCAACGTTTTCTCTTTCATAATATCAATATGTTTCAGGACATCACTGTTCTCTTCCCTGTATTCCCTAGCTTCTATGACCTTATCCACTGTAAATACAGAAAGAGGCATTCACCATTTCCTGTGCCTCTACATATAGTTGACCACAATTATCCTAAGGGGACCTGTCTCTAGTTACCCTTCTGCTCTTAATACACTTATAGAATCTCTTAGGATCTCCTTTACCTTATCTGACAAGGGTACATCATATCTTCTTTTTGCCTTCCTGATTTCATTTTTGTGTACTACTGTATCTCTTATATTCTGGAATGCATTCTCGATCCCACCTAATTATATGCCTCCTTTTTCCTAACTTAAGCTTCAATGTCCTTCATCAGCGAAGGTTCCCCTATCCAGTCTGCCTTCTCCTTCACTCTTACAGTAACATGATGGTTCTAAATTCTCCCTAACTCACCTTAAACAGCCTCCCATTTATCAGACAACCCTTGATCTGCTCAGCACCTTTTCTAACCAACCGTTGCAAGTTCCTGATGAATGGCATAAAGATTAGCCTTCAGCAAATTGAAGGACAAACTTAAGGACCAGTCCTACCTCTTCCCAATGGAAGGTCAAATATTGTCCCCTCTCTAAGACGAGACAACATACTTACATATTAATTGTAAAAACTTTCCTAGGCACACTTAGCAAATTCTGCATCTTTAACACTATGCCTATCCCAGTCGAAATGAGGAAGGTTAAAGTCACCTACTCTTGCAATCCCTTACCATTTAGTGCTTCTCAATCTTGCTACATATTTACTCCTGTAATTCCTCTTGACTTTTGGGGGTCTCTAGTATCTTTCCATCATGCTCTGTGCTTTATTTCTTTGAATCCTACATTAAAATAATTCACCAGCATTCTTTTATTCAGCTCTGATAAAGGTTCAGGACCTGAAATTTCAATGCATCTTTTTTTGCCTTTATAAGTGCTGAGAATCATACTTTGTATTTGCATCATTTTAGCTTTAAGTCTCTTAGGATACTGGATTAGATGCTTCTGTGTGTCAAGAAGGACTTTGATTTTGCACATTTGCCAGCACCTGGACAGACCATATATTTTTGAGAGAAATATTTTGTCTCATGTGTAGACAAATAGTAATATGTTACCCACATGATTGGGATTAATCAGATACACATGCTACTAGTCTTAATGCGTTGTAGGTGTACTTAAAAACAAATCATAATTAAGGAAAGTAGAAATAGTAAGAAAAGCATTTTATGCTGACCGCTGACTGCTCACTGTCACTCTTTAATACAGTCCGCTTTAAAACTTTTGAATATCCGTCATCATGTTCAATTCTAATGGGTTCTTGCTCTGCTCCTTGTATTACTACTTCCTCCTTTTCAGTGCCATCAGGTGAAACTAAGCGTCTAATAATCTTTCTGGTAACCTTAAGGAAAAATGAGAAAATAAATATTTAAAAAATACTTTCATTTTCACTTTGAAAACACGAGGAAATCTGCAGATGCTGGAAATTCAAGCAACACACACAAAATGCTGGTGGAACGCAGCAGGCCAGGCAGCATCTATAGGGAGAAGCGTTGTCAACGTTTCGGGCTGAGACCCTTCATCGGGACTAACTGAAAGAAAAGATAGTAAGAGATTTGAAAGTGGGAGGGGGAGGGGGAAATCCGAAATGATTGGAGAAGACCGGAGGGGGAGGGATGAAGCTAAGAGCTTGGAAGTTGATTGCAAAATCACAGCTGGAGAAAGGAGAGAGATTATTATCTGAACGGTGTAGAGTTGGGTAAGGGAGAAATACAAAGAGATCTCAGAGTCCTTGTTCATCAGTCACTGAAGGTGAATGAGCAAGTGCAGCAGGCAGTGAAGAAAGCTAATGGAATGTTGGCCTTTATTACAAAGGGAATTGAGTACAAGAGCAAGGAAATCCTCTTGCATCTGTACAGAGCCCTGGTGAGACCACACCTGGAGTATTGTGTGCAGTTTTGGTCTCCAGGGTTAAGGAAGGACATCCTGGATGTAGAGGAAGTGCAGCGTAGATTCACGAGGTTAATTCCTGGGATGTCTGGACTGTCTTACGCAGAGAGGTTAGAGAGACTGGGCTTGTACACGCTGGAATTAAGGAGATTGAGAGGGGATCTGATTGAAACATATAAGATTATTAAGGGATTGGACTAGATAGAGGCAGGAAATATGTTCCAGATGCTGAGAGAGTCCAGTACCAGAGGGCATGGTTTGAGAATAAGGGGTAGGTCATTTAGGACAGGGTTAAGGAAAAACTTCTTCTCCCAGAGAGTTGTGGGGGTCTGGAATGCACTGCCTCGGAAGGTAGTGGAGGCCAATTCTCTGGATGCTTTCAAGAAGGAGCTAGATAGGTATCTTATGGATAGGGGAATCAAGGGATACGGGGACAAGGCAGGAACCGGGTATTGATAGTAACTGATCAGCCATGATCTCAAAATGGCGGTGCAGGCTCGAAGGGCCGAATGGTCTACTTCTGCACCTATTGTCTATTGTCACCCTCAGTCTTGAACCTCTCCCTACAACTTGAGCCCTCAAGTCCTAGAAGCATGCTCATAAATGTCTACTGCACTCTTTCCAGTTTAAAAATATAAGAACATAAGAAATAGGACAAGAGTAGGCCATCTGGCCCATCGAGCCTACCCCACCATTCAATAAGGTCACCCTAAATTCCCCTACTATGCAAAAATCTATCCAACCTTATCTTAATTATATTTACTGAGGTAGCCTCCACTGTTTCATTGGGCAGAGAATTCCACAGATTCACCATTCTTTGAGAAAAGCAGTTCCTCCTCATCATCTCTGTCCTAACTTTATTCCCCCGTATCTCGAGGCTATGTCCCCTAGTTCTAGTCTCACCTATCAGTGGAAACAACAGTGCCTCTATCTTATCTTTCCCTTTCATAATTTTATATGTTTCTATAAGATCTCCTCTCGGTCTTCAGAATTCTAGCAAGTACAGTCCCAGGTGACTCAATCCCTCCTCATAGTCTAACCCCTCATCTCTGGAATTGACCCTGTGAACCTCCTCTGCACTGCCTCCTTCCTCAAGTAAGGAGACCAGAACTGCACACAGTACTCCAAGTGTGGCTTCACCAGTACCCTGTATAGTTGCAGCACAACCTCCCTGCTCTTAAATTCAATCCCCCTAACAATGAAGGCCAACATTCCTACTGCACCTGCAAACCAACCTTTTGTGATTTGTGCACAAGCACTTCCAAGTCTCTCTGCACAGCAGCATGCTGCAATTTTTTTTTACCATTTAAATAATAACCTGCTCTTTCATTTTTCCTTCCAAAGTGGATGACCTCACATTTACCAACAATGTACTCCATCTGCCAGGCCTTTGCCCACTCACTTAACCTATCTATATCTCTCTGCAGACTCTCCATATCTTCTGTACGATTTATTTTTCCACTCAATTTAGTATCATCAGCAAACTTAGATACACGACACTCGGTCCCTCTTCCAGATCGTTAATGTACATTGTGAACAGTTGCGGACCCCCTACAGCACACCGCTCACCACTGATTGCCAACCAGAGTAACACCCAAGTATCCCAACTCTCTGCTTTCTACTGGTTAACCAAAGCTCTATCCATGCTAATACATCACCCCTAACACTATGCATCCTTATCTTATGGATAAGTCTTTTATGTGGCACCTTATCAAACGCCTTCTGGAAATCCCAAGTCAATAATGTCCATCTGTTCCCCTCCATCCACTGCTCTCATTATATCCTCAAATAACTCCAGTAAGTTTGTCAAACAGGACCTGCCTTTGCTGAATCCACACTGCGTCTGCCTGATGGATCCATTTCTTTCCAGTTGCATTGCTATTTCTTCTTTAATAATAGCTTCAAGCATTTTCCTAACTACAGATGTTAAACTAACTGGCCTGTAGCTACCTGCCTTTTGCCTACATCCCTTTTTGGACAGTAGTGTGACATTCGCCATCTTCCAATCTGCTGGGACCTGCCCAAAGTCCAGACAATTTTAGAAAATCATCACCAAAGCCTCTACTATAACTTCTGCCATTTCTTACAGTACCCTAGGATGCATTCCATCAGGACCAGGGGACTTTTCTATCTTCAGGCCCACAAGTTTGCTCAGCACTACCTCTTTAGTGATAGCTATTGTATCAAAGGTTTCAAAGGAACATTTAATGTCGGAGAAATGTATACAATATACATCTTAAAATTCGTTTCTTCGCAACCATCCAAGAAAACAGAAGAATGCCCCAAAGAATGAATGACAGTTAAATGTTAGAACTCCAAAGCCCCTCCTCCAATTCCCCATCCTAAACGTAAGCAGCAACAAAGCAACAATTCCCCCCCCCCCCCCACCACCAGCAATAAAAAATCAAGGCCCTCACCTCTCACCGGATCCGTATCATCTCTCTTCAGCATGTTAGATGTGTCCTGCACTGTGAAGACCAACACAAAATCAAAGCTTCAGACATTTCCTCATTATCCAATATCAATTCTCCCTTCTTGTCCTCCAAAGGACCTGCGTTCACTTTAGCCACCCTTTTCTGCTTTATATCATTATATAAACTTTTACTATCTGTTGTAATATAGAACATAGAACACTACAGCACAGTACAGGCCCTTCAGCCCTCCATGTTGTGCCGATCCATATAATCCTTAAAAAAAAGTACTAAACCCACACTACCCCATAACCCTCCATTTTTCTTTCATTCATGTGCCTGTCCAAGAGGCTCTTAAATACCCCTAATGTTTTAGCCTCCACCACCATCCCTGGCAAGTCATTCCAGGCACTCACAACCCTCTGTGTAAAAAACTTACCCCGATGTCTCCCATAAACTTCCCTCCCTTAATTTTGTACATATGCCCTCTGGTGTTTGCTATTGGTGCCCTGGGAAACACGTACTGACTATCCACCCTATCTATGCCTCTCATAATCTTGTAGACCTCTATCAAGTCCCCTCTCATTCTTCTACGCTCCAAAGAGAAAAGTCCCAGCTCTGCTAACCTTGCTTCATATGACTTGTTCTCCAATCCAGGCAACATCCTGGTAAAAATATCTTGTGTAATTTTATTTTCATAATCTAGCTTCCCTTTCTTTATTGCCCACTTAGTGGTTTTTTGTTGCTTTTTAAAGTTTTCCCAATCTTCTAGGTTCCCACTACTGTTGGTGACATTATATGCATGAGCTTTTAGTTTGATGCCTTCCTTTATTTCCTTAGATATCTGAGGCTGGCTCTTACTGTCCTTGCTTTTAACTATAATATTCTTTTGTTGAGCATCATAAAAATCTCTTTGAAATTCTTCCACTGTTCCTCAACGGTCCCACCATATAGCCTATTTTCCCAGTCCACCCTATCCAACTCATCACTCATCCTGTTGCAATCTCCATTGTTTAGATCAAACTATTGCACCTTCCATTTGTATGAGAAACTCAGTCATATTGTGATCACTCTTTCCAAGATGATCCTTAACTCCAAGATCACTAATTTTACCTGTCTAATTTTACCTGTCCTGCACAGGACCGGATCTATGATAGCATGTTCCCTTGTAGTTTCAGTAACATGCTGTTCAAGAAAGCTAACACATATGCATTCCCGGCCTTCTTCCCATAACCTTTGCTGCCATATCCAATCAAGAACTTATCAATCTCTACCTTAAATACACCCACGACCTGGCCGCCACAGCTGCATAGAACATAGAGTAGTACAGCACTGTACAGGCCCTTCAGCCCACAATGTTCTGTGGCAATAAATTCCACAAATTCACCACCCTTTGGCTAAAAAAATTCTCCGCATCTCTGTTTTGAAAGGGCACCCCTCTATCCTGAGTCTGTGCCCTCTTGTCCTAGACAAGATGTCTTTCTACATCTACTCTGTCTAAGCCTTTGAACATTCGAAAGGTTTCAATGTTATCCCCTTTCATCCTGAATTCCAGTGAGCCATCAAACATTCCTCGTATGATAACCCTTTCATTTCTGGAATCATCTTTGTGAACCTCCTCTGGACCCTCCAATGCCAGCACATCTTTTCTAAGATGAGAGGTCCAAAACTGTTCACCATACTCAAGGTGAGGCCTCACCAGTGCCGTATACAGCCTCTGCATCACATCCTTGCTCTTGTATTCTAGATGGCTTGAAATGAATGCTAACATGGCATTTGCCTTCATCACCACCAACTCAGCATGCAAGTTAACCTTCAGGGTGTTCTGCACAAGGACTCGCAAGCCCCTCTGCATCTCAGATTCCTGTATTTTCTCCCTGTTTAGAAAATAGTCTGCAAATTTATTTCTACCACCAAAGTGCATGACAATGTATTTTCCAATGTTGTATTTCATTTGCCGCTTTCTTACCCATTCTCCGAATCTGTTTAAGTTCTTCTGCATCCTGCCTGTTTCCTCAACACTACCTGCACCTCCACCAATCTTTGTATCATCTGCAAACTTGGCAACAAAGCCATCTATTCCATCTTCTAAATCACTTACATACAGTATAAAAAGACCATTAATCACTGGCAGCCAACCAGACAAGGGTCCTTTTATTCCCACTCTCTGCCTTCTACCAATCAGCCAATGCTCTAACCATGTTAGTAACTTCATATAACTTTCATGGGCTCTTAACTTGGTAAGCAGCCTCATGTGTGGCACCTTGTCAAAGGCCTTCTGGAAGTACAAATATAGAACATCCACTGCATCCCCTTTATTGACCCGACTTGTAATCTCCTCAAAGAATTCCAACAGGTTCGTCAGGCAGGATTTTCCCTGAAGGAAACCATGCTGACTTTGTACTATCTTGTCCTGTGTCACCAAGTACTCCATCACCTCATCCTCAACAATTGACTCCAACATCTTCCTAACCACTGAGGTCAGGTGAACTGTTCTATAACTTCCTTACTGCTGCCTTCCTCCTTTCTTAAAGAGTGGAGTAACATTTGCAATTTTCCAGTCTTCTGGCACCACGCCAGAGTCCAATGATGTTTGAAAGATCATTTCTAATGCCACCATAATCTCTAAGGTTACCTCTTTCGAAACCCTAGGGTGCAGTTCTTCTGGTCCGGGTGAGCACCTTTTTGAGCACCTTTTTCCGTGTAACAGTACCTGCACCCACTTCTCTTCCTTCACACATTACATCAGGCATACTGCCAGTGTCTTCCACAGTGAAGACTGACACAAAATACTCATTTTTAGTTCATCAGCCATTTCCTGGTCCCCCGTTATTATTTCTCCTGCCTCATTTTCCAGCGGTCCTATATCCACTCTCATTTCTCTT
The DNA here is from genome assembly GCF_048418815.1 of Hemitrygon akajei. Classification (NCBI taxonomy): domain Eukaryota; kingdom Metazoa; phylum Chordata; class Chondrichthyes; order Myliobatiformes; family Dasyatidae; genus Hemitrygon; species Hemitrygon akajei. Next base: position 95,789,304 of record NC_133136.1, read on the forward strand.
CTATTTTTAAAATACTTTGAAAAACTTTTACTATCCACTTTGATATTATTTACCAGCATGCTTTCATATTTCATCTTTTTACTTCTAATAATTCTTTTAGTTGTTCTCTGTAGGTTTTTATAAAACTTTCCTATCTTCCCACTAATTTTTGCTTAGTTGTGTGCACTTTCTTTTGCTTCTACAATCGCCTTAACTTCACTTGTCAGCCACAGTTGACTATTTTACCATTTGAGTATTTCTTCATTCTTGGAATACACATACCCTGCACCTTCCTCATTTTTCCCTGAAACGTACGTCATTGCTGCTCTGCTGACATCCCTGCCAGCAGCTCCTTGCAAATTACTTTGGCCAACTCCTCTCTCATACCACTGTAATTTCCTTACTCCACTGAAGTACTGCTACATCAGACTTTACTTTCTCCCTATCAGATTTCAAGTTGAACACAATCATTATTGTGTCCTAAGGGTTCTTTTACCTTAAGTTCCCTAATCGCCTCCGGTACATTACATAACACCCAATCCAGTATAGCTAATCCCCTGGTAGGCTCAGTGACAAACTGCTCTAAAAAGCTATCTTTTAGGCATTCAACAAACCCACTCTCTTGAGATCCATTACCAACCTGATTTTCCCAATCGACCTGCATGTTAAAATCTTCCATGACTACCATAATTTTGCCTTTTTGACTCACCTTTTCTATTTCCTGTTGTAACTTGTGGTCCACCTCCCTGTTGGGAGGCCTGTAATAACTGCCATCAACGTCCTTTTACCCTTTCAGTTTCTCAACTCAACCCACAAGGATTCAATATCTTCCGATTCTATGTCACATCTTTCTACTGATTTGATGCCATTCTTTACTAGTAAAGCCACACCACCCCCTCTGCCTATCTTCCTGTCCCTCTGATACAATGTGTTACCTTGGACATTCAGCTCCCAACTACGAACATCCTTCAGCCACGATTCAGTGATGGCCACAGTGTCATACCTGGCAATCTGTAATAGTGCAGCAAGATCATCCACCTAATTTCTTATACTACGCACATTTAGATACAACACCTTGAGTAACATATTTGCTGTCCTTTCTGACTCTGCATCCCTAATGATTTGACACTCAGCCTGTTGGCTACAACCTCGTCCCATCAGCTGCCTGCCCTTCCTGACAGTCTGACTGCACGCTATCTTTACTTTTTTGCCATCTGTCTTTTCCTGAGTCCCTTCACTCTGGTTCCCAATCCTGCCCACGAAAATATTGGTTGCCCCCCACCCCCCCAGGTTCGGGTGCAACCCGTCACTTTTGAACAGGCCATACCTCCCCCAGAAGAGATCCCAGTGATCCAAGAACCTGAAGCCCTGTCCCTGCACCAGCTTCTCAGCCATGCAGTTATCTGCCAGATCATCTTGTTTCTACTCTCACTGGTGTGTGGCACAGGCAGCAATCCAGAAATTACTACCCAGGAGGTCCTGCTTCTCAGCTTTCTACCTAGCTCTCTAAATTCTCTTTTCAGAACCTCTTTGCATTTCCTTCCTATGTCATTGGTACCAATATGTACCAAGACATCTGGCTGTCCCCTTCCCTCTCCAAAATGTTGTGAAAGTGATCTGAGAAGTCCTTGATCCGGGCATCCGGGTGTCCCGTTCACATCCACAGAATCTCCTGTCTGTTCCCCTCACTATTGAGTCCCCTATCACTAACGATCCCTTCTCTCTCTTTCCCTTCTGCACCACGGACCCACACTCAGTGCCTGTAACCCGGTCCCATGGCATTCTCCCAGGAGGTCACCCCCCACAAAAGTATCCAAAGCAGTATATTTGCTTTTATGGGGAATGGCCGCAGCAGTGCTCTGCTCTAACTGCCTTTCTCCTGGTGGTTGTGATATTGGTGAGACTAGACGTAGCTTGGAGACCACTTCCACGAACATCTGCACTCCATCTGTCAGAAAAACCGAGATCTCCCAGTGGCCACCCATTTGAATTCCACTTCCCATTCCCATTCTCCATGGCCTCCTTCACTGTTGTGATGAGGCCACTCTTAGGATGGAGGAACAACAGGGTAGCCTCCAACTGATGGCATGAACATCGATTTCTCAAACTTCCAGTAATGACCCCTCCCACCTCCTTCACCATTTCCCATCCCCTCTCTCATCTTATCGCCTTGCCTGCCCATTGCCTCCCTCTGGTGCTCCTCCCACCCTTTTTTTCTCTTCCATGGCCTTCTGTCTTTCACCAATCAACCCAGCTCTTTGCTTCATCCTGCCCCCTCCAGGTTTCACCGATCACCTGGTGGTTCTCCCCTCCCCCACCTTTCAACTCTACTCCTCAGCTTTTTTTCTCCAGTTCAGCTGAAGGGTTTTGGCCTAAAACGTCAGTTGTATTTTTTTTTCCATAGATGCTACCTGTCTTGCTGAGTTCCTCCAGCATTTTGTGTGTGTTGCTCGGATTTCCTGCATCTGTAGATTTGTTTTTGTTTGTTACAAATACTGCAGGCATTCAGATAAAGTGTCCTTACACCACTCACTGTAGCTCTAAAATCTGGTAATCTTTGTCTCTTATGCATTTGACTTTTCTGCACTCCACCCTTACTTTTCTCTTTTTTAACTTTATCCACACTTTTCTCTTTTACTTTATCCACACTTCTCCACTCTGTTGAACCCACCCCCATGCTATTTAGTTTAAAGCCTTATCCACAACCCTAGTTATGTCATTCACCAGGATCCAGGCCCCATCACAGTTCAGGTGGACCCCATCCCAATGGAGCAGCTCCCTCCTTCCCCAATACTGCTGCCAATTTCTTATGAATTCAAAGCCATTTTTCCCACACCAATCCTTGAGCCACACATTTAGCTCCCTAATCTTCTTCACCCTGTGCCAATGTGCACGTGGCTCTGGTCATAATCCAGAGATTACCACCTTTTTGGTTCTGCTTTTTAATTTAGTCCTTTGCTGCTCAAATTCCCTCAGCAGAGCCTCTTTCCTCATTCTGCCTATGCCTTTGGTACCCACATGGACCACGACAATTGGATCTTCCCCTCTCACTGCAAATTCCTCTGCTGGTCAGATAAAATGTCTCACTCCCGGGCACCAGGCAGACAACAAAGCCTTCGGTATGTTGTATCCTCACGACAGAGAACTCTGTCTATTCCCCAGACTATACTATCCCCAATTACCACTACATTTTTCTCCCCCCTCTTGAATGGCTCCCTGAGCTACAGTGCCACAGTTAGGTTGCTCATCCTTTCTACAGCCCCACTCTCATCTACACAGGGAGCAAGAAGAATTATGTCTTCCCAATAACAAGGTGATTAAAACTGTGCACAGTAGTCCAGGTGCAGTCTAATCAACAGATTGTACAACTGCAACTTAACAGTCCAGCTCCTGTACTCAGTGCCCTTTCTGAAGAAAGCCAACATGTCAAACACCTTCTTTGCCACTCTTGTCAAACTGTGACTTCACTGAAAGTGAAGTATGCACTTTTATTCCTTGTTCCCTCTGTTCTAAGATACTCTCCAGGTCCCAACCATTCACTAACAGACCCAATCTCCTGCCTTTAGAGATGTCCTGCCTCGGGGTATATTCCTTCATGCCCTGGCTTAACAAGAATCTATCAACCTCTGCCTTAAATATATCCAATAACTTGGCATCCACATCTGCCTACAACAATGAATTTCACAGATTCATCACTCTCCGGCTAAAGAAATTCCTCTCTATCTCCATTCTAAAAGGCCACCCCTCTATTCTGAATCTGTATCCTCAGGTTTTGGCAAACAGCTTCTCCAGATCCACTCTATCGAGGCATTTCAGCATTTTATAAATTTCATTCTTCTGAATTCCAGTCAGTGCAGGTTCAAAGCCATCAAACACTCTTCATATGATAAGCCTTTCATTCCCAGAATCATCTTTGTGAACCTCCTTTAAACCTTCTCCAATGTAAGAACATCCTTTCTTAGATAAGGGGCCAAAACTGCTCACAGTACTCCATGAGGCCTCACCGGTGCTTTATAAAGCCTCTCACACGCACAAAATGCTGGAGGAACTCAGCAGGCCAGGCAGAATCTATGGAAAAGTGTGAGCAGTCAACATTTCGGATCTCAGCTCACTTTTTTCCATAGATGCTGCCCAGCCTGCTGAGTTCCTCCAGCATTTTACGTGTTGCTCGGATTTCCTGCAACAGCAGATTTTCTCTTGTTTGTGACTCAACATTACATCCTTGCTTTTATATTCTAGTCCTCTTGAAATGAATGTTAATAATGTTTGTCTTCCTCACCACTGACTCAACCTGCAAATGAACCTTTAGGGAATCCTGCACAAGGACTCCCTAATCCCTTTGCATCTCAAATTTTTGATTTTTCTCTCCATTTAGAATATAGTCAACCCTTTTATTTCTTCTACTGAAGTGCATGACCATACAATTTGCGATGCTATATTCCAACTGCCACTTCTTTAACTATTCTCATAATCTGTTTCAGTTCATCTGTACCTTCTCTACTTCCTCAAAACTACCTGCTCCTCCACTTACCTTCATATTGTCTACAAACTTGACCAGAAAGCCATTAATTCTGACATCGGAGTTATTGGCAAATAACGTAAAAAAGAAGCATTCCAACACAGATCTCTGTGGAACACCAACGGTCACCGACAGCCAGAAAAGGCTCCCTTCACTCCCACTCTTTCCCTCCTGCCAATCAGCCACTGTTTTATCCATGCTTGTATCTTTCCTGTAAAACCATGGGCTTTTAACTTGTTAAGCAGTCTCATGTGTGGCACCTTGTCAAAGGCCTTCTGAAAATCCCAGTAAACAATATCAAACGATCTCCTTTGTCTACCCTGCTTGTTATTTCTTCAAAGAATTGCAACAGATTTGTCAGGCAAGATTTTTGCTTGAGGAAAACATGTTGACTATAGCCTGTGTGCCTCCAAAGTACCCTGAAACCACATCCTCAACAATCAACACCACATCTTCCCAACCAGTGAAGTCAGAACTGGCCTACAATTTCTTTCCTTCTGCCTCTCTTCCTTCTTGAAGAGTGGAGTGACATTTGCAATTTTCTATGCCCTGGGAACCATGCCAGAATCAATTGATTCTTGAAAGATTATTACTAATGCTTCCACAAACTCTTCAGCCACTTCTTTCAGAAGTCTGGGCTATAGACCATCTGGCCTAGGTGACTTACCTTTCTGTTTCCCAATAACTTTCTTTCTAGTTGTGGTAACTTCATACACTTCATGTCTCTTGACACCTGGAACTGACACCTGCTGGTGTCTACCACAGTGAAGACTGAGATGCTAAATACTTATTCAGTTAATTTGTCATTTCATTGTCTACCTCTCCAGCATCTTTTTCCAGTGATCTGATATCCATTCTCACTTCTCTTTTATACTTTATGTAGCTGAAGAAACTTTTGGTATGCTCTTTATTGGCTAGCTTACTTTCATATTTCATCCTTATCTTCTTTTTAACCTTTTTAGTTGCCTTCTGTCGATTTTTAAAAGCTTTCCAGTCCTCTAATTTCTCATTAATTTTTGCTTTATTATATGCCCTCTCTGGCTTTTAAGTTGGCTTTGATTTCTCTTGTTAACCACAGTTATGCCATCTTTCCTTTAGAATACTTCTTCATCTTTGTATATATGTATATAACCTGTGCTTTCCAACTGCTTCCATAAATTCCTAATACCTTAATCCCTGCTAGTGTTGTTCTCCTATCAATTTAGGCCAGCTCCTCTCTCATGCCTCTGTAATTCCCTTTACTCCACTGTAGTACTGATACACTAGATTTTAGAATCTCCTCAAATTGCAGGGTGAATTCTATCATATTATGATCACTTGCCCCAAGGGTAAATTGATCCTCAACCCACTTAACTAGCTTATAAAGAATCTTCCCCCCCCCCCCATAATTTTTGTCTAACCTGCTTCACTGTCTACAATACCACCTATTTGAGGTTATCATTTACAAACTTACTAAACATACCTTGTACATTCAGATTGTTTATATAAATAACAAACAACAAAGGTCTTACCACCAACCCCCATGACACACAGGTCTCCTGTACAAGAAACGGTCTTCACCACCACACTCTGCTTTTTCCATCGAGCTTATCATGAATCCAGTTAGTTATCTCTCCTTGGATCCTATGTGATCTAAATCTTACTTCGCAGATTAGCTTACCATGTGGAACCTTGTTAAAAGTATTGCTAAGGTTGACATAGGCAATATCCATTGCCTATCATCATGTCTTCTGATTAACCTTTTGAAAATCTCAGTTTTGTAAGACCCTATTTCCCATGCACAAAGCCATGCTGACTATCCTTCATTATATCTTGTCTATCCAAATATTGATAGATGCTGTTCCTCAGAATCCCTTCCAGTAATGTATTCACAGCTGATGTCAGACTCACTTGCCTCTGGCTGTTTGGCTTGTCATTGACATGAAGTTATATAGCACTTAAACAGGCCCTTTGGCCTATCTGATCCATGCTGCCCAATCCAAGCTACTAGCCAGAATTTGACATTCTAACCCTTTCCAAAGCCTGTACCCGTCCAACTGTATTTGAAAGTTGTTATTGTGCCTGTCTCAATGACTTCCTCTCCAACTCATTCCATTGTTATAGCACCCTTTGCCCCTCAACTTCCCAGTAAATCTTCCCCATCTCACCTTAAACCTATATATTCTAGTTCCTGATTCCCCAACCCTGGGAGAAAGACTTAGTGCATTCCCCCACTCTATACTACTCATGATTTCATACATCGCTATAAGATTGTCTCTCAATCTCCCACCCTCTAAGGATCACATCCTAGCCTGTCCAACCTCTCTCTGTAACTCAGACCCTCAAATCCCAGTAACACCCTTGTAAATTGTTTCTGCACTTTTTCCAATTCAGTAACATCTTTCCCACAGCAGGGCAACCAGATCTGAACACAATACTTCAAGTGCAGCCTTAATAACATCATGCACCATGATCTCCTCACCTTTTATATTCAATGCTCTGACTTATGAAGACCAGCATGCAAAAAGTCTTCTTCACCACCCTGTCTACTTGTTTGTGACTCCATGTTCAGACAACCATATACTTGTACTTCTATGGTACAACATTTCCCAATGCCCTGCCATTCACTGTGGAAGTCCTACCTGGATTTGGCTTTCCAAAGTGCAAGACCTGAATTAAGCTCCATTTGCCATTCCTCAGTCTACTTACTCAACCAATTAAGATTCCCCTGTAATATTTGATAAACATTCTTCATTGTCCACTCTACCACCCTTTTCAGTATCATCTGCAAATTTATTAGCCGTGGTCCAAGTCATTGATATAATTGAGAAACAACAATGGGCTCAGCACTAACCCTTGAGGTATTCTGCTAGTCACTAGCCTCCAGCTGTAGCCAGTAACAGTTTATAAGTTGCACCAGCATCTAACTATTCTTTAAAGCAAGACTCGTGTAGACAGATAACCTGTATGTTGCCTTGAACACCTCATCTATCTATGCTGCCACTTTCAGAGATCCTTGAATTTGTACACTCTGTCCTCAATACCCTTTTAGGGCTCCTCCAATTACTTTTTACACCCTATCCATTGTAGTCTTCTCAAAGAGTATCAACATATCAGTATTAAATTCTATCTGCCATTCCTAATTGGTCCATCAAGCCTGCTCCGCCATTTCATCATGGCTGATCCAATTTTCCTCTCAATCCCAATCTCCTGCCATCACCCCATATCCCTTCGTTACCTGACCAATCAAGAATGCATCACTCTCTGACTGTGGCAAAGAATTCCACAGATTCACCACTCCCTGACTAAACAACTTCCTTTTCCTCTGTGTTCTAAAATGATACTCCTCTATTCTGAGGCTATGTCCTCTGCTCTTAGACTCCCCCATCACAGGGAACATCCTCTCCACATCCACTCTGTCAAGAGTTTTCATCATTTGATAAGTTTCAATGAGGACATCCCTCATTCTTCTGAATTTGAGTGAATACAGGTCCAGAGCCATCAAACGCTCTTCATATGACAAGCCATTCAATCCCAAAATCCTCTTTATGAACCTCCTTTCAACCCATTTCAGTTGCAGCACATTCTTTGTACAATAAGTTGCCCAAAACTGCTTACAGTACTCCAAGTGAGGCCTCACCTGTGCTTTTTAAAGTGTCAACATTATATTCTTGCTTTTATATTCTAGGCCTCTTGAAATGAATGCTAACCGCATTTGCCTGCCTTCAGCACAGATTCAACCTGCAATTTAACCTTTAGGGAACTCTACACAAGGACTCCCAAGTTCTTTTGTACCTCAGATTTGTGCATTTTCTCTCCATTTAGAAAAAAGTCAATCCTTTCTTCTACCAAAGTGTATGACCATACTCTTCCCAACCTGTATTCCATCTGCCACTTTGCCCATTCTCCTAGTCTGTCTTGGTCCTCCTGCAGCCACTCTACTTCCTCAAAACCACCTGCCTCTCTATCTGTCTTCATATCGCCTGCAAACTTTGCAAAAATCCATCAATTCCATCATCTAAATCATTGACATATATCATAAAAAGAATCGGTCCCAGCACAAACCTCTGTGGAACACCACTAGTCACCGGCAGGCACTCAGGAAAGGCTCTCTTTATTCCCACTCTTTCCCCCTACCAATCAACCACTGCTTTGTCCATGTTAGGATCTTTCCATAATACCATAGGCTTGTAGTTTGTTAAATAGTCTCATGTGTGGCACCTTGTGAAGGGCCTTCTGAAAATCCAAGTACACAACATCAACTGATTCTCCTTTGTCTATCCTGCTTGTTGTTTCTTCAAAGAATACCAACAGATTTGTCAGGCAAGATTTTCCCTTGAGGAAACCATTTACTACAGCCTATTTTATCCAATTGCCCTGAGAACTCATCCTTAATAATCAACTCCAACATCTTCCCAACCACTGAGGTCAGACTAACTGGTCTATAGTATCCTTCCTTCTACCTCTCTCCCGTTTTGAAAAGTGGAGTGACATTTGCAATTTTCTAGTCTTCTGGAACCATCTAGTGATTCTTGAAAAACTAATGCCTCCACAATCTCTTCGGCAACCTCTTTCAGAACCCTGGGCTGTACACCATTGGTCTAGGTGACTTGCCTACTTTTAGACCTTTCAGTTTCGCAAGACCCTTCTCTCTAGTAATGGTAACTTCACACACCTCATGACCCATGACACCTGGAACATCCACCATACTGCTAGTGTATCTTTATGTATTATATATTAATATTATTGGATTTCTTTCTTTTGTGTTCCATCTTTACCTTTGAAATCTTCCTAATCTTCTAATTTCCCAGTAACTTCTGCTCTAGTATATGTCCTCTCTTTGGCTTTCATGCTGGCTTTGACTTTTCTTGTAAGCCACAGTTGTGTCATCCTTCTTTTAGAATATTACTTCTTCTTTAGGATGTCTATATCCTGTGCCATTCATATTGGTTCCAGAAATTCCAGCCTTAGCTGCTGTGCTGTCATCTTCACCCATGTACTTTTTCAGTCAACTCCTCTCTCAAGCCTATCTAATGCCCTTTATTCCACTGTAATACTGATACATCTGATTTTAGCTTCTCCTTCTCAAATTTCAGGATGAATTTGAGAATATTATGATCACATCCCCCACCCCCCCAGGGTTATTTTACCTTAAGCCCACTAACCAATTCCAGTTCAGTGCACAACACCCCATCCAGAATAACTGATCCTCTGGTGGGCTCAACTACGAACTGCTCTAAAAATCTATTTTTAGGCACTCTAGAAATTCCCCCTCATAGATTCCAGTACCAATCTGGTTTTCCCAGTCTACCTGCATATTGAAATCCCCCATGACTTTTGCAATATTGCCCTTGTGGCATGCATTTTCTATCTATCTATCTCCCATTGTACTTTGTAGACCACATCATATTACTGTTTGGCACTCTATACACAACTCCCATAATGACCTTTTTACCCTGGCAGTTCTTTAGCTCTATCCACTATGATTCAACACCTTCCGACCCTGTGTCACCTCTTTCTAATAATTGGATTTCATTGTTTGCCAACAGAGCAACTTGTACCTTCCTGCCTGTCCCTTTGATACAATCTGTATCCTTGGACATAAAGCTGTCAGCTATAATCTTCTTTCAGCTATGATTAAGTGATGTCTACAACACCATACCTGCCAATCTGCAATTGTGCTACGTTCATCTACCTTATTCCATATAATGCATTCAGCCCTGTATTCGCCTTTTTCGATTTTGTCTGCCTTTTGCATTGCATCACATTCTGTTGACTGCAATTTTGCCCAATCAACAGCCTCTCCTCACTACACATTACCTCTGTTTGTAAACCAGCTACTACATCTTCAGCACTACCATCTGGCAACATCATCCATCAAAATGGACTATATTGTGGCTTTGTATTAATAGATACATAACTGCTTAATTTTTCAATGATAAAATGTTGCTGCTGAGAAAATGTACTGGAAATATTATTTGTGTTATGCTATGCTATGTTGTGCTATTCTTGTTGTCTGGTTTTAAATATAATATTTTACATGTGCCAAAAAGGTATACATCTATGTACAATAAAATTGACTGAAGTAATTCTCTGACATTGTCGATAATATTAGCCCTGAGCCACTGGAGGATGTGTTTTGCAGCATAAAGGTCACTGTACCTCAATGCATCTGATTTGGCCTTCTCTACATTGGTGAGACCTATCATAAATTGGGGGACCACTTCATTGAACACCTCCGCTCCATCCACCAGAAGAGGAACTTCCTGGTGGTTAAACATTTTACTTCCCATTCCCATTCCCATTCCCATTCTGATGTGCTGGCCAAGAGGAGGCCACCTTGATGAAGTGGAGGAGCAACACCTAATCTTCCATCAGGGGAGCCTCCAATCTGATGGCATGAATATTGATTCCTTCTGAAAAGATTTCCCCAACCCCTTCTTCTATTCCGCACTCTGACCTTTTACCTCTTCTTACCTGCCTATGAATTCCCCCTGTTTCTTCTCCTCCTATTGTCCACTCTCCTCTCCTATCAGATTCCTTCTTCTCCAGTCCTTGACCATTCCCACATACTTGGCTTCACCTATCACCTTCCAGCTAGCTTCCTTTCCTTCTCCCCATCTTTTTATTCTGATATCTTCCTCCTTCCCTCTCAGTCCCTAAGAAGGGTCTTGACCTGAAACATTGCCTATTTATTCATTTTCATAGATGCTGCCTGATCTGCTGACTTCCTCCAGCATTTTATATGTGTTGCTTTGAACTTTCAATTGTTTGGATCTCCCTTAATGGAGAAACATTGCCTCCATTCGATCAGGGACATCAGGGAATTTGTAATTTGAGGGATTGTGATTAAGGTGGCTTTGTTTTACCACTCCTTTTCCATTAAGTCATTCTAGCTATCCAAAACAAAACTGTTAAAAAGAAAAGACTGTTATTGATGAAGATCATTATGTATTTATTTTGTCCTTTTATTATTTGCAGGTGACTGGAACTCAAGATAAATGTAAGAATAATTTCTGTATGTACAACAAAGTTAATAATATCAGGAGAGTACATAATATTTAAAATAATTTAACAACCTGTTATTAATGCTTGTAGATATATCAGTAATTATATTCATATTAATAATATTTAATAATTGTTTAACTGATTAAAGCACCAGTGTTTAACATATGCTTATATGGATTAATAACTGAATAATCATCTGAACATCCACTTTCCTTTAACATCCCTTATGGTCCTGCTGTGCCTGTGGCATTATCATGAAATTCTTTCTGTTTTTCACATTAAATCTGAAATTACATGCTCCTTGATGAGCAGAGGGCATGCCTATTCCATATCTCACATGACATTTTGTTCAATTATCTTTTTGAAATGTTCAAACATCAGAATGGCATTTACTGTGGTGAAGTACAGTTGATATTTTCATACTAAAGACTAAAGCCAAAAATGAAATAGAAATATCTAACAACAACTTATAAATCACTTTGTTGGCATTCCTGGAGGTAAATTTATAGTACCTCAGACTATTAGACTATTATTACGAAAAAATATTTTCGTTGTATTGTAGAGTTACAGTTCTGTTCTTTAAAATTTCAGACACTAGTTCTGAAAATGTTTTGGTTTTGGTAAAAGCAAAACTACACTGGTTATATGGAGCAAGAATGTGTCCAGGAAGCTTTCCTAAGTAATGCATCAATGACCTACCAGAGAGGGAGCAACACTCAACCTCCTCTTGAGAAACAAAGCAGGGCAGGTGTTTGATTGTCATTGAGGGAGCAACTTTGAGACCATTGGCAAGATTCTATTAGTTTTAAAGTAGGTATGGAAAAAAAGTAGAGTTGGCCCAAATAGTAAAGCCCTAAATTGAGGCAACACTAATTTTGATGGCTTTCAACATGATCTGGGAAAGATTAAGATAAAGGAACTTATAGCAAGTGGAGACTTTTTAAAAGAAAGCATGAATTCAGGACCAACATATTTCAGTGGGAGTGAAGGACAAGACTAATAGAATTAGGAAACCTTTGTTAACAAAGGATTTTGATGGTATGGTCAGGAAAAAGAACAAAATAAGGGAGGAGTGGAAAAGGGAATCCTTGGCAAAAAAGTTAAAGGAAAATCCTAAAAGATTCTGTATTAATATCAAAAGAGTAACAAAGAAAAGAATAGGATAAGATGTGAGAGTATAGGACCAATCAAGTGTGACAGTAGAAAAGTGTGTATGGAACCGGAGGAGATAGCAGAGGTACTTAATGAACATTTTGCTTCAGTGTTCACTACGGAAAAGGATCTTGGCGATTGTAGGATTGAATTACAGTGGACTGAAAAGCTTGAGCATGTAAATATTAAGAAGATGTGCTGGAGCTTTTGGAAAGCATCAAGTTGGATAAGTCACCGGGACCGGATGAGATGTACCCCAGGCTATTGTAGGAGGCAAGGGAGGAGATTGCTGAGCCTCTGGCAATGATCTTTGCATCATCAGAGGGGACAGGAGAGGTTCTGGAGGATTGGAAGTTTGCAGATGTTGTTCCATTATTCAAGAAAGGGAGTAGCTATAGTCCAGGGAATTATAGACCAACGAGTCTTACTTCAGTGGTTGGTAAGTTGATGAAGAAATCCTGAGAGGCAGGATTTATGAACATTTTGGAGAGGCATAATATGATTAGGAATAGTCAGCATGGGTTTGTCAAAGGCAGATCGTGCCTTATGAGCCTGATTGAATTTTCTGAGAATGTGACTAAACACATTGATGAAGGTAGAGCAGTAGATGTAGTGTGTATGGATTTCAGTAAGGCATTTGATAAGGTACCCCATGCAAGGCTTATTGAGAAAGTAAGGAGGCATGGGATCCAAGGGAGCCTTGCTTTGTGGATCCAGAAATGGCTTGTCCACAGAAGGCAAAGAGTGTTTGTAGATGGGTCATATTCAGCATGGAGGTCAGTGACCAGTGGTGTGCCTCAGGGATCTGTTCTGGGACCCCTTCTCTTCATGATTTTTATAAATGACCTGGATGAGGAAGTGGAGGGATGGGTTAGTAAGTTTGCTGATGATACAAAGGTTGTGGATAATGTGGAGGGCTGTCAGAGGTTATAACAGGACATTGATAGGATGCAAAGCTGGGCTGAGAAGTGGTAGATGGAGTTCAACCCAGATAAGTGTGAGGTGATTCATTTTAGTAGGTCAGATATGATGGCAGAATATAGTATTAATGGTAAGACACTTTGTAGTGTGGAGGATCAGAGGGATCTTGGGGCCTGAGTCCATAGGACACTCAAAGCTGCTGTACAGGTTGACCGTGTAGTTAAGAAGGCATACATGCGTTGGCCTTCATCAACCATGGGATTGAGTTTAAGAGCCGAGAGGTTATATAGAACCCTGGTCAGACCCCACTTGGAGTACTGTGCTCAGTTCTGGACACCTCACTACAGGAAGGATGTGGAAAATATAGAAAGGGTGCAGAGGAGATTTGCAAGAATGTTGCCTGGATTGGGTAGCATGCCTTATGAGAATAGGTTGAGTGAACTCGGCATTTTCTTTTTGGAGGATGAGAGGTGACCTGATAGTGATGTATAAGATAATAAGAGGCATTGATTGTGTGTATAGTTAGAGGTTTTTTCCCAGGGTTGAAATGGCTAACATGAGAGGGCACAGTTTTAACATGCTTGGAAGTAGGTACAGAATAGATGTCTGGTGTAAATTTTTTATGCAGAGAACGGTGAGTGCGTGGAATGGGCTGCCGGCGATGGTGGTGGAAGCGGATATGATAGGGTCTTTTAAGAGACTCTTGGATAGGTACATGGAGCTTAGAAAAACAGAGGGCTATTGGTAACCCTAGGTAATTTCTAAAGTAATTACATGTTCAGCACAATATTGTGGGCCAAAGGGCCTGTATTGTGCTGTAGGTTTTCTATGTTTCTATGTGTTTATATCCCTGTAGAATCAATGTGGTTGTTTATATGATGAGCAACAGGAGATGGACAAGTTCTTAAATGAACACTCCTCATCTGTACTTACCATGTAAAAGGTCATAGAAGATAGGGAACTCAGGAAGAGAACAGTGATGTCTGAAACATATTAATATCACAAAAAAGGAGTTGTTGGTGGCTTTGAGGTGCATGAAGGTGGATAATTCATCAGGGTCTAAACAGGTATATGTTCGGACATTGTGTGAAGCAGGAGAAGAAGTTGCTGGACCACTGACAGAGATTTTTCTACCTTTCTTAGCCATAGGTGAAGTACTGGAAGACTGAAGGGTGGATAATGTGCACTTATTTAAGAAGGATAAACCAGGAAATCACAGGCTGAGCCTAACATCAGTGGTGGGAAAATTACTGGAAGAGATTTTGAGGAACAGGATTTATTTGCATTTGGAAAGGCGAGGACTGATTACTATGGTCAGAATGGCTTTGTGTATGGAAAATAGTGTCTCAAAAATTTGAGCTAGTTTTCTTTGTAGAAGCAAGTAACAGCAGGGAATTAGATGTTATCTATGTGTTCTTTAGCAAAGTCTTTGTCAAGGTTATTTGACAAAGGTTGGGGTTAGACTGCAGGGATCAGTGTGCAGGCCTCTGTTGTTTATCATGTATATTAATTATTTGGACAAGAATATAAGTAGAATTTTTAGTAAGCTTGCAGATGATACCAAAACTTAGGTTACGAACTATGAAGACGGTTGTCTAAACCTACAACAGGATGTTTGATTAACTGAAAATCTTGGCAAAGGGGTGGCAAAAGGAGTTTAGCTCAAACATTTGAAGATTACATTTTGGTCAGTTAAGTGATAGGGCACGCACTGTGAATGGCAGGGTTTTGGGGAGTGTTGCAAAGCAGGGAAACCCTGAAAGTTGTGACACAGGCAGACAAGGTGGTGAAGAAAGCATATGGCATGCATGCCTTCATCAGATGGGAATTGAGTACAAATTTGGGAGATTGAG
Source organism: Hemitrygon akajei (assembly GCF_048418815.1). Lineage (NCBI taxonomy): Eukaryota > Metazoa > Chordata > Chondrichthyes > Myliobatiformes > Dasyatidae > Hemitrygon > Hemitrygon akajei. The sequence goes on from NC_133136.1 coordinate 95,804,715, forward strand.
TTACAACTTAACAAGATGTTAGTGAGACCGTATCTGGAGTATTGTGGGCAGTTCTGGTCACCATAATTTAGAAAATAGTGATTACACTCAACAGAGTGCAGAACGGTTTCAAAGAAGGTTTCTGGGACTGAAAGGCTTGTATTTTAAAGGATGAGTGGATAGGCTGGAATTGTTTTCCCTGGAGCAAAAGATGCTGAGCAGTGACTTCATAGAGGTTTATAAAGTCATGAGGTAGAAATGGTCACTGTTTTTTTTTACAGAGGATGGGATAGTCTGAAACTAGAGAGCATGGATTTCATGAGAGAGAGTAAGATTTAAAGTGGACCTGGGGGTAGAATTTTCTCACAGTGAGTGGTGACTATATGGAACAAACTTCCAGACAAAATAGTAAAGATGGGTACAATTACAACATTTAAAAGACATTTGGACAAGTACATGGATAGGAAAGGTGGGAGGCGAGGGCGGAGATTGCTGAGTCTCTAGTGATGATCTTTGCATCATCAATGGGGATGGGAGAGATTCCGGAGGATTGGAGAGTTGCGGATGTTGTTCCTTTTTTCAAGAAAGGGAGTAGAGATAGCCCAGGAAATTATAGACCAGTGAATCTTACCTCAGTGGTTGGTAAGTTGATGGAGAAGATCCTGAGAGGCAGGATTTATGAACATTTGGAGAGACATAATATGATTAGGAATAGTCAGCGTGGCTTTGTGAAAGGCAGGTCATGCCTTACGAGCCTGTCTGAATTTTTTGAGGATGTGACTAAACACAGTGATGAAGGTAGAGCAGTAGATGTATATGGATTTCAGCAAGGCATTTGACAAGATACCCCATACAAGGCTTATTGAGAAAGTAAGGAGGCATGAGATCCAAGGGGACATTTCTTTGTGAATCCAGAACTGGCTTGCCCACAGGAGGCAAAGAGTGGTTGTAGACAGGAGATCAGTCACCAGTCACCAGTGGAGTGCCTCAGGGATCTGTTCTGGGACCCTTACTCTTTGTAATTTTTATAAATGACCTGGATGAGGAAGTGGAAGGATGGGTTAGTAAATTTGCTGATGACATAAAGATTGGGGGTGTTGTAGATAGTATGGAGGTTACAGATAGTCAGAGGTTACAGAGGGACATTGATAGAATGCAAAAATGGGCTGAAAAGTGGCAGATGGAGTTCAACCGAAATAAGCGTGAAGTGGTTCATTTTGATAGGTCTGATATGATGGCAGAACATAGTATTAATGGTAAGATTCTTGGCAGTGCGGAGGGTCAGAGGGATCTTGGGGTCTGAGTCCATAGAACACTCAAAGCTGCTACACAGGTTGACTCTGTGGTTAAGAAGGCATACGGTACATTGGCCTTCATCAATCATGGGATTGAGTTTAGGAGCCAAGAGATAATGTTACAGCTATCTAGGACCCTGGTCAAGCCCCATTTGGAGTACTGTGTTCCGTTGTGGTCGCCTCACTGCAGGAAGGATGTAGAAACTACAGAAAGGGTGCAGAGGAGATTTACAAGGATTTTGCCTGGATTGGGGAGCATGCCTTATGAGAATAGGTTGAGTGAAATCCGCCTTTTCTCCTTGGAGTGACAGAGGATGAGAGGTGACCTGATTTGGGGGGGGGGGGGGGGAACCTGATAGAGGTGTATAAGATGATGAGAGGCATTGATCGTGTGGATAGTCAGAGGCTTTTTCCCCAGGGCTGATTTGGCTAACACAAGGGCACAGTTTTAAGGTCCTTGGAAGAAGGTACAGAGGAGATGTCAGGGGTAAGTTTTTTATGCAGAGAGTGGTGAGTGCATGGAATGGTGATGGTGCCAGTGATGGTGGTGGAGGCGGATGCGATAGGGTCTTTCAAGAGACTCCTGGATAGGTACATGGAGCTCAGAAAAATAGAGGGCTATGGGTAACCATAAGTAATTTCTAAGGTTAGGACATGTTCAGCACAGCTTTGTGGGCCAAAGGGCCTTATTGTGCTGTAGGTTTTCCATGTTTCTATGAGCTGTACTTTTACTTTGAGAGAGCAGGAGTAAGTCAAAAGATAAAACTCATAGAGCAAGAGTTATGAAATTAAATTAAAAACAGAAAAATTGAATGGAAATGAAATTTAACATCTGACTTGCAGTACAGAAATTGCTGGAAGAATCCATAGTAAAATAAGCAACCAACAGAGGGAAACTTGATGGACACCTTTCAAATGAGGATGCATTTGATCCAATTTTTTGGGTCAAAGTTAAATGAACAATACACATACCATTAATATTGCTCATCAAAAAGGTTTTTTATCTCACACAACAGCAATTCATTTCTGTCAAGGTAAACCACAATTTTCCATAAGATTTTATTTCTGTTCTATGGCATCATCTTTGGAGTATATTGCAGATAGGTGAATAAAAATTAGATTGGCTTCATTCGACAATTGAGAGGAGTCTGCTACATTACAATGCTCCTTTTCCTTAAGTTCTTATGGTGGGTAGATAGATAGATAGATAGATACTTTATTCATCCCCATGGGGAAATTCAACATTTTTTCCAATGTCCCATACACTTATTGTAGCAAAACTAATTACATACAATACTTAACTCAGTAAAAATATGATATGCATCTAAAATCACCCTCTCAAAAAGCATTAATAATAGCTTTTAAAAAGTATTTTTTAATACTTTAGTATTTGTATTTAGTATACAAATAGTATTTGTTGTACTGAAACATAAAGCTGAAGAAAAAAAATGCTCCCCCAAATGCAGTGTAATGTAAGCTTAGCTCATTTCAGCTTGTCAATATAAATTCAGCTCAGATATTTTGAACAAAACATTATTTGCTAACATTAAATAATTAATTTAATGATGGCAGATGGAGTTCAACCCAGAGAAGTGTGAGGTAGTACATTTCGGAAGGACAAACTCCAAGGCAGAGTACAAAGTAAATGGCAGGATGCTTGGAAGTGTGGAGGAGCAGAGGGATCTGGGGGTACATGTCCACAGATCCCTGAAAGTTGCCTCACAGGTAGATAGGGTAGTTAAGAAAGCTTATGGAGTGTTAGCTTTCATAAGTCAAGCAATAGAGTTTAAGAGTCGCGAGGTAATGATGCAGCTCTATAAAACTCTGGTTAGGCCACAATTGGAGTACTGTGCCCAGTTCTGGTCACCTCACTATAGGAAGGATGTGGAAGCATTGGAAAGGGTACAGAGGAGATGTACCAGGATGCTGCCTGGTTTAGAGAGTATGCATTATGATCAGAGATTAAGGGAGCTAGGGTTTTACTCTCTGGAGAGGAGGAGGATGAGAGGAGACATGATAGAGGTATACAAGATATTAAGAGGAATAGATAGAGTGTACAGCCAGGGCCTCTTCCCCAGGACACCACTGCTCAATACAAGAGGACATGGCTTTAAGGTAAGGGGTGGAAAGTTCAAGGGGGATATTAGAGGAAGGTTTTTAATTCAGAGAGTGGTTGGTGCATGGAATGCTCTGCCTGAGTCAATGGTGGAGGTAGATACACTAGCGAAATTTAAAAGACTACTATACAGGTATATGGAGGAATTTAATGTGGGGGGGGGTTATATGGGAGGCAGGGTTTAAGGGTTGGCACAATATTGTAGGCCGAAGGGCCTGTACTGTGCTGTACTATTATATGTTCTATGTAAATTAGCCACTTGACATTCCAGAGCATACAATAAGCCATAAAATAAATTTCTTCATAAGTCTTTCTTAAATTTGAAAGCAGATTTGACCAGCCCATTTATTTTGACCTTATATGTGGGAACTATTATGTTGGATTTTATTGTTATGTTTAATTGAAATTGCCATTTCTAGGAAACATATTTCAAATAACCCACATCAACAACTGTTCTTCACCACAATGCCACATAACTTTAAAAAATGTCCTTGTCATTTACTGCATGCATATGGCTGTATGCCTCATGCTGTCCTGTTTAGTTTTGCATGGAAATAACTTGGCTTAAACGTTCTGTGTGTTTGTGTGAGTGTTGCAAAATTTTAATTTTGCTCTATCCACCATATTTTGCTTTGTGACTTCCATCAACTGGTTACATTTTTTGATTTCTTTCAATAAATTATCTTTTGGTTTATCCTGTTTTATTAATTTTATTTATTTGCAAAAGTATTTATTTTTTGTTTAGTTGTCAGAACAACTAGGATGTTCCAAGGAAAGGATCTTAACTTAATTTAAGTAGCTTTTTCTTTACACTATGTGCATTAGGTTTGAGATTCTTCTTGTTGAAATGCCGGTTTGCAGCTGGTTCAATTAATGTGCTGTTTAATATGGTTTTTTTAAGTTCTAGTTCCTAAAAAAAATCAAGCTCTTGTTTAAAATTAATTTTTTTAAATGGAGGGCAACAAATGTTGTTCTGACAGTTTGCTAGTACTGGCTTTCTTTAAGAGGAAATCAGCTTTCTGTGGTTTCTGACCTTTTTTTCTTTAGACATGAATCTGTTACATTTAAACAATCTTGAGATGCCTATCTCTGTGCGAATCCACTGCTCCTATTTATTTCAGTTTGTTAATTTGTTGGTATCTTGGTTAATTCAATTTGTTGTTGCTTTGGTACGTGGTGTGGATGTGTTGTGGTGAAAATAAAGCAAGTTATTTCCTGCCTGTTTTTTTCCCAATTTTGAGTTGGCTTTGCTTCATAATTGTACCCACCTGCAGACCTTCTGAAGACCCACCCATCATTCAAAAATTCATTTCTTATTTTGACCCATCCCTTCAGCATCTGTAATGTGTCACCACAATTACATTTTCCAATTTCTGTTTCTTGAATCCCATTTGTAAAAATTGAAACATTTAAAGATGAAGAGGAGGAGACTGAAACTACTGAGATTTCTTCAGCCATAAAATCACACCTTGTCCACGATGTCCCTGTGCTGGCAAGCCCAGACTTGCTTTCAGATGTATCTGAAATGAAACAAGATTTAATCAAGGTGACCAAAATTTTAAAAACAGACTCAACAGCAGGAAGTAAAGGAAGCCCCATTGAGGTAAAAGAATTAGCAAAGGTTGCAGAAGATGAACCAGGTGAGCCATTTGAGATTGTAGAGAAAGTGAAAGAAGACTTGGAAAAAGTGAGTGAGATTTTAAGAAGTGGAACATATATAGGTGAAGAATCCATACAAGAAACCTTGGGTACTATAAGAAGTGAAAAACTAGAAGAAAACTGGGTTATTATCAGCGATGAAGAGATAGAAGAAGTTAAACGAGAAGTACCAGCAAAGGTCTATGAAGCTCCGTTTGTGGAACACCGGATTGATAGAGGGCCTGTTGAAAAAGTTGCAAAAGACATGAGTGGAATGCTGGGCTATTTAGAAACTGACATGGATACATATTTAAACCAGGTAGCAACAAAACCTTCAGCCACCTGCCAAATGGATATTGTCCAAGAAAGATTTGATGCAACATATATAACCAAAGATTCTAAAAAAGAAACAGAGCAGATGATCTCCAAACCTTCAAACTCGGTGGATCTTAAAGAACATGAAGTGTCACACAAAGCAAAAGACCAAAGTAAGTTTGATATGGGAAAGGTAAAACCAGTATTTCAGAGATTCAAGGCAGAAAACACTACAGTCTGTTTTAAGGACCCTGCATTTCAGGTCCCAACTACAGAAACTGAGACTGAGGATAGAAACGTGCAGCAGGATATTTGTGCTGAATCCACCAAAGAAGAAATGACATTGGTGCCTCCAAGTGCTGCAGAATCTACCTCACCTCTGGTAGAAGAGACTCCCATTGGTTCTATAAAAGAGAAGGTCAAAGCTCTTCAGAAGCGTGTGGAAGCTGAGAAAGGACAAAGGGAACAAGCCAAGTCTGTGGTAAGGGAAGAAATTTTCATTAAACAAGTTACTTCCAAAGAGACTCCTGCTTCTGCTTCTGCTTCTGCTGTTACAGAAAGGCTCGAAGAAACAATGTCAGTGCGTGAACTGATGAAAGCATTTCAGTCAGGACAAGATCCATCTAAGAAGATGACTCGACTTTTTCAACACTCATCTGATGTTTCAGAAGCAGAAAAACAACCTTTGGAAGAATTAAAAAAAACAGATGCATGTATAGAAAAAGAACATCAACAAAATTTACCTCCCCTTAAAGCCGGCAAAGAAAAAGCAGATAACGTAGAGCTTTCATCAAGGAAAGTTCAGTCACAAGTGCTTTCACAAGATGCATTACACGGAGATTACAATGGAATAGCAGCAATAAGTGCAATTTCACAAGGCACAAAGGAAATTGGTAGAGAAAGGAAAAGGATAGCATCATGCAAAGATAAGAAGGTACTCACAATTGACAAATATGATGCTACTTCTGAAGCATTAGAAAGCTCTGAATCCGTTTTTACTGAAGACCATGAAAAACAAAGTGAAACTCATAGCAGTAGAATAATGGTGACTAGTGATTTACAGATCAGTCCAGACAGGAAGACATCCACTGATTTCACCGATGTTATTAAAGAGGAGTTAGAAGATAATGACAAATATCAGCAATTTAGGAAAAAATCAGATACACCAGATGCTGAACTTTACCTTGAACAGGTAGTTACAAGCCCAGTTCACCAAGATCTGAATATTAGTTTTCCACCAGATTATGTGAAAGATGAACTTACACCAGATATAACTTTACAAAATGGTGCCCTTGATGACAGCTCTGAAAGCCTAAAACATGAAGGCATTGCTGACTCCCCAAGTTTTAGCTTAGGTGATGGTACTCCTCAGATTAGTTCAGAGGAGAGTTACAAACATGAAGGACTTGCGGAGACGCCTGAAACAAGCCCTGAAAGTTTCTCCCTTTCACCAAAGAAAAGTGATCAGGAAACATCAGAAACACAAGATGCTGGAAATGCTGTCAGAATAGACAGTGGGGACCAGAGCTTTGAGAAAAAAACAGCTTCTGCACAACATGAAAATATAGTCTCAACTGATGCAATTACTGAAGTAAAGGTAACAAAGGAATCTTTAGATGCCACCGATACAGAGATAACTGTAGATTCTGGTTGTGTAGATTATGATGAATTGCAATTGACAGAAGTAACTCAAGCCACATCTCTCTTAGATGAAGTGGATGAGCAAACCACAAGTGAATCTGTCTCTGTCCTTAAAGCTGCAGATGATACAAGTGAAAAGGATGCTTTTATCCAGGAAGAACCAGAATCTTTGTCTCTTTATGATGTTCATGATGTTTCTCTGGAGAGTAGATCCAAAGGCAAGGATGATGACGTTTCTGTAGAATCATTAGCCCCAGATATTTCAGATAAAGCAAAGGATCAAAACAGTGCTTCACCAGTTGTAACTTCAGTTTCACCAGAGGGCATAGCAAGAAGTCAACTGTTAGATTTGTGTCTAACTGGAGTTTCACTTGATGCTGATACTCTTAGTCCTATGGCAGATGAATCTATGATCAGCCATAAAGATTCTCTAGAAGGTAGTCCCACACAGGATGATATTGATACAACTTCACACAAATCCCCAGATTCACTTGAGCCAAGCCCTATCAAAGAATCACCATGTCCAGATTCTCTTGAGAGTAGCCCTGTGGAGCAGAAGTTAAGTACAGCAATTTCCGTGGCACAGAAGAGTGAAAAAGTAGCTTCCATTGTAGTCACTGAGAAAAAAAATGAAAGAATGGATATTCCTTTGGATGCCACATCTGCCAGGAGTAGAATTTTCAGAGACATACAGGGAGACGGACCCATAAATAGAGAAGCAAGGAAACTTTTGTCACCTGATGGAAGTGCAGAGGAAGATAGTTTGGACCAAATCTCTCAAATGGAAAGTTCAGGAAAGAGCCCTCTTTCACCTGAAACTCCAAGTTCTGAGGAGATCAGTTATGAAGTCACACCTAAAACCCCTGACACACATATATTATCAGTTGCTGAGAAGCCAATTGTTATTCCTGAAATCCAAGAGGAAATTGATGATGATTCCCCAGACAGTGAATCAAAGAAAAGATTTACACCAGAAGAGGAGATGTTTAAAATGGCAGCCAAAATTAAAACATTTGATGAACTAGAAGAGGATGCTAGATTAAAACGTGAAGGTAAAAAGGAACAGAGACTTTCTGATATGTCTCCACCCCCTGTAATAACCAATGTAGAAGAAACCGAAGTTATATTCATATCTCATGCTGAACATAGAAAGAGCTCCTCCTCTTCAGAAAGTGAGCCAGATCTGACTCAGCTAAGCAAAGAGGTTGGAAGTGGACTGCTTGTGGAGCCAGTTATTCGAGTTGAACCTGCATCTCCGCTCTGCCCAGGTTCTAGCCCTGAAGATGCAGAATTTCCTCCTATAATGGGCAAAAAGTATACCTTTAAGATAATAGATCATGAAAAAGAATCAAGTGAACAAACAGCTGAAGGTGATAATGGAATGGACTTAACAATGAACAACAGAAGCACGAACAAAGATTGTGTAGTGCCTGATGTTAATGCAACTGTTAAAATTCATCATTCTTCCACAGCCACTGGAAAGTCCATTGAAGAGCCTGTTTCTTCAGAGGCATCACATTTCATGCCTGAAATACAAGAGTATGATATTCTAACTGAGGAGGATGTTCAACGCCTTGACCAAGCGGCAGAAAAACGAGATGAGCTGTGGATGGACAGCAAATCTGAAGAATATAAAGCAAAACCATATGACCAAGAGCAACAGGGCCAGGAGGTAAATGCAGAAGTAAAAGCATCAGCTGTAGTTGATTGTTCAGAGTATAAAGCAGCTCCAACTGATGAATCCACATTGCATGACATATTCTCAGGGCAAGAAGCTGAAGGACAACTAAGCAAAATAATAATAACTAAAACTGAGGCTGATCTTGACACTTGGAATACAATAAGAGAAGATGATGAGATATTTGCAGCTCGCCTTAAAGAGGAAGAGCAGAAAATATTTGGCCTAATGGTCGACAGACTATCTCGTGGTACAACTCCCGACACCACACCAGCAAGAACACCAACTGAGGATGGTACACCAACCAATGAACAAAACCCATTTCTTTTTCAAGAGGGAAAATTATTTGAAATGACCAGAAGTGGTGCTATTGATATGAGCAAAAGGAACTACGGAGATGACGGCTTCCATTTTTTCCAAATTGGAGAAAATCAGAATACTGAGACTTTAATAGAAGCATCAAAAATGGAGGGAACTGAGGATGAGGTGACATCTCTTGAAACTGAGTCCTCACCTGATAGATTACCTATCCAATCTCAGACTGAGATACAATATGGTTCATTATCAGATTCACCACCTACAATCAACTCAAGTTTTCAATCCACAGCAGAGTTAAGTTGCACTGATGAACAATTAGCCACAAAAAATGAACAAAAATCAAGAATTCCAATCAAAATGGGCATCTCTGCATCCACCAAAACATCAAAGAAAGACCCTGCTATGCCTGAAGTGGCCGAAGTAAAACCTTTCCAATTTGATGATGAGGTGGATTTAGCTACTCCTGAGACATCAACAAATAATGTCCAGTCAGACTTTTCTACAGTGACCCAGACCATTTCTTCACAGCAGGCTATAAAGAGTGGTGATGATTCATCAGACTCATCGCCTGAAGAGCAGCGTTCAGTTATTGAAATTCCTACTGCAGCTATTCAACAAACTCAAACAGAGGCAAAATCAAAGCTTCCTGTCAGGCATACTGCAATTGTAACTGCAATACCACGTGCACCAGCTACAACCGAGGATAAGACATCTTCATCTTCTCGTTCATCCCCTGCAAGTACACAGGAAGGATCTGCAGATGATTTAGTAAAATCAAAATCTAGAATTCCGATTAAGGCTGTTGCACACAGAATAGATCACTATTCTTCATCAGTGCTACCAGATGCAAAAAAGACTTCAGAGACTATTCGAACCCATGAGGTTAAATCTAGGTTGCCAGTGAGACAGGAACCACGGAGCAAGTCTGAGTCAGATGCTATTAATTCTGTTGAGATAAAAAGTAAACTTCTGAATAAGGGACGGAGCTATGATACTGAACCTGATGCAAAAGAACTGCTATCTCATTTTTCCACAGGATCAGAAACATCAGAACATTCTAGATCAAAATCATTCCAGTCAAGGCTTCCAGTGAAAACCAAAGCTAGCCATAGTCCACAAGCTGCTACTAGTTTTACTAAAGGCAGTAGGGATACATTCTTTGAACTTTATAAACACTCAATTGAATTTTTTGAAGAGATAAGTGATGAGGCTTCAAAATTGGTGGATCGCCTGACAGAGGAAGAGCGAGAACAGGAAGTGCTATCAGATGATGATAGCAGTGCTGTAGATAGTTCTGTTATAGAAACTGAGCAGCCCAGTGAAATACAGCAACCTCTTCCTGAAGACCAGTTTGATGTGAGGCCAATCTGGGATGAATCTGTTGAAACCCAAATTGAAAGAATTCCTGAAGAAAATGGGCATGATCATTTTGAAGGTACCATCCATTTAGTGGGTTCATTTTGCTATAGCATTTCAGAGTTTGTAGTTAGCTTTGCAGTTCATTCAGTTAAAGTTTCTGTGATTGTTCATGTGGTCCTGTGAGTGTCTGTGTTGTGGCTTTATGATTTCCATAATTGTGATGTGCTATTAGACTGATCTCAAGATTGGCGAGCTGGAAAGGCAAAGACAGGCAATCTGAATTAGAATCGGAGAAGAATAATGGCAATACACTAAAAGGAACTAGCATTGGCAACTAGAAACCTTTGACTATTTGGAATTTGATTTTCCCACTTTATATTACAAACATTACAAAACTTAGTAAAAACTCTAAAGATCTTGCTGCTAGTAATTTGTTTTATAAATTATAAATTTGGACTTCAAGAGATTTGTGAAAGGATAACAAAACTTACTTACATTTTCTTTCTATATGTATTGATTAGAATTTTTAACTTGTGTTAAGTATAACACAACTGTAAGGTTAGCATTATGTATGCAAAATACATTTTAAATCTCTAATTACAAGATCAATACAATGATGTAACATTCATAATGTTACACAACATTATGTAACATTCATCTGGGTTCATAAAGTTTGTTTGTTTAGCCTGGGAAAATTGAATTTCAAAAAGAGATACCACTGCAAATCCAGCTTCTTTTGAAATAGCATCAATTGCACTTGCATTACCAGTTTGGAGTGAGAAAGATAAGTAAGCTCCATTTAGTATTGAACCATTTGTATTGTGTAAAATATACTTTAGGCCACTACCTCAGGTAATTTGCTGTATAACAAGCATAAAAATGTTGCAATTTATTAAAATTAAACAATATAAAATGCAGAGGGGAGATTAGAGGAGAAATTGCCCCTGTAAGTGGACAAAGCTGTATCAGTGTGCTTTGATTACAGGTTTAAAGGTTTTCAGTTACTTATCATTCAAATTCAATTACTTTCAGAAACAACAATTTTGCTAAACAAACCTGGTATTACTGACAACTGTGACATCCAAGTATAAAGAGAGCTGTATCATTTAAGATAATATTTGGAGTATACTGGCTAGTACTCGGCAATGTGCATGTCTATGAGCAGACTTTATTATTCCAATCCTTAAAACTGGTGCAGTAATCCACATCTGGGAAGTGAGTTGTTTTGAGAATCTTGCCTTCCATCTGCTATAACACCATTGGAAGAACACCTGAAATACAGAACCATGTCACAATTAATCAGTTGCTAAGTTGTTTCAGGATTTGCTTGGATCATATATTCCCTTGCAGATGTTCATCCCATGTTGATTTGAGTCCTTTTGAATTTATATTTGAATACACATAAATATGAAGTATAATATAATTTTAATAGCTTAATTGCAGCTAATGGATTAGGTAGAATTAAACAGGCACAATTTTTTTCATTCACACATACAGTGATACCTGACACTTGAATTAGTGCAAAATATTCACAGCACATGTCTCGGCTCTGACGTAGTTGATTTGAGACACAGAAGAAAGCTGATTAACACTGAACAAACTGAGTTTGGGACTTGGTCAGTTCGAGCACCACGGCAACATAGTGATTAGCATGGTAGTATTAAAGCTGGCGTGTCAGATTCAAAGATCAATTCCGAGGTCAGCTGTAAGGAGCCTGTACGTCCTCCCCCTGAAATTTGTGTGATTTCTCCGGGTGCTCTGGTTTCCTCCAACTGGTTAGTAAGTTCATTGATCGTTGTAAATTGTCCCATGATTAGGTTAGGGTTAAATTGGGGGTTATAGGGTTTTACTGGGCAGCTTGGCTCAAGGAGCCAGTAGAGCCTATTTTATTCTGTATCTCTTAAAAAAATACCATCTGCTTGTAAAGAGTAAAGGGGATGCAAAGTATCACACACAAAGTGCTGGAGGGACTCAGTAGGCCAGGCAGCATCTATGGAAACAGTCAATGTTTCGGCCAAGACCCTTCATCAGAACTGGAGAAAAACTGATGAGGAGTCAGAATTAGAAGAATTAGAAAGGAAGAAACACAGGTGAAGCTGGGGAGGAATGAAGTAAAGAGTTGAAAAGTCAATTGGTGAAAGAGATACAGGGCTGGAGAAGGGGAAATCTGACAGGAGAAGTCAGAAGGCTATAGAAGATAGTAAAGGGAGTAGAGCACCAGAGGGAGTTGATGGGAAGGTAAGGAGAGAGGGAAATGGGAATGGTGAAGGTGGGGGGGCATTACCAGAAGTTCAAGAAATTGATGTTCATGCCATCAGATTGGAGACTATCCAGATGGAATATATGGTGTTACTTCTCCAACCTGAATGTGGCCTCATCGCAACAGTAGGGGAAGCTATGGATTAACATTTCAGAATGGGAATGGGAAGTGGAATTAAAATGGGTGGCCACTGGGAGATCCCGTTTGTTCTGGCAGATGGAGCATAGGTGCTCAGCGAAGCAGTCTCCCAATCTACACACAGTCTTCACGGGTCGCACTGAAATACAGGAGGCTACACTGGGAGAACCAAACACAGTAAGTGACCCCCACAGACTCACAGGTGGTTTCACCTCAGCTGGAAGGACTGTTTGGGGCCTATAATGGTAGTGAGGGAGGAGGTGTAGGGGCAGTTGATAGCACTTGCTCCACTTGAAAGGCTAAGTGCCAGGAGGGAAATCAGTGGGCAGGGATGAATGGAAAAGGGAGCGATCCCTGCTGAAAGCAGAAAATGTGTGGGAGGGGAAGATGTGCTTGGTGGTGGGATCCCATTGGAGATCCTGCAGGGGGAGGGGAAGATGTGCTTGCTGGTGGGATCCCGTTGGAGATCCTGCAGGGGGAGGGGAAGATGTGCTTGCTGGTGGGATCCCGTTGGAGATCCTGCAGGGGGAGGGGAAGATGTGCTTGGTGGTGGGATCCCATTGGAGATCCTGCAGGGGGAGGGGAAGATGTGCTTGCTGGTGGGATCCCGTTGGAGATCCTGCAGGGGAGGGGAAGATGTGCTTGGTGGTGGGATCCCATTGGAGATCCTGCAGGGGGAGGGGAAGATGTGCTTGGTGGTGGGATCCCGTTGGAGATCCTGCAGGGGGAGGGGAAGATGTGCTTGGTGGTGGGATCCCATTGGAGATCCTGCAGGGGGAGGGGAAGATGTGCTTGGTGGTGGGATCCCGTTGGAGATGGTCCACTTTCTGCTGTATTTTGCTTTTTCTCAATCGATCTTTTCTGGAGATTATTTCTCTTGATTTATCTTTTTCTATGTCTTTAAGTAGACATAACACCGTATGACATAGGAGCAGAATGAAGCTATTCAACCTATTCAAATCTACTCCACTATTCCATCTTGGATGATTTATTATCACGCTCAACCTCCTGCCGGCTCCCAGTAATATTTAATGCTCTTACTAATCAAGAAAACATCAACCTCCACTTTAAATATACTCAATGATACACATTCAGACAATTGCAGTTTTTCATTCCCTTTTCAATACTATGTTGAATCTGTCTAGTATTCCCAGTTGATGTTATCCAGGTTATAAGAGTCATAGAGCACTACATCACATCTAATCCAGGCCAAAATAATAATATACCAAGACACATCAACCTGCACCTACACCATAGAGTTCCATACCTCTGCCATCCATGTGCCTATCTATAATTTCTCAAGTGTTGAAACCAAAACTGAAACCACCATTTCAGCTGTCAGCTCATTCCACACCAACACCCTTTGAGTGAAGAAGATCCCCCTTATGTTCCCCTTAAATGTTTCACCTTTCGCACTTAACCCATGACCTTTAGTTATTGTCTTACCCAACCTCAGTGGAAAAAGCTTGCTTGCACTTACCCTGGCTATGTCTTTTTGTACACCTGTATCACATCTCTCATCTCCCTACACTCTATGGAATAATAATGTCCTAATCTATTCAACTTTTCCCTATAACATAGGTCCTCAAGTCCCAGCAACATTGTAGATTTTCTCTGCACTCTTTCAATCTTATTTATATCTTTCCTATAGGTAAGAGACCAGAACTGCACACAATACTCCAAATTAGGCCTCACCAATATCTCATACAACTTCAACATAACCTCCTATCTCCTGAACTCAATACTTAGATTTATAAAGGCCAATTACAACCCTATCTACCTGTGACACCACTTTCAATGAATTATGAATTGGCATTCTCAGATCCCTCTGCTCTACTGCACTCCTCAATCCCTTGCCACGCACTGTGTAAGATCTACCCTGGTTTGTCCACCCAAAATGTAAACCTCACAATTGTCTGCATTAAATTCTATCTGCCATTTTTCCGGCTGGTCCAGATCCCGCTACAAACTCTGGTAGCCTTCTGTGCTTTCAATTACACCTTCAATCTTGGTGTCATCCACAAATTTGCTAATCCAATTAACCACATTGTTATCATTGATAACACCGATCCCCGTGGCACACCACTAATCATAGGCCTCCAGTCAAGGAAGCAACTATCTATACCATTCCCTGGCTTTTCCCGCAAAACTAATATCTAATCGAATTTACCACCAGGTGACTGAACCTTCTTGACTAACCTTCCATGCAGGATCTTACCAAATGCCATGCTCTAGACCACATACACAACATCATTGCCTTCAACAACTTTCCTTGTAACTTTCTCAAAAGCACAGTAAGATTGATTAAGCATGTCCTGCCACACGCAAAGCCATGTTGACTATCTTTAATGGGTCCCTGCCTGTCCAAATACTTATATGTATATCCAGTCCCTTAGAATACCTTCCAATAACTTTCCCACAGCTGATGTCAGACTCACCTGCCTGTAATTTTCTGGCTTCTTCTTAAAGCCTTTCTTAAACATCAGAATAGCAGTCGCTATCCCCCAACATTCTGCCACCTCATCTGTTGCTAAGGACGTTTTAAATATCTCTGCTAGGGCCCTGTAATTTCTGAACTAGCCTCTCACAAGGTCCAAGGGAACACCTTTCCAGATTCTGGGAATTTATCCATCCTAATTTGCCTCAAGACACTAACCCCACCTCCTTGGTAATCTATATATGGTCTATGACCTTGCTGCAGCTTTCCCTCACTTCTATCGATTCTGTATCCTTCTCCTGAGTAAATGCAAATGCAAAAAAATCATTTAAGAGCTCCCTGATCTCTTTCAACTCCATGCTCAGATGCCTCTACTTACTGATGAGCTGGCAGATTTTTGGCATGGTATCTAGACCTTTGACAAGCTTCCATGGATATGTGTCTGGCTGCATCACAGCCAGATATGGAAATACCAAAGCCCTTGAACAGAACATCCTGCAAAAAGTAGTCAATACAGCACAGTCAATCGAGGGTAAAGCCCTTCCCCTCTCCCTTTCCACTGAGCACACTGACATGAAACACTGTTACAGCAAAGCAGCATCCATCATCATGGACTCCCACCACCCAGCATATTCTCTCTTCTCACTGCTGACATCAGGAAGAAGGTACAGGAGCCTCGCCACTAGGTTCAGGAACAGTTACATCCCCTCAACTATCAGGCTTTTGAGCCAAAGGCGATAACCATAAGATACAGGAGCAGAAGTAGGCCATTCAGCCCATCGAATCTGCTCTGCCATTCAATCATGGCTGATCCAATTCTTCCAGTCATCCCAACTCCCCTGCCTTCTCCCTATACTCTTTGATGCCCTAGCTAATCAAGAACATATCTATCTCTGCCTAAAATGCACCCAGTGACTTGGTCTCCACAGCCACTCATGCCAATAAATTATTCACCACCCTCTGACTAAAGTAATTTCCCCACATTTCTGTTCTAAATGGACATCCTTCAATCCTGAAGTCGTGCCCTCTTGTCCTAGACTCGTCCACCATGGGAAAAAACTTTACCATATCTGATCTTTTCAGGCCTTTTAACATTCGGAATGTTTCTATAACATCCCCCCTCCTTCTTCTGAACTCCAAGAGCTGCCAGAAATTCCTCATACGGTAACCCTTTCATTCCTGGAATCATTCTCATGAATCTCCTCTCCAACGTCAGTATATCCTTCCTAAAATAAGGAGCCCAAAACTGTGCACAATACTCCGTGTGGTCTCACAAGTGCCTTATAGAGCCTCAACATCACATACCAGCTCTTGTAATCTATATCTCTAGAAATGAATACCAACATTGCATTCGCCTTCTTCACCACTGACTCAACCTGGATGTTAACCTTTAGGGTATCCTGCACAAGGACTCCCAAGTCCCTTTGCATCTTTGTGTTTTGAATTCTCTCTCCATCTAAATAATAGTCTGCCCGTTTATTTCTTCCCATTCTTTGCCCATTCCCCTAAACCTTCTAAGTCTCTTTGCAGGCTCTCTGTTTCCTCAATACTATCCGCTCCTCCACCTATCTTTGTATCATCGGCAAATTTAGCCACAAATCCATTAATCCCATAGTCCAAATTATTGACATAGATTGTAAAAAGCAGTGGTCCCAACACCGACCCCTGTGGAACTCCACTGGTAACTGGCAGCCAGACAGAATAAGATCCCTTTATTCCTACTTTCTGTTTTCTGCCGATCAACCAATGCTCCATCCATGCTAGTAACTTCCCTGTAATTCCATGGGCTCTTATCATGATAAGCAGTCTCTTGTGCGGCATCTTGTCAAAGGCCTTCTGAATATCCAAGTACATCAATCCACTGCATCTCCTTTGTCTACCCTGCTTGTAATTTCCTCAAAAAATTACAGCAGGTTAGTCAGGCAAGATTTTCCTTTCAGGAAAACATGCTGCCTTTGGCGTGTCTTATCAGGTACTCTGTAATCTCATATAACCATATAACAATTACAGCATGGAAACAGGCCATATCGGCCTTTCTAGTCCGTGCCGAATGCTTACTCTCACCTAATCCCACTGACCCACACTCAGCCCATAACCCTCCATTCCTTTCCTGTTCATATACCTATCCAATTTTACTTTAAATGACAACACCGAACCTGCCTCTACCACTCCTACTGGAAGCTCGTTCCACACAGCTACCACTGACTGAGTAAAGAAATTCCCCCTCGTGTTACCCTTAAACTTTTGCCCCCTACCTCTCAACTCATGTCTTCTTGTTTGAATCTCCCCTACTTTCAATGGAAAAAGCCTATCCACGTCCACTCTATCTATCCCCCTCATAATTTTAAATAACTCTATCAAGTCCCCCTCAACCTTCTACGCTCCAAAGAATAAAGACCTAACTTGTTCAACCTTCCCTTGTAATTTAGGTGCTGAAACCCAGGTAACATTCTAGTAAATTTTCTCTGTACTCTCTCTATTTTGTTGAGATCTTTCCTATAATTCGGTGACCAGAACTGTACACAATACTCCAAATTCAGCCTTACCAATGCCTTGTACAATTTTAACATTACATTCCAACTCCTATACTTAATGCTCTGATTTATAAAGGCCAACACACCAAATGATTTCTTCACCACCCTATCCACATGAGATTCCACCTTCAGGGAACTATGCACCATTATTCCTAGATCACTCTGTTCTACTGCATTCTTCAGTGCTCTACCATTTACCACGTATGTCCTATTTGGATTATTCCTACCAAAATGTAGCACCTCACACTTATCAGCATTTAGCTCCATCTGCCATCGTTCAGCCCACTCTTCTAACTGGCCTAAATCTCTCTGCAAGCTTTGAAAACCTACTTCATTATCCACAACGCCACCTACCTTAGTATCAACTGCATACTTACTAATCCAATTTACCACCCCATCATCCAAATCATTAATGTATATGACAAACAACATTGGACCCAGTACAGATCCCTGAGGCACACCACTAGTCACCGGCCTCCAACCTGACATTTACCCACCACTGACGTCAAACTGACAGGCCTATAATTGCTAGGTTTACTCTTAGAACCCTTTTTAAACAATGGAACCACATGAGCAATACGCCAATCCTCTGGCACCATCCCCGTTTCTAATGACATTTGAAATATTTCTGTCAGAGCCCCTGCTATTTCTACACTAACTTCCCTCAAGGTCCTAGGGAATATCCTGTCAGGATCTGGAGATTTATCCACATTTATATTCCTTAAAAGCGCCAGTACTTCCTCCTCTTTAATCGTCATAGTTTCCATAACTTCCCTACTTGTTTCCCTTACATTACACAATTCAATATCCTTCTCCTTAGTGAATACCGAAGAGAAGAAATTGTTCAAAATCTCCCCCATCTCTTTCAGCTCCACACATAGCTGTCCACTCTGATTCTCTAAGGGACCAGTTTTATCCCTCACTATCCTTTTGCTATTAATATAACTGTAAAAACCCTTTGGATTTAATTTCACCTTACTTGCCAAAGCAACCACATATCTTCTTTTAGCTTTTCTAATTTATTTCTTAAGATTCTTCTTACATTCTTTTTATTCCTCAAGCATCTCATTTACTTCAGGCTGCCTATATTTATTGTAGATATCTTTTTCCTAACCAAGTTTCCAGTATCCCTTGAAAACCGTAGCTCTCTCAAACTTTTAGCCTTTCCTTTCAAGCTAACAGGAACATAAAGATTCTGCACCCTCAAAATTCACCTTTAAATGACCTCCATTTCTCTATTACATCCTTCCCATAAAACAAATTGTCCCAATCCACTCCTTCTAAATCCTTTTGTGTCTCCTCAAAGTTAGCCTTTCTCCAATAAAAAATCTCAACCCTGGGTCCAGTCCTATCCTTCTCCATAATTATATTGAAACTAATGGCATTGTAATCACTGGACCTGAAGTGCTCCCCAGCATATACCTCCATCACCTGACCTATTTCATTCCCTAACAGAAGATCCAACACTGCCCCTTCTCTAGTTGGTACCTCTATGTATTGCTGCAAAAAACTATCCTGCACACATTTTACAAAAACTCCAAACCAGCCATCCCTTTTACAGTATGGGCTTCCCAGTCTATGTGTGGAAAATTAAAATCTCCCACAATCACAACCCTGTGCATACTACAAATATCTGCTACCTCCTTGCAAATTTGTTCCTCCATTTCTCGCTCCCCATTAGCTGGTCTATAATACAACCCTATAAGTGTTACTACACCTTTCCCATTCCTCAATTCCACCCAAATAGTCTCCCTAGACGAGCCCTCTAATCTATCCTGCCAAAGCACCGCTGTAATATTTTCTCTGACAAGCAACGCAACACCTCCTCCTCTTGTCCCTCTGATTCTATCACACCTGAAGCAACGAAATCCAGGAATATTTAGTTGCCAATCACACCCCTCCTGCAACCATGTTTCACTAATAGCTACAACATCATACTTCCTGGTATCAATCCATGCTCTAAGCTCATCCACCTTTCTTACAATGCTCCTAGCATTAAAATAAATGCATTTAAGAAATTCTCCACCTCTTCCTCTCTGTTTAACAGGACAAAGAACTTTACTGTCTTCTTTTTCTTCCTTCTCCCATACATCTGTTCCTACACTCTGGTTCCCCTCCCCACTCGTATCTGGTTTAAATCCACTGGGGCCTCTCTAGCAAACCTACCTGCAAAAATATTTGTCCCCCTCCAGTTCAGATGTAAACCGTCCTGCCGGAACAGGTCCCACCTTCCCTGGAAAACTGCCCAATTATCTATAAATCTGAAGCCCTCCCTCCTGCACCATGTTTTCAGCCACGTGTTGATCTGCACTATCTTACTATTTCTAAACCCACCTGTACGTGGCACCAGTAGCAATCCTGAGATTGCTATCCTGGAGGTCCTGTCCTTTAACTTGGCACCTGGCACCCTAAACTCACCTTTCAGGACTTCCTCACTCTTCCTACCCACGTCATTGGTCCCTACATGGACCACGACATCCGGCTGCTCACCCTCCCTCTTGAGAATACTGAGAACTCGATCCGAGATATCGCGGACCCTGGCACCAGGGAGGCAGCAGACCATCCGGAATTCTCGATCTCTTCCACAGAACCTCCTATCTGTCTCCCTAACTATTGAATCCCCTATCACTACTGCTCTCCTCTTTTCCCTCCTTCCCTTCTGAGCTGAGGGTCCAGTCTAGGTGCC
This sequence comes from Hemitrygon akajei, assembly GCF_048418815.1. Lineage (NCBI taxonomy): Eukaryota > Metazoa > Chordata > Chondrichthyes > Myliobatiformes > Dasyatidae > Hemitrygon > Hemitrygon akajei. The sequence continues at coordinate 95,825,109 of NC_133136.1, forward strand.
AGAGACGCAACCACTCTAACTTGTCCCTGAGAGGTCATCCCCACCAGCAGTATCCAAAGCGGTATACTTATTGTTGATCGGAATGGCCACAGGGGTGCTCTGCTCTTCCTGTCTATTCCCCTTCCCTTTCCTGACAGTCACCCAACTACCTGTCTCCTGACTCCTAGGGGTGACTATCTCCCTGAAACTCCTGTCTATTTCTGCCTCTGCCTCCCAAATGATCCGAAGTTCATCCAGCTCCAGCTGCAGTTCCCTAACACGGTTTGGCAGGAGCTGCAGCTGGATGCACCTTTTGCAGGTGTAGTCATCAGGGACAATTGTGCTCGCCCTGACTTCCTACATACTGCAAACGGAGCACTCAACTGCCCTAACTGCTGCCTCCATTACCTACTCCTAAGCTAATTAGATTAATTAAAGGAGCTTACCTGACCTTACCTCACCTGGAGTGAAGCTCGTACTCAGCCTCTGCTCGCTGTTTAAATTCTCCCGCTGCCTGACGTGCTTGCATAGTTGTGCCCCGTTCAAACCTCCCCGAAGCCTGATTGGGCCAAAGCCGACCCACTCAACCTCAGTCCACTCCAACAATGGCTGCTGTATATGGCGGTCTTTCTTTTTAAACCTTTGGCGTGCTACATCATGCGCCTGTGCAGTCTAGCCTCTTTGCCCCAATCAGTTAAAAAAAAAGCTCTCCGAGCTTCTTTTACCTCTTCCCTCTCCGCCTCTTGCTGCGATTTAAATCCCTAACTATCGATTCCAACATCTTTCCAACCACTGATGTCAGGCTAACAGGTCTATAGTTTCCTTTCTGCTGCCTCCCACCCTTCTTAAATAGCAGAGTAACATTTGCAATTTTCCAGTCATCTGGCTACAATGCCAGAATCTATCGATTCTTGAAAGATCATTGTTAATGCCCCCGCAATCTCTTCAGCTACTTCCTTCAGAACCGGAGGGTGGATTCCATCAGGACCAGGAGATTTATCCACCCTCAGACCATTAAGCTTCCTGAGCACCTTCTCAGCCATAATTTTCACTGCCCCTACTTCACTTTCCTGACACTCTTGAATGTCCAGTATACTGCAAATGTCTTCCACTGTGAAGGCTGATGCAAAATACACATTCAGTTCCTCGGACATCTCAACGTCTCTCAGTACAATATCTCCAGCATCATTTTCTATTGGTTCTATATCTATCTTCAACTCTCTTTTACCCTTTATCTCCTTAAAAAAGCTTTTAGTATATTCTTTGATATCAGTTGCCAGCTTCCTTTCATAATCCATTTTTTCCTTCCTAATGACCTTCTTAGTTTCCTTCTGCAAGTTTTTAAAAGTTTCCCAACCTCTGTCTTGCCACTGCCTTTGGCTTCATTCTATGTATAACCCCTCTTTTGCTTTTACTTTAGCTCTGACCTCAGTCAACTTCACTTGCCCCATCTTTGAACTATTCCCACAACCAATGGACTCACTTTCAAGGGTTTTTCATCTCATGTTCTTGATATTTATTACTTATTTAGTTTTTACTATTAATTCTTTTTTTGTATTTGCACATTTTCTTGTCTTTTGCACAATTGGTTGAAAGCCTAAATTGCTGCGGTCTTTCATTGATTCTGTTATGGTTATTATTCTATAGGTTTACTGAGAATGCCCACAAGAAAATTAATCTCAGGCTGTATACAATGACAAATGTATATTGCAATAATACATTTACTTTGAACTTTGAACCACAGTCACCTTCAAGAGGACTAATTTTATCCCTCTTAATTTATAAATTAAAGGCCATGGGATTCTCCTTCAACTTGTCAACTTGAGAAACCTCCTGCCTTCTTTTATCCCTCCTGATTTCTTGCCTGAATGTTTATTTCAAATATCTTTTGTCCTGTGGAAGGTTGCTGGAATTTGATGTGCATTCTACTTACAACAGCAATAGACTCAGAGAGTCGTCACTAATGTTAAAGTACAGATTTTTCCAGAAAGTGGAAAGATGTTTCCAAAAAGACAAAACTGGGAGATGATATTTTATTCAGAGAATTCTCCAATACAGATTAAAAGAAATATAAACTTCTATCTAAAAGATTATTTTCCAAGTTAGGCTTTTGCTCAGCCTTTTGCCCAAGATTGAGTTTAGTTATCTTTCACTCTGAACTGGCTTGTTATTGTCTTTCAGTTTTCCAACTTTTTTCAAGACTTTGCTCCTTGCTAACAATTTGATGGAATTATCATCCTTGGTGTGGATAATTTGTTTTGCCAATTATAATCAGTACTTGTGCAATCGAAGCCTGTCTATAATGAATATTTTTGTTTATTCTAAGCTTTGGATACTCAGGAGGATTCTGAAAGAGCAGAGCAACGACTCTATCTTATTGCTGACCATCTTGGATTTAGCTGGACAGGTAAAATTCCTAATGCAGTTACTCTGTGCCTTCATTTGTGAGCATTGTTTTTCTTTAAAAGATTGGATGGATAGTTGAGAATAAATATGAACTTTTGTTCTTTTCTTTCTTCAGATTTTGATTTACATCTCATTATATAGCTAAAATGGCAGGTGGTTGATCTGATATTGTCCTCAGCCTTAACTATGCCAGGAGGGATGCAGCAGCTTATGATATGATGGTAAAACCATCTCCTGTTTGTGGGATGATTTAATTCCTTGCAAACATACATTGCTCATTAAAATGGTAACATCATGCTGCTGTTTTATTGCTGAGCGGCAGCACATGCCCACGACTATTGAGGGTGCACAAAACTGCATTTGGTATTTTTAAACGTGAATTTATGGTGTTCTTCAATTAGATACAATAATATAATGGCACTGATCATCTATATTGCTGAATGTTACCAGTGGCTTGAGTAATCTGAAACACTAGTGATGGGATTGGGTGGGAGGAACAGAGTTCAGAGTTACTTACCAGATCAAATTTGTCTGTGTTGTTTGTATCCATCAACAGAATCCTGTAATTTTATTCAAGCCAATTCATTCCAGCTGGTCTTTCAAGAATTGTAACACTTCTCAGAAATTATCAGTGCAATTCAATCTCATAAATACCTATTTGTTCCTGGTGCACTTTCTTTAGGTTCATCCATTTTGCTATTTAAATAGTTATTGAGGATAATTTCATAGGAATGGGGGCATGCTTTAGTAGAAATAGTGGCAATCACCATGGTTGAATTAGTGGAAATATTAAATTGACATTTTCTTGATCAATCATTTCTGTTGTATAACATTTGATCTAACATGTTCTTCCCAATGATTCCCCTTTAGAATACAGATCATTAACAAACTTGAAGGGGCAAGATCAAAGTGGATAATTTCTAGACAATACTTCACAGTGATAGACTTACCAGGGTTTGTTGCATACTTTTTCCTTGTCCTCAGCCCTGGCAGAGGGACTGGGAGAGGTTGAGCAAGTTGGGATTTATTTCATTGGAACATAGGAGAATAGCAGAGATCTTGTAGATTTGTATAAAATTATGAAGGACATAGATTAAATGCACAGTCTTTTTCCAGTGTTGTGAATCAAGAACTAGGGCTATGGAAGACATGAGGTGAATTGATCTTCATTAATCAAGGATTGAGTTCAAGAAGTAATGTTGCAGTTCAATAAAAGACTGGTTAGAGCACACTTCTGGTCACACTTGCAAGTCTATAGTTCCCAGAATTTTCCCTTGTTTCCTTCTTAAATAGAGGTAAAATATTACCACTCACCAGTCCTCCAGGACCTCACCTGTAGCTAGAGAAGACACAAGATACTGATAAACGGCCTAGTAGTCTCATCTCTTGCTTCCTTCAAAAACCTGGGTTAAATCCCATCATGCCTGGGGACTTACCCACGGACAGGGTTGACAGCAGAGCAGCAATGGCTGGAATTTCTGGAAGCAATTCGGAAGGCACAGGATATATATATTCCAAAGAGGAGGAAGTATTCTAAAGGCAAGATGACGCAACCGTGGCTAACAAAAGTAGTAAAAGCCAACATAAAAGCCAAAGTAAGGGCATATAATAGAGCAAAAATTAGTGGGAAATTAGAGGATTGGGAAGGTTTTAAAAACCAACAGAAGGCAATTTTAAAAAAGTCATTAAGAAGGTAGATGAGATATGAAAGTAAGCTAGCCAATAATATTAAAAAGAATACCAAAAGTTTCTTCAGATACATAAAGTGTAAAAGAGAGGCAAGAGTGGATATCAGACCACTGGAAAACGATGCTGGAGAGATAGTAATGGGATACAAGGGTGGTCGAAATGAATATGAATTTTGCATCAGTCTTCACTATGGAAGATTGTAGCAGAATAGTGGAAGTTCCAGGTGTCAAGAATCATTAAGTGTGTGAAGTTATCATATACAGAGAGACCCTTTGGAAACAAAAAGATTCGAAGGTAGACAAGTCATTGGACCAGATGGTGTACACCCCAGAGTTCTGAAAGAGGCAGCTGAGCAGATTGTGGAGGCATCAGCAATGATCTTTAAAGAATCACTAGATTCTGCAATGGTTCCAGAAAATTTGCAGATGTCACTCCATTCTTCAAGAAGGGAGAAAGGCAGAAGAAAAAAAAAATTATAGGCCAATTAGTCTGACCTCAGTTGTTGGGAAGATGTTGGACTCGATTGTTAAGGATGTGGTTTCAAGGCACATGATAAAATAGACCATAGTCAGCATGATTTACTCAAGAAAAGTCTTGCCTGACAAATCTGTTCAAATTCTTTGAAGAAATGACAAGTAGGAATGACAGAGCAGAATCGGTTGATGTTGTATATTTGGATTTTCAGAGGCCTTTGACAAGGTGCCACACATGAGGCTGCTTAACAAGCTACAAGCTCATGGAATTACAAGAAAGATTCTAGCATGGATAAAGCAGTGACTGATTGGCAGGAAGCAAAGAGAGAACCTTCTCTGGTTGGCTGTTGGAATTTAGCAGTGTTCTACAGGGGTCTGTGTTGCAACAGGTTTTTTTTTACATTATATGCCAATGATTTGGTTGATGGAATTGATAGCTTTGTTGTAAAATTTATGGACGTTACAAAGATGGGTGGAAGGGCAAGTAGTTTTGAGGAAGTAGAAAGGATGCAGAAAGACAGGCAGATTAGGAGAATGGGCAAAGAAGTGGTAGATGGTATACAATGTCAAGAAGTGTATGGTGCTGTTTGGTAGAAGAAGTGAAAGGGTTGACTATTTTCTAAATGGAAAGAAAATACAAATATCTGAGGCCCAAGAGGACTTAGGAGACCTTGTGCATGATTTTGTGCATGATTCTGTCCCTACGTGCTATCGTAAGGACAGAAATGTGGGCAGAGGGGGTGGGGTGGCCCTGTTGGTGAGGAATGAGATTCAGTCCTTTGCAAGGGGGGACATAGGATCAGGAGATGTAGAGTCTGTGTGGATAGAACTGAGGAACAGTAAGGGCAAAAAGACCCTAATGGGTGTTGTCTACAGGCAACCAAACAGTAGCATGGATATTGGGTGCAAGTTGAATAGGGAGTTAACATTGGCATGTGGCAAAGGTAATGTCGCAGTAGTTATGGGGGATTTCAACATGCAGGTGAACTGGGAGAATCAGGTTGGTGCTGGACCACAGAATAGGGAGTTTGTAGAGTGCCTACGGGATGCATTCTTGGAACAGCTTGTACGAGAGCCGACCAAGGACAAGACTATTCTGGATTTAGTGTTATGTAATGAACAGGATTTGATAAGCGATCTTGCAGTAAAGGAGCCATTAGGAGGTAGTGATCATAATATGATAAGTTTTTATCTGCAATTTGAGAAGGATAAGGGCAGCTTGGAGGTGTCAGTGTTACAGTTGAACAAAGGAGACTATGAAGCCATGAGGGAGGAGCTGGCCAAAGTTGACTGGACGGGTAGCCTAGCAGAAAAGACAGTGGAACAGCAATGGCAGGTATTCTTGGGAATAATGCACAAGGTGCAAAATCAGTTCATCCCCCGGAGAAGGAAGGATTCAAAGGGGGGAAAGGGGCCACAGCGGTTGACAAAGGAAGTCAGAGATTGCATAGCATTAAAAAAAAGGAAATATGACAGAGCTAAGGTGAGTGGGAGGACAGATGACTGGGAAATTTTTAAGGAACAACAGAACTTAACTAAAAAGGCAATACGGGGAGAAAAAATGAGGTACGAACGCAAGCTAGCCAGGAATATAAAGGAGGATAGCAAAAGCTTTTTTAGGTATGTGAAGAGAAAGAAGATAGTTAAGAACAATGTTGGGCCCTTGAAGAATGAATTGGGTGAAATTGTTATGGGAAACAGAGAAATGGCAGAAGAATTTAATAAGTACTTTAGATCTGTCTTCACTAGGGAAGACACAAGCAATCTCCCAGATGTATGGATGGGCCAAGGACATAGGGTAACAGAGGAAATGAAACAGATTGACATTAGGGAGGAAACGGTGATGAGTAGACTGATGGGACTGAAGGCTGACAAATCCCCAGGTCCAGATGGTCTGCATCCTAGGGTACTAAAGGAGATGGCCCCAGAAATTGCGGATTCATTGGCAATCATTTTCCAATGTTCCTTAGATTCAGGATCAGTTCCTGAGGATTGGAGAATGGCTAATGTTATCCCACTTTTTAAGAAAGGAGGGAGGGAGAAAACAGAGAACTATCGTCCTGTCAGCCTAACATCAGTAGTGGGGAAGATGCTAGAGTCCATTATTAAAGATGAAATAGTGGCATATCTAGATAGCAGTGATAGGATTGGGCCGAGCCAGCGAAAATCATGCTTGACTAATCTATTGGAGTTTTTCGAGGATGTAACCAGGAAGTTAGATGGGGGAAATCCAGTGGATGTAGTGTACCTTGATTTTCAGAAGGCAGTTGATAAGGTCCCACATAGGAGATTGGTGGGTAAAATCAGAGCTCATGGCATTGGGGGGAAGATATTGACATGGATAGAAAACTGGTTGGCAGATAGAAAGCAAAGGGTAGCGGTGAATGGGTGTTTCTCGGAATGGCAGGTGGTGACTAGTGGGGTGCCACAGGGCTCGGTATTGGGACCACAACTGTTTACAATTTACATCAATGATTTAGATGAAGGCATTGAGAATAACATCAGCAAGTTTGCTGATACTAAGCTGGGTGGCAGTGTGACACGTGATGAGGATGTTAGGAGAATTCAGGGTGATTTGGATAGGCTGAGTGAGTGGACAGATACTTGGCAGATGATGTTTAATGTGAATAAGTGTGAGGTTATCCACTTTAGGAGTAAGAACAGGAAGGCAGATTATTATCTAAGTGGTGTAGAGTTAGGTAAGGGAGAAATACAAAGAGATCTAGGAGTCCTTGTTCATCAGTCACTGAAGGTGAATGAGCAAGTGCAGCAGGCAATAAAGAAGGCTAATGGAATGTTGGCCTTTATTACAAAGGGAATTGAGTACAAGAGCAAGGAAATCCTTTTGCATTTGTACAGGGCCCTGGTGAGACCACACCTGGAGTATTGTGTACAGTTTTGGTCTCCAGGGTTAAGGAAGGACTTCCTGGCTATAGAGGAAGTGCAGCGTAGATTCACAAGGTTAATTCCTGGGATGTCTGGACTGTCTTACGCAGAGAGGTTAGAGAGACTGGGCTTGTATACGCTGGAATTAAGGAGATTGAGAGGGGATCTGATTGCAACATAAGATTATTAAGGGATTGGACAAGATAGAGGTAGGAAATATGTTCCAGATGCTGGGAGAGTCCAGTACCAGAGGGCATGGTTTGAGAATAAGGGGTAGGTCATTTAGGACAGAGTTAAGGAAAAACTTCTTCTCCCAGAGAGTTGTGGGGGTCTGGAATGCACTGCCTCGGAAAGCAGTGGAGGCCAATTCTCTGGATGCTTTCAAGAAGGAGCTAGATAGGTATCTTATGGATAGGGGAATCAAGGGATATGGGGACAAGGCAGGAACCGCGTATTGATAGTAGATAATCGCCATGATCTCAAAATGGCAGTGCAGGCTCAAAGGGCCGAATGGTCTACTTCTGCACCTATTGTCTATTTTGTAAAGGTTAATTGGTTGAGTCTTTGGTAAGGAAGGCAAATGCTAAGTTAGCATTCATTTCAAGAGGACTAGAATATAAAAGCAATGATTTAATGTTGAGACTCTATAAAGCACTGGTGAGGCCTCACTTGGAATATTGTGAGCAGTTTTGGCCCCCTATCTCAGAAAGGATTTGCTGAAACTGAGGAGGGTTCAATGGAGTTTTACGAAAATGATTCCTGGATTGAATGGCTTGTCAAATAAAGAGTGTTTGATGGCTCTGGGCCTGTATTCACTGGAATTCAGAAGAATGAGGGGTGACCTCATTGAAACCTATTGAATGGTGAAAGAGCATGATAGAGGGGCTGTAGAAAGGATGTTTCCTATCATGGGAGAGTCTAAGACCAGAGGACACAACCTCAAAGTAGAGGGGTCATTCTATTAGAACAGAGATGAGGAGGTATTTCTTTAGCCAGAGAATGGTGAATCTCTGAAATTCTGAAATGGAGCCTAACTCATGTATATTTTAGGCAGAGGTTGATAGATTATTGATTTGTCAAGGTATGAAGGGATACAGGGGAGAAGGGGAGGCAGGAGATTGGAGCTGAGAGGAAAACTAGATCAGAATGATGAAATGGCGGAACTGCCTGATGGGCCAAATGGCCTAATTCTGCTCCTATATCTTAAGGTCTTATGATATAAAGATAGAACAATCAGTGACTCAACCTCAAAGTCACTTATAGTCACATGCATGGAAAAGAATGGTGTCAGTGTGGAGTTTGCATGTTCTCTGTCTGCGTGATTTTAGCCCTAAAGGTCCAGTGTTCTCCCACATCCCGAAGGTGTGTGGGCTGGTGATAGGAAATTGAATAACGTGTCATTGATGCAAATGGATACCTATAGATATCACGTATTTGTTGGAGGAGTATTCCAAAGGACTGCGTTCTGTGTTGTTTCTGTGACTTCATATATATAGTAAGTGTGGGATAATTAGCGATTAATTAATATAATGACCTATTGGAGCTGGAGGTCCTGTCAAGGTATTAAATGAACTGCAGTGCAGTCCTCATCCTGATTATCACCTTTGTGAGTAGGTACATGAAGTTGTGCGTCGAGCCTAAGTATGCAAATGCCAAGTGTCACCAGGTGTCAAATAAAATGATTCCAGGATGGAATGGCTTGTCATATGAAGAGTATTTGATGGCTCTGGGCCTGAATTCACTGGACTTCAGAAGAATGAGGATTAACCTAATGAAGCCTATCGAATGGTTATAGGCCTTGATAGAGTGGATTTGGAGAGGATGCTTCCTGTGGTGGGACAGTCTAAGACCTGAGGACACAGCCTCAAAATAGAAACATGTCTTTTTAGAATGGAAATGAGGCAGAATTTCTGTAGTTAGATCGTGGTAAATCTATAGAATTCTTTGCCACAGGCAGCTGTAGAGGCCTAGTCTTCATGTATATTTAAAGCAGAGTTTGATAGATTCTAGGTTGATCAGAGCATGAAGGGACTCTGGGGGAAGGCTGGAGTTTGGAGCTGAGAGGAAAATGGATCAGCCATGATGAAATGGTGGAGCTGTCTTAATGGGCCAGTGGCCTAAATCTGCTCCTATATCTTATGGTCTTATGGCATTATGGTCTTAATACTGGGAACTTTTTCACCCAGAAAGTGGGAAGTAGTGGAGACAGGTACAAGCTGAACATTTAAAAGCAAGTAAGACTATTCTAGATGGGAATCTTGGTGGTCATGGGCAATTGGGCTGAAGGCCTGTTCCCTCGCTGTGTGACTCTGGTAGAACTTCTAGAGCAAAGGCTCACGCTGTGAAGGGAACAAATAACTATACCTCAAAGCAATGCACACAAAATGCTGGCAGAACTCAGCAGGTCAGGCAGCATCTATGGAAATCAATAGATTGTCGACATTTCAGGCTGAGATCCTTCTTCAGGACTGTGAAGGAAGGAGAAAGATGCCTAAATAAAAAGGAGGAGGCTTGCTGGAAGGTGATAGGTAAAGCCAGGTGGGTGGAAAGTTCAAGGGTTGGAGAAGAAAGAATCTGATAGGAGCGGAGACTGGACAATAGGAGAAAGGGAAGGAGGAGGGGACTCAGGTGGAAGTAACAGGCAGGTGAAAAGAAGTAGAAAGTCAAAGTGGGGAATAGGAGGGGGTTGGGAATTAGTTTACTGGAAGGAGAAATTGATATTCATGGGGTCAGGTTGGAGGCTAACCAGACAGTACAGAACTATAAGATGTTGCTCCTCCACCCTGAAGATGGTCTCATCTTGGCTTGCCAAAATGCATCATCTTGCACTTTCAGGATGAAATTCCATCCTAGATGTTGACAATATTTGCTGTCTGATTAAAAAAAAACACTTCACACTACAAATGTGGTATTCTAAAAATGATTCCCATGATATTGATCATATTACCTTTTGTAGAAATAAAACTGACATAAAATGTAAATGAAAATCAGGAACCATGTACGAAATATTTACTAGGAAGTCAGGGATCACAGTTGCAAATGTCTGAATGCATAAACCATGTCTGATCACAAAACCCTGAAACCATTTATCTGCTAACCCATCAAACTGCCCAGATCATTCCTGATATTCACCCCAGCCACGGTAAAAGTGCCCCAGATTGCTAACTCCCAAACCTCTAACCCAGCACTCCTCATGTACCAAGCAATTTTTGATAACTGTATTTCCTATAACTGTTGACACACACCCTGCATACCAATCACATTTTTCCTGACTCAGTCTAATCACTACAACTTCTGCTAACTCCCTTTCTTCCCAGCAATCTCCAGCAGCTGATCACTCCAATTTCTCTACTAACTGACAGATACTGATAAATCATTCTTGCTTATTTGGAATTATGCTTTGCCTTGTATAAAGACATGTTCATGCCCACAACCAAATATCCCAGCAATAGTCCTAGTCATAGAGTCAGAGTCCACCACATTGGCGGTCACCAGTGAAACCTATTACAGTGTATTAATTCCATCTTCCAGTACTTGTATGTGCCTGTTAGAATAAAAGGCAAGGATAATGTGTTTTAGGACCCTTGGTTTTTGAGAGATCTGAATGCCTGGTTAAGGAGAGAAGGTGTATAGCAGGTAGGAATAAATAAAGAACTTGAAGAGTATAAGAAATGCAAGACAACATTGAAGAAAGAAATCAGGAGAGCAAAAAGAAGGTATGAGATTGCTCATGCAGACGATGTGAAGGAGAATCCTAAAGGCCTACAGAAGGTAGAAAATGCATGCGCAAAGGGCAAGTTATAGTAGTCATGGTGGATTTCAATGTGCAGGTAGATTGGTGCTGGAACTGAAGAGGGAGAGCTTCTAGAATGCCAATGAGATGAGATGGCTTTTTAGATCAGTTCATGGTTGAGCCCATAAGGGGATCAGCTATTCTAAGCTGGATGCTGTGTAATAAGCTGGAATTGATTATAGAGCTTAAGGTTTAAAAAAAACCTTTAGGGGAGGGTGATCATAATATGATAGAATTCACCCTGACATTGAGAAGGAGAAGATAAACCAGATGTATCAGTATTACTGTGGAGTAAAGAGAATTACATAGTCATGAAAGAGGGAGATGGCCAAAATTGATTGGGTAAAAACTCTGGTAGGGGTGACAGAAGAGTAGCAATAGCGGGAAAATGAATTATCATTCATTTCCCAAATCTAGATTCCATCTGCCACTTTGTTGCTGATTCTTCCAATGTGTCTAAGTCCTACTGTAATTACATTGCCCCCTCAGCACTCCTCCACCTATCTTCGTATCATCCGCAAATTTTGCCACAAAGCCATTAATTCCATTATCCAAATCATTGACAAACAATGTGAAAAGTAGCTGTCCCAATACTGACTCCTGAGGAACACCACTAGTCACTGGCAGCCAACCAGAAAAAGCCCCGTTATTCCCACTTGCTGCTTCCTGCCTGTCAGCCATTCCTCTATTGATGCCAGTACCTTACCTGTAACGCCACAGGATTTTATATTGTTAAGTAGTCTTATCAAATGCCTTCTGAAAATCCAAGTATATGACATCACTACCTCTTTTTTGTCTACTCTGCTTGTTACTTCCTCGAAAAACTCTTAACAGATTTGTCAGACAGATGTCCCTTTACAGAAACCATTCTGACTTTGACTTATTTTATCATTAGTCTCCAGACCTCAAAACCTCATCCTTAATAATAGACTCCAACACTTTCCCAATCACTGAGGTTAGGCTAACTGGCTTATAATTTCCTTTCTTTTGCCTTCCTCTCTTCTTAAAGAGTGGAGTGACATTTACAATCTGCCAGTCCTCCAGGACCATGCCAGAGTCAAGTGATTCTTGTAAGATCATGACCAATGCATCTGCTATCCCTTCAGCAACTTCTCAGGACACTGGGATGTTGTCCATCTGGCAAGGTGACTTATCCACCTTAAGATCATTCAGTTCTTCTAGCACTCTTTCCTTTGTAATAGTAATAAGACCATAAGCCATAGCAATGGCACTCACTCCTGCTCTCTGACACTCATAGACCTCTGGCACACTGATAGTGTCTTCCTTAGTGAAGACAATTGCAAAGTACCCGTTAAGGTCATCTGTCATTTCTTTGTCACCCATTACTACCTCACTAGCATTATTTTCCAGTGATCCAATATCAATTCTCACCTCCCTTTCATTCTTTATTGAATGGGAAAAAAACTTTTAAGCATCCTGCTTTATATTATTAGCTAGATTGCTGTCATATTTCGTTTTCTCCCTTATAGCTTAGTCAGTCACCTTTTGTTAGATTTTAAAAGCTTCTCAATCATATGACTTCCCACTCACGTTTGCTTCCTTATATGCTCTTTCCTTGGTTTTTATGTAGTCCTTAACTTCCCTTGTTAGCCACGGTTGCCTAACCCTGCCATTTGTGAACAATTTCTTCTGTGGGACATATCTAGCCTTGTGAACTATTCCCGGAAACTTCAGCCACCTGTGTTCTACCATCTTCCCTGCAGTATCCTCCTCCAATCCACCTGGGCAAGCTCCTCTCTCATACCTCTGTAATTCCCTTTATTCCATTGTGATACTGATACATGTGACTTGTGCTTTACCCTCTCAGATTGCAGAATGAATTAGATTATATAATGATAACTGTCTCCTAAGGGTTCCTTTACTTTAAGCTCCCTAATAAAATCTGGGTTATTACACAACACTCAATCTGCCTTTCCCTGAGTAGGCTCAAGCACAAGCTGCTCTAAAATGCCACCTTGTAGGCATTCAACAAATTCCCTCTCTTGCGACCCAACACCAACCTGATTTTCCGAATCCCCTTGCATATTGAAGTGCCCCATTACAATTGTGTCATTACCCTTATTACATACCTTTTCCAGCTCCCTTTGCAATCTCAACCCCACATCTTGGCTACTATTAGAGACCTATATATGCTTCCCATAATGGTTATTTTCACCCCTGCAGTTTCTTAATTCCACCCACAAAGATTCAACATTCTCTAACCCTATGTCACCTCTTTCTAAAGATGTAATTCCATCTCCTTTTACACTACATTGATAACTACATTGGTGCTGTTTCCTTCTCCCATGCTAAGCTTGTTGACTTTATCATCTTGCTTCCATCTTCCACCCTGCCCTCAAATTTACTTGGTCCATTTCCAACACCCCCTTCTCTTTTTCAATCTCTCTGTCTCTGGAGACAGTGTATCTACTGATAACTTTTATAAACCCATTAATTCTCACAGCTACCTGAACTATATCTCTTCCCACCTTGTCACTTGTAAAAATGCCATCTTCTTCCCTCAGTTTCTCCATCCCCACCACATCTGCTCTTAGGATGTGGCTTTTCATTCCATAATGAAAGAGATGTCCTCCACATTCAAAGAAAGAGTCTTTCCTTCCTCCACCATTAATGCGGCCCTTAACCCTATCTCTTCCATTCCATGCATGTCTGGCTTCTCCCCATTCTCCTGTCACCACACCAGGGATAGGGTTTCTTTTGTTCTCACCTTCCACCACACTAGCTTCCATGTCCAGCATGCATTTCTCCATAACTTCCACCATCTCCTACAGGATCACAACACTTAAGACATCTTTCCCTTCCCCCGCCCCCCCCCCACTTACTGTTTTCTGGGGGGATCGCTCCCTACGTGAATCACTTGTCCATACATCCCTCCCCACTGATCTTTCTCCTGGCATTTATCCTTGTAAACTGAACAAGTGCCCCTACATCTTCTTCCTCACTGCCATTCAGGGCCCCAAACAATCCTTCCAGGTGAGGCAACACCTTAACTGTGAGTCTTTTGTGGTCATCTACCAATGCTCGTGATGGGACTTCTTGTATATTGGTGAAACCCAATGCAGATTGGGAGACCATTTTCCCAAGCACCTATGCTCCATCTGCCAAAAAAGTAGGATCTCTTGGTAGCCACACATTTCAATTCTATTTCCCATTCCCACTCTGACATGTGGCCTCTGCTACTGCCACGATGAGGCCACACTCCAGTTGGAGGAACAACACCTTATATTCCATCTGGGTAGCCTCCAATCTGATGGCATGAATATTGATTTCTTGAACCATTCCCCATTCCTGTTTCCCTCTCTCACCTTCTCTTTACCTGCCCATCACCTCTCGATGGTGCTTCTCCTTCCTTTTCTTCCACGGTTTTCTACCCTCTCTTCCTCCTCCAGCCCTTTATCTCTTTCACCAGTCAATTTTCCAGCTCTTTCCTTCACCCTCATCCCTCTCTCCTTGTTTCACCTATCACCTACCACATTGTACTTCTTCCTCCCTTCCACCTACCTTCTTGCCCTGATCTCATCTTTTTATCCAGTCCTAATGAGAGGTCTCAACCTGCAGCGCAGACTGTTTATTCCTTTCTGTAGATGCTGCCTGGCCTGCTGAGTTCCTCCATTATTTTGTGTATGTTACTAAAAAATGGCAGATGGAATCTGGGAGGACTAACAAGAGTAGGTCTTGCACATTGAGTGGTTGGGCACTCAGAAATGAGGAAAGACAAAGGGATCTGGGATTACAGGTTTATAGTTCATTGAAAGTGCTTCATAAAGAAAGCTTTTGGCACATTGGCCTTCATAGATCAAAGTACTGAGTACAGGTGTTGGGATGTTATGTTGAAGTTGTATGAGACATTGTTGAGGCCTAATATGGAGTACTGTGTGCAGTTTTGGCCTCCCACTTACAGGAAAGACATAAATAAGGTTGAAAGAGCATAGAGAAAGTTTACAAGGATGTTGCTGGGACTGGAGAACCTGGGTTGTAAGGAAAGATTGAATAGGTTTGAATTTTATTCCCTAGAACATAGAAGATTGAGGAGAGATTTGATAAATGTATACAAAATTATGAGGGGTATAGATAGGGTAAATGCAAGAAGGCTTTTTCCACTGAGGTTAATGTACAAGTAGAGGTCATGGTTTAAAGATGAAATGTTTAAGGGAAACGCGAGGGGAATTTTCTGTTAGAGGGTGGTGAGAGTGTGGACCAAGCTGCCAGTGCAAGTGGTGGAAGTGATTTCAATTTGAACATTGAAGAGAAGTTCTCATAAACTGTTTAACTCACTCACAAACTAACTATAAACCGAAATACAAAGTACATGCTACAGTCCATGTTCCAAGCCTACACTGGAAGCACACCCTAAATTTTTCTACACTACATTGATAACTGCATTAGTGTTGCTTTCGGCACCTAAGATGAACTTATTAATTACATCATCTTTGTCCCATCTTCCACTTGCCTTCAAATTTACTTGATCCATCTCTGAAATCTCTTTCCACTTTCTCCACCTCTCTGTGTCTGTCTCTGGAGACAGACTGTGTATTGATATCTTTTATATACATACTGATTCTTACAGCGTGTTTGAACATATCTGTTTGCACCACGTCGCTTATAAAAATGCTGCCCCCTTTTCTCTTATTTTCCATCTCTACTGGATGAAGTTTTCCATTCCAGAACATCTGAGGCGTCCTCCGTTTTCAAAGAAAGTGGTTTCTTTTTTACCATCAATGCTGCCCTCATTCACATCTCCTCCATTTTCCGCACATGGCCTCATCCCATCCTCCTGCCACCATAACAGGAATAGGGTTCCCCTTGTCCTTACCTACCACCCCACGATCTTCCATATCTAGCATATTATTCTCCTTAACTGCACCTTAGGGTTCTGAAAGAGGTAGCATTAGAGATTATGGTGGCATTAGAAATGATCTTTCAAAAATCATTGGACTCTGGCAAGGTGCTAGAGGACTGGAAAATTGCAAATGTTACTCCACTCTTTAAAAAAGGAGGAAGGCAAAAGAAAAGAAGTAATAGACCAGTTCACCTGACCTCAGTGGTTGAGAAGATGTCAGGAGAAGGAAGGGGAATAGACAGAATGAGCAGAGCACCCCTGTGGCCATTCCCATCAATAATAAGTATACCGTTTTGGATACTACTGGTGGGGATGACCTACCAGGGACAAGTTGCAATGGTTGTATCTCTGGCACCGAGACTGGACCCTCAGCTCAGAAGGGAAGGAGGGAAAAGAAGAGAGCAGTAGTGATAGGGGATTCAATAGTTAGAGGGACAGATAAGAGGTTCTCTGGAAGAGATCGAGAATCCCGGGTGGTCTGTTGCCTCCCTGGTACCAGGGTCCGTAATCGATTTCTCAGTATTCTCAAGAGGGAGGGTGAGCAGCCAGATGTTGTAGTCCATGTAGGGACCAATGACATGGTTAAGAAGAAGGAGGAGGTCCTGCAAAGAAAATGTAGGGAGTTAGGTGCAAAGTTAAAGGACAGGACCTCCAGGGTTGCAATCTCAGGATTGCTACCCGTGCCACATGCTAGTGAGGCTAGAAATAGGAAGATAATCCAATCCAAGATGGCGGCGCGACACAGCTTGCAGCAGCCACTCCGGAGCTGATTATCTGTTATTTGTGAAGTGGGGTGCCGTGCGCAATCATAATCGATTGAAAACGGATGTGGGAGCATGGAGGAACATCTGGAAATCTCCAGGAAGACCTTCTTTGTTGCTGCTGCTGCTGTGAGGTCTGGGACTCTGCTGGGAAGAACAGGCCCTCAGTCCTCGGGGTCGCGTTGCCAATGGCCGTTGGCGGGGCCGTCTTAATACGTTCAGCAGAAGATGGTGCTCGGAGAAGCTATGCCAGAGAGGATGGTCATTGGCTCGGAGGTTCGACAGACTCGGAATCCGCTGCGGTCAGGTCGCTTTCGGTGTGTGCTGCGTCTGCGAGGCTGGGTTCAACAGAGCTTTCGTTGTGCGCTGTGTCTGCGAGGCTGAGTTGGGCGGCGCTGTGGAAGTCCATAGCGGGGGTATTCCCTTCTGCCGCCGGCGTGGGATGGCGAGTCTGTCAGGACCCTGGGGACTTGTGGAAACTGTGTTGTGATTTCTTTTGAACTTATAGTCCTTTAACCTCTTTGGACTATTTTTACCGTGCCCGTAGTCTGTTTTTTTTTTATCAATTATGCTATTGCTTGCACTGTTGTAACTATGTGGTTTTGTGCAGGTCTTGTAGCTTTAGTTTTTGGTCTTGTTTGTCTGGTGGTTTTGGAGCTCCTTTCTGGGAAACGCGCTAAGACGGTAGCGCGATATTAATACGCAGCAGCCTCTCCGGACTCTGGATTGGGGATTGCCAAACGTTACGTGGATTTTCTAGTGAAGTCTGTTTCGTCATATGCTTTTGTGATATCATTCTGGGGAAACTTGTCCCATTTTTTAACTGCATTGCATTTGTGGTTTCTAAATGACAATAAGCTGAATCTGAATCTGAATAATGCAGCTAAATACGTGGCTAAGGAGTTGGTGCAGGAGGGAGGGCTTCATGTTTCTGGACAATTGGGCCTTGTTCCAGGGAAGGTGGGACCTGTTGCACCTGAACTGGAGTGGGACTAACATCCTTGTGGGAAGGTTTGCTAGTGCTGCTCCGGGGGGGGTTTAAACTAGATTTTCAGGTGAAGGGAACCAAAGTGTTAGAGCAGATAGTGAAGTGGAGGAGGATAAAGGTCATGCGAGAGCTCAAGTATAGTGCATGGAGTAGAGCCAGATCTAGTATATAAGTTACCAAGTTATAAGCAACACTTCATCTTCCATCCTGGTAGCTTCCAATCTGAATGCATGAACATCAATTTCTCCAACTTCTGATAATTCCTCCCCTTTCCCCATCTCTCTTTTCCATTCCCCATCATGATTCCCCTTTTACCCCTTCTCATCACTTCCCTCTAGTGTCCCTCGTCCTTTCCTTTCTTCACTTATCCACTGACTGCTCATATAAGAGTCCACCTCCTTCAGCCCTTTACCTTCCTCCTATCACCTCCCAGCCTGTTACTTCATCACCCCTTTCCCACCACCCACTTTCCCCCTCACCTGGTTTCACCTATCACCTTCCAGTTTGTACTACTTCTGTTCACCCCTTTCTTATTTTGGGTTCTGTTCCCTTCTTTTCCAGTCCTGATGAAAGGCTTCAGCCCAAAATGCTGACTGCTTATTCCCCTCCATAGATACTCTCTGACTTGCTGAGTCCTCTAACATTTCATGTGTGTGTTGCTCAAGATTTATAGCATCTTCAGAATCTCTTGTGATTATGATACTTTTGTTATGAGGTTCCCATTTGTAAATCTGCCTTTTTTTTTATTAGAACTGGCCAGAGAACTGGATTTTAGTGAAGAGCAGATTCATCAGATCAGAATTGAAAACCCTAATTCTTTAGTGGACCAAAGCCAGGCACTTTTAAAATATTGGATGGAAAGAGATGGCAACTGTGCTTCAGGTAAGATGTACACTGTTTGAGTATTGTCGTAATGCAAGTTCGAATTTTGAAATCAGTGATAAAATGAATGTTCCATGACAAGCTATCCATGGGGTTTTCCACAGAGTTTAATGTGGCAGCACAGACATTAGGTTTCTTACCCAACATGATACCTTCATAAGGCACTGATAACAGTTGAATAGAGGCCAACAATTGTGCTGTGCTTGAAAACATCAGACTGGAGAATTTTCAATGATACACATAGATGTACCTCACAGTGCATTATTTATGTGGGTTGTGTTACAATGTCACTATGGAAAAGGATCTTGGCGATTGTAGGGATGACTTACAGCAGATTGAAAAGCTTGAGCATATAGACATTAAGAAAGAGGATGTGCTGGAGCTTTTGGAAAACATCAAATTGGATAAGTCGCCGGGACCGGACGAAATGTACCCCAGGCTACTGTGGGAGGCGAGGGAGGAGATTGCTGAGCCTCAGTGAGGATGGGAGAGATACTGAGGATTGGAGGGTTGCAGATGTTGTTCCCTTATTCAAGAAAGTGAGTAGAGATAGCCCAGGAAATTATAGACCAGTGAGTCTTACTTCAGTGGTTGGTAACTTGCTGGAAAAGATCCTAAGAGACAGGTTTTATGAATATTTGGAGCGGCATAATATGATTAGGAATAGTCAGCATGGCTTTGTCAAAGGCAGCTCGTGTCTTACGAGCCTGATTAAATTTTTTGAGGATGTGACTAAGCACATTGATGAAGGTAGAGCAGTAGATGTATTGTGTATGGATTTCAGCAAGGGATTTGATAAGGTACCCCATGCAAGGCTTATTGAGAAAGTAAGATGGCATGGGATCCAAGGGAACATTGCTTTGTGAATCCAGAACTGGCTTGCCCACAGAAGGCAAAGGGTGGTTATAGATGGGTCATATTTTGCATGGAGGTTGGTGACCAGTGGTGTGCCTCAGGGATCTGTTCTGGGACCCCTACTCTTTGTCATTTTTATAAATGACCTGGATGAGGAAGTGGAGGGATGAGTTAGTAGGTCAAATATGATGACCGAATATAGTATTAATGGTAAGATTCTTGGCAATGTGGAGGTTCAGAGGGATCTTGGGGTCCAAGTCCATAGGACACTCAAAGCTGCTGCACAGGTTGACTTTGTGGTTAAGAAAATCTTTGTGCATTGGCCTTCATCAATCATGGGATTGAATTTAGGAGCCAAGAGGTAATGTTGCAGCTATATAGAACCCTGGTCAGACCCCATTTGGAGTACTGTGCTCAGTTCTGGCCACCTCACTACAGGAAGGATGCAGAAACCATAGAAAGGGTGCAGAGGAGATTTACAAGGATGTTGCCTGGATTGGGAAGCATGCCTTATGAGAATAGGTTGAGTGAACGCGGCCTTTTCTCCTTGGAGTGACGGAGGATGAGAGGTGACCTGATAGAGGTGTATAAGATGATGAGAGGCATTGATTGTGTGGATAGTCAGAGGCTTTTTCCCAGGGCTGAGGTGACTAGCACGAGAGAGCACAGTTTTAAGATTCTTGGAAGTAGGTACAGAGCATATGTCAGAGGTAAGTTTTTTATGCAGAGAGAGGTGAGTGCATGGAATGGGCTGCTGGTAATGGTGGTGGAGGCAGATACAATAGGATCTTTTTTTTTTACAATATTTTTATTCAGAAGAAAAAAAAACAAGATTTACAGAGTGCAACACATAGATACATCTCAATATAACGTGTACATTCATATATTGTAATAAAATTGATCAAAATGTTATAGCATAACACATAAAGGTATACCACTCTGTAATCAAAAATTTAAAGATAAGGCATACATCATAAAAGAATTTTTTTATATTTAAAAAAGTCAACCCCCTACCAACTACCAAAGAAAAAAGCTGATGGATGACAATGGATAATTAGAAAAAAAAACATATTCACTTAAGAAGAGAAGATGAAAATATACTTAAAAGTCTGTGCACTGTTAAACTTTATAAATTGGAAAAGTAATTTAGGAAAAGTCCCCAAATATCATAAAAAGATTGTTTCAAATTTAAGACTGAGCAGCGGATCTTTTCTAAATTTAAATAAGACATAATATCACGTAGCCATTGAAGATGTGTAGGAGGGGTAGACTCCTTCCATTTAAGCAAGATTGCTCTTCTTGCTAAAAGAGAGGTAAAAACTAAAACCTATAGGTTAGGAGTATTTAAAGTTATATCTTCATTTGCAATAATACCAAACAAGGCAGTAAGGGGATTTGGGTCAAATTGGACCCTAAAAAGTTGAGAGAAGGTACGAAATACTTCCCGCCAAAACTTTTCAATTGTAGGGCAAAACCAAAACATATGAATTAAAGAGGCATCAGCAGAGTTGCATTTATTACGAAGTGGAGAAACATTCGGGTAAAAACTGGAGAGCTTCTGTTTAGAAATGTAAGCTCTATGAACCACTTTAAATTGTAGAAGAGAATGACGAGCACAGAAAGATGATTTATTAAACCGTTTAAGAATTTTATTCCATCTATCATCAGAAATCTGACAATTTAGGTCATCCTCCCAAGCTTTTTTTATTTTATCTAAAAAGTCTTGTCTAGAATCAATCAACAAGTTATAGATACTGGTAAAAGAAGCATTAACAAAAGGTTTTAAATTTAAAAGATCGTCCAATAAATTTTTATCAGGAACTATAGGAAAAGTAGCTAATTGGAAAAGTAGAAAATCTCTAATTTGAAGGTATCTGTAAAAATGTGTTTTTGGGAGTGCAAATTTATTTGATAATTGGTCAAATGAAGCAAGAGATCCTGAGATAAACAGGTCCCAAAAACACTTAATACCTAGTTCATCCCAATCTTTAAAGACTTTATCAGTCCTGGAAGGGATAAAAAAAAAATAATTAAGGAGAATGGGAGCTGATAATGAAAAATTCGCTAAACCAAAAAATTTTCTAAATTGAGACCAGAAATAGGATCTTTTAAGAGACTCCTGGACAGGTACATGGAGCTTAGAAAAATAGAGAGCTATTGGCAACTTTAGGTAATGGTAACTTTAGGTATTGGTAACTTTAGGTAGCAAGTACATGTTGGGCACAGCATTGTGGGCTAAAGGGCCTGTATTGTGCTGTAGGTTTCTGCGTTTCTATGTAAGCATCAATGAATAATTGATTACTAACCTGTTCGGATACTTATCCACTGCCCAAGGTTAAAAGGCAGGAGCGGTTCGCAACAGCGTAATAGAGCTTTGGCCAATTGGCATTTGGAATTGATTAGTAATAGCCAGTTAAAAGAAGGCAGATGCAAGCAAAGCGGCAATCGTCACAGTGGCCATCATCTCAGTGGATATGGTCAGAGTGGTGATCTAAGGCTTTAGCTCTTTGAGGCTTCAGCAAAGAGATGCTTCACTCAGCGAAAGCAAAGGAGAGCAAAGCTCAAACATTTTCATTCTCTTCTTCGTATCTGCTCAGCTCGGACTGTAGAGATGTCAGGTAAGATAATTGAATGTTCATCTTGTGGAATGTGGGAAGGCAGGGAGACCTCCAGTGTCTCTGACAACTACAACTGTGAGGAGTAAATCTAGCTGCAGCTTCTACCAAACAATGTTGAGTTGGAGCTGGAACTGGATGAACTCCAGGTCATTCGGGAGGCTGAGGGGTGATAGATAGGACATACAGAGAGGTAGTTACACCCGAGGTACAGGACACAGGAAACTGGGTGACAGTCAAAAAGGAGAATGGGTTTAAGGAGCTAGATAAGAATACCCCTGTGGTCATCCTCCTCAACAGCAGGCATATCACCTTGGGTGCTGTTGGGAAACAGGGAAAGATGGCCCAACTGAGGAATGTATCATTAGTTTCTAGCACTGAGTCTCGTCTGTGACTAGGAAGCAAAGGGGGTAAAAGAGGCATACTATGGTGATAGGGGATTCATTAGTTAGTCTGTGGGCAAGAATGAGATTCCTGGATGGAAGGTTGCCTCCTATGTGCCAGGGTCTGGGGTATCTTGGATCGAGTCCTCAGCGTTCTTTAGTGGGAGGGGGAACAGACAGAAGTCGTGGTCCATGAGATACCGATGACATGGGTAGGACAAGTGACAAGGTTCTGCATAAAGAGGTCAGGGAGTTAGGTGCTAAGTTAAAGGCCAGGACCTCCAGGGTTGTGATCTCAGAATTGCTACCCATGACACGTGCTAATGAGGCCAGAATGAGGAAGATTATACAGTTTAATACATGGCTAATGAGTTGCTGTAGGAGGGAGGACATAAGATTTTTGGATCATTGGGCTCTTTTCCAGCAAAGGTGGGACCAGTACAGATTTGACAGTTTGGACCAGAACTGGAGGCAGACTAAAATCCTTGTGGAAAGGTTTGTTGATGTTACATATTGGGGTTTAAACTAGAGTTGAAGGCATGATGTGAAGCAGAGTGCCAGAACAGTTAGTGGAGAGGATGTGGACGCAGATTCAGACAAAGTTCAGAATCAAAAGCTTGAGCATGGTGTGACAAATTGAAAAGGGTGAATACAGGACTGAAGGTGTTGTATCTGAATGTGTGCAGTGTATGGAATTAGGTTGTAGCAAGGTTGTAGGTTGGCAGCTATGATGTTCATACAAGAGTGGTGCAGTACTGTGTATGATACTCCTGTAGGAGTGGGGTGATGCTGTGTTGTACAATACGCCTGTAGGAGTGGGGTGATGCTGTGTTGTGCAATACGCCTGTAGGAGTGGGGTGATGCTGTGTTGTGCAATACGCCTGTAGGAGTGGGGTGATTGTTGCGTGGTGCCCATGTACGAATGGTGTGATACTGTGTTGTACAACACTCCTGTAGGAATGGTGTGATTGTTGTATGATACTCATGTAGGAATGGTGTGATTGTTGTACGATACTCCTGTAAGAGTTGTGTGATACTGTGTTGTATGCTACTCGTGTAGGAGTGGTGTGATTGTTGTATGATACTCATGTAGGAATGGTGTGATTGTTGTACGATACTCCTGTAAGAGTTGTGTGATACTGTGTTGTATGCTACTCGTGTAGGAGTGGTGTGATTGTTGTACGATACTCCTGTAAGAGTTGTGTGATGTTGTACGATACTCATGTAAGAGTGGTGTGATTTACAAGACTGATGTAGAAATAGTGTGATTGTTGTGTATAGTCATGTAGTGGTGTGATTGTTGTATGATACTCCTGTAGGGGTGGTGTGATGTATGATACTGGTGTAGGGGTGGTGTGATGTTGTATGATACTGGTGTAGGGGTGGTGTGATGTTGTATGATACTGGTGTAGGGGTGGTGCGATGTATGATACTGGTGTAGGGGTGGTGTGATGTTGTGTGATACTGGTGTAGGGGTGGTGCGATGTATTATACTGGTGTAGGGGTGGTGTGATGTTGTATGATACTGGTGTAGGGGTGGTGCGATGTATGATACTGGTGTAGGGGTGGTGTGATGTATGATACTGGTGTAGGGGTGGTGTGATGTTGTATGATACTGGTGTAGGGGTGGTGCGATGTATGATACTGGTGTAGGGGTGGTGTGATGTTGTATGATACTTGTGTAGGAGTAGTGTGAATGTTGTGTGATACATACAAAACAAATACAAATTCAATTTTCTACTCCAAAAGAAAGTTATACGAATTGTAAATAAGACAAGTTATTATGAGCCAAACAATCTACTATTTATTCAACTAAACACTTTAAAATACAGAGATTTCATAAATTTTAAAATAATACAAATTATGTATAAAGTAAAAAATGGACAGCTACCATAAAGTATCCAAAGGTTGTTTAGAATGAGAGAAAGTCAACATGATTTAAGAGGAACATGTATATTTCAAAAATAAAGGATAAGAACAAATGTATGTAACCCCCGGGTCGCCTCAGGCTCGCTCAGCTCGTTCTCGTCTGGGGGAGCAGCCTTCGGCCCCGCCAAACTGGGTAACCAGCTGGTGTGGATGCTGTGAGATGTCCCCGCCTCGCCCAAAAAACAGACAGTACACCATATGCGATTAAATGGGTACAATTTATAAAGGTTACTATAACTAAGTGATTAATAACGATACAGTATATATGAAGGAAAAAAAATAAAGAAAAGGCGCCAAACTTATCAAAGTCCAAACCATTTCGTGCATAACCGTTGGAGCTCAATTACTGAAGTCTTCTGGCCACCATTCGATCCCCTCCGAACTCCTCGACTCGCAGTTTAGGACCATCCGAAGTGGTCAACCAAGCACAGCTAGCTTCATCTCCTCTCCTTGGGGTAGGTACCTCCTGGCCTTGGACCCCTGCTTGGGTTCTGTTCCTCACCCAGTTTACAGCATCACGTCCTCTCTCTCTCAACCCCTCACGCTGATCTCCCCAAAAGCCCGCCAACAATAGCTTACAGACTCAGAAGAAAGAACAACATTAATTTCAATTGGTTTACAAAGGAATACAATTCTCGTTATCAGTAAATTTTAACCCAAACAAGCTTCCAGCACTCTCTCGCAACAAAGAAGCATTCCTACTTTTAACAAAACAAAGAAGCCATTTTGATTACATACACAGTAACAAAGAAAAAGAAGAAACCCCCTTTACATGTAAAAAAATCATTGTATTTCAGTCAGAGGGGTGAATCCATGGAACAATTGTAGTAAGAATTTAAAAACATGCACTACACTTAACAAGTTTAAAAAAATTATTTAGTGAACAAATATAATACATGATTTAAAATGAATGGGAGTAATGTAAATAAATGATATTTGGAATTGGATTTTGTGTTAAAAGATTATGACATTTTTTGTTTTTGACGTGATGATTGACGCCAAATATGTTGTTATATAAGTAACGGGTAGGCATAATAAGCTGTAGCTTCAGCCTACACCCTTTCAGTTTGTTTTAAAGAATATCTATGTTTTTGTTGTAATTTTGTCCTATGAAATCATCGTTGTAAATCATGCTTTTTTGTTATGTTTGTACTGACCAAAATAAATTAATTTCATTCATTCATTCATTGATACTCATGTAGGAGTGATGTTATGTATTATACAGCTCCATGAAGATCAGTGATTTCTTGTTTACTTACTTTTTCCTCTTTTCTTTCCAAGATGAAAAGCTATTGCAGTCCTTGAACAAAATTAATCGACTGGATATTATCAGTCTGCTGGAAACCACACAAACATCACCCAGCAAAGAACATGTTTCCCGTACTTATGCAGAGATTGAGCAGACAATAGCCCAAGATCACAGTGAAGGTGAATGCATTTTTCACAGTAAATCAACTTGGGTGTTGAAATTTCTTTCAAGTTGCAGCATGTACTGTGAGGATTGGATGAGTCAGTCCATTTGCACTCTGCTGAATATTCCTTTCTTTTGATTTCAAACATTGATGGTTGTATAATTGAATCAGTTGTTCTCTGCCATTGGAGGAAATAGAAAATTTTCCCTAGTGCACTACCAAGGAAATTAGTGAAATTTGTTTTGACATGACCACGTGTTTGGATGTGATATCCTGGTATCTTGGTTGGTGGGGTCAAAGGAAAGTTGCTTAACTTAAATATTAGTTGTAGGGAAACACAGAGACTAGGTACATCTAATACACTACCCTTTGGTATCAAGCCATAACTAGTAATGAGGTGAACAATCTTGGAAATGAAGGTTTTCATTAATTCATAGAATTATACAGTTCAGAAATGCGTACTTCAACTCAACTCATCCATGGACCAAGATACTTTTCCAACCTAATTTTATTTGCCTGCATTTAGCCGATATCCCTCTAAATTGCTCCTATCCGAGTACCTGTCCAAATGGCTTTTGAACGTTGTCATTGAAACTGCCTCTGCTACCTCCTCTAGTAGCTTGTTCTATATACCCTACACCCTGTGTGAAGAGCTTGGACTTCAAACTCTCTTTTCCTCTTTGACGCCTCTCATCTTAAAATTATGCCCTGTAGCTTTAGACTCCACTATCCTGAGGAAAGGACTGATTACGCTGTCCATATCCGGCATAATTCTATAAGCCTCTATAGACCCCTCAGTCCCTTTTGCTGCAGAGAAACAGTCCCAGGCAATCCAATACCTCATATAGCTCAAATCCTCTAGTCCCAGCAACACCATTCTGCACTGTCTTTATCCTAATCTTATCCTTCGCATAGTGTGGTGAGCAGAACCATGCACAACATTCCATGGTACCCTAACCAACATTTCATATGACTGTAACATGGTGTCCCAACTCTTTTGCTCAGTGCCACAGCATGCCATATGGCTTCTTCATACCCTGTCTACCTTGCCAGTTTAAAGGAACTGTGTACTTAACCCCCACTGTCTCTGTTCAACAACACTCCCCATATTCCTGCCCTGATTTAAATTCCCAAAATGTTTAATTTCACATTTCTGAGTCAAATTCCATCTGCCATTCCTTTACCCAGTTTCTATGTTGATCCACATCCTGTTGCAATCTTATATGACTTTCTAAGATTCACAGCACCACCAGTTTTTCCTGAGATCTACAAAATTGCTAATCATGCCATATACATTCCCATGCATATCATTGTATGAGAATGTAGATGGCATGAATAGCAAGTATGGCAAGACAAATAACAAGAGCCAAAGCACCAATCCCTGCAGCATACTGCTGATTACAGGCTTCTAGTCAGGAAAAACAACTTTCCACATCATCCTCTGCCTTCTACCATCAAGCCAGTTATGTATCCAGTTGGATAGATCAACGTGAATCCCATATGTTTGTGGTGCTGTCTGTGTGCAGGAGAGATATGTCAGAGTTGGGTACTCCACAGAAGAGCTGGAGGCGATGTGACACAATGTACATGCTGGAGTTGGTGCTGCTCTTCAGTGTTTGCTCAGCAGAAGACAATATGTATTGTGCTTGACTGCAGGTTGCTGCAGCTGTCATGGACTCAGGGACTTGGGCAATTTTTTTTTTGCGTGACTGCATTTTACTGCTTTCCGATACATACTATGTGTGCCTTGCTGTGTATAATTGTTGATACTGTGTTTTACATCTTGGCCCTGGAGTAACACTGTTTCTTTTGGCTGTTATCATGAGTATTTATGTATGCTTGTATGACAGTTAAACATTCCAATTTCTGGACCTGCAAAAGCCTTGCTAAAGTCAGTGCGGAAAAATCCACTACCCTGTCTTCATCTTCGTCACCTCTTCTAAAAAACTTACTCAAATTCATAAAACATCATTTCCCACACACTGAGCCATGTTGACCATCAGTCCTTACCTTTCTAAATAGAAACATAGAAAATCTACAGCACAATACTGGTCCTTCGACCCACAAAGCTGTGCCGAACATGTACTTACTTTAGAAATTACCTAGGGTTACCCATAGCCCTCTGTTTTTTTAAGCTCCAAGTATCTATCCAGGAGTCTCTTAAAAAACCCTATCGTATCCGCCTCAACTTCCATTGCCAGCAGCCCATTCCATGCACTCACCACTCTCTGATTAAAAAACTTACCCCTGACATTTCTTCTGTACCTACTTCCAAGCACCTTAAAACTGTGCCCTTTTGTGTTAGCCATTTCAGCCCTGGGAAAAAGCCTCTGACTATCCACATGATCAATGCCTCTCATCATCTTATACTCAGGTCACCTCTTATCCTCTGTCGCTCCAAGGAGAAAAGCCCAAGATCACTTAACCTATTCTCATAAGGCATGCTCCCCAATCCAGGCAACATCCTTGTTAATCTCCTCTGCACCCTTTCTATGGTTTCCACATCCTTCCTGTAGTGAGGCAACCAGAACTGAGCACAGTAATCCAAGTGGGGTCTGACCAGGGTCCTATATAGCTGCAACATTATCTCTTGGCTCCTAAATTAAATTCCACTACTGATGAAGGCCAATGCACCGTACGTCTTCTTAACCACAGAGTCAACTCGTACAGCTGCTTTAAGTGTCCTATGGACTCGGACCCCAAGACCTCATCCAGGTCATTTATAAAAATCACGAAGAGGAGGGCCCCAGAACAGATCCCTGAGGTACTCCATTGGTCACCGACCTCCATGAAGAATATGACCCATCTACAACCTGCAGATAGATTCCATGTCTCAGAATCCATTCAAGTCATTTTCCTGTCACTGATGTTAGGATCACCAGCCTGTACTTCCCTGATTTGTCCTGGCAGTACTTTATAAACAAGGTACAATAGTAGCTATCCATTACCACAACTGAGGCTGATGAAGATATAAACTCTCTGCCAGGGCCTAATCAATTTCTTCACTTCCTTTCCCAAATTTCCTAGAAAACACTTGATCAGGCTCCAGGGAATTAACCACCTTTAAATCTTCAAACCATCTAACATCTTTTTTTGTGATGCTGCAAGAATTTGTTGTTCTCTTTTCTGAACTTAGTAACTTCCATGTCCTTCTGCATGGTAAATGCAGATGAGAAAACTTAATTTAAGACCTCATCAATCTCCTTTCTCTCTACACATAGATTACCACAGTGATTCCTTAAGGGAATCAGTTCTCTTCTCCCTAGCTACCCTTTTGCATTTAATACACTTCTAGATTAATTTAGGATTTTTCTTTAGGGATACTCACCCTTTTGTCCTCTAATTTCCTTCTTATATGTACTTGTACATGCGTTATACAACTCAAGGGACTCCCTCGATCACAACTACCTAAGGCTGACGTGTGTCTTTCACTTTCCTTATCCCTTCACTTCAATATCCCTTGGACACCGGGATTCTCTTAATCTGCTATCCTTACCCTTCACTTGAACAGGGAACACACTGGCCCTGAACTCTTCCTATCACACTTCTTAAAGGCTTCCATTTTAACTTTTGGACCAATTGATCTTTTTTATAACTATTATATAACTTAAAAGAATTATGGCCGAAGTGTTCTCCCACTGAAACATCATAGTCCCTTCTCTAGTACTGTCACCCACATGTTGCTTCAAAAACCTTTGTTGTACACACGTAGCAAATTCTGCACCATCTCATCCCAAAGCATTTTGTCCATCTCAGTCAATATTAGGCAAATTAACAGTACCTACTCTTAGCATTCTATTATTCCTGCTTGTTTCTGTGATATTCTTGCATATTTACTTCTCTAATTCCCATTGGCTCTTAGTGGCTCCTTTAATATAATTGTATTAAGATGATCCTACCTTCCTTATCTCTAAATTCTTCCTAAATAGCCTTTATTGTTTTGTACAGTACAGCATAAGAACATCATGGAACATGGAACTCAGTACACCTTTACCTATAATACTGCTGGCATTAAAATGCGCACATTTCTAACTATCTGTCTAATCATATGTATTATCTTGCTCCTGCCTGTTTTTACCTTCCACTCCACCTCTCCACTTTCTGATGTGATGCTCTAGTTCCCATTGCCCTGTCTAGCTGGTTTACTCATTGGTTGCCTTCCAGTTTAGGTACAACCTATCCCTCTTGTACAGGCAGAAGCAGTCTAATAATCCAAGAGCCTAAAACTCTGCCCCGGTACCAATTCCTCAGCTGCTCATTCATCTGTACTATCATCCTATTCCTGCCCTAACTAGGATGTGACACTGGGAGTAATCCGGATATTACTAACTTGTAAGTTGTGCTCTTCAGCCTCTTTTCTGACTCCCTATAAATTCTGAACAGTACCTCTTTCCCCTTTCTACCTATGTCATTGGTGTCAATGTGCACCATGGTTTCTGCTGTGCACCACCCCTTTGAAAATATTCTGCAGCCACTTTGAGACATCCTGGACCTGAGCACCTGGGAGGCAACACATCAGAGGTTCAAAAGTCCAATTTAATGTCAGAGAAATGTATACAATATACATCCTGAAATGCTTTTTCTTTGTAAACATCCACAAAAACAGGGAAGTGCCCCAAAAAATGAATGACAGTTAAACATAAGAACCCCAGTCCCACCCCCCAGCTCCCCTCCCTCCCACATGTAAGCAGCAGCGAGCAACAATTCCCCCCCCCCCCCACCGGCAAAAAATAGGAAGCATTGGTACCGCCACCGAGCACTAAGCAATAGCAAAGGCACAGACTTGCAGTTTCACCAAAATTTTAGCGTTTCACCCAGCATTCAACATACCACTGGCTCTCTCTCTCTCCCTAATAAGGGAGAAAGAGGTGTCTCCATTTTCCCAGCAAGCGGGGAGACATAACAAACAACTCCCTGGTTTATGATGTTAAAAGTCTGTTACATCACCTTTTCCGAGCTCTGTTCCCAAAGATCTCAAAGATCCCAGGTCTTTGAGCACACAGCAGTAGATTTTCCAACTCCCCCGATGACACACAGGTCTCCTGCCATGACACTGAACCTTGATCCGCCCGTCTCCAGAGCTCCAAGATACTAGGCTTTCAAATCCAAGCCAGACTCTCAGGCCGAACCCTTGGCGTGCCGAGCAACAGGCACTCAGGCATTTCCCCCGTGGCCACAGAATCTCCTATCCATCCCCCTAACTATGCACTCTCCTATCACTATCACTGCCTGACTCTGTCCTTCCCTGCTGAGTGTCACAGTGCCACTGGCTTGGCTGCTGCTGCTGTGCCATGGTAGCTTATTGCACCAGCAGTATCCAAAGGGGTATACTTGTTGCTGAGAAGAATGGACACAGGGTAACCCTGCACTGACTGCTGACCCCCCCTTACGTCACCCATAAGACTGTTACAAGAATCATCCCTTGTAATAATGACCAGGGAGGCACAGCAAGAATCTGTAATTACTGACAAGTATCTTTATTGTCTCAATGGAAGAGCACATGAACTTACACAACCAATACCTGTGTGCACACCAACTAAGTTTTCCTGACCTTCCATGGACTATCAAAAAACAGAAACTGTAATAGGAGTTAAAAAGGAGTTTCTGCTGCCGGCCACATGTTCTTTAGAACCTCACACACACAATAGTTGTTCTCCTACAGTTACCGCTGCCAGCAGACTTGTAGCATCTGCTTTTATATTCATTTCTTACCAATTCAAATTTTGCATTCCATTATTAATTGCTGTAGGTCATGTGTCTGACCTTTAACACCTTTTTATTGGCCCTGCTGTAAGCCAACATCCAATTATTATTGCCCTCTTCCCAGCAAGTGACAATTGGTAATTTATGGCTCTTTGTTCTCAATCAGCAACCAGCTTGAAACACAAAGACCAGACACAGGCCAACATTCACACACCTAGATGTTATATCCAACACAAAAAACACCTCACAACTAACTTATTTGGAATCCCTAATTACCTGAGGCATTATTGAGTTGACTTTAAAACACTGATCAAACCAAGCAACCAACATACAAAATGGAGAGCACAATCTCTTCATAAATTGGTAGCCTTTATCTCCTCCCTTATGGCAAGAACAAAGGCAATTAGCTTGTCTGCCTTCACTGTCCTTGATTCATTCAAATTCACTGATAGGCAGACTGTAGTTCTTTCTGGCCAACATCCCCACCCCCTCTTGATCCAAAGATATTTATCTTAAGATCACTATCCTCCTTTATTCTATTGACATGTCATATTGGATCATTTTTTCTCAATAAATAAATGAACAAGTATAATGTTTTAGTGTTATTTACTGTATGTAATTGGGTTCTCTTTATCTGGTTTTAGGACTTCCATGAAGATCTGATCACATTTTAGGTCATATTTATGCAGAAATAGAAAAAATTCTCTAGGGTTCACTAACTTTCTAGCACCACTGTAATGTGTATCCTCAGACGTTAAGCTCCTAGCTATAATCTTCTTTCAACCATGATTCAGTGATGCCTACAACATCATACATGCCAATCTGTAATTGTGCTACAAATTCATTTACCTTATTCTGTAGACTCTGTGCATTTGAATATAATTCCTTCAATCCTGTATTCACCCATTTTGATTCTGACCACCTTTTACATTGCAACTCTCCTGTTGACTGCAATTTTGCCCTATCATCAGCCTCACCTCGCTAGGAGTCAAACTACACATTAGAGAAGTTCAGCAGAGAAACAGCTGGAAAATGATGCTGGAGAGGTAGTCATGGGGGACTTAACCAGGTTGAGAATAGGTTGAGTGAACTTGGCCTTTTCTCCTTGGAGCAACGGAGGATGAGAAGTGACTTGATAGAGGTGTACAAGATTATGAGAGGCATTGATCGTGTGGATAGTCAGAGGCTTTTCCCCAGGGCTGAAATGGCTAACACGAGAGCACTTAATATTAAGGTGCTTGGAAGTAGGTACAGAGGAGGTGTCAGGGGCGAGTTTTTTACGCAGAATCGTGAGTGTGTGGAATGGGCTGCCCGCGGCAGAAATAATAGGTTCTTTTAAGAGACTCCTGGACAGAGAGCTATGGGTAAAGCCTAGGTAGTTCTAAGGTAGGGACATGTTTGGCACAGCTTTGTGGGCTGAAGGGCCTGTATTGTGCTGTAGGTTTTCTATGTTTCTATGTTATATTTTCCTGTAATTGCAATTTTAATTTCTGTACCTTTTAAAAGCCATGAACCTTATTTTCTTCCTTTGTCAGCCAGCCTAATCTAATAATAGTTTTATTAAACACTCATTCCATTGACGCGTTCCCTCTCCTCATGAATAGCAGATTCAGTCTTATTTCACTATTCCATTGTGTCACATGTTTATAAGCACAAAGGTACCGTCTTGAGACAGTGTCTAGGTCAGATTTGCAGTTGGGAATGGGTCCTATAACTAATGGCTGTTAGGCTCTAGCACTTGCATATTTCCAGTACTGGCTTATCTGAAGAGCATGGAGAAATAAAGTATTTGTTAGAATTTTAAATGTGATTTCATTTAAAGATGAACAATAAGTGGGTTATTCACAATTTGAACCTATTAATATTTCTGCATACTAAAGTAGATCTTTGTTATAACCACTTCGTTTTCTCCATTTCTAGGTTTCTCTGCACTTTCTGAAGACCTTTACAGTCCGAAGATCACACGACTGGGACAGCAGACTTCTAAAGAGTATTCCTGCTCAAGGGATCTAGTAGAAGTTTCCAGTGAACGACGTACTGAGGGCTTTGGAGCACAACCACCTCTTGTCTTGGAGGAAGATAGTTCCATCAGTTGTGGCAAGCCTCAGGAAACCAGTGCACAGACCAAGGAACAGCTGAACAAGTCAGGAGAGGAGCTATTCATCTCTGAGTACTCCGGGCAAGCTCAGAAGGAAAATGAAGCTGAAGCAAAAAAGTCAGTACTTACTGATAAACAAAAGGAAAAATCTACGTAAGATTTGTTTTGGCTAATATTTTGGTGCAGTGGGATGAAATTTGGTACATGTGCAGGGTAGAATCGTTAAAGGAAGTCGATTCGGATTATTCAACATTCATACAAGAGCATAATGATCTTGTATGCACAATCCAATGTCTCCTTACGAGACATTGTTCTGCAATAGTTCTGACTTCCAATTTCTATTAATATGTGAGTAAAGCTGCCCACAATAAAGAGGGAGTACTTTGGTTATCTTAGCTCATCCATGTTGACATCCATTTCATTAATATAAAACAAGTAGCATATAAGGAAGCATACAGCAGAGAATGCATCTGTGGTATTGAAATGAAAGCAGATAATTCTAGAAACACTCAGCTGCTCAGCCAGGATATATATATATATATATATATATAATATGCGTGTGTGTGGCCTCCATCGGTCGTGGTCAACTGTGGGTTCTGCGCCTCTAGTAGTCACTGAGACTGGCCTCTCCAGGGTGCAAGGCAGGGCAGAGTTGATATGGAGATCCGTCTGTTGCCCTTGCAGTGGGACCCCCCTCTCCATGCTGATGACAGGTCCAAAGGAGCGACGAAAGTCGATGCAGTTTGGTGCCAGCAGCATCGCAGGAGTTGCCGTGCTGGTGCTGGGTACAGCACTCAGCCGCCTTCGGGACTCCGACTCCGGATTTTTCCTCAGGGTTTACTCCCAAAGCCTTTCCCATGAGTGGGTATAGCCTCAAGGCAGCAGAGGTTTGAAATCAGAGTTTTCCCTCTCCTAGATGAGCTACCATCCGTGGTTAACAAGCCCCATCTGGCAAAGCAACTGGTTTTAAGGCGCCAGTGGCCAGCCTTTGCCCCTTCTCCTGTCAGTGAGAACAGCTCTGCCGGGCATAAGAACTATGCCAGCAGTTGGACTTGGCTCCAAAGCTAGTCATAGCCAAACGGTGGTAGTGGGGACAAGCTCCCACTGCTAAACAAATGATCTTCATGGCGTGGGTCTCATAGCCAGGATATAGAACATAGAAAATCTACCGTACTCTACAGGCCCTTCAGTCCACAATGTTGTGCCAACCATGCAATCTACTCTAGAAACTGCCTCAATTTTCCCTTGCACATAGCCCTCTATTTTTCTAAGCTTCATGTACCTATCTAAGAGTCTCCTAAAAGACCCTATTGTATCTGTTCCACCACCGTCTCCGGTAGCGCATTCCATGCACCCACCACTTTATATGTGAAAAACTTACCTTCGACATCCCCTGTGTACCTGCTTCCAAGCACCTTAAAACTATGCCCCTTGTGTTAACCATTTCAGTTAGGGAACATGATCGATGCCTCTCATCATCTTATACACAGGATTTGTTGAAAAAGAAAGAGAAAAGGCAATGTGTCTCCAACCTGGAACATAAACTGCTTCTCTTTCCAAACATGATGACTGACCTTTTGAGTATGTCCAGCATTTTCTGTTCACATATCAGATTTCCAGCATCTGCAGGTATAAGTTTTCGAGTACTGTATCATATATTGATTGTGCTAATATCATCCACACTGAGTTTGATATCTTTACATAAACTGAACCAAGGAAATAATCCTTCCATTTGTAGCGCACTGTTTTCAAGGGGAAGCACAAATTTATTGAAACTTTAATATCATATTGTGCACTAAAATGATAAATTCAAGTTCATTGAGGAAATGGTTGTCCTCCACAGAAATTGCGGAAGACAGAATGGACTTCAAGCAAGGTGTCAGCAATGGGGAACACAACCACAACTACCTGACATACTCTTGGCCAATATAGTGTCAGTGGAGAGAAAAATAGAGGCCCTGATGTCAATATTACTGTATCAGATGGAAATGAGAGTTTGCTGCATTCTCTATTTCATCAAAACGTTTTGTCCAGCACACTTCCCAAGAAAGCATTGGGTTGCTTGGAGGGCGAAAGAGTTTAAGAGAAGCAAGCGGGGCAGTCGACATTTTTTGCGTGCCACAGCTCCCAAGGAGACATTGGGCTCTGCATAATTAGGCATTTGGCAAGGGCCAATAAGAAGAAGTTAGTTTTAAGCGGGCCGGTCATAGTGTGAGTGAACCATTGTTACAGTGGGCAGTTGAGGCTTTGGCTCAGAGGCTTAGTCTGTAGGTAATTTTTTTTTCTTGTTATTTATTCTTTCTTGTTGCACATTTAGAGCAGTGGGCACGCCAGGCAAGATAGAGGAGTGCTTCTCTTTTGGGATATGGGAAGGCAGGGAGACCCCCAGTGTCCTTGACTTCTTACCTGCAAGATGCATCCAGTTGCTGCTTCTAACAGACCATGTTAAGGAGTTGGAACTAGAACTGAATGAACTCTGGATTATTTAGGAAGCTGAGGAGTTGATAGACAGGGAAGTCATTACACACAACATACAGGACACAGGTAAATTGGTAGCAACCAGGAAGGGTAAAGGGGATAGACTGCCAGTGCAGAGTACCCCTCTGGCCATTCCCCTCAAAAAACAGCTATACTATTTTGGGTACTGTTGGGGCTGGGGTTGACCTCGCAGAGGAAAGCCACAACTGTCAGATCTCTGGCACTGAGTCAGGCTCTGAGGCTCAGAAGGGAAAGGGGGAGGGGCGAAGAAGCGAGATGTAGTGATAGGGGAACAGAAAACAGGTTCTGTGGATGAGAACAAGATTCCTGGATGGTATGCTGCACCGGTGAGAGGGTCCAGGAGCTCTCAGATCAGGTCCACAGCATTCTTTAGTAGGAAAGTGAGCTGCCAGAGGTAGGAGGGGTGATGAGATCCTGCACAGTGAGTTCAGGGAGTTAGGCACTAAGTTAAAGGACAGGTCCTCCAGGGTTATGATCTCAAGATTGCTACTTGTGCCACGTGCTAGTGAGACTAGAAAATGGAAGATCATACAGTTTAATGCATGGCTAAGGAGTTGGTGCAGGAGGGAAGGCTTCAGGTTTTTGGGCCATTTGGCTCTTTTCCAGAGAAGGTGTACAGGAGGGACGGTTTGTCCGTGAACAGTCCCTGGAGGGGGACTAGTACCCTAGTGCTGCACTGGATGGTTTAAGCTGGAGTTACAGCAGATTGGAACCAGTGTGCTAGAACAATTAGTGGAGTGGTTGTGGAGATAGATAGCCTACAAATAAAGTCAGGAAACAAACGGTTGAGCATGGTGGGACTAATGTTCTGAGCTGCATATGTTTCAATGCAAGGACTATTGTTGGAAAGATGGATGAGCGTAGAGCATGGATCAGCACATGGAATTATGATATTGTAGTCATTAGTGAGACTTGGCTGTAGGAGGGGTAGGACTGGGACCTCAATGTTCTGTAGTTCTGTTGTTTTAGACATGATATAGTGTGAGGAATTAATGGAGGAGAGGTAACGTTACTAGTCATGGAAAATGTAATGGCATGCTCAGTCATGACAGACTGGAGAACCCATCTAGTGAGACTTGATGGGTTGACCTGAGGGATAAGAAAGGTATGACCATGTTAATGGGATTATGATATAGACCACCACACTGTCCACAGGATTTAGAGGAGGAAATTTGTAGATAGATCACAGACTATTGCTAGAAACATAAGGTTACGATGGCGTAGGAAGGTGTTTTTAGCTTTCCACAAATTGACTGGGACTCACATACTATAAAAGGGCTAGACAAGATAGAGTTTGTCAAATGTGTTCAGGAAAGTTTCCTTCATCAGTACAGAGAAATCCCAATGAGAGTGTGTGATACCAGATCTGCTAGGAGGGAATGAGATAGGGAGGGTGACAGAATTTTGTGTAGGAGAACACTTTACATCTTGTGATCATAATGCCATTAGTTTGAAGGTAATTATGGAAAAGGATAAGTTTCTAAATTGGAGAATGGTCAGTTTCGATGATATCAGAAAGGACCTGTCAAGTGTAGATTGGGATTTTGTATTTCTTTATTTTCATGTAAATGCCTGGCTGGAATGTTCACTGAGGCTATGTCCACACTACACCGTATAAATCCGTAACCAAAGCTTTTTCTCTCCGTTTTTTACTCTCTGTCCGCACTAAAACGGCATTTTCGTCCCCCAGAACTGGAGCTTTTCAGAAATGCTCTGCAGGGTGTGTATTTTTGAAAACGCTGATTCGGCAGATCAGTGTGGACGGGGTAACTGGAGAAATCTAAAAACAGTGTCAGAGGGCAGCACGCCATTTCATTGTTTTCTTGAACGCAACCTAACAATTTCAGAACAGACAGCAATGAGACTGAAGCCAGAAGATTTAGAAATGTACTCACCAAATACTTTGACCCATAACTTACTGAATAAATAACTGTACTCATTTTGCCCTGTTTTCTGTCCTTGCTCGTATGAAGGTGGTTTACCTACTAATGCAAGTACTTCTCTGACAATAGATGTGTAACAGCCTAATGTAACATTGTTTGGAAATACAAGATAATACTGATGCAGACATGTTTTACACATTTAACAAGGAGCTTTATTAATGCAACAGAGTTTGTCAGTTTTTCAATGTTCGTCGTCAGCCGGGTCATACTGCCCGTGAACTCCCTGTCGGTTGCCTCCATACACTTCAGTATTTGTTTTTTTTTAACTTTTAAGTCCTCCTGCGCGAGAGCCAATAGCTGCCTATCGTTTAAGTTTTTCTAGTGTGTAGCTGAACAAACATGCACCGTCTTTCACAGCGAGATTTGACAGCAAACATGTTGCTTGTTTTTGGTATATGTGTCCTGCGCACACGCAGCAGGAGGAGATTCACCGAAATCTCCATTTCAACGTGGACAGAGATATTTTTTAAAATGCCTAGTGCGGACACCTATCATTTTTATGTGAAATTGGCATTTTCAAAATTATCCGATCTAGTGTGGATGTAGCCTCAGATTCTTTAACCTCAGTCTGAGGTACCCACTTGCTTCAAGCAGGATTTAATTATACCAGTGCTGAAGAAGAACATGGTAACCTGCCTTAATGACTATCGTCCAGCAGCACTTACATCCACAGTGATGAAGCATTTTGAGAGACTGCTGATGAAACAGAGCAACGGCTTAGTAGCGTAGTGGTTAGCACAACGCTTTACAGTATCGGCAAAACGCGGTTCAATTCCCACCACTGCCTGTAAGGAGTTTGTATGCTCTCCTCATGGCTGCATAGGTTGCCTCCAGGTGCTCCAGCTTCCTCCACAGTCCAAAGATGTACCGGTTGGTAGGTTAATTGGTTATTGTAAATTGTCCCATGATTAAGCTAGAAATAAATCAGGGAATTGCTGGATGGTGTGGCTCGAAGAGCTTATTCTGTGCTGTATCAAAAATAAATAAATACCTCCTCCTTGAGAACCAGCTTGGATCCACTCCAAGTTGCCTACTGGAACAACAGGTCCACATCTTATTGGCTCTTCACTCAACTCCGGAATATCTGGACAGCAAAGATGCATATATCAGGATGCTCTTTATTGACACAGCTCACCATTCAATCCTACAATCCCCTCAAAATGAGTCAATAAGCTTCAAAACCTTGACCTCAATACCTCTTTGTGCAGTTGGATCCTGGATTTCCTCACTTGTAGACCCCAGTCAGTTCAAATTGGCAACAACATCTCCACAATCTCCATCTGTACAAGTGCACCACATGGCTGTGTGCTT
The DNA here is from genome assembly GCF_048418815.1 of Hemitrygon akajei. NCBI lineage: Eukaryota > Metazoa > Chordata > Chondrichthyes > Myliobatiformes > Dasyatidae > Hemitrygon > Hemitrygon akajei. The sequence goes on from NC_133136.1 coordinate 95,864,575, forward strand.
AGCCCCCTGCTCTACTCACTTTACACTTACGACTGAGTGGCTAAGTACAGCTCTGACAAGGTGTAGATCTGAAACAAACTCAAAAGTACCATTTGTAACCAGAGGTTTGGATGTGGCACATGCAGCTACACAATAACTCCACAGTGGGAAATGGGAATTCTTTTCCCTGTCTCATTTGAAATCAAATGGTACTGATTTTTTATTTGTTTAAAAGTGAATTGTAGTGATTTTGTTGAAAAATATTTGGAGTGCTTCACAGTGATTGATTTTGAATTGATAACAGAATTATGATATTATTACAGTTTCTTTATGATGGGTGGATGTGTTGATCAGCCTTACTGCTTGGGGAAAGTAACAATTTTTGACTCTGGTGGTCTTGGCGTAGATGACAGGCCCTGGGAGTTAGACAAACAGTCCATGAGCAGGTGGGTGGGATCTTTCATGATGTTACTGGTCCTTTTCTGGTACCTTTCTGTATATCTGTCCTTGATGGTGGGTATGCTTGTGCCGATGATGTGTTGGGTGGTTTCCACTGCAGAGCAGTTTCTGCACCGTGCAGTGATGCATGTTGACAGGTTGCTCTCTGTTGTGTATCTGTAGCATGATGTGCACAGTCCAGCTCTTTTCAGAAAGTGGAGATGTTGCTAAGCTGTCCTGACAGTGTAGGATGTTTGCTAGGACTGTGGGAGGTTGTGCGAGATATGCAAGCATAGGAGTTTGAAACTGCTTGTAGTTTCCACGCTGTGCCGCCAGCATAAAGAGGGGTGAGAATGGTGCAAGTTCTCTTGAAGTCAATAATCATCTCATTTGTCAAAAGAGTTTCAATATCAGCCTATTGTTACTAAAATCCTGATACCTGTAACAATTTAATTCTTTATGGACAGAGTGAAGGATGAAGACTTTACATCCTCTGGTGAAGATTCTGACTTCTATCAAGGCAAGTCCAGGGAAGTAGAGAAATCTGATATCCAGGATGAAGAAGAGGCAGATGTGGAATCTACAGAGTTGGTAAACTTGAGAATCGATGAACAAAATCCAATTATACAGGAGCCTGATGAGGGCTTACAGCCTGCCCAAACAGCTGGTCCCACTATAGGGGAAACCACAGAGAATGAGCCAGAGAACATTAAGAAATCTTTTGAGGAAGAATCACTAGAAAAGGTAAAAAGCTACAGTAAAACCGCAAAGTACTGAACATTCTGTTTATACAATTTTGTGTGAGAAAAACTACCTACATTTATATTCAAGACTGCAGGATTACATTCTTGGGAACTGGTGTCTTTGACTTTTGTATGTCTACACTACCGATTGCTTCTCTCTTATTACAGAGTCAATAGTGCAAACGCGGGAAGCCGGTTATTGACTTCTGGAATATGACTGGGCAAGTAGCAGTGTAAAAGAATAGGTTTTTTTTCTCTACGTCAACAATTCAGCCATTTCAAAGATCAATTTTATTTGAGTTAAGCAATCAGAGATATTGCATGGAAAGAGGTCAAGAAGTCCACACTGGCCACCAAGTATCTATTCTCACAGTATTCTTACCCTAATCTATTATATTCTTCCTCCATTCCCATCGACTCCACCCCCATCTCTCTCCCATTCATCCACAATTTACAATGGCCAGTTAACCGACCAAGTGAATGTTTTTGTGGGTATGAGAGAATGTGACGGGAAACTTACTCAATCATATACAAACTCAAGGCTAACATTAACCCAGTTGCTGACTATGGGATAGCAGATCTACTAGCTGCACAATGATGCTGTACAAAATTGTTATCACTAACTTAATTATGGCTGGTAGAATAATAAAAACTGGTCATCTGATTTTCGCTTAAAATAAAGATGCTTTGTTCCAATATTTTTTGTAGAATTTCTCCATATGCCACCTTTCACATAATTGAAATAATCAAACCCTTTTTCTGGTTGATTTATGTTGTCACCTGGTTCCTGGATCCCTTTCATTTCACTTTCTTATTTCGACCTGTCTGTGGCATTCTCCATCCATATCTTTGTAACTTTCACCAGAGATAAAATTCACCGAAAACTTGTCTTTCTGGCCTCTTGCCTCCTTTCCTCAACCAAGTCACAAGCTGGTAGTTCCTTAGCAGGCTAGGCTAGTCATGGGTTCAATCTTCCAAAATCATTCTCTTCAGCTCTCTATTTGCTTTTCTTTTTCAGACTCTACATAAAGTTTAAAAGCTACTTCTATTCCAAGGTGTATTCCTTAACCCTTTTATTAACATTTTTCAGTTAACATATAAATAATTTGAACCCAGATCCACCTTTCTTCGAGAGAAAAATAGGTGTCCATTTTTGTGCAAAACATCCTTTCTGCTACAAGGCAATTTTTGTTTGAAGTAGGCTGTCTCCAGTTGAACTGAATAAATCTAACTCATAATTTAATCTACCAGTTTTACATTGGTAGTTTGTTGATGTGTTTAATAGATCTGAGTAGTAAATACGGAGTTCAGGAGTAATATATTGTTGATTTTTATCTCAGCTACATGAATGCGGAGGAAAATTAAAAGATGTTCCATTTTCTAATGTGGATAAAAGGAAGTAGAGTGGAATGTCACCCCTGCCTCTGCTTGAATACCACAGACTGGGCCAATATGGCTGAGCATTTTTGCTTCTCATTTGTGTTAGATAATTGCTCTCAAATAAATCTGGAAAGATTTTTCTCAGAAAAGAACTTTATTTATTGTCTGCATTTCCTGAGCACAACATTGTGCGTAAAACAAAATATAATTAGTGTCATTGAGTCAAGCATCACATAAACAGAGCCCACACATCAAAAAGTATCTGCACTCATTCTAATTTATTTTCCAAATGTTCTTATCAATTTCTCCCAAATTCTACTATTCACAAACATACCAGCAGCAATTTATAATGGGCAGTTAAATATATAGAAAGAAATGGAAACTTCCAGAGGAAACCTACAAAATTACGGGTGTGTAAACTCTAAGTGTATAGACACACGCGCACACACACACACACACACACAAAGTAAATGATGACTGATTGACTGTTTTCACCAGGAGATAGTGGAAGAATTGGGGGAACAGGAAAGCAGTTCTGATGAGGAGACTGTAACTACCCGGGTCATTCGCCGCCGGGTGATTATCCAGGTATCCAACACAAACATGCTGCCCTTTGGTCTATTGTAGAATTTTCTAGTTCTCAATTTAGATTGAACTACGTGCACTGAATCACCATTGTCTGGTTTCTGTAGTGATGCATGCTGAGACTCCAAGCATGACATGGACTGTAGCTCTTAGCTTTTGATGGAAATTGTACATAATCTGATTTGTTTATTTTAAAACAAGTTAGCATTTTTTTTGTTTGCAATTTATTTTCCTTTTATTAGTGCTTGAACATAATGTTCAGTGTATCTGATCACAATTTTTATTCGTAATTTGTTGCTTATGATTACGTTTGCATCAAAAATAGCTAATTGTGCATTTATGGAGTCGTTAAGATATAGTAAGGTAACAAGTCTATGCTAACCATCATTCACCCATGTTTACACTAACTCAGTTTATTCTCCCTGCCGTACCATCAAATCTACCACTTATCTACATATTAGGGGTAATTTTCTGTGAACAATTAACCTACACGTGCATGTTCTTGGAATGTAAGAGAAAACCAGAGACCTGAAGGAACTCCACCTGATAAAAGGGAGAATGTGTAAATTTCACACGGATAGTATCAGAAGTCAGGATTTGTGCCATCGTGCCACACTTACGTTTAACTGGCTCAGTTTGGTCTTGTAAAGAAAGCTTATCAACAATGACATTGCATTTTCAAGCATGTCGCAAGTGTATGTTTTGTAACTTCAAAACATTGAATGAATCCGGTGGAGGATACTGGAGTCTGAAATATGGGTCTGATTCATCTTTACTTTTAGCAAGGCATGCATATATAACATGGAAGTGTGATGATGGATGCAATTAACATATTTTTACATATAACTTGTAATTGAATTAACAAGAACACTTAATTAACTTTGTGTGTGTGTATATATATTATATATAATATTACTCAAATATTATTGAAATATCAAATACATAAGACATGCCAATCTACTCAAAAAATAACATCTTCAAAGATTTCAATATATTACATCAAAAGTCATCATGCATTTTGTTGAGTGATTTTTTAATATTTTTTACCATGCTAGGTGAACTATAGTGGGAATGAGTGATCCAGGATTGTCCCTAGCCAGACTCGGTTGTAGCCCATGTACATTTATGTTTTTTTAACTTTAAATAATAGTGGAAATACCCAGCAAGTCATGAGGTATGTTTAAGGAAAAAAATGTAATTAATTTTTCAGATCTATGTCCTTTCCTCAAAATCAGGATCACTTATTATCAAGTTAGAAATAAGCTGTAGAGTAGGAGGAGGGTATAGAGAAAGTAAAGGGATTGTCTCTGAAAGGGTTGAGTGATAGTGGCTGAGAGAGAAAGTGGTCAAGGCTTGTTGATCACAACTGATCTGTTTGGAGATTTAATTCGATAAAGAACAGTAAAGACAAGAGAAGGGAGAAATAACAATTCTCAACCTATGACACCATACACTAAAAATGTAGAAAATTGGAAAAATGAGAGAATGTTAGAAATATACGAAAGATCAGTTAGCATCTTGTGGAAAGATAAAAAGAGTGTTACTGTTATATTAGAGTGTTATAACTGGCTAGTACTTTTTGAAACTGAAATATCTGTCTAGCTAAGATCGATGAATTCAATTTAATATACCCTTCATCAGGTCTGGAAAGAAAGAGGGTAGAGGCCAGATTAAAGGTGGGGGAGGGGAAGAGTACTCACTGACAGGTGATTGGTGAATACAGATGAGGGGAAGGAGATAGGGGGTGGGGAGTTGAAATTAGTGAAAGCCTCTGAGGTGATAGGTGAAAGAGACAAATGGCTGAAGAAAATGGAATATGAAAGGAGAGCACAACAGATTAAAGGAAAGGAGGAGGGAACCAGTCAGAGGAAGGTATGGGTGAAGGGAAGATCAGGCAGGCAAAGAAGAAAGACAGGGAATAATGGGGTCAGAGGGATCAGGGAAAACAAAGGCAGGAAGAAGAGGGAATTGTTCCTGGAAGTTACAGAAATCAATGTTGACACTGTCAGGTTGGAGACTTCCAAGAAGGATTATGAGGTGTTGTCCTCTAATCTGCATCTACCCTCAACTTGTCAATACATACGTTAGCACGGGAAAGAGAAGTGGAAATAAAATGGGCGATCCTGGCTTCTACTGCAGATGGAGCAAAAATGCTCAATGCTCAGTCTGCATTGGGTCTCACTAGATCTCCAACACCTTGTGCATTGTCGAGGGCATGAAATTCAAATCAGTGGTGATTTGTCCCATTCTACATATGCACACCTTTCCAGGAATACATCCAAACTCATACCCAACGTAGCATTCTGTGGAACCTGACATTTTACTGTCTCTGTCACCAAAGCTGATATTCTTTGCTTCTGGAAATCCCTTATTTATCCCCTATGTTTTGTACTGCAACACCATATCCTTAAGAACTCCTTTCAAAACTTAGAACAGTGCCTTTGACCACCTCTACAAACTCAGCCCAAACTTTGAAATCTTTCCGACAATGCAATTTGGATCTATTCTGTATTAACATCTGTTTCTCCATGACATTTGAGCTATTTGCACCATTCAACAAAATAGAAAAACATATTCTATATTATTATATTGTAAAAGGATGAAATTTTGCAACATTCTCATAGTGAGGAAAACATTTAGAAAATAACTATTTCTATGTATGATTCTTTACATGAAAGCTTTTAAGTTCCCTAGTTCCAATTGGAAGCACTATTTCTCCTACACAATGTTACTTAATCCGGTGGAAAGATGCAAAAATTATAAGTACACATTACATGCAGTACTATTTTTTGTGTTGGTTTCCACTTGCGTGTCCTTTTGCAGGCTTTTGAGATGCTTAAAATTAATCTGTTTGTATTAAAAATAATATAAACATCATACAAAGCCATAAATATCCAAAGGATATTTAATAGAATGAATAGACTATCCACAACATAAAAAATCTACAGATTTTTAACTAATATTGTGTGGATTGGACAGGTTTGCTCCAGGAGCCATTTTTTTTGTGAAAAGCTTGTATTATTAAAGCTGCAGTAATTACGAACTCAAGAATATTGACCATTATCTTTTAATGGAAGAAAAACTAGACATTCAAAAGTGCTATCCAATTATATTAATTATAAGATTTTACTTTCAGTGCATTGTTCTCACAACTAACAAATTCGCTTGTGAAAACTAGGGTAATTTGCATTTGAGTATCAATTGCTCAGCAGAAACTTCACTACTTGAAATTCAGTGAGCATTATCAATTTGCAGGCAGATGATATGCCCGATGTCCTACCGGAGTCAGTCACTGAAGAACAATACACAGATGAACATGGAAATACTATTGTGAAAAAGGTAATGCCATGAGTAAACTTTTTGTAGCGTTCCAACATTTTTCATTTGGCCACAGACTCCAGCTTTGACATATGTCTTTATTCATTGTAACTTGCTATATTGCTAAAGATGGTGAAGGTAAAATGAGGAGAAATTGTAGAAAAGTAGAAAAATGATAGGAAATACATACCTGGACAAACAACATCTTGGCAAGAGAAGCAATGTTTGTTTGTTGATGATTTTATCACACCAGGAATGTAAAAAAACAAGTGAAGATTCTTTCCGAACACCTTCCGAATGCTCTGCTCTCCACTCTCTTTGCACCAATCCCAACCTTAATATAAAACCCGCTGATATGGGGGGCGCTGTTATAGTCTGGCATACTGACCTCTACCTTGCCGAGGCACAGTGATACCTCCTCTTATTTACCCCTTGATCATAACCCTACCAAGGAGCACCAGGCCACTGTCTCCCACACCATCACCAACCTTATCAGCTGTGAGGATCTCCCATCCACTGCCACCAACCTCATAGTTCCCACATCCCACACTTCCCATTTCTACCTCCTACTCAAGATCCACAAACCTGCCTGTCCAGGTAGATCCATGTCTCAGCTTGCTCCTGCCCCACCAAACTCATTTCTGCATACCTCGACACTGTTTTATCCCCCCTTGTTTCATCCTTCCCACCTATGTTCATGACACTTCTCACACTTTGAATTTTTTCAATGATTTTAAGTTCCCCGGTTCCCACCGCCTTATTTTCACCATGGATGTCCAGTTCCTATATACCTCCATTCCCCCCCCCCCCCCCCCCAGGAAGCTCTCAAAGCTCTGCGCCTCTTTTTGGATTCCAGACCTAACCAGTTCCCCTCTACCACCACTCTCCTCCATCTAGTGGAATTAGTCCTTACTCTTAATTTCTCCTTTGGCTCCTCCCACTTCCTCCAAACGAAAGATGTAGCCATGGACACCCGTATGGGTCCCAGCTATGCCTGCCTTTTTGTTGGCTTTGTGGAACAGTCCATGTTTCAGGCCTATATGGGTATCCGTCCCCCACTTTTCCTTTGCTACATCGACGACTGCATTGGCGCTGCTTTCTACACGCATGCTGAGCTCGTTGACTTCATTAACTTTGCCTCCAACTTTCACCCTACCCTCAAATTTACCTGGTCCATTTCCGACATCTCCCTCCCCTTTCTTGATCTTTCTGTCTCAATCTCCGCAGATGGCTTATCTACTGATATCTACAATAAGCCTACGGACTCTCACAGCTACCTAGACTATTCCTCTTCCCACCCTGTCTCTTGCAAAAATGCTATCCTCTTCTCACAATTCCTCTGTCTCCACTGCATCTGCTCTCAGGATGAGGCTTTTCATTCCAGAACAAAGGAGATGTCTTCCTTTTTTAAAGAAAGGGTCTTCCCTTCCTCCACCATCAACTCTGCTCTCAAACACTTCTCTCCCATTTCACGCACATCTGCTCTCACCCCATCCTCCCGCCACTAGAGATAGGGTCCCCCTTGTCCTCACCTACCACCCCACCAGCCTCCGGGTCCAACATAATTCTCCACAACTTATGCCACCTCCAACGGGATCCCACCACCAAGCACATCTTTCCCTTTGCCCCCTTTCTGCCTTCCACAGGGATCGCTCCCTAAGTGACTCCCTTGTCCATTCCCATCCCTTCCCACTGATCTCCCTCCTGGCACTTATCCTTGTAAGCAGAACAAGTGCTACACCTGCCCTTACACTTCCTCCCTCACCACCATTCAGAGCCCCAGACAGTCCTTCCAGGTGAGGTGACACTTCACCTGTGAGTCGGCTGGTGTGATATACTGCATCCAGTGCTTCCGGTGCAGCCTTCTATATGTTGGTGAGACCCAACACAGACTGGGAGACCATTTCGCTGAACACCTACGCTCGGTCCGCCAGAGAAAGCAGGATCTCCCAGTGGCCACACATTTTAATTCCATGTCCCATTCCCATTCTGATATGTCTATCCATGGCCTCCTCTACTGTCAAGATGAAGCCACACTCAGGTTGGAGAAACACCTTATATTCCATCTAAGTAGCCTCCAACCTGATGGCATGAACATTGATTTATAACCATATAACAATTACAGCACGGAAACAGGCCATCTCGGCCCTTCTAGTCCATGCCGATGCTTACACTCACCTTGTCCCACTGGCCTGTACTCAGCCCATAACCCTCCATTCCTTTCCTATCCATATACCTACCTATTTGTCTAACTTCCATTAATGCCCCCCTCCCCTTCTTACCCCATCCCTTATTTATCTATTTATTTGTTTGTTTATTTATTTATTTTTCCCTTTTTTTTTTTCTCTCTCTCTGTCCCTCTCACAATCACTCCTTGCCTGCTCTCCATCTCCCTCTGGTGCTCCCCTCCCCTTTCTTTCTCCCTAGGCCTCCCATCCCATGATAGACAATAGACGATAGGTGCAGAAGTAGACCATTCGGCCCTTCGAGCCTGCGCCGCCATTTTGAGATCATGGCTGATCAATTCCTATCAATACCCGGTTCCTGCCTTGTCCCCATATCCCTTGATTCCCCTATCCATAACATACCTATCTAGCTCCTTCTTGAAAGCATCCAGAGAATTGGCCTCCACTACCTTCCGAGGCAGTGCATTCCAGACCCCCACAACTCTCTGGGAGAAGAAGTTTTTCCTTAACTCTGTCCTAAATGACCTACCCCTTATTCTCAAACCATGCCCTCTGGTACTGGACTCTCCCAGCATCTGGAACATATTTCCTTCCTCTATCTTGTCCAATCCCTTAATAATCTTATATGTTTCAATCAGATCCCCTCTGAATCTCCTTAATTCCAGCGTGTACAAGCCCAGTCTCTCTAACCTCTCTGCGTAAGACAGTCCGGACATCCCAGGAATTAACCTTGTGAATCTACGCTGCACTTCCTCTACAGCCAGGATGTCCTTCCTTAACCCTGGAGACCAAAACTGTACACAATACTCCAGGTGTGGTCTCACCAGGGCTCTGTACAGATGCAAGAGGATTTCCTTGCTCTTGTACTCAATTCCCTTTGTAATAAAGGCCAACATTCCATTAGCTTTCTTCACTGCCTGCTGCACTTGCTCATTCACCTTCAGTGACTGATGAACAAGGACTCTGAGATCTCTTTGTATTTCTCCCTTACCCAACTCTACACTGTTCAGATAATAATCTCTCTCCTTTCTCCAGCTGTGATTTTGCAATCAACTTCCAAGCTCTTAGCTTCATCCCTCCCCCTCCGGTCTTCTCCAATCATTTCGGATTTCCCCCTCCCCCTCCCACTTTCAAATCTCTTACTATCTTTTCTTTCAGTTAGTCCCGGTGAAGGGTCTCAGCCCGAAACGTTGACAACGCTTCTCCCTATAGATGCTGCCTGGCCTGCTGCGTTCCACCAGCATTTTGTGTGTGTTACTTGAATTTCCAGCATCTGCACATTTCCTCGTGTTTTCAAAGTGAAAATGAAAGTATTTTTTAAATATTTATTTTCTCATTTTTCCTTAAGGTTACCAGAAAGATTATTAGACGCTTAGTTTCACCTGATGGCACTGAAAAGGAGGAAGTAGTAATACAAGGAGCAGAGCAAGAACCCATTAGAATTGAACATGATGACGGATATTCAAAAGTTTTAAAGCGGACTGTATTAAAGAGTGACAGTGAGCAGTCAGAGGTCAGCATAAAATGCTTTTCTTACTATTTCTACTTTCCTTAATTATGATTTGTTTTTAAGTACACCTACAACGCATTAAGACTAGTAGCATGTGTATCTGATTAATCCCAATCATGTGGGTAACATATTACTATTTGTCTACACATGAGACAAAATATTTCTCTCAAAAATATATGGTCTGTCCAGGGGCTGGCAAATGTGCAAAATCAAAGTCCTTCTTGACACACAGAAGCATCTAATCCAGTATCCTAAGAGACTTAAAGCTAAAATGATTCTCAGCACTTATAAAGGCAAAAAAAGATGCATTGAAATTTCAGGTCCTGAACCTTTATCAGAGCTGAATAAAAGAATGCTGGTGAATTATTTTAATGTAGGATTCAAAGAAATAAAGCACAGAGCCTGATGGAAAGATACTAGAGACCCCCAAAAGTCAAGAGGAATTACAGGAGTAAATATGTAGCAAGATCGAGAAGAACTAAATGGTAAGGGATTGCAAGAGTAGGTGACTTTAACCTTCCTCATTTCGACTGGGATAGGCATAGTGTTAAAGATGCAGAATTTGCTAAGTGTGCCTAGGAAAGTTTTTACAATTAATATGTAAGTATGTTGTCTCGTCTTAGAGAGGGGACAATATTTGACCTTCCATTGGGAAGAGGTAGGACTGGTCCTTAAGTTTGTCCTTCAATTTGCTGAAGGCTAATCTTTATGCCATTCATCAGGAACTTGCAACGGTTGGTTAAAAAAGGTGCTGAGCAGATCAAGGGTTGTCTGATAAATGGGAGGCTGTTTAAGGTGAGTTAGGGAGAATTTAGAACCATCATGTTACTGTAAGAGTGAAGGAGAAGGCAGACTGGATAGGGGAACCTTCGCTGATGACGGACATTGAAGCTTAAGTTAGGAAAAAGGAGGCATATAATTAGGTGGGATCGAGAATGCATTCCAGAATATAAGAGATACAGTAGTACACAAAAATGAAATCAGAAAGGCAAAAAGAAGATATGATGTACCCTTGTCAGATAAGGTAAAGGAGATCCTAAGAGATTCTATAAGTGTATTAAGAGCAGAAGGGTAACTAGAGACAGGTCCCCTTAGGATAATTGTGGTCAACTATATGTAGAGGCAAAGGAAATGGTGAATGCCTCTTTCTGTATTTACAGTGGATAAGGTCATAGAAGCTAGGGAATACAGGGAAGAGAACAGTGATGTCCTGAAACATATTGATATTATGAAAGAGAAAACGTTGGCAGTGAAGCACATGCTAGTGAATAAATCCCAAGGGGCTAACCAAGTGTATCTTAGGACACTGTGAGAAGCTAGTGAAGAAATTGATGTTCCTTTGGCTTAGACTTGGGTCTGCCATAAGTGTAGTTGCAGATAGCTTGTGTTGTGACTTTTTTAAAGAGATTTTGCAAGGACAAGCTAGGGAAACACAGGCAAGGGTCTGGAAGGGATCTATCTGTATTTTGAAGGGGAATGACTGATTTAATCAGCATGGTTTGTGCATGGGAAATTGCAACTGAGTTTTTTTTTTAAAAGCTCCTGCATTTTTAAATCATGAGGGGCATAGATAAGATGGATTGTCACAGATTTTTTTTCAAAGGCTAGGAAAGTCTAAAACTGGAAGGCATATGTTAGAGGAGAGAAGGGGGAAATTTCAAAGGGGACCAGAGAGGTAAAGGCTTCACACAGTGTGATGGGTATATGGAGCGTTAGAGGAGAGAAGGGGGAAATTTCAAAGGGGACCAGAGGGGTAAAGTTTTCATGCAGTGTGATGGGTATGTGGAGTGTTAGAGGAGAGAAGTGGGAAATTTCAAAGGGGACCAGAGAGGTAAAGTTTTCACACAGTGTGATGGGTATATGGAGCGTTAGAGGGGAGAAGGGGGAAATTTCAAAGGGGACCAGAGGGTTAAAGTTTTCATGCAGTGTGATGGGTATATGGAGCGTGCTGTCAGAGGTAGGAACGATATTTGGAACATTTGGATATTCATAGCTAGATCAATAGGAAATGTTTAGAGATTTATGGGCTAATTGCGGCCAAATAGGAATAGCTCAGGAAGACACATTGGTTATTATGGACAGGTTAGGCCAAAGGGCCAGTTTTCAGGCTGCATAACTCAATGATTTTTATCTGTGCCTCTGCCTGTGTTCCTTAAAATCATGACCAGATGTTCTGCTTTACTAATTGTTGCGTCATACATTCCTTTCTTTTTTTGAGTGAAGATCTTTTCTATTAATGTTATTTTGTTAATGGATGCACAGAATAATTAACACAGTAAAATCACTTCTATTTACGTGCAGATGACATTTTCAGAATCACAAGTGCCCTCTAACTCTGAATTTCAATCAGAGCCTGTTGAGGGCCGAAAAGTCAGCAGGGTTATTAAAACGACAGTAGTCCATGGAGACAGAGTGGAAAAACACATTGGGGACCCCAGGCTGGCCTCTGACCTTCCATCAGCCAAAGATGATTTCAATATGGTATGATATTTTCAAGTCCTCGGTGGAGGATTTTATTCCAAGTAGAATCTTGGCAGGAGTCATTTATCTTCTATTATAGGTATTAGAGATGCAGTGTAGAAATGAATACACAAAATAATGGTTAGAAAATTATTGCCACACATACAGATTGCTGGAGGAACTCAGCATTTTGTGTATGTTGCTGAGATTTCCAGCATCTGCAGATTTTCTCTTGTTTGTGGTTAGAAAATTATTTAATGGGCAAAAGCATAAAATAAAAATAAATGATTATTATATTTTTGTGGAATATTTGATAAACCATGAGCTGTAAGTTTACTGTGGGTAGTGGAAATATGATTTTGGTTATCATCAGAATAGTTATCTTTTTAAATGGTGGAGCAAGTACAGTGTATGTGTGCAGGAAGGTCACTCTTTCTAACTGGTCTGTTTGAATAAATAATTTTCAGCATGATAATCTGTTACTATCGGGATACATCTAGATTTTTCATTGAGGTCTCAGCTTTTATATCAAACTAAAGGACAAACTTTACTGGCAATGCGTAGCAAATGTGAAAATAAGTTTTGAGGAGAACCCATTTCTCAGTGCATTAACCCACATGCAACTAATGTAATTTCCATTCTCACTTTTTGTCATCTATAACCAGTCTGTAACCTTCTCATCCTCCTAACTCACCCCATTCGCTCCCAACTTTATCCTTCAAGAGTCCTCTGTTCTTCCTGACTTCCCTAGACCCTCCAATTCCTGAAGGATCCCCAAGCCTCCTCCGGTAAACTTGACTCCCTACACCTAAAGATCCAGCACCCTGCATGCCAATTTCCTTCCCCTTCTTATGGGCTTTTGCCTAATTGAGAGCTCTAATCCTTGGTCTAAGTATCCCCACTGCCATCACTCACCCCCTGAATAAAAGAGCTGTAAACCAAGGCTCGTACACCAGCTTGTTTCGTTAGCTAACTTTGCCGACAGCCACGTGACTCAGCGGTGCAAAGGCTATTTTTCATAAGCAATATACATAGAAACCTTGATTTGAGGGTATGCTGTGTAAATACTGCCCATACACAATTATTGGTACACCAGCAAAAAATTATAGAGAAAGTATATTTACCACATTTACAGTTACAGAAAAAAAAAAGATAAACAGAAGGGCCCATTACAGTTAAACCAGTCCATGGTGGAGCTAATTTCTGGAGTAGTCGGAGATGTATCACTTTACTCATGGGCTGGGCCCATGGTCTGCGTGAGAGCACCCGCCACAGCCTGAGCTTCCCTCAAGGGCCTTCTTGAATGAACTGGCTCTCTTAGGAGTATTGGCCCTTCTTCCTTGGAGCCATTCATCTGCATAAAATACTTCTTGCAATGGGGACTCTTGCAACGAGGACTCTCCTTCCGATGGCATTCACCAGCATCTTCTCTTCTGCAGCACTCCACAGCTCCCACCTCCCACCAAAAGGACCCCAAAACAGACTACTGTCCTTCAGAATTCTCTTCCCACCCAGCTCTCAAGTACCTTCTCTACATCCCACAATCCCGATTGGGTGACATAACATTACTAAGTTGGACAACATGGCTCCTTAGCTTTAGCCAAAGCCAAAACACTCCTACCAACGGGACACACTGCTTTTCCAGACAACTGGTAAAATAAAACATCTCACAGCATAGCTGCAGAAATCTTAAACAGGGCATTACAGAGTATTTTCAGAGATCCATCTTATATCCTTTGCTCAAGTTCCTAAATGTCTTTCACCTCTTCATTAACATGGTTTCTATTAACCAATCTAAACCAATGATAGTTTTATACATTTCTATCAAATTGCCTCTTATTTCTTTTGTTTCAAGGATACTCACCCTAGCCTCTCCATTCTAACATTTTAGTTGAAATCGGTCATCCCTGAAACCATTCACATAAGTCTTTTTTACACCATGTAATGGGTAAGTTGATCAGACCCAAACTATTCGAGTGTCCAGGTGATATGGTAGTAAGCATGCAAGCATAACAAAGTAACTTAAGCCTAATTTATTATCATAAAATTGAAAGCACAAATAATCCACACAAAATACACATGGTAAATCACAAAGATTTCAGTGCTCATGATTCTTAGTCACCACTTGATCATCACTGTTGTCGAGGGAACACTGAATTCTGACTCACTCATGGAACCACCCCAGCTCCCAGGCAGTCCAACGAACCCAGAGAAAGATATCCCAATAAATGCGGGTTCCACAAACGTAGAGCAACGTATAGAGACAGACAAACTCCTTGATCTTTTGTTGTCATGCCTGGTAATTGAGCCAGGTTTCTTTCACTCAAACAATTCATGTTCATTAACACAGTGTTCAACATACCCTTATAGATAAATTAGACACTTTAATGGTCACTCCTTATCCATCAGTCCACCAATGTTGTAATTAATATTCCTTAAGCTACAAAAGAACATTAATAAAACATAAAGCAATAAGACTGAAACCAAATAATCAAATAAACCAATTTGACAGGCGCTGAGAAAGAATCCAACCGAGCTCTCAGTAACCAACAGACATGGAAACATTGATAGGCATCCTCATGTTAATGGTGCCTGAAATGAAGGAAGAATCCACCTGCTATCAACAAAATTAACAAACCTACAGTCTTCACCTTGTACAGACACAGTATATGCTGTGACCTCACAAAGAGTTAAATTGTCATTTTGAATGTTCAGACATTCCTCCAATATTTTACAAAATTTCATATAATGCACATCATCTCCAAGATCTTCACATGCTCACTAAGGCCTTTAATCAAAATTGGTTATTATAGTAAACAAGAGAAAATCTGCAGATGCTGGAAATCCAAGCAACGCACACAAAATGCTGGAGGAACTCAGCAGGCCTCAGCATGGAAAAGTATTGAACTGAATTGATTTGACTTTATCTCTTACATCCTTCACATACATGAGGAGTAAAAATCTTGACGTTACATCTCCATCTAAATGTGCAATCATAGTAATTTATAATAAATAGAACAGTCAATGTAACAAAGAAATACACTCCAATCAACATGAGTTAATCAGTCTGATGGCCTGGTGGAAGATGATGTCCTGGAGCCTGTTGGTCCTGGCTTTTATGCTACAGTACGGTTTCCCAAATGGTAGCAGCTGGAACAGTTTGAGGTTGGGGTGACTCAGGTTACCAATGATCCTTCTCACACCTGTCTTTGTAAATGTCCTGAATCATGGGAAGTTCACAACTGTAGATGTAAACACAAAGTACACTGTAGATGCTGGGGTCAAACCAACATGCACATCACGCTGGAGGAACTCAGCAGGTCGGGCAGCATCTGTGGAAATGAGCAGTCAACGTTTCGGGCCGAGACATTTCATCAGGACTGAAGAAGGAGGGGGCAGGGGCCCAATAAAGAAGGTGTGGGGGGTGGGGGAGGTGGGAAGGAGAAGGCTGGTAGGTGCCAGGTGAAAAACCAATCAGAGGAAAGATCAAGGGGTGGGGGAGGGGAAGCAGGGATGGGATAGGCAGGAGAGGTGAGGAAGGAATGTAAGGGGAAAGCACTATGGGTAGTAGAAGAAGGCAGAATCATGAGAGAGGTGAAAGGCAGCTGGAGGAGGAGGCAGAGTGAAACTGGGATGGGGGAGGGAATTACCAGAAGTTGGAGAATTCAACGTTCAGTCCTCCTCCTCCAGCTGCCTTTCACCTCTCTCATGATTCCGCTCACTGCTTCCCCTTCCCCTTACTGGTTTTTCCACCTGGCACCTACCAACCTCTCCTTCCCACCCTCCCCCTACCTTCTTTGTGATTTTTATAGATGACCTGGATGAAGAAGTTAGTAAATTTGCTGATGACACAAAGGTTGGGGGTGTTGTGAATAGTGTGGATGACTGTCAGAGGTTACAGCAGGACATCGATAGGATGCAAAAATGGACTGAGAAGTGGCAAATGTAGTTTGATCGAGATAAGTGTGAGGTGGCTCATTTTGGTAGTTCAAATATGATGACAGAATATAGTATTGATGGTAAGACTCTTGGCAGTGTGGAGAATCAGCGGGATCTTGGGGTCCGAGTCCATTGGACACTCAAGGTTGCTGTGCAGGTTAACACTTAACCCATCTAGTGCTAGTCTTACCCAACCTCAGTAGGAAAAAACTTGTTTGCATTTACCCTAGCAATTCCCCTGATAATTTTATACACCTCTATCAAATTTCCCCTCATTCTCGTATGCACTGAGGAGTAAAGTCCTAACTTATTCAACCTTTTTCTATAAATCAAGTCCTCAAGTCCTGGCAACAACCTTGTAAATTTTTTCTGCACTCTTTCAATCTTGTTGGTAAATTTCCTGCAGGTAGGTGAGCAGAGCTGTGCACAATATGCATGTTGAAGTTGTATTCTATTTCCCATCTCTGTGCTTGACTTCTCAAAGGGCATTCCTGTTTTCAACGCAATAATGCTTCTTTAATTAATATTGCCATCCAACTCAATATTTCTTCCATTTCTTTATTTTCTGAACATCTTGAATCATTACTGTGCTCATTTGTTTTAAGATGTATTTCAGTTTCTGAAACATTGACATAATCCCATGCAGCTATATACTTGCACCTCATCTCTCTTATTGACCACATATATAAGCATTACAGACCTTTTTTATTCCTTGTCTCTCTTACTCTCTTTACCTCTGAAAGTAATTATATACCCATTTTGAGAACAGCACTATTTTCAAAACATGGCTAGATTTCAGGAGCAGGTAGCAAGCAAATCCTGCATTATATTCTCAATTGCCTCATTTATAAATTTAAGATATTTTTCTGTAATATCTATAGTTATGAGAAATGGTTTAGATCATTGATTTATCACAACTTCCAGGATCTTTTGTTGTACATGAGGTTTGATGAAACCCTGCCCCCTGTTCTTTTTGAAATACAGTGTGGTCAACCCAATTCTCCTGAGAGCCAGAAGTTTTATTCAATGCAATTGACTCTTGAACAAGTCATCTCAGTGATGGAATGCTGGAAGTCCAGTGGAGAAAACAGGAGTTTGAAAACTGGAGAAAAAATTCAGTGGTGGCAGAGAAGCAAAAATTAAACTGCTGCAATAGCAGTTAAGTGTCACCTGTAGAGGAAAACAGATACCTGTAGTTAACATTTCGGATTGAGACTGAACCAGAACTCCACAGATGCTGCTTGATATACTTAGTTTATTTCTTTAGGATTGTGGATTTTTGTTTATTTTTCAGTTTATTCACATTAGTGCATCATTGTTATTAGCTGTTTTATATGTCTGTGCTATTTTCATTTTGCCTAGGCTCTTAGTTTCGCAGGGAACCAAGGAAGGGTACACATTCCAAATGTAGTTCAGAGAGAGTTTGTAAAAGAGGATGGATCTGTTATTAAAAGGTTTGATTACCCTCCACTGTCCTTGTGTTTTCTGCATTCGCCTTACTAACCAGCTAATACATAGTTGGACTGTCTATTCGTCTTACCGTGTGTGGCCAGGTGGTATTGGTGGGGGGATGGTATACTGTGCTTTCATTTAACATTATGCACACAGTGTATAGCATCAGTTAATTTGAGTGACTTTACAGAAGCTGCATGGAGCTATTTGAATCTTGCTTACTTGTTTCAAATTTGTATTGTTTGGGTGTGAAATTTCACCATGACCCAGCTGAAAACTCATTGTCAAATAATAATTGCAATACTGAGTACCCTGTCCTTGAAACCTTACAGGCTGAGTACATATGCAATGCATGAATTCTTAAATTTTTATTGTTCTGAATAAACTATGACTGTGTTTGCTGTTTATAGCGATAATCTATGCAATCCAGAATTTTCTGTTTATTTTCGAGTAGCATGGACATCATTATTTCCTTCCCCTTTAGGCTCTAAGGAACCCACGCTTCTTGTTCTTAATTGACTAAAGGTTACCTGTGAAGATTACTTCAGGCCTTTCTTTATCTCTCTGAATTTCCTTCCGTGCAATTTCCCATATGATCAAATGATAGCAACATTCTGAGTAGAGAAGTGCCGCATTTCATCAAGAGATTTTAAGACCTTCACTTGAGGACTAAACTTAGTCCTTTCCATGAAAGACTCACCTTCTGGGAGTCTTGCACGAGGACTCCTAAATCCTTCTGCACCTCTGATGTTTGAACTTTTCCCCATTTATATAATAGTCTGCATTATTGTTCCTTTTGCCAAAATGCATTATCATGCATTTCCCAACACTGTATTCCATCTGCCATATTTTTACCCTCTCTTCCAATTTGTCTAAGTCCTGCAGCAATTGCAATGCTTCCTCAGCACTACCTACCCCTCCACCTATCTTCACATCATCCACTAACTTTGCCACAAATCCATCAATTCCACTATCTAAAATTATTGACAAACAATGTGAAAAGTAGTTGTCCCAATACTGACTCCTGAGGAGCACCACTAGACACTGGCAGCCAACCAGAAAAGACCCCCTTTATTCTCATTCACTGCTTCCTGCTTGCCAGCCATTCCTCAATCCATGCCAGTATCTTTCCTCTAACACCATAGAATGTTATCTTGTTAAGCAGCCTTATGTGTGGCACCTTATCAAATGCCTTCTGAAAATCCAAGTAATTGACATCTACTGCCTCTCCTTTGTCCACCCTCAGTTACTTCCTTTGTCACTTCCTCAAAAAACTCCAAAAAATTTGTCAGGCAAGATTTCCCATTAGTCTCCAAGTACCTTGAAACCTTATCCTTAATAACAGACTCCAACACTTTCTCAGACTCTGAGGTTAGGCTAACTGGCCTATAATTTCCTTTCTTTTCCCTTCCCCACTTCTTAAAGAGTGGAGTGACATTTGCAATCTTCCAATCCTCTGGGACCATGCCAGAATCAAGTGATTCTTGAAAGATCATGACCAATGTATCCATTATCTCTTTAGCAACATCTCTGGGATGTAGTCCATCTGGTCCAGCTGACTTATCTAGCTTAAGACCTTTCAGTTTGCCCATCACTTTTTCCTTTGTAATAGCAATGACATTGACTCCTGCTCCCTGAGACTCATGAACCTCTGGCACACTGCTGTTGTCTTCCACAATGAAGACAGACATAAAGTACCCATAACGCTCATCTGCCATTTCTTTGTCCTCCATTACTACCTCACCAGCATCATTTATCAGTAGTTCAATATCGACTCTTACCTCAGTTTTACTCTTTATATAACTGAAAAAACTTATATTAGCCTGCTTTATATTATTGGCTAGTTTGCCTATCATTTCCTTGTAGCTTTTTTAGTTGCCTTTTGTTGGATTTTAAAAGTTTCCCAATCATCCAACTTCACATTCACTTTTGCTACCTTGGCTTTTGTGCAGTCCTTAACTTCCCTCATCAGCCACAGTTGCCTAGCCCTGCCATTTGAGAACTACTTCTTCTGTGGGACATATCTATCCTACATCTTGGGAACTATTCCCAGAAACTTCAGTCACCACTGTTCTTCTGTCATCCCCACTAGTATCTTCCTTTAATCCAGCTGGACAAGCTCCTCGCTAATGCTTCTGTAATTCCCTGCAAGGATATTGGACCCTCCCAATTTAGATGTAACCACAGTAATAACTGTGAAGCTACAGAAAAAGACATATGCTGCAAGAATATGCCTTGCTTAGTTACTTCTATTGAACTATTTAAAAAATTGCTTTAAAAAGGTTTACCATTTCTGGAGACACAAGGGACTACAGATGTTGGAATCTTGAGCAACAGACCATTTGCTGAAGGAACTCGCCTTTCCTTTCCCCCACAGAGGTTGCTCAATACACCAAGCTCTTTCAACAGATTGTTTTGTTGCTATTTCAGTAGCAGGGCATGGTTTGAGTTGTCTGTTCATCATGAGGGAAGTAGTAAAGCATTACTTGCAATTCACATTTTTGTCATTTCAATCTGATGTCCTTTTCAATTTCTATCCTGTATTTTTCTTCTTTAAAGTTCTAAAATATAGGACTAAATATTTATCATTATTTATTCCATTAAACTTCTGTGCAATTGGAGTAGTGGTGTCAGTTTCTGGCTTAAGTGTTAATGGTCTTTAAAACTCAGCAAAATGTCCATTTAGAAATCTTTAATCTTTTATTTTACTGTGGTTCTCAGCTTTTTTTATTGCTCCTTCAGATTTTTCTCTCTTTGACTGGGATTCTTTACTTTGTCCTTTCCTTTGTTGCTCTGCCATGGTCTATTTTCTTAGGGCGACCATGAGTAAAGCCAACACACAGAAGAAGACTGTGGTGAAAGATCAGGAAGGGAAGCATGTGCATGAAGAACAGCTGGAGGACGTACCTGAAGCACTTCAGAAAGATGACCTGAAATATGACCTACAGCAACTTCTTGATCGCTTTTGTTGTGAGGACTGGAAGCAGGAAGAAAACTAAATAACTTAAGTTGTGCATATCTGTTGTATTATAACTACGCAGTTTGCTCACATGAAAAAAATCATATTATTATCATTTCCATCTGAAAATGCTGGTGTAATTGTATGGAAAGCTTAGATCTGAATTAACCCTTTCACCATACATAAGTAAGTTTGTGACCAAAGATGGCATCCAAGTCTTGGATGACTAATACTGTTTGAACATTAGATCTTCCTGAATTGGCTGTTTTAGGAACATGCTAAGGTTGCTTCCAATAAACTACTGGCAACAATGTCAATATCCAGAAAATACTTAAGCCACAGGCCTCTTCCCATTTTCTGTAACAGAAGGACTTACCAAAATAAATGTGTAAATAGCAGAAGTGTTTTGGCTTGTGAAACCAAAACACTGCCTACCTTGACTACAACATTGCCACCAAACACAAGGTCCTTTCTTCATTGTTGAATTAAGTCTGACTAAATGTCGCCATAGTAACAGAACGTGGGTGTGCAGGCCTAGTATGGCACACATAAGAATCTTACAGTCCCTCAAAGATTTACAAAGCTTAGTAAATATGCTAGCACCTGTATTGGACATTTCACTATTAATTGCATTAGTATGAATTAATAAGTGGGTGTGGCAAGCTCCATTTGATGTGCATTCATGCTGCCATACTTGTTTCCAGAAATTCACAACTTTCTTCACTGCTTTCACCAACCCATTAGTCTTGTATCTGTGACCTCGTACTTTCTACTGGCACCTGCACTGTAGATAACTGGAATTGAGATGAACCTAACAAAACACAAAGACAACAGAATCTTTTGGTTATTTCAGCATTATATAACAAGACTGGCTTCTTTTTGTACATGCATGTAGTATTTATAGCTGTTGTAATCATCTATATGCTTGTTTAAACATCTTTGCAATGGGGAAATGTTTCAGCTCGCTGTCTCAACATAAAAAGTCAAACAAAAAAAAGGAACCGAATATGATAATTATGTGGTATTTTAATTGTTCCAGTCTACCCTTCAATGTATTCATAAGATTTTATTTTAGTTTTTTTTAAGTTATTCTAGTTCAGAAACTTGTCAAAATGAGGACAATATTCACTGAGTGCTCAACAAGTTAAATAACTCAGTCTATTATTTACTTCTTGAATCAGTGCAGGCAGAATATCAGTTCTGTTATGTCAGTGTCAAGACCTGTACTGACTGGCGATTTAAAAGAAAACAACAGAGAGAGTGTGTAACTGTTCTGGCTATGCCATGTGGTGTTAATTGCAGCGCAGATGATGTCTCTGTAATTACATTTTGGTTTACACCTTTTTTTTGCTGTGTAATCAAAGAACTTCAGAACTGTGAGAAGAAGTGTATTTTAATTTAATGAATCAGCATCTTGTTCCCATGGTGATAACAAATATTGTATATGATATCTATGAGGGCATGTATTAGGATAAAGATAAATGGAAGCAAAATTAAAACACTAACAAATACATACCAATTGCAATGTGTAAAATGGCTGATTTAATTAAAATAAAATGTACAAGTGTTACATGCAAGTTATCTTACTTTCCTGTGTCCACCCATTGCAATTTTTGTGTTTGTAAATGATGCTGTAGCAGTGATTTTAAAACAAACCAAAATCACTGAGAGACTAAACACGGGGGTAGGGTTGAAATGTATGATGCGCACTCCACAAAAAATTAAGTTCTAAGTTGATGAAAGTACATTTGATCCTTTATTGACAAATCAACAGAGACAAATAATTTTGTAATGATGAAACTAAACTAACAATATAATGAAATAAGCAATTCAAACATACTTAAAGCAAGCATTCTTAAGCATATTTAAACAATAAATGAAGCGGTCAACAAAAAATATCTTTCTGACTGCCTCTAGTTCCAATATAGCCTAAAAACTGCACTAAAGACAAGGCATGAGTACGCAGCTATACTCTTCATTTCTACCATGCCCCAACACAAATGGCAAATTACTCATAATAAACATGTAACACAGATTCAATGCAGTCAGAAAATAGGTACATGGCTCCTACATCCCAGCCCCTTAATTTTTACACGATAGTTTTCACCCTTCCGCAACGCCTACAAAGCTCTCTTTTGTCCAGCTTCTGGAAAATCAGTTCCCTCTTCAATTCTGGTTTTGCCGATGTACAGGCAGAAGCTGAAATAAGAAGCGGCCATAGTTAAAACCAACCACTGTTGGTCCGACCAATCGGCCTCCATGCTACAGAACTGCTTTAATAACGTTGACTGGAATGTTTTCTGTGATGAGATGTCTCCGAGTTCACTGATGGAGTCACATGCTTCATCCGGAAGTGCATTGATGATGTTGTCCTGAAGAAGTCGGTCAGGCTCTTCCTGAGCCAGAAACCCTGGATCAATAGTTCTGTGCAAGCAGCACTGGCCGCGCGATGCAGAGCTTACATTGCCAGAAATCAGCAGGAGCTCAAGAGAAGCAGCTACAATCTGCTCAAAGCTGTCAAGACTATGAAACAACAATACAGGAACAAGATTGAGTCAAGATTCACAATGAATAACACACATGACTTACGGTGAGGATTGGATACCACCGCAGACTTCAAAGCCAAACGTAGTGGTGATGCCAACATTGCAGCCTCTTTCCCACAAATCACTTTTAAGCTCAGTTTGATGTTGCTAACTTTGAGCCTCCGTGGAAAGCCACTGCTATAACCTGCATCTCTGAGGCTGAGGTACGCAGATGTTTCCAAATGAGTGGACAGTCACAAGGCTGCAGGACCAGATGGCATCACAGAGCGAGTACTTAAGATGTGCACAACACAGATAGCGGGTGTATTTTCAGACATTTTTAATCTCTCCCTCTCATGTAGAGTGCCCTCCTGCTTCAAGTTATCCACCATTGTCCCTGTATCACAAAAGACCAAGGTAACATGCCTGAATGACTGGCGTCCTATCGCACTCACCTCATTAATAAGCAAATGCTTTGAGATGCTGGTCAAGGAATACATCTGCAGCAAACTCGACCCCCTACAATTCGCCTACCTACACAACCAATCGACAGATGACACAATAGCCACTGCTCTACATACCATCCTTACACATCTGGAGAAGAAGGAAGCTGATGTGAGAATGCTGTTCTTGGACTACAGTTCAGCATTCAACACCATAATTCTATGTAGGCTCAACAAGAAGCTCAGAGAGCTCAGCCTTCTCCCTGCTTTGTGCAGCTGGATCCTGGACTTCCTGAACTACTTATTATAAATTCCTATAATGCACATTGCTCATTTAGATGGAGACATAACGTAAAGATTTTTACTCCTCAGGTATGTGAATGATTTAAGAAATAAAGTCAATTCAATTCAATAATAGTTACAACAATATATTACTAAAAATGGGAAACATGAAATCTTAACATTCATACAAATGTCCTTTCTTTTTTCTTCCAAATAAGTCATACAATAGTTATGTGTGACAAAGGTTACCAGCACTTAACCTAGTACAGAGATACCTTTAC
Source organism: Hemitrygon akajei (assembly GCF_048418815.1). Classification (NCBI taxonomy): domain Eukaryota; kingdom Metazoa; phylum Chordata; class Chondrichthyes; order Myliobatiformes; family Dasyatidae; genus Hemitrygon; species Hemitrygon akajei. The sequence continues at coordinate 95,889,055 of NC_133136.1, forward strand.
CACCACTCTATGTCAAGTCAAAGTGATGAGGCTTCTAGAGTTGTAGCTCCTGAAAACTCTGCCTCCTGTGGAAGACAGATCTTTGTTGTAGGCCGATCCAGACAGCTGGTCTTGATCTTGATGCACGCCTGCCACACAAATCCTCTTCTGTGTGGAAAGGCAAATGACTCTTCCCACAATCTATGTGCTTTGAGGTGTTGTGTCATTAACTCTAAGCACAGTATCTCCTGCGAGAAAATTATACCTTATACCTGACCATTTTTGTAGCTGTGGTAAATACTCATTGACTCACCATTTCCATAACAAGTTTGACATTCCTGTAGCTGTGGTAAATACTCCTTGATGCACGATTTCCATGTTTGACATGTACTGGACCTGCTTCCATCCTAAACATCTTCCTTTTGGAACTTTCCTGATGGTCAGGATGGTGAGGTCTTCAGAGGCAAAAGGTGGTTGGGTGTTAACACTTCCAAATCATTGGGATTGGATGATGCTTTAGTAATTGGGTGACCAGTAGCCTCTACTTCACAAAGAACTGTGTGAAAATCCTGTTCATCAAGATTCTGTACCATTATGGTAGAATTGAGAACCTTCCTTACAGAGCTGATCAATTTCTTCCATGTCCCTCCTTGATGTGAGCTAGGTGGGAATTAAAAATCCATTTAATTTCTTTTTGAAGAAAGACATAACTGATCTGTGAGTGATTCTACTTCTCAAGGACTTTTCTCAACTCACACTCGGTTCCAATGAGGTTCGTTGCATTTTCAGAGCACAGTTCATGAACCTGTCTCTGTCTAGCAATAAAGCATCAAAGTGCATTAACAAAGGAATCTGTGTCTAAAGAAAATGCGGCCTTGATGTGAACAGCTCACACAAGCAGACAGGTAAACATGACCCCATACCTCTTCATTGTAAAGTACAGCACAGAAATAGGCTTTTTGACCCTTTTAGTACATTGAATCTGCTTACTTCCATCAGTCATGGGTAGATGTGGAGAGGATGTTTCCTATGACACATTTAGTTTCCAGAACCAAAGGGCACAGCCTCAAAATTGAGGGGTGAGCCTTTAGAGCAGGGCTAAGGAGGAATTTTTTTGCCAAAGAGTAGTAAATCTGTGGAACGTTCTGCGACAGACTGCAGTGGAGGCCAAGTCTGTGCATTTATTTAAGGTGGAAGTTGATTTGTCAGGGTATCAAAGGATATGGCAAGAAGGTATGGGGTTGAGTGTGATCCAGGATCAGCCATGATAAAATGGCAGAGCAGACTTGATAGGTTGAATGTCCTAGTTCTGCTCCTCTGTCTTATGGACCTGCACTGGGACCATAGCCATACCCTAACCATTGATATACCTGTCCAAACTTCACCCAAAAATTGAAATCGAGCTCGCATACACCACTTGTGGCAGCTCATTCCACACTCCCACAACACTCCGAGTGAAGAAGTTTTCGCTCAAGTTCCCCTTTAATTTTTCCCTCATCTCCCTTAGCCCATGACCTCTGGTTGTAGTCAAACCCAACATCAGTGGAAGAAGCCTGCTTGCATTTACCCTCTCTATACTCCTCATAATTTTGTATTCCTCTATCAAATCAAATCTCCTCTCAATCTTCTGCAGTCTATTGAATAAAGTCTAAGGAATAAAACATATTTAACCTTTCCCTATGACTCAGGTTCTCTAGACCTGAAAAACAAACTTGTAAGTTTTCTCTGTATTCTTTCAACCTTATTTACATTAGTATTTTCTGTAGGTAGGTTACCAAAAATGGAACACAATACTCCAAATTAGGCCTCACCAATGTCTTATACAACTTCAATTTAACATCTCAACTCCTGTGCTCGATACTTTAATTTATGAAGGCCGAAGTGCCAAAAAGCTTTCTTTACACCCCTATCTACCTGTGATACCACTTTCAATGAACTATTGACCTGTATGCCCAGATCCCTTATTCTGAATGTGTATTTAAATACAACACATTCAGTCCTGCCTTCTTCGCCCTTTCGTATTTTGCCTCTATGGCACAATTTAACCCTTTGCTATGATACAATTTAATTCTTTGCTCTGACTGCATTTGTACCCAGTCACTGGCTTATCCTTCCTTACATTCATGTTACACCCATCATCTACTTGTAAACCTGCTGGCTCATCCTCAGCTCTATCATGCTAGTTCCAACCCCCCCCCCCCCCCCATATTAGTTTAAATCACTCCTATCTGAGAAGGATATTGGTCCCTCTCAGATTCAAGTGCAACCCAACCCTTTTGTACAGGTCACACCTGCCCCAGAGGAGGTCCCAATGATCCAGAAATCTGAATCCTTGCCCCCTACTCCAATTCTTCAGCTATGCATTTATCTGTCACCTCATTCTATTCCTGGCCTCACTGTCACATGGCACAGGCAGCAATCTTACTACTCGAGAACCTGGCTGCCCAGCCTCCCTTTTCAGGATATTGTGGAAGCATTCAGAAATATCACAGACCCTGACACAATGATCTTTGCATCCTCAATGGCAACATGAGCTGTGCCAGAGGTGGACAAATGTTTTCATTTGTTCAGGAAAGGTAAATGGGGATAACCTTGGGAATTATAGACCAGTGAATCTTATGTCAGTGGTGGGCAAGCTATTGGAGAGGACTCTTAAAGCCATGATTCTTAAACCTATCCAGTTGAAAGTCAGCTTTTAAAAGATAGAAGTCAATTTTATATTCACAGAGATAAAACTGGTAAGCTACTGGCTAATCAATTGAAGCCATTTATAGCTAAGCGGCAGATTAAAGAAATACGTAAAATTAATGGGGAATGACAACTACCGGTAACTACTTTGAAATTAATGACACTTTTAGGGAATTTTATTCCAAATTGTATAGCTCTGACTCTGTTAATGATAATATTGCAATGAATAACTTTTTAGATCAATTAAATATTCCTAATTTTTCGATAGATGACCGTAGGCAATTGGATCGACCCATTTCCCAGGAGGAAATTGCTCGGGCTATTCGAGAATTGCATTCTGGGAAATCCCCAGGACCAAATGGATTCTCTGGAGAGTTTTATAAGGCTTTTTCCTCCTTGCTTATACCACACTTATGTTCTACCCTTACAGATTCCTTCAAGGTAGGAAGATTACTGCCGTCTTTTTACGAAGCCTCCATTTTGCTTATTCTCAAAAAGAATAAAAATCCCACTGAATGTTCTTCATATAGACCTATCTCTTTACTCAATTTTGATACTAAAATTTTATCTGAAGTGTTGGCTCGCAGACTTGAAAATATTGTATCTTCTATAGTTTCGGATGATCAGACAAAATTTATTAAAAATCAATTTAATTGATTTTAATTTTAATATACGGCATTTGTTAAATGTTATGCATTCTCCATCTAAGGAAATATCAGAATGTGTGATGTCTTTGGATGTGGAGAAGGCCTTTGACAGAGTTGAATGGAATTATCTTTTTACATCCTTAGAAAAATTTAATTTTGGACCTGATTTTATTCATTGGATTAAATTACTTTATTTATCTCCCTCCACTCAGGTTCTTACTAATCTACAGAATTCAAAAGTTTTTAAACTCCAATGTGGAACTAGACAAGGCTGTCCTTTGAGCCCTCTGCTTTTTGATTTGGCATTAGAACCCTTAGCAATTGCTTTTTGAGAGTCTAAAGAAATTACTGGTATTTTAAGGAGAGGTTAGTTTTAAGCCCAATCCCTTGACTGCTATTTTTGGTATTGTTGAGGATAGTATTACAAAACTGAAGCCATCTAATTTGCGGGTATTGGCCTTTATGTCTCTTATGGCCAGGAGGGTGATCTTGCTCAAGTGGAAGGAGGCTGCCCCGCCCAATGGCTATCTGAAGTTATGTTGTGCCTTGATCTAGAGGAGATTCATTGTTCGATTTCTGATTCTAAACATGATTTTCTAATGTTATGGGGACCCTTTCTGAGTTATTTTCATAACTGTTATTGAAGTATGGTTCTGAGCCATCATTATTGTAATATTATATGGTAAAGTTTATTTTTTTCTTTTCTTTTTCACCAACCAGCTCATTTCGGTAGTAGGGGTAGATTTTTTTAAATAGAATACAATCATTCTGCTTTATTTCATTTCATAATTCAATCTTTTTCTCTACATGATTGATTTGGAATATGGGATACTATGACCATATTACTGTGATTTAAATGTAATGTAATTTGTATTACTTGTATCCTTATGAACTTTGTATTTATATCCATGCAATTTATATGATATTAATAAAAATATTGAAGGAGAAAGCTAAAATTTATGAGCATTTGGAGAAGCATGCTCTGAAAATGGATAGTCAGCATGACTTTGTAAAGGGGAGGTCTTGCCTATCAAGCCTGACTAAATTCTTTGAGAAAGTAGCAAAACATATGAATGAAGATACAGCAGAGGATGTGGTATATATGGGCTTTAGTAAGGCATTTGACAAGCTTCCCATAATGGGCTCATTCACAAAGTCAGGAGGCATGAGGTTCAGGGAAACATGGCTGTGTGGATTCAGAAGGCAGAGGATGGTAGTACATGGAACATATTCTGTCTGGAGGTCGGTGACCATTTGTTTGCTACAGTGATCTGTTCTGGGTCCCTGCTTAGTGATTTTTATCAATGACTGAGGAAAAGAAGGATGGGTTAGTAAGTTTGCAAATGACATGGAGTTTAATGATGTTGTGGATGGTATAAAAACTTGTTATAGGTTACATTGATATGATGCAGAGCTGGGCTTAGAAGTGGCAGGGAGTTCAATTCAGAAGTGTGAAGTGATTCACTTTGGAAGGTTGGACTAAAAGGCAGAGTACAGGGTTAATAGAATGATTCTTAATAGTGTAACCCTCAGATTCAGCCGATGGAAGACAGACTCTGGCCCCACCAAATGTTTGAAATCTGAGGTGCAAACCCTCTTGTTTGTGTGGATACTGTGTGATCTGTTCCCCCGTTACAAATCAGTACCATGAAATAACAGAAAGTACACCAGATGCAATTAAATGATTTAGCTCTATAATTCTTAATTTGACTAAATAAAAACTGTAAGAAAAGGGCCCACTTTAATGAAACAGTCTAATGCACACATTGGACCTCACGGAATCGACCATTGGTTCTCCATCGATTTCCCTGGGCTTCGTCAACTCCCAGCCCCACACCAAGTCCGCTCTGTCCTGCTGTCTACAACCTCTCTGTTCTGGCATCTTCCCTCTTCACCTCTCACTGAACAAAAGACCCAGATCACCTCGCTCTCAGGCACACAACAAGAAAAAAACACTCCCTTCATTGGATGGCGAACATTGGTTATCTCTAGCCATAAGCCAAACACTGCTGCTACAGAAAAACCATTACATTAGCAGTTAAACCTTTCCAAGGGTGTTACACTCTCCCTCCACCAAATTTAGTCATGTCCTCATGACACTGAGATAATTTGCCAACCCTTCATACAAAGCACATAGTCCAACTCAGGTGTAAAAGGCAGTGACATAGCTCCCCAAAGTGGTAAAGGCCACACTCTGTTCCCCCGGTTCTATGTAGGCCAGTCTATCCAGTCTCCTGATTCTTTGAGACCTCCGTACCACCTCAACTACTTCTTCATGTTCAGACAGTCCTTGGAATACTTTGGATCTACATGGCGAGGCCTCCCCTGGTCTATCACTCGTGCCCCTCCTGCAACTCGGACCCCTCTGTCCGTTGACTGAGCCCCGCTTTATCCCTTGCAGGGTCCCGCCGGAACCCAGGCTGTCCACAGGTAGCTCCTCCCCAATCCTAATTTCACCTGACTCAATGTCAGAAGGGTTGGGAATCTCTTTCTCAATCAATGGGAATTTAGCAAATAGCAGCATATACCACACCCCCGTTTCCTCATCCTCTGAATCAGTATCCCACACAGGAATGGGGGCTGGTCTAATCACTCCTGCTGTTGGTCCTTTAGTTGCCCCACATCGCCACTGAGTCATATTACGCGGTGTAGGCGCCAGGCCAGGCTCTGGGTCAACCCGCACCTCTTGTTCCAGAGGCAGAAGGTGGTTCTGATGGAGAATCCTGACAGGCCCATTCCCATCCTCTGGTTTCACCTGGAAAACTGGTAGGTTTAGCATCTGACTCTCCACCACACAGGGTGTAGCCGCCCAGTGGTCAGCCAACTTATGCTTCCCAGGTAGCCTCAAGTTCCTTATGAGGACCCGGTCTCCTGGCAGGAGTTGGGAGAACCTCATCTTTTGATCGTACCTGCTCTTGTTTCCTTGTTTCTGCTTGGCAGCCGTGACCTCAGCTAACTCATAAGCCCTTTTCAGCATCATTCTCATATCCAACACATACTTCAAGTAAGTCTTCGATGGTCAGTCCGAAAACAAAGGTCAATGGCAACCTCGCCTTGCACCCAAACATCAGGTAGTATGACAAGTACCCGGTAGCTTAATTTTGTGTACAGTTGTAACTGTGAACCAGATGTCCAATATGTTGACTCCACCTGCTCTTCTTGCTGATCTCCAAGGTTCTAAGCATGTCTAGCAAGGTCCGATTAAACTTCTCAGGCTGGGGATCGCCCTGCAGGTGATTAGGCGTGGTCCTCGACTTCTCAACTCCAAGCATGCCCACTAACTCATGGATGAGCCTGCTCTCGAAATCACAGGTCCAGGGCCCTACACTCTGCAAGTGTGACCAGGGAGCTGCCCGCGTTGGCAGTGTCTTCTGCTGTATGCGTCGAATGCACGACTTCCAGTATTCTTCAACCTCCAGCTTCATTTGGGGCCAGTAGATCCAGTCAACTCCCAAGTGTCCAGAATTATCATGAAGTGGCTTCAACACAATCCTCCGATACTTCTCAGGCAGAACCAACCAAAAGGAGGTGACGTGACCAGATATAAGATCTAGTTCCTCAACTCCAATCTGGGCCATTCTCTCAGTAATGGAGGCAATGCAGCGTGATTCGTCTTCTCTTCTTGGACCATGTCTCCCTTTTTGACCGCTGAGATGCCCAGGTCTGAGCAGCTGCCACTTCCCCAGGACTCAATTCCGGTAACTGGCTTGTCTTCAGAGCAGTCAAGTTACAGTAAACTTGTGGAACGGCATCATCAGAAGTCCCCAATTGATTCACCACTCTACCCTGCCCTTGCCTTCCATCTGCCTTCACCATGATGGCAAACTGGCACATGGCTTTTACCCCCAGGGCAGGAAAGCTCTCCCAGTCTTCGTCCCTGTCCAGCTCTTCATGTACACGTCAGGACAAAGCATCCCGGCCGGTACTTCAGGCTGAAATCATAGGCAGACAATGCCGCCAACCACCAATGACCTGTGATATCCAGTTCTGTCAAGGTCAGGATATACATTATGGGGTTGTTGTCTGTCCTCACCTCAAACTTGGCACCATAGAGGTAGTCACTCAGCTCATCCACCACCGCCCATTTCAATGCCAGAAATTCCAACTTGTGCATGGGGTAGTTTTTCTCAGAGGGCAACAAACTCTGGCTAAAAAAATGCAACTGCCCTCAACTCGGTGCTTTGATCCTGATACAGGTCACCCCGCCCCCCCCCAAGCCCTCTCTGCTGACATCCATATGCAGTACATATGGCAATCGGGGGTCTGCAAAAGCCAGCACAGGTCACTGGTCACTGGGTCAGCAGATCCTTCAACAACTGAAAGGCCTCTTCACATTTTGCATCCCACCTCAGTCTAAAAGGCTCTGAAGAGCTAAGATACTTTTTACCCTCCTCTCCTTTTGTCCTCCTCCCTTTCTTCCCCAAGAGAGGGTAACCACGCAGAAGCTGATTCAAAGGGTGACTCACTTTTGCATAGCCCTTCATGAATCACCAATAGTAACCGCAGAACCTGAGGAACGAGCACAAAGTGCTTACAGTCTGGTGTCTTGGCCAAGTGGTCACCACCTCTATCTTAGACAGATTTGTAGCTACTCCATCCCATGAGACTATGTGCCCAACATAGCTGACAGACATCTTGCAGAACTGGCGCTTGTCCAGGGAATGTTTTAACCCTTCAGCTTTCAGGCAGACTAACACCTTCAGTAGCCTTGCTTCATGTTCTTCCAAGGTGGACCTAAACACTGTGAGGTCATCCAGATACACCAATACCTCAAGCAAATTCACTTCCCCCACCATTTTCTCCATGTCCCGCTGGAAGGCCGCAGGGGCTCCCAAGATGCCCTGGGGCATCCTTTCGAACTGGAAAAATTCCAGGGGACATATAAATACCATCTTCTCTTTGTCAGCCTCACTCATGGGGATCTGGTAATATCCACTCCTCAGTCCAGCACACTGAACCACTTCGCACCACTCAGACAGGCCAGCGTGTCTTCAATCCTTAGGACTGTATTCTGGTCAGGGACGGTTCGCCTGTTCAGAGTCCACACATATCCATACTTTCCCATTCTTCTTCCTGGCCACTACTATTGGGGACGCAGAGGGGCTTCAGGAATCAGTGATGATCCCAACTTCCTTCAATTTACACAAATGCTGCTGAACGTCTTCCACCTCTGCAGGGGCCAGTTACCATGACCTCTCTCTGAACGGGGTGTCACCCAGATAGTGTGACACGTACTCTTGGAACAACCCTCATCAAACTTGCCAATGGAAAAGACAACTTCCAGTTTCAACATCTTCTCTACCAGCCTCCTTTTCCAACCTGCAGGAACCGGGGAATGACTCAGCGGTCAACTTGCTCCCCTTTACAGAGGGTTTCTCCCCAGCTTGTCTCACCCGGGATGCTAGATATTACCATCACTGGGAAAAGATGCACCGGGGCATCCCCTACTTGTAGGTGACCTCCCTCTTTGCAGTGCTCCCGACAATCTATGGCATCCTGCTCACCTGTACATCTGAGGGCTTCTGCAGTTCGGGCCTCACCAGTACCCCAGCAGGAAATCCTGACTCCTCCTCGTGGTCTTCCGGAGCGCCCACTAAGAGGGCCTCGCCCTCAAGCACTCCAGGAAATTTGGGGGTCCCCATCACTCTCACTAACTCTCACTACTTCCCTGGGCCGTAACACGATTAGCTTTGACTGGTGAACCATACAGTCCCTCGTCTAAATTCGGTATCCAACCCAATTCAGCCACCCACTTCCTCAAAAGCAGCTTGAAACATGAGGTGAACAGACAATGTTCCCAGAAATCTCTTTCCAGCTTTCTCTTTGCAGACCCCCATGAGCCTCCTCACAAGAGGGATGTTTGTCCCCACCAGAATTGAAATGCCACCCTTCTCAACAGGGTCCAGCCAAACCAGCACTAATGTATCAAGAACCTCAGACACTCACACATCGGCCTCCAAAAACTCCAGCTTCACTGACAAATAGCTATCGTATGGATAATCACCAGCACTAAGCCCCCAGGTCTCCAATGCACTGAGTGGCGTCAATGGTAAATGCATCAGATACCAGTACAACAATGTGACCTGCAACCCTGTGTTGAGTATGGATTTAGCATAAATACCCTCTATCCGTAGCAATACACAGGAGCTTGGCCCCACTAAGCCTTCAGGAATAGGGTCTTTCATTTTTGAGGGTTCCTTGGTCTATTGCTGGGAACGTGTTCCCCAGAGACACCAGGCTGTTTCCTCACAGTGTCTCCTCTAAGTTTCCCAGTGTCTCTCTCTGCTTAGGTATCTGGGGTCTCATTCTCTGAGGGGTTTCCTGTCATTCACACTCCCACCTGAAGTGCCCCTCTTCACCACAGTTATAACAGTCAATTCTGGCCATGGGACCCTGGCCACCAGCAGCCCTCTGCATAGTCTGTCCCTTTAGAGGGTCCGCTCTCTATCAGTTCCATCATGGAAGGGGAGGGCATACACACTAATAACAACCAGGACATTTCAGTTCTCAACTCTGCCACAATCTTCTTTAACACTCCCCAGGTTGGTCACTTCAACAGAAGGGGCTACTACCAAGGATTGTACCATTGGTAGTACAATCACACACAACAAGAAAAAAAACACGCCCTTCATTGGACGATGCACATTCCAAAGCCCCGTTATCTCTAGCCATAAGCCAAACACTGCTGCAACAGCAAAACCATTACATTAGCAGTGAAACCTTTCCCAGAGCATTACAATAGTGTGAACAAAACAGAGGGATCTTGGGGTTCACGTTCATAAATCTCTCAAAGTTGCACAGCAAGTTGATAGGATGGTTAAGAAAGCATACAATGTGCTGGGCTTCATTAGTCAGGGGATTGAGTTCAAGAGCCACGAGGTAATGCTACAGCTCTATAAAACTCTGGTTAGACCACACTTACAATATTATGTTCAGTTCTAGTTGCCTCATTATAAAAGGGTAAGGATACTTTCAAGAGGCTGCAGAAAAGATTTATCAGGATGATGCCTTGATTAGTAAGTGTACCTTATGAGTATAGCTTGAGTGAGCTCGGGATATTCTCTTTGGAAAGAAGGTGAATGAGAGGTGACTTGATAGAGGTGTATAAGATGTTAAAATGCATAGATTGAGTGAAAAGCCAAACTTAATCCCTGGGCAGAAGTGGCTAATACAAAAAGGCATGAGTTTAAGGTGTTGGGAGGAAAGTATGGAGGGACATCTTTGGTAGTTTTTTTTTATGGAACATAGTGCCAGGGCAGTGCCAGAGGCAAATGCATTAGAGATGTTTAAGGGATGGCACGTGGATAAAAGAAAATGAAGGGTTATGTTGGAGGGAAGGGTTAGATTGATTTTGGAGTAGCTTAAAGGATCAGCACAACACAATGGGCTGAAGGACCTGTGCCATGCTGTACTGTTCTATGTAAGTCAGCCAGTGATCAGAATGAAGAGTCAATGTTTCAGGCCGAGACTCTTAATCAGGACACACGAGAAGAGGAGAAAGTTCCAGTCCTGATGAATGGTTTCAATCCAAACTGTTTATTCCACTCCACAGATGCTGGATCTTGTGTTTAGGTTCCTGCATCTACCATGATTTCATAAACTAACCACCAGAGTAACTGCTTCATTACAGCATTTATAATTTGTAAATTAATTTCATTTGTTGACTTGTGTAACTCTCGCTTCGGCCAGTGGCTTAATATAAGGGGTGATAGCCTCCGGTCAAACTTAAGAAATCTCGTTTGTGTGGATGCTTCACGATGTGTTCCCCGTTACAAATCAGTACCCCGAAATAACAAACAGTACACAAAATGCGATTAAGCAATTAAGCTTTATAATTCTTACTTTGACTATATAGAAACATAGAAAACCTACAGCACAATACAGGCCCTTCAGCCCACAAAGTTGTGCCGAACATGTCTCTATGGTTAGTAAAGAAATGAGAAAAGTAAAAAAAAAGGCCCAATCTTATTAAACAGTCTGTTGTGCAATGTTGGAGCTCACAAATACGGCCTTACATCCACCATTGACCTCTTCTGATCGTTGCTGCCCTTCGGACCCTCGCTCTGAGTCCACCCCATCTGGCGGTCTACCAACTCTCTCCATTCGCACCTTCTCTCCTCATCTCTCCCTGGCCAAAAGTGCACGAAAATCTTTCTTCCAGCTCACAAGAAAGAACAACAGCATTCCTAACCCTGTAATCTCTAGTCATAACCCAAACATTGCTGCTACAGAGAAACCATTACCTCAGTAGTGAAACCTTACAGCGTGTTACACTCTCCCCCCATCAAATTTAGTCATGTCTTCATGACGTTGAGATAATTTGCCAACCCTTCCTGCAAAACACAAAACCTAATCCAGGTGTAAAAGGCAGTGACATAGCTCCCCAGCACAGCAGGGGTCACACTCTGTTGCCCTGGTGTTATGTAAGCCAACCTATCTGGTGCTCTCCTAATTCTGTGAGACCTCCGCACCCCACCATCTACCTCTTCTGGTTCTGACACTACTGGGGATACCTACAGTCTACCTGGTGAGGCCTCCCTGATCTATCACTCATGCCTACCTGTAACTCGGAGCCCTCTGTCCCGTGGCCAAACCCCACTTCCTCCCCTGCAGAGTCCTGCTATAATCCAGGCTGCCCACAAATAGCACCCTCCCCCACTTCACCTGTCTCAATGGGAGAAGGGCTGGGAGTCTGATAATCACTGGAGAGTTAGTGAAAGGCAGCATATACCACACATCCAGGTCCTCATCCTCCGAATCAGTATCCCTCTCAGGGGTGGGGACCAGCCTAACCTCGCATGTTGGGGGCCCGGTAGTCGCCCCACATTTTCAAAGAGTCCTCTTTGGAGGTGCAGGCTCCAAGTTGGGCTCTGGGTCTCCCTGCACCTCCTGACCGAGGGGCAGCAGGTGGTTCCGATGGAGAATCTTGACAGGCCCATTCCCATCCTCTGGTTTCACCTGGAAAACTGGTAGGTTTAGCATCTGACTCTCCACCACACAGGGCATAGCCGCCCAGTGGTCAGCCAACATGTGCTTTCCAGGTAGCCTCAAGTTCCTTATGAGGACCCGGTCTCCTGGCAGAAGTTGGAAGAACCTCATCTTTTGATCATACCTCCTCTTATTCCCTTGATTCTGCTTGGCAGCCGTGACTCCAGCTAATTCACAAGCTCTTTTTAACTCTCTTCTCATGTCAGACACATACTTCAGATAAGTCTTCGGTGGTAGGTCACCTTTGTCAGTCCCAAAACAAAGGTCAATGGGCAACATCAGATAGTATGGCGAGTACCCAGTAGCTTCATTTCATGTACAATTATAACTGTGAACCAGATGCCCAATATGTTGACTCCACCTGCTCTTCTTGCTGATCTCCAGGGTCCCGAGCATGTCTAGCAAGATTAAACCTCTATGGATAGGGCATGATTCTCGACTCCAAGCATGCCCAGTAACCCATGGATGATTCTGCTCTCAAAATCCTGTCCCTGATCACTATGTATCCACCCAGGAAGGCCATAATAAATGAAATACTTCTCCCATAACACCTTTGCCACCGTAGACGTTGTCTGGTCCTTAGTAGGAGAAGCCTGGGCATATCTGGTGCGGTCGTCCGTGATGACTAAGACTTTCACCGTATTGCTGGCACCGGGTTCTATTGACAGGAAATCCATACACACCAGGTCCAGGGACCCCGCACTCTGCAAGTGGGACAAGGGAGCTGCCCGCATAGGCAGTGTCTTACGCCGAATGCTTCGAATGCATGACTTGCAGTATTCTTCGACCTCCGACTTCATTTGGGGCCAGTAAAACTGGTGTATGCAATCCATCGGTCTTTTCCACCCCCAAATGTCCAGAATCATCATGAAGTGATTTCAATGCCGTCCTCCGATACTTTTCGGGCAGAACCAGCTGGAGCCACCGGGGTCGGTCTGAGGGTGACGTGATCCGGTATAAGATATGGTTTTCAACTCCAATGAGACCATTCTCATACTAATGGAGGCACCAACGTGTGTTTTGTCCTCTCCACCAGAGCCATGTCTCCTTTGTTGACCGCTGCCCAAATGGTACCAACACCCGGATCACCTTGCTGAGCAGCAGCCACTTCCCCAGAACTCAATTCCTGCAGCTGATTTGTCTTCAGAGTAGTCAGGTTACAGTAAGCTTGGGGATGGCATCATCAGAAGCCCCCAATTGATCTACCACTCGATCCTGCCCCTCCTTTCCCTCTGCCCTCACGGTGATGGCAAACTGACACAAGGTCTTCATCCCCGGGGCAGGAACGCTCTCCCACTCCTCGTCCCTCACCAGTCCCTCATGCACCCATTGGGACAAAGCATCAGCATCAATGTTCCTGCTTCCCGGCTGGTACTTCAGGCTGAAATGACAAGTGGACAACACCACCAACCACCGATGGCCTGTGGCATCCAGTTTCGCCGAGGTCAGGATACAAGTTAGTGGGTTGTTGTCCGTCTTCACCTCAAGCTTGGCCCCGTAGAGGTAGTCACTCAGCTTATCCACCACCACCTACTTCAACACCACAAATTCCAACTGGTGTGTGAGATAGTTTTTCTCGGAGGGCAACAGACTCCGGCTGACAAACGCAACGGGTCTCAACCCAGTGCGCTGATCCTGAAACAGAATGCCCTCTCCACTGATAAACCCTCTCGGCTGGCATCAGTGTGCAGTACATGCGGCAATCGGGGGTCTGCAAAAGCCAGCACTGGCGCCTGGGTCAGCAGCTCCTTCAGCAACTGAAAGGCTTTTCCACATTTTGCATCCCACCTCAGTCCAAAGGGCTTCGATGGGATAAAATACTTTCCACCCTCCTGTCCATTTTTTCCCCTCTCCCTTTCTTCCCCAAGGGAGGGTAACCGCACAGAAGCTGATTTAGGAGGTGACTTACTTTCACATAGTCTTTCACCAACTTCTGATAGTAACGACAGAACCCGAGGAATGAGCGCAGAGCATTCACAGTCTGGGGTCTTGGCCAAGTGGTAACTGCCTTGATTTCAGCTGGGTTTTTAGCTACCCCATCCCGTGAGACTATAGCTAACACATTTGGCAGAACTGGCACTTGTCCAGGAAAGTTTGAACCCTTCAGCTTTCAGGCGGCCCAGCACCTTCAGCAGCCTCGTTTCATGTTCTTCCAAGGTGGACCCAAACACTGAGGTCATCTAGATATACCAATACCTCAAGCAAGTTCAGATCCCCCACCGTCTTCTCCATGACTCGCTGGAAGGTTGCAGGAGCTTCCGAGATGCCCTGGGGCATCCTTTCGAACTGGAGAAATCCCAGGGGACATATATAAATGCTGTTTTCTCTTTGTCAGCCTCACTCATGGGGATCTGGTAATATCCACTCCTCAAGTCCAGCACACTGAACCACTTCACACCACTCAGACAGGCTAGCGTGTCTTCAATCCTTGAGACAGAATACTGGTCAGGGATGGTGCACCTGTTCAGTGTCCTATCGTCCACACACATCCGTACCTTCCCATTCTTCTTTTGAGTTGCTACTATTGGAGACGCATAGGGGCTTTGGGACTCGGCTTCCTTCAACAAATGCTGACGAGCGTCCTCCATCTCTACAGGGCCCAGTCACCCAACCTTTCTCTGAACGGGGTATCCTCAGTCACCCAGACAGTGTGACACTTCCAGCTTCAATATCTTCTCTACCAGCCTCCTCCTCCAACCTGCAGGAACTGGCGAGTCACCGAAGTTGAATGACTCGGCGGTCAACTTTCCCCCCTTTTCCAATAGTTTCTCCCCGGCTTGTCTCACAGGGACACTGGGATTACCATCACCAGGAACAGAAGCGCCAGGGGCATCCCTGCTTGAAGGTGACCTCCCTCTTCATAGTGTTCCTGCTTGCCTGTACAACCGAGGGCTTCTTCAATTTGGGCCTCACCAGTACCTCAGCAGGAAATCCCAACTCCCCCCAAGGTCTTCCAGAGCGTCCACTAAGAGGGCCTCACCCTCAGGCACTCTGGGAAATTTGAGGTTCCCATCACTCTCGCTACTTCCCCGGGCTGTACTACCATTTGCTTCGACTGGGTGAACCACACAGTGCCTCGTTTAAATTTGGTATCCAGCCCAAAGCTGCCACGCACTTCCTCAAAAGCAGCTCAAAACACTGGGTGAACAGACAATGTTCTCAGAAAGCTCTCGCCAGCCTTCTCCTTGCAGGCCCCCATGAGCCTTTTCAGATGCCAGTTATAAACGAACGGTACAACAACGTGACTTGCAATCCGGTGTCGAGTATAGCTTTAGCATAAAGACCCTCTATTCGTAACAACACACTGGACCATGAACCCACTAAGTCTTCAGGAATTAGACCTTCCTCTTTCGGGGATTCCTTGGTACATTGCTGGGAACGTGTTCCCCCAGAGACACCAGGCTGTTCCCTCACTGGATCTCCTCTAGGTTTTCCCAATGACTCTCTCTGCTGAGGTACTCGGGGGCTCCCTCTCCTTCTGGCGTGACATCTGCTGCCAGCAGCCCTCCACATTGTTTGTCTTCTTGGGGAATCTGCCCTCCCCATCAGCTCCATCATATGGGAGGGGGGTTCACACCCGTTAATAACAGCCAACATATCTCCATTCTCTTCTCTGCCACAATCTCCTCTACCACTCCCCGGAGTAGGCTACCTGTGGTCACTTCACCGCAGGGGACCACTACCGAGGATTTTACCCTGCTGACAGAGTCCTCCCATGCCTCCGCCACGTTCTCCTCTCCCGTACCCCTCTGATCAGCTCAACAAAAGATAAAGGTGGCATGTCTTACGAGACTGTCGGAGACCCCAAGCAATCAGGTCATGGGACTGGGCGCCCCTGGCTATCTGATCCATTCTTAACTGATCCATCTTAGCTGCCTGAATGATCCCTCTGCACTGCAAACAATTTAGCTGCCTCTCCAGCCAAAAAATAAAAGCAGAACGTTTTCTGATGCATGGTCTGAAACCCCACCATGAGCTCCATTGGGCTTCCTATGGGCCAAAAGCATTGTCCAGTGCTTACATGTAATTGACAGCTGACGCTACGAGAGATTTCAACCTGACAGCTCTCAAAATGTCATTGGCCTGCCCCTTCAAACTTTCAACCAAACTCTGTTGCTTTTCATCATCAGAGCACTGGCACTCAACTAACAACTGAGAGGTCCATTCCATCTAAGTCTCATATTCCTTCTCCCCTTTAGGGGTGGGCATTATTCCAGAGAATAGGCGGAGCCTGCCATAGCTGGTACTTTGAATCTGTTTTTTCCATTTATTCGCCAGAGAAGTAAGGGCAGATACTAACTCAGAATTCTTACTCTTAATTGGGGGACGTGGACTAATAAGACATTTCAACTCCGACTACTCTTTCCCCTCACTCCTCAGAAATGAAAGAACCCTGTCTTTGAAATCACCGCCCCCAGCTACCGCTGCCTCAGAGCTGGTCTGCATTAAAGCGAGAGCTGTGCCAGCCATTTTATCAAACCTCTGCCCACAATCACAATTGTAACAGTACTTAACAGGCAAATTAACAATTCATCCAGAGTACAAATATCTACCCCACTGGTTCATTGGTCAGGGTAATCACACAGCATCCATAGGAATCAATCCCAGACAAGCCCCCACAATTGTAACTTTCACTTTGGCTGGCAGCTTAATATAGGGGGTGATAGGCCCTGGCCCAGCCAAACTTAAGAAATCTTGTTTGGGTGGATGCTGCGTGATGTGTCCCAGTTACAAATCAGTACCCGGAAATAACAAACAGTACACAATATGTGATTAAACAATTGAACTTTATAATTCTTACTTTGACTATATGGTAAGCAGAGAAATGAAGAAAGAAAAATAATGGGCCCAATCTTATTAAATAGTCTGTTGCGCAATGTTGGAGCTCACAAATACGGCCATTCATCCACCATCGATCTTCTCCCATTGTCACTGTCCTTCAAACCCTTGCTCCGTCCACTCCGTCCAGCGGTCTACCAACTCTCTCTATTCATGTCTTCTCTCTTCATCTCTCCCCAGTCAAAAGACTGTGAAAATCTCTCTTTCAGCTCACAAGAATGAACAACAGCATTCCTAACCCCATTATCTCTAGTCATAACCCAAATACTGCTGCTACAGAGAAACCATTACATTATCAGTGAAACCCTACAGCATGTTACACTTACAAATTAGGTTTCCCATCCCATTCTTTCTTTCCATCCAAACATACTCTGCATTTTTGTTTTATGAATTACCTCAGTGGTTTTGCATTTATTCCATTTTGTTGTCATTAATTTACATTAAGCAGGATTCCCTCAAGTAACTTGCTGCTAGTGTATTCTTATAAACCACTGAATTGAATTGTCTTTATTTCTTACATCCTTCACATACATGAGGAGTAAAAATCTTTACGTTACATCTCCATCCAAATGTGCAATGTGCAATTAATAGTAATTTGTAATAAATACTATGTACAACAATATAATACAGTAAATATAACATAAATACAATGGTATCAGCATGAATTAATCAGTCTGATGGCCTGGTGCAAGAAGCTGTCCCGGACCCTGTTGGTCCTGGCCTTTGCGCTGTGGTACTGTTTCTGGGATGATTGCAGCTGGAACAGTTTGTGGTTGGAGTGACCCAGGATCCCAGTGATCCTTCGGGCCCCTGTCTCTGTAAATGAACTATGTTTGTGGATTTGATCGACTTCTTCTCCATTTCCAGTGTGTCACTTCCAGCCTTCTCTTAAAATCAGTGATGGTGCAGCTAAAATTAGGTAACTTGCTGTGCAGTCACTCCTGGTGAAGAGCTGTTACCTCACCCCTCTTTTGTCAGGGTCTTTCCCAAAAGGTGGAAATGTGATATATAGTACTAACTGAAGGGTTTCAGGTTGGGTGTTGCCTGTTTGCATTGTCCTTGGGCCTCGAGGTTGGAGGTAGGTGGGCAGTAGTTAGAAGTTTAGAGATTGGATGAGAAAGTAGGGTACCACAATCTAACAGGTATTGCAAATTTTTTGGTGTTAATGGATTAAGGTCATCAGAGTATCAAAGATGGTTTGAGTCAGAGTGGAAAGGCTGGGTTTCGGTGAAAACAGGCAGAGGCAATGTAAGTAGGTAGTACATTTCTTATACTTTATTTAACTCTTGAGAGAATAGGGGATATATTTACAGAGCCTGTGCTCTGCTCTGGGTGTCAGATGTGGGATTTGTAGGAGACTACCAGCTCGAAGACCTTTGGCACCTGAATCCAAGGGGGACCAATATCCTTATGGGCAGCTTTACTAGAGTTGTTGGGAGTGGTTTAAACTAATATAGCAGGAGAATGGGAACCAGTATGATAGAGCTGAGGATGAGAAGGCAAGTTTACAAGTAGATGAATGTAAGGAAGAATAAACCAATAACTGGGTACAAATGCAGACAGAGCAAAGAGTTAAATTGTATCATAGAGGCAAAATTCAAAAGGTTGAAGAATGCAAGACTGAAGTTGTTGTAGTTAAATGCATGTAGCATTCAGAATAAGGTGGACAAACTCATGGTGCAAATAGAGATTGGTCAGTATGACTGAGTGGCTGAAAGAAGGCCATAGTTGGGAGCTTAACATCAGAGAATATACTTTGACAGGCAGGAAGGCATAGACGGTGGTGTGGCTGTGCTGGTAAGAGATGGAATTACATCTTTAGAAAGAAGTGACATAGGGTCAGAGAATGTTGAATCTTTGTGAATGGAGTTAATAAACTGCAAGGGTAAACTACCATTATGGGAATTATATATAGGCCTCCAAATAATAGCCAAGATGTGGGGTTGATATTGCCAAGGGAGCTGGAAGAGACATGTAATACAGGTAAAGACACAATTGTAATGCAAAGCGATTGGGAAAATTAGGTTGGTGTTGGATTGCAAGAGGGAGTTTGTTGAATTCCTATTTGGCTTTTGGGAGCAGCTTGTGCTTGAGCCTATTAGGAGAAAGGCTAATTTATATTGGGTGTTGTGTAATAACCCAGATTTTATTAGTCAGCTAAACATAAGCGAACCTTTAGGAGGCAATGATCTTAATATGATTGAATTGATACTGCAATTTGAGAGGGAGAAGCACAACTTACATGCATCAGTATCACATTGGAATAAAGGGAATTACAGAGGCATGAAAGAGGAGCTTGCCCAGGATGAGGGTCTGGCAGGAATGATGGCAGAGCAGGGGAGGCTGATGTTTCTGGGAATAGTTCACAAGGTGCAGGATAGATATGTCACACAGAAGATGAAGGCAGGACTAGGCACCCATGGCTGACAAGGGAAGTTAAGAATTGCATAATAGCAACTGAGGGGCATAAAAGATAGCAAAAATGAGTGGGAAATTGGATGATTGGGAAGCTTTTAAAATCCATCAAAAGGCTACAAAAAAGCAAAAGAAGGGAAAAGATGAAATATGAGGGCAAACTAGCCCATAATATAAAGCAGGATACTAAAAGTTCTTTTAGTTATACGAAGAGTAAAAGGGAGGCAAGAGTTGATATTGGACCACTGGAAAATAATGCTGGTGAGGTAGTAATGGAGGACAAAGAAATGACAGATGATCTTAATGTGTACTTTGCATCAGTCTTCACTATGGAAGACCCTTACAGTGTGCCAGAGGTCTGTGAGTTTTCAGGAGCAGAAGTGAGTGTCATTGCTGCTATGAAGGAAAAAGTGAAGGTAAACTCAAAGGTCTTCAGGTGGGTAAGTCACTTAGACCAGATGGACGACATCCCAGAGTCCTGAGAGAGGTGGCTGAAGAGAAAATAGATGCATTGGTCATGATCTTTCAAGAATCACTTGATTCTGGTATGGTTCCAGAGGATGAGAAGATTGCAAATGTCACTCCACTCTTTAAGGGAAGAAGGCTAAGAAAATAAATTATAGGGCAGTTAGCCTAACCTCAGTGGTGGGAAAGTGTTGGAGTCTACTATTAAGAATGAGGTTTCAGGGTACTTGAAGGCTAAATAAGTCAAAGTCCTGTAAAGGGAAATCTTGCCTGACAAATCTGATAGAGTTCTTCAAGGAATTAACCAGCAGGGTGAACAAAGGAGAAGCAGTGGATGCCTCTTGGATTTTCAGAAGGCATTTGATAAGGTGTCACAAATGAGGCTGCTTAACAAGATAAAATCCTATGGTGTTACAAGAAAGATGCTGGCATGGATAGCAGAATGGCTGACAGGCAGGAGGCAGCAAGTGAGAATAAAGGGTGCCTTTTCTGGTAGGCTGCCAGTGACTGGTGGTGTTCCTCAGGGATCAGTATTTGGACCGCTACTTTTCACATTGTTTGTCAGTGATTTAGATAGTGGGATTGATGACTTTGTGGCAAAGTGTATGGATGATATGAAGATAGGTGGAGGGGAAGGCAGTGCTGAGGAGGCAAAGCAGTTGCAGCAGGACTTAGACAAATTGGAAGAATGGGCAAAAATGTGGTAGATGAACTACGGTGTAGGAAAATGATAATAATGCATCTTGGTAAAAGGAACAAATGAAGACTATGTTCTAAAAGGGGAGAAGGTTCAAACCTTGGAGGTGCAGAAGGACTTAAGAGTCCTTTTGGAAGGCTCCCAAAAGGTTCACAATGAATAGCACACGTGACTTGTGGCGAGGGTTGCATACCATTGCAGACTTCAAAGCCAAACATTGTGGTGCCGCCAATATCGCGGCCTCTCTCCCAGATGAGCTCAATCGCTTTTACACTCAGTTCGATGTCGCTGACTCTGAACCTCCGAGGAAAGTCACCGCTACAACCTGCAACCTGGTCATCTCTGAGGCTGAAGTATGCAGATGTTTCCAAACGAGCGGACAGTCAAAAGGCTGTGGGACCGGACGGCATCCCAGGGCAACGCAACTGGCAGGTGTGTTTACTGACATTTTTAATCTCTCCCTCTCTTGTGTAGAGTACCCTCCTGCTTCAAATTATCCACCATTGTCCCTGTACCAAAAAAGACCAAGGTAACATGCCTGAACGACTGGCCTCCTGCCGCACTCACCTCAATAATAAGCAAATACTTTGAGAGGCTGTTCAAGGATTACAGCATGCTATCACCCAAGCTGAACCCCCTACTGTTCAACTACCAACACAACCAATCGACAGATGACACAATAGTCACTGCTCTACGTACCGTCCTTAAACATCTGGAGAAGAAGGATGCTTATGTGAAAATGCTATTCTTGGACAACAGTTCAGTATTCAACACTATAATTCCATCCAGGCTTGACAAGAAGCTCAGAGACCTCGGCCTTGTGCAGCTGGATCCCTGGACTTCCTGTCAGATTGCTGGCAGGTGGTAAAAGTGGGCTCCCTCACCTCCAACCCTCTGACTCTCAATACAGGAGCCCCTCAGGGCTGCGTACTGAGTCCCCTCCTTTACTCCCTGTATACCACCCACAGCTCCAATCTGCTAATAAAATTTGCTGATGACACTACATTGATTGGCCTTATCTCAAACAATAACGAGGTAGCCTACAGGGAGGAAGTCATCTCTCTGACACAGGAGTGTCAAGAAAACAACCTCTCCCTCAATGTCGCAAAAACAAAGGTGCTGGTTGTGGTTTACAGAAAGAATGGAGACGATCTAACCCTTATTGATTTCAATGTATCTGGGGTTGAGAGGGTAAACAGCTTCAAGTTCCCTGGCAGCCACATCACTGAGGACTGTACACACCAGCTGTGTGGTGAAAAAGGCACAACGGCCCCTCTTTCACCTCAGACGATGAGGAAGTTTGGTGTGGGCCCCCAAATCCTAGGAACTTTCTATAGGGGCACAATTGAGAGCATCCTGACTGGCTGCATCACTGTGAACAGTACCTCCCTTAATCACAGGACTCTGCAGAGAGTGGTGTGGACAGCCCAGCGTATCTGTAGTTGTGAACTTCACTTGATTTTGGCATTTACATGTACCGGTGTGTAAAAAGGGCCTGTAGGATCATTGGGGACCCGAGTCATCCCAACCACAACTATTCCTGCTGCTACCATCTGGGAAGTAGTACCGCAGCATAAAAGCCGGGACCAACAGGCTCCGGGACAGCTTCTTCCACCAGGCCATCAGACTGATGAACTCACGCTGATTTGAGTGTACTCTATATTACATTGACTGTTCTATTTATTATAAATTACTATGATTGCACATTGCACATTTAGACAGAGACGTAACGTAATGATTTTTACTCCTCATGTATGTGAAGGATGTAAGAAATAAAGTCAATTCAATTCAATTTACTGTTTGATCTGTGATAAAGAAGGCAAATGAAACATTGGCATTTATTTCAAAGAGAATTGAATATGAAAGCAAGGAAATAATGTTGAGGCTTTATAAGACACTAGTCAGGCCGCACGGAGTATTGTCAAAAGTTTTAGGCCTCATATCTCAGAAAGGATATGTTGTCATTGGAAAAGGTCCTGAGGAGGTTCAGAAGGATGACTCCATGAATGAAGAGGTTAACATAAGAAGAGAGTTTGGGCCTTTACTCACTGGAATTTAGAAGAATGTGGGGGATCTCACTGAAAGGGGGAGAGAGGGAGGGTGAGGGAGGGTGAGGGAGAGGGAGGGAT
Source organism: Hemitrygon akajei (assembly GCF_048418815.1). Taxonomy (NCBI): domain Eukaryota; kingdom Metazoa; phylum Chordata; class Chondrichthyes; order Myliobatiformes; family Dasyatidae; genus Hemitrygon; species Hemitrygon akajei. The sequence goes on from NC_133136.1 coordinate 95,911,902, forward strand.
AGGCTGTTTCCATTGAGAGTAGGGGAGATTCAAACATGAGGACATGATTTGAGAGTTAGGGGGCAAAAGTTTAAGGGAAACACGAGGGGGTATTTCCTTACTCAGAGAGTGATAGCTGTGTGGAATGAGCTTCCTGTAGAAGTAGTAGAGGCCAGTTCAGTTGTGTCATTTAAGGTAAAATTGGATAGGTATATGGACAGGAAAGGAGTGGAGGGTTATGGGCTGAGTGCGGGTAGGTGGGACTAGGTGAGATTAAGAGTTCGGCATGGACTAGGAGGGCCGGAATGGCCTGTTTCCGTGCTGTGATTGTTATATGGTTATATGGTTATAATATTGAAAGGACTAGAATGGGTGGATGTGGAGAGGATTTCCAGAACTAGAGGGGTCAGCCTTAAAATTGAAGGGAGGTCAAGTCCGTGGAAATTGATGGTTTCAATTTAGTCAGGGCATCAAATGATAGACGAGAAGAGTGTAGTTGAGTGTGATCTGGGATCAGCTATGATGGAATGGCAGAGCAGACTTGATGGGCTGAATGGCCTAATTCTTATGGTCTTATGGATATCAGATATGGAAGAGTGTTATTCAGTGTTATCATGTTGGGGGATATGTCTAATGGACTGCAGGTAGGTATGGTACTTAACATAGTTCTCAGTCCAGCACTGTGCAATAAAACCTTTGTTCTCCCAAATGTACAGGAACTTATTTTCCTGAGAGTGCTCCATCAGGGAAATAATATCCCTGATGCCCATCTGATAGTGAAGTGACACCATGTGCATGTGCGATTCACACCTGGAAGTACACAATGAATGAAATTTGTCTAGACTACTTATTTCTCTCTAAAAAGAAGATGGACAGATGGCATTCATTGGGAAGTTCACCACTTCTAGCCTGTACCATCAATTGACAGGTAAGGCTTTTATTTTCCTGTTGACCTGTCACATTTGACGAAGTGTGGACAAAATCACACACAGGGCATTGGCTAAGGATGTTTTGCATTGTGCACCAGAAAGGGTGAGCAGCCAGAGGCTGTGATCCATATAGGTACCAGTAAGAGCAAGGATAAGGACCTGCAAAGTGATTTTAGGGAGCTATGTAGAAAGTTTACCAAGCAGCGATTCCAGTTTTGTAATTCCAGCATTATTACCTGTACCACGTGCTAATGTAGTTCAATATGTGGCTACAGAGCTGATGCAAGAGAAGGGCTTCAGATTTATGGATCATTGCGCTCTCTTCCAGGACAGGTCAGATCTGCACAATCAAGATGGTTTGCATCTGAGCTGGAAGGGAACCTAATAACTCATTTTGGACGTTTGCTAGCGCACTCATGAGGATTTAAACTAGAGTGGCAGAGGAACTGTAACCACAGCAGCAGGGCAGCAGGTAGTAGGACTCAGGACAAGTAGGACTGAAAGAAGAAACAGCATGGGGCAGAACTAAAAAACGTGGTGGGACCAATGGGCTGAAACACTAGGAGAATTATGGGTAAGGAGGATAAACTTATAGCTTGGATCATTACATGGAATTATGATCTTGTGCTACTACAGAGGCCTGGTAGTGTGTTTGTTATCTTAGATGTGATAGGAGGGACTGAGGTAAAATAGAAGAAGGGCTTCTCCGAATAGAAAATGTTAATAGAAAATGTTACCAACAGTACCCAGAGGACACATTGGCTTTTCCACAGAGGCAATTTGGATGGAACTCTGAAATAAGAAAGGTGCAAGCAACCACACTGACTCCTCCAGTAGCCACTGAGAGTTGTTGGAACAATAATATCGATAGATTATGGAAAGGTGTAGAAACCACAGGGTTGTCTATATGTGGGCTTTTCACTACCTCAGTATTGACTGGAACTTCATTCATAGAGGAGGATCTGATACATCCTGAAATTCTTTTTCTTCACAACCATCCACAAAAACAGAGGAGGGCCCCCAAAAATGAACGACAGTTAAACGTTAGAACCTCAAATCACCCCCAGCTCCCCCCCCACACATAAGCAGCAGCAAGACAACAACTTCCTCCACCCCCACCAGCAAAAGAGCATTGGTGCCCCCTCACTGAGCACTCAAGCGTGCAGCAAAGCATCAATGAAGACAGCACTCCAAAGACTACTCTTTCTTCTGGTAATTCAACAAACCACAGGCTCTCTCTCTCCCAATAAGGGAAAAAAGGTGTCCCCGTTTCATAGCGAGACGGGAGACATGACAAACAACTCACTAATTTATGATGTTAAAAGTCTGTTGCATCACTTTTTCTGAGCTCTGTGCCCAGAGAGTCGACACCAGAAACGCTCAGGTCTCTGGACACACAGCCCACGGCAGCTAAACCACTGCTCCCGATGTTCCGTGTCCTCCTGCGTCGCATCAGTCAGGGGCACTGGCCTGGAATCAGTCCATCTCCAGATCCATGAAAACACGGTGCCCTGAAGGTGGGCTAGTCTTCCAAGCTGCGTTCCTGGGATAACAAAAAGCTGCTGTTCATGAGGCCCTCCCATTCCCGCAAGGAACCGAAGTCAGAGTGTAAATCCAGGACAAGGTCTTCAAAAGAACCTTGAAAAGGGGACAAAGAGATATCAAAGATAGAAATAGAGTGGGTTCTGAAGATGCAAGCAAAGGAGTCGCAGTTTAGCACCATCATCACTTCACTCTGCCCCTCAGGTAAGATCCTCCAAGTGTGTCCCCTTGTGTTCTTCTTCACACCCCCTTCTCTTCTAACACCTCCCAAAGGGACCCAGACCTCTGTCCCTCAGAAATCTGATCCCACCCAGCATCTTGAATGCTCCATGGCATCCCACTGGGCAGAACGTTACAGAACATTACCAAGTCAAACTGACACAACATTCCTAAGCTGAGCAAATGGCTTCTTATCTCAGCTGAAGCCAAAACACGAGTCTATGAAACTAAACTAACAGAACACGCTCCATCTGAGGCCTCCGTCAGTCAGAATTGACTATGGGTATATGCAAGCCTGGGCAGTACGACATAGGTAGCAAGCTCCCCCTCTCTATGCATCTGATGAAGCCAAAGGAACAGAAAAGCCTGATACAATTTGATATCAACAGCATCACTAGAGTTGTCAGTCAACATTGAACAATGTAGGACTGCCTTCGGGACTCCAGCTCTGGATTTTTCCTCGGGGTTTACTCCTGAAGCCTTCCCCATCAGTGGGTATGTCTGTAAGGCTGCATTTTGCAGAAAAGCTGCTAAAATAAAGTACCCAACAGCATAGCAGTAGAATAGCAGCATAGATATAACATACGAAGTAGGAGCAATAGCAGCAGGAGCAGCAGTGGCAGTGGTAGCAGTGGTAGCAACAGCAGCAGTAGTTGAAGGAGCATCAGTAGCAGTAGTAGCAGCAGTAACAGCAGTACCGGAAGTAGCAGTAGTAGTTGTAGTAGAATTACAGTAGTAATAGTAGTGGCAGTAATAGCAGCATCAGCAGTAGTAGTAGCAGTAGCAGAAGTATCAGTCATAGCAGCAGTAGCACAAGTAGCAGCAGTACCAGTTGTAGCAGTACTGCTAGTATTAGCAGCAGTTGCAGTACTAACAGTAGCAGCAGTAGCAATATTAGCAATAATAGCAGTAGCAGCAGCATTAGCAGTCATTGCAGCATCAGCAGCAGTAGCAGTACTAGCAGTAGTAGTAGCAGTAGCACTAGTAGTAGTAGCAGTAGCAGTAGGACAAGTACTAGCAGCAGAGGTGTAATATCAATAGTGGCAGAAGTAGTAGTAGCAGTAGCAGCAATAGCAGTACTAGCGGCATTAGCAGGAGTATTACTAATAGCAGTAGCACAAATAGTAGCAGTAGTAGGAGCAGTAACAATGTCAGCAGTACAGGTTGTAGTAGCAATATCAGTAACAGCAACAATAGTAGTTTTTCTGGTAGCAGCGGTTGTAGTACTTGCAGTAATAGCAGCAGTAGCAGTAGTAGAAGCAGTAGTAGCACTAGCAGTACTAGCAGCAGTAGCAGTTGTCACAGTAGTAGCAGTAGTAGTGGCTGTAGCAGTAGTAGGAGCAGCAGCAGTTGTAGTAGCAAAAGCAGTAGTAGCATTTGTAGAAGTAGCAGCAGTAGTAACAGAATAGCAGCAGAAGTATGAGCATCAGTGGCAGTAGTAGCAGCAGCAGCAGCAGCAGCAGCAGTAGCTGAAGTAGCAGAAGTAATAGTGGTAGCAGCAATAGTAGAAGCATAGAAAACCTACAGCACAATACAGGCTCTTTGGCCCACAGAGTTGTACCGAACATGTCTCTACCTTAGAAATTACTAGGCTTACCTATGGCCCTCTGTTTTACTAAGCTCCATGTACCTATCTAAAAGTCTCTTAAAAAACCCTATCATGTCCGCCTCCACCACCGTTGCTGGCAGCTCATTCCATGCACTCAACACTCTCTGAGTAAAAAACTTATCCCTGACATCTCATCTGTACCTACTCCCCAGCACCTTAATCCTGTGTCCTCTTGTGGTAACCATTTCAGCCCTGGGAAAAAGCCTCTGGTATCAGGTCATCTCTCATCCTCCATTGGTCCAAGGAGAAAAGGCCAAGTTCACTCAATATATTCTTATTTTTGTAATTTATTTTTTTACTGAAGTTCATCATCAAACAAACATTTCCATAAGATGTATTTCAGACATTGTACATATATATCATATAATCATATATGTCACAAATCTCCACATAGTATTAATCTGAGGTGTACACTTATAGAAAAGAGTGGAGAGAAAAAACAAGCAAAAGGAAAAAACTATGTACAAGTAGGGAGTAATCTTTTTTTTACAACATATTCATCAATTTGTGAGGATAAAATCAGGCCTATGAGGCATTATGTAGTTAAACCATTTTCCCCAGTATGAATCAAATTGTTCCAGCTTATGATTAACAGATGCTGTTATCTTCTCCATTTTGTAAATGTTCATTGTAATTTCCATCCACGCATTTAAAGTTGGGCTTTCCTGTGATAACCATTTTCTAGTAAGAGTCTTTTTACCAGCCACCAACAGTATATTCATTAAATATTTATCTCTTTTCAACCATTCTTGAGGTATATATCCAAAATATATGGTCTTACTCTCTAAGGGTATTTTACATTTAAAGATGTCTTGTAGGGCATTGTGTACCCCCCTCCAATAGTCTTTGATAACAGGGCAGTCCCAAAAAATATGATAATTATTTGCATTTTGATTTCCACAGTTTCTCCAGCAAACAGGGAGGTTACTATCATAGTGGGATTTCTGAGAGGGTGTAATAAAATATCTTATCAAGTTTTTCCATCCAAACTCCCTCCATTTCTGTGAACTGGTACACTTCCATTGATACCTCCATATTATTGTCCATTCTTCCTCAGATATAATTATCCCTTCTTCCTTCTCTCATTTTGTTTTAATGTATGAAGTCGAAAGTGTTTTAAGATTTGACAACCCCTTATACATTCTTGAAATGATTCTACTACCGTTATCTGAATTATATGCTTTTGTAAATAGCTCTATCAATAATGTACTTGCATTGGTTACATTTTTAAATGTCTTATTAACATATTGTCGCATCTGTAAATACCGATAAAAATCTTGTTTTTCTAATAAGTGTTTCTCTTTAAGCATTTCAAAACTGAACAGTGTTCCTTCTTTCATTATGTTGCCAAGAACGGTTATTCCTTTAGCTGTCCAGTCCTTAAATCTAGCATCCAGTTTATTCAGGATAAAATCCGAGTCATATGCACACCATTTAAGAATTGCAATATCTCCCTCTAGGTTATATTCTTTTATAGCAGTTTTCCATATTTTAAGAGTCAATTTCACCCATGGGTTATCGATAGTATTTATGTACTTTTACAGATTGTTATCAGCCAAAATTTCTTGTATGGGGATGGGAAGTACCCGCTCCTCAATGTTTTTCCATTGAGCGTCATATGATGGGTTGCACCAACATATCACAGCTCTCAACTGTGCTGCAAAATAATCTCTAAGAGAAGGAAGGCCCCATCCCCCCTTTTCCTTTGCTAATTGCAAAGTTTTGAGACGAACTCTAGGCCTTTTACCCTGCCAAATATACTTTGATAACATCTTGTTCCATTCATTGAATTGATTTTGATTAACACTATTGGTAGGGTCTGAAAGAGATATAACAGTCTGGGCAGTATATAATTTTAATAGACTCAATCCTTGAACTGAGACTGAAAAAAGGAATCAGGTTCCATCTTGCCATATCTTCCTTAATTTTTTTTATATAAAGGCTGATAATTACATTCTGATAATTTTGCCAAATCTTTTGGCATAATGATGCCCAAATATTTGAAAGACTCTGTGTGCCATGCCCAGGGATATCTACTTTCAATTTCTCTTGGTGGGCTATAGTAATATGAAAGTAATTGGGTTTTATCTGTGTTGATCTTGTATCCTGATAATTGACCATATTGTTCAAAGGATTGCATCAATTTAGGTAAAGAGTATGTTGGTTGCCCTAGATAGATCAAAATGTCATCCGCGTAACAAGCCAATTTATGTACTGTCCCTTTAATAGTAATTCCCCTGATACCTTCATTATGTCTGATGTATTGAGCTAATAGTTCCAGATATAATGTGAAGAGTAGCAGTGACCATGCACAACCCTGTCTCGTGCCCCATTCTAGGGTAAGACTATTTGATAAATATCCATTGATTTTAATCCTAGCAGTAGGGTTGTCATATAGTGTCTGTATAGTTTTAATAATTGTGTCTTGAAAACCAAATCTATGTAAAACTCTGTAAAGAAAATTCCAATTTTCCAATTCCAAAGCGGTAAAAGAAGCTTGGAGAGAAGCTGCTTTTTTTAACTGATCGCGGTGAAGAGGCTAGACTGTGCAAGCGCATGGAAGTCGGCCCATGAGGCAGCGGGAGAATTTAAATAGCAAGCAGAGGCTGAGTACGAGCTTTACTCCAGGTGAGGTAAGGCTGGGTAAGCTCCTTTAATTAATCTAATTAGCTTAGGAGTAGGAAATGGAGGCAGCAGTTAGGGCAGTTGAGTGCTCCATTTGCAGTATTTGGGAAGTCAGGGTGAGCACTGTTGTCCCTGATGACTATACCTGTAAAAGGTGCATCCAGCTGCAGCTCCTGCCAAACCGTGTTAGGGAACTAGACCTGGAACTGGATGAACTACGGATCATTCGGGAGGCAGAGGCAGAAATAGACAGGAGTTTCAGGGAGATAGTCACCCCTAGGAGTCAGGAGACAGGTAATTGGGTGACTGTCAGGAGAGGGAAGGGGAATAGACAGGAAGAGCAGAGCACCCCTGTGGCCATTCCCATCAACAATAAGTATACCGTTTTGGATACTGTTGGTGGGGATGACCTACCAGGGACAAGTTGCAGTGGTTGCGTCTGTGGCACTGAGACTGGACCCTCAGCTCAGAAGGGAAGGAGGGAAAGGAGGAGAGCAGTAGTGATAGGGGATTCGATAGTTAGGGGGACAGATAGGAGGTTCTGTGGAAGAGATCGAGAATTCCGGAAGGTCTGTTGCCTCCCTGGTGCCAGGGTCCGCGATATCTCGGATCGAGTTCTCAGTATTCTCAAGAGGGAGGGTGACCAGCCGGATGTCATGGTCCATGTAGGGACCAATGACGTGGGTAGGAAGAGTGAGGAGGTCCTGAAAGGTGGGTTTAGGGAGTTAGACGCCAAGTTAAAGGACAGGATCTCCAGGATAGCAATCTCAGGATTGCTACCAGTGCCACGTGCAGGTGGGTTTAGAAATAGTAAGATAGTGCAGATCAACACGTAGCTGAAGACATGGTGCAGGAGGGAGGGCTTCAGATTTATAGATAATTGGGCAGTTTTCCAGGGAAGCTGCGACCTGTTCCGGCCGGATGGTTTACATCTGAACTGGAGGGGAACAAATATTCTTGCAGGTAAGTTTGCTAGAGAGGCCCCAGTGGATTTAAACTAGATATCAGGGGGGGAGGGGAACCAGAGTGTGGGAACAGATGTATGGGAGGAAGAAGAAAAAGAAGACAGTAAAGTTCTTTGTACTGTTAGAGATAAACAGAGAGGAAGAGGTGGAGAATTTCTTAAATGCATTTATTTTAATGCTAGGACTATTGTAAGAAAGGTGGATGAGCTTAGAGCATGGATTGACACCTGGAAATATGATGTTGTAGCTATTAGTGAAACATGGTTGCAGGAGGGGTGTGATTGGCAACTAAATATTACTGGATTTCGTTGCTTCAGGTGGTGATAGAATCGGAGGGACAAGAGGGGGAGGTGTTGCGATGCTTGTCAGAGAAAATATTACAGCGGTGCTCTGGCAGGGTAGATTAGAGGGCTTGTCTAGGGAGCCTATTTGGGTGGAATTAAGGAATGGGAAAGGTGCAGTAACACATAGGGGTGTTTTATAGACCACCTAATAGGGAGCAAGAATTGGAAGAGCAAATTTGCAAGGAGATAGCAGATATTTGTAGTTGTGATTGTGGGAGATTTTTATTTTCCACACATAGACTGGGAAGCCCATACTGTAAAAGGGATGTATGGTTTGGAGTTTGTAAAATGTGTGCAGGATAGTTTTTTGCAGCAATACATAGAGGTACCAACTAGAGAAGGGGCAGTGTTGGATCTTCTGTTAGGGAATGAAATAGCTCAGGTGACGGAGGTATGTGTTGGGGAGCACTTCAGGTCCAGTGATCACAAAGCCATTAGTTTCAATATAATTATGGAGAAGGTTAGGACTGGACCCAGGGTTGAGATTTTTGATTGGAGAAAAGCTAACTTTGAGGCGATGCAAAACGAGTTAGAAGGAGTGGATTGGGACAATTTGTTTTATGGGAAGGATGTAATAGAGAAATGGCGGTCATTTAAAGGTGAAATTTTGAGGGTACAGAATCTTTATGTTCCTGTTAGGTTGAAAGGAAAGGTTAAAAGTTTGAGAGAGCCATGGGTTTCAAGGGTTATTGGAAACTTGGTTCAGAAAAAGAGAGAAAGCTACAATAAATATAGGCAGCATGGAGTAAATGAGGTGCTCGAGGAATATAAAGAATGTAAAAAGAATCTTAAGAAAGAAATTAGAAAAGCTAAAAGAAGACATGAGGTTGCTTTGGCAAGTAAGTTGAAAATAAATCCAAAGGGTTTCTACAGTTATATTAATAGCAAAAGGATAGTGAGGGATAAAATTGGTCCCTTAGAGACTCAGAGTAGACAGCTATGTGTGGAGCTGAAAGAGATGGGGGAGATTTTGAACAATTTCTTTTTTTCGGTATTCACTAAGGAGAAGGATATTGAATTGTGTAAGGTAAGGGAAACAAGTAGGGAAGTTATGGAAACTATGACAATTAAAGAGGAGGAAGTACTGGCGCTTTTAAGGAATATAAAAGTGGATAAGTCTCCGGATCCTGACAGGATATTCCCTAGGACCTTGAGGGAGGTTAGTGTAGAAATAGCAGGGGCTCTGACAGAAATATTTCAAATGTCATTAGAAATGGGGACAGTGCCGAAGAAATTGGCGTATTGTTCATGTGGCTCCATTGTTTAAAAAGGGCTTTAAGAGTAGACCTAGCAATTTTCGGCCTGTCAGCTTGACATCAGTGGTGGGTAAATTAATGGAAAGTATTCTTAGAGATGGTATATATAATTATCTGTATAGACAGGGTCTGATTAGGAACAGTCGACATGGATTTGTGTGTGGAAGGTCATGTTTGACAAATCTTATTGAATTTTTTGAAGAGGTTACGAGGAAAGTTGACGAGGGTAAAGCAGTGGATGTTGTCTATCTGGACTTCAGTATGGCCTTCAGTATGCATGGAAGGTTAGTTAAGAAAGTTCAGTCTTTAGGTATTAATATTGAAGTAGTAAAATGGATTCAACAGTGGCTGGATGGGAGATGCCATAGAGTAGTGGTGGATAACTGTTTGTCAGGTTGGAGGCCGGTGACTAGTGGTGTGCCTCAGGGATAGGTAGTGGGTCCAATGTTGTTTGTTATATATATTAATGATCTGGATGATGGGGTTGTAAATTGGATTAGTAAGTATGCAGATGATACTAAGTTAGGTGGTGTTGTGTATAATGAAGTAGGTTTTCAAAATTTGCAGAGAGATTTAGGCCAGTTAGAAGAGTGGGCTGAATGATGGCAGATGGAGTTTAATGCTGATAAGTGTGAGGTGCCACATTTTGGTAGGAATAATCCAAATAGGACATACATGGTAAATGGTAGGGCATTGAAGAATGCAGTAGAACAGAGTGAACTAGGAATAATGGTACATAGTTCCCTGAAGGTGGATCTTATGTGGATAGGGTGGTGAAGAAAGCTTTTGGTATGTTGGCCTTTATAAATCAGAACATTGAGTATAGGAGTTGGGATGCAATGTTAAAATTGTACAAGGCATTGGTAAGGCCGAATTTGGAGTATTGTGTACAGTTCTGGTCACCAAATTATGGGAAAGATGTCAACAAAATAGAGAGAGTACAGAGAAGATTTACTAGAATGTTACCTGTGTTTCAGCACCGAAGTTACAGGGAAAGGTTGAACAAGTTAGGTCTTTATTCTTTGGAGCGTAGAAGGTTGAGGAGGGGACTTGATAGAGGTATTTAAAATTATGAGGGGGATAAATAGAGTTGACATGGATAGGTTTTTTCCATTGAGAGTAAGGGAGATTCAAACAAGAAGACATGAGTTCAGAGTTAGGGGGCAAAGGTTTAGGGGTAACACAAGGGGGAACTTCTTTACTCAGAGAGTGGTAGCTGTGTGGAACGAGCTTCCAGTAGAAGTGGTAGAGGGAGGTTCAGTATTGTCATTTAAAGTAAAATTGGATAGGTATATGGACAGGAAAGGAATGGAGGGTTATGGGCTGAGTGTGGGTCAGTGGGACTAGATGAGAGCACGGACTAGAAGGGCCAAGATGGCCTGTTTCCGTGCTGTAGTTGTTATATGGTTATATGGTTTATATGGTTAATTAACTGAATCAAATGTCTTTTCAGCATCCATGCTTATCACCATTGCTTCAATTTTATTTTTTTGTATATGATCCATAATGTGAAGTGTCCTTCGTATATTGTCTTGTGTTTGGTGTTGTCGTATAAAACCTGTCTGATCGTTACGTATCAGTATGGGTAGAAACTCCTCTAATCGTTTGGCCATGTTGAAGGTAAATAATCTATAATCTACATTACGAACGGATATTGGTCTAAATGACCCACATTCCATTTTATCCTTGCCTTCTTTCGGTATAGCTGAAATTATCGCTTCCTTCCAACTGGGTGGCATTTGTACCTTTTTTAGAGCCCAGTTCAGTGTGGGGAGTAAAACAGGAATTAACTGATTTTTAAATTCTTTGTACCACTCCGTCGTATACCCATCTGATCCTGGTGACTTGCTTAATTTAAGCCTACTAATTGCAGCTTTTAATTCAATTTCAGTTATATCAGCAGTCATCGTTCTAGTTTGTTCTTCGCTTATAGTGGGTAACTCTAGTGAATTCAAGAAGGTGGCAATTTGGGTTATGCTTCCCCCTGGAACTTTGGAATATAGCGTTTTGTAAAACACTTCAAAAGCTTCTTGAATTTCACTTAGCATATTTTTTTTATCATTTTCGTTCTTGGGTCCCTAATTCTATGAATTGTATTTTCTGCTATCTTTTTGTTCAGTTTCCACACTAGTACTTTCATAGACTTTGATTCATTTTCATAACGTCTCTTTAACAGAAACATTAAATTTTTCCTGATTTCTTGAGTAGCCAAACTATTAATTTCATTCCTAATTCTTTTTAATTTCCACTAATGTATCCTGTGCCAAATTCAGTTTGTGTTTTTCTCTAGTTCCTTCAGCCTATTTTGTAATTCCTTTAATGTTTTAACCATATAACCATATAACCATATAACAATCACAGCACGGAAACAGGCCATTCCGGCCCTCCTAGTCCGTGCCGAACTCTTAATCTCACCTAGTCCCACCTACCCGCACTCAGCCCATAACCCTCCACTCCTTTCCTATCCATATACCTATCCAATTTTACCTTAAATGACACAACTGAACTGGCCTCTACTACTTCTACAGGAAGCTCATTCCACACAGCTATCACTCTCTGAGTAAAGAAATACCCCCTCGTGTTTCCCTTAAACTTTTGCCCCCTAACTCTCAAATCATGTCCTCTTGTTTGAATCTCCTTATTTTTCTTATATGAAGATATCGCTATAATTTTCCCTCTTAAGACAGCCTCCAGAGTATCCCATGAAATGGGAGGTGAAACCTCTCCATTATCATTAAATTCTAAGTAGAGACCAATTTCTTTTTTAATTTGTTCCTTAAAGTATGGATCATTGAGTAGACTTGAATTTAGTTTCCAAATAGTATTCTTTGGTTGTTGGTCAAAATCAACAGATAAATATATAGGTGCATAGTCACTTACATCTATTGTCCCAATTCCACAGGTGTTTATTTTGTCTTTGTCTTTTCCAAATGTTATGAAATAGTTTATTCTTATATATACAGAATGGGGAGCAGAATAATGAGTCTAATCCCTTCTGTCAAGGAAAAGGTCCCTCCATATATCAATTAAACCAACATTCTCAAAAAGTGTATTAACTTACTTATGTAAGGATTTTGTTTCATAGCTTTTTCTATTGGAAGAGTCTAAGTTTGGTTATAATTGTAAATCTAAATCTCCCCCACATATCAGGAGACCTTCTGTTTCCATTACCATAATATCAGTAATTTTCTGAAAGAAACCAATATCACTTCCCGGGGGTGTGTATATATTCAATAGAGTAACTGAATTTCTGCTTATATTCCCCCTTACCAGAATATACCAGATAAGAATTCCCCCTTACCAGATAAGAATAGCAACTCCTCGCCTATGTCCTAATTTACATGAGGAGAAAAACAAATTAGTGAAGCCCATTCTCTTTAGTTTTCTATGCTCATTATCACTTAAATGAGTTTCCTGTAAATATACTACATGGGCTTGTTCTTTTTTCATTTTGGATAAAATTCTATTATGTTTGATTGGTTTTAATAGCCCATTGACATTAAAAGAAATGAATTTCACTTTGTCCATAGCCATCTGTATTTATCTGTCAATGTATCATTGAAATTAGCAGAATAAAATTTAATCGATCTACTTCCTGAACAAATAAGAACCAAGAAACACAAATAATAACAAAAATGGCAATGAACATGTGATTCCAAGGCTGAGGTCACTAGTAGATGACCCTGTGTTGAGCTAGAGGAAATGTCTAGCTGTAGGGGATAACCCCTCCTACTTGTGAGTTGAGGGCTCCCATTGCAGTTTTCATAAAAGTCAGTGAACAAATCCATTACACAGAAAAGAATTCCCTGTGTACTCCTTATATATATATATATCTACACACACACACAACCACACACATATAACACATATATATTGTTACGAACCCCATAACTGGGTCACTTACCAGCAAAGATAGAGAAGTCCGTTGAAGTCTGATGATACGATTTCTAACAGTATTTATTAGTAAAAATACACAAAAGTAATGTCAATGCAAATATACAGATAATATACGTCGTCAATACTAAATCTAAAAGTGCAGGTATAATAATAATCAATAAGAAATAAGCTCTATCGTTGTCTAGGGGATAATGTATTGTCCGATGGAAATATAAAAGTTACTCAGTTCATGCAGGCTGCAGCCTTTGGGGACCACTGGGTTTGCAATGGTTGGAGAGAGAGAGAGTTTTTTTGAGAAACTTGCCGATTCCTTTTATGATTTCGATCCGTCGGAGTCTCGTTGGTGTGGCCGTTCACTTGTGGCCTCTCCTTTAGATAAGTCATTCTTCCATGGTGAGCCCGCCAATCCCAGGCAAGGGAAGGACGCACACGAGCTCCCCACCGGCTGTTGCTATGAAACGCTGTCACAGGATTTCTAGCGTTTCTCCTGGTGCGTCTAAAGGGGTTGTTCCCCAGACCCTCTTTTATCCTTACTCACGGGGTCTCAGATGTCAATCAGGTTGGGATGATGCAATCCCTCAACCAGCCCACTCTGGTCATCCCCTGAGGGCTTCAATGAATAGGACAGTACTCAATACACAATTCCATCTCCAAGAGACAATAGCCGTTATCAATGGTTTTGTTTCGCTGAGGCCAGGACACATTCCAAACCTTGTGGATTCTCTCTCATTTCCTGGGTCCCAGACCCGAATTAATAGCGATCTTGCGATTCTCAAAAAGGAGGGGGGCGACTCTGTACCCTTCGGCCCCTCAGAGTTGTGGCACATTCGTAACACCCCCTTCCTTCTAAGATTTTTACCAACGGTAAAAATGAATTAATACAGAGTCTTACAGGATTTTCAGAATCTAACACAAAACAAAAGAGATTTTTTTTCACTACAGAGTAATACGGTTATACATTCAATTCAGCATCTAAACAGTTAGCGATTACATTGTCACTTCCTTTAATATCTTAACATCTTGTACCTTAATAAATTCTTGTAGCATCAGACTCCAATTTAATAACCACCTATTTTTTTTCCTTTTCTTCAGCAAACAAAAACTAAAGAGTTGTGATCTTAGCTTACGTGTATACTACAAAAGTTCATGCAAATACTAATCTTTATGTTACTTTCAAACTTAACAGTCAATCTTCCATGGGGGTTGTCGTTATTATTCACATGCTTTGTCAAAATCCCTTAAAACCGGATCCTGTTATTTAAAATGGCATCCCGTCAACCCTCGCCCCTTTTCCAGTTAACTCCCACATGGTTAACTTGTATACTAGTGTGGAATAAGCTTTTGCATGCTCCTTTCATAGGAGTTATTTTATCAACAATGTGTTCCAAACTTAGACCATTTTCCGAATTTCCACACAATTCTTTAATTTTAAGCAAGTTGTTAGCATGAGTTTTCTCTTCAGGACCCTTCATGCTATTAGTTTTCAGTTTAAACTCTTTGTCCAAACAGCATTTCAAATTCTGCCTCTTCACAGCACTCTCTTGAATAACAATAGCGTGTGGGGCACCTTTACATTCCAAATCAACCTGTAATTGATTCACAGGCACCGTGTTACCAAGCCATTGTCTCTGTAGCCTGGTTGCTGCTTCTGACATCAATCCAGACTTTAAATTTTCTTCATTCAATTTAGGAACTACACTTTTCCCTTTTCCTTCAATAATAATATTCACCTCACCACCTTTTATCTCCTCACTAACTTTTAACACACCTTCGAGCACAAACAACTGGGAATTCTCACTTCCCACTATTACCAAGGTTAACCCTTTCTTCACTGAACCAAGTCCCTCTGACCCACAAGGACTGCATTCCTTTTCAACTGAATCAAATACTTCAAAATTTTTCTGAGCTCCATTATTAGGTTCAGTACCACGTGCATCCACATCTTGAACACACTCAAACGGGACATCTGCCTCTTCCAGGCTTTCAATACCCGTACCCTTTTCAAATTCTAAATTCCCCTGATCCTCCCAGTTACTCTCTGGGCTACTCCCTTCCGGAGTAAACTCAACCCCGCGGGCTGAAACAACCTCATCTGCCAACCCAGCAGACTTCTTCAAGGTAATGGCATCCTTTTCATCTAGGACTGCCCTCATTTCATTATCGGGAACACCTTTAGAATTTTCAACTTCTTCAAACAGTTCTGCCAAACCAGACAGATCATCCATGTCCAACCCTGGACCTTTTAACAGCCTTATCTGTTTCTCACCTTTACTCCGTGCCTCTATAAATTTCCTCCTGGCTAAGGGCAGGACTACCTCCTCTCCCTTACTCTCTTTCACTTTCCTATTCTCCGTTTTACCACCCTCTAAACCCTCTTGGTACAGGGTCGGTAAAAACGTCTTGGTCAAATCGACACTGGCCGAATTTAAACTGGTCTCGTTCTCAGCTGCCTTTCTCGACATGCTGCGAGTGATTGCGCATGCGGGATAGATCTAGGGGCAGGTCCTCAACACTTACAGGCTGGCTCGTCAGCTCCATGGCCAACCAAATGTCACCACCAGCTAAATCGTTACCCAGAAGGAGGTTTACATCAGTTCTCGGGAATTCTGATCGCACCCCTATTTCAACTGGTCCAGATACCAGCTCACAATTTATAATGATCCTATGCAAGGGCACCGCTTCTGTACCTTTTCCTATGCCTCTCAAAACTACCTCTCCAGTCTTGCGACCAAAACCTAGTACGTTACTGAGAATCAATGACAGCTCAGCTCCCGTGTCTCTCCAGATCCGCACTGGAACTGGTGTGTCTCCCTCTTTCACAGACACGGTTCCTTCTGAAATACATTTCTCAGACCCCTCTCGTATTCTGTCTACCTGGGGCTTTCTCGTCGATTTACTGATCACCACAATACACCCTGTAGGGACTGCTGCTTTCCATTTTCCTGTCTCCTTCCTCGGAGCAAGGCATTAGATGCAATATGACCCACCTTTCCACAATTAAAACAGGTCAAGCCAGGACCTCTCCTGCCGTCTTGCCTTTCCTCCTCCTTAATTTTACCACTAGCTCCCGGCAGGATCTCTGCCTCAGCCGGCGGGCTTTCTCTACCGTTCCCACGGTCTCTCTGGTAACTTTTATTCGAGGAAAACTTTGTCTTGTGGGTTAGGACATATTCATCTGCGAACCTAGCAAATTCAGAGATGGACTTATTTGGCTTCTCATTCAAATACATCCGGATATCATCCGAAACACAACCTTTAAATTCCTCAATCAGAATTAACTCCCTGAGATGCCAAAAATCTTCTTCCACTATTTCTGCTGCACACCAGCGATCCAAGAGCACACCCTTCTCATAGGCAAACTCTGCATACGTCTGATTCCACCCTTTCTTTAAATTTCTGAACTTTTGTCTATACGCTTCAGGTACCAATTCATAGGTCCGAAGAATGGTCTCCTTTACTTTCTCATAATTCTCAGACTCCTCCTCCATGGACAACGCCGCATATGCCCGTTGTGCCTTCCCTTTTAACACACTTTGTAACAACACCACCCACTGCTCTTTGGGCCACTTCTGACTCACTGCCACCTTTTCAAAATGCAAGAAATAACTATCAACATCCGTCTCCTCGAACGGAGGTACTAACCTAAACTCCCGACTAACATTAAACCGCTCCTCTCGGTCTGACCCTTGAGCTCTTCGCTCTTGCCTTAACTTCTCCATGTCCAAGTCATGTTGCCTCAGTTTCTCCTTCTCCTCATACTCCCTCTCCTTCTCGGCTCTCTCCTTCTCTTTTTCAGCTGCTTCCAGCTGCTTTAAATTAATTTCATGTTCCAACCTTAATTTCTCCAACTCTAACAGCCGTCCCACTAGCGGGTACCTTTTCAGGGATATTTTCTGATACCTCAGCCGAAAACACATTCTTCACAATATAATACTGAGTTATGGCCCTCCACACCTCCCGCTTTTTCATCGACAACCTCACCTCTGCGAGATTTAGTCCTTTCGCAATATTTATCAAGTCCGACTTTGTGGCAGCCTCTAGCGACTCCAGAGTCAGGTTTTCTATAAATTCATCAACTTCCATCTTTGCTGGTTTCCCATCTGGTTACCCACGCAACCAGACCCACGTTTGGACTTAAAAGCCCGATTCACTGGCCCTCCAATTTGGTATCAAATCTCAAGACGAGCCCCCACTTTGTTACGAATCCCGTAACTTACCAGCAAAGATAGAGAGGTCCGTTGAAGTCTGATGATACGATTTTTAACAGTATTTATTAGTAAAAATACACAAAAGTAATGTCAATGCAAATATACAGATAATATACGTCGTCAATACTAAATCTAAAAGTGCAGGTATAATAATAATCAATAAGAAATAAGCTCTATCGTTGTCTAGGGGATAATGTATTATCCAATGGAAATATAAAAAGTCACTCAGTTCATGCAGGCTGCAGCCTTTGGGGACCGCTGGGTTTGCAATGGTTGGAGAGAGAGAGAGTTTTTTTGAGAAACTTGCCGATTCCTTTTATGATTTCGATCCGTCGGAGTCTCGTTGGTGTGGCCGTTCACTTGTGGCCTCTCCTTTAGATAAGTCATTCTTCCATGGTGAGCCCGCCAATCCCAGGCAAGGGAAGGACGCACACGAGCTCCCCACCGGCTGTTGCTATGAAACGCTGTCACAGGATTTCTAGCGTTTCTCCTGGTGCGTCTAAAGGGGTTGTTCCCCAGACCCTCTTTTATCCTTACTCACGGGGTCTCAGCTGTCAATCAGGTTGGGATGATGCAATCCCTCAACCAGCCCACTCTGGTCATCCCCTGAGGGCTTCAATGTACTCAGTACACAATTCCATCTCCAAGAGACAATAGCCGTTATCAATGGTTTTGTTTCGCTGAGGCCAGGACACATTCCAAACCTTGTGGATTCTCTCTCATTTCCTGGGTCCCAGACCCGAATTAATAGCGATCTTGCGATTCTCAAAAAGGAGGGGGCGACTCTGTACCCTTCGGCCCCTCAGAGTTGTGGCACATTCGTAACAATATGTACATATATATTACATACATACACATATATCCACACATATATATATTCTCATTTTTGTGGGGAAAAAGGAGTAAGTGAGCGAATAAAGAATAACAAATAAGTAATATAAAATCCTAATTATAATAAGTATTTCTCGAGATAGATATATCACCGTCTACTTTTGCTTCTGTTTAAGTTCTCAAAAATTTTAAAGTTAGCCAAACCTTATGGCTCTTCTGGAGGGGGTGAGGACTGGCTTTGGAAAACTCCCAGTCTCTTCCTGATATACATCTCTCGGCCTCCTCCCGTCTCCTGCCTTCTCGATTCTCGTACTATTTCCCAAACGGAGCGGGATAATTCCTCTGCCAGGCTTTCCCTCGGTTTGATCATGCTGACGGGCAACCCTCTGGCCTTCATGTTTGTAGTCGCCTCTTCCACTGTCTGGTACAACCATGTCCCATTGTCATAAAACACTCGAAGTTTAGCAGGGTACGGAGTTTGAAATCTAATCCTTTCTTGCTTTAGTACTCACTTCAGAGTATTCTTTACGTTTCTGCAGGACCGCATGGGGGGTAATCTTGGTCGAAATATATTAATTTATCTTCTAAAAACACCCTCTTCTTACCCCAGGCCCTTCGTAGAATCTCCGCCTTGGTACTGTACCGAAGGAATTTAATTATTATTGAGCGTGGCTTATCACAGGTAGACTTCAGGACTAGCGTGCGATGCGCTCTCTCGATTTCCAGCTCCATAGTCGAGGGAAGCTCTAGTGTGTCCCACAGCAACTTATCGACAAACTCCGTCATAGACAAGCCCTCTGCTCCTTCGGGAATGTTGTATATTCCAATATTTTTCTGCTGTGATCTTCCCTCCAGGTCAATTAGTTTACCTTCTTGGTGATTTAATATTTTTATCGTCTTACTCAATATCCGTTCCACGTTTTGAACGTGATCTTCCACCTTCTCAATTTGAGTCTCTGCCACCGCTATTTTTTGATTGACGTTGCCGAGCTCTGACTTAATATCATGTAGCTGCTACTTTATATCTTTCTGGAACTCCCTTATCTCTTTCAGAATTTCGATCATATTTGCCGCTTCGACTGAACGAGGCCCAGTGTCTGCCTCGCTAGCACGCGGTCGGGTAGGAGAACCGCTCGCTGCACTCCTCTCGGCCGCAGGCTCCGCAGTGTCGCTTCTTTTATTTCCATTCTTTTTCCCCATTCTTGCCCCTCTTTTCAGTTCAAATATTTTTCGAAAAATACTATATTTGCATTTTTCTGGAGGAGCTAGTGACTTAAGCTCCCATTCTCGACGATGACATCACCGGACACCCATCTGCCACTTCTCAGCCAAGTTTTGCATCCTATTGATGTCCCGCTAGAACCTTTTACAGCCCTCCACACTATTCACAATACCCCCAATATTTATGTCATCAGCAAATTTACTAACCCACCCCTCCACTTCTTCTTCCAGGTCATTTATAAAAATCACGAAGAGAGGGTGTCCCAGAACAGATCCCTGAGGCACAGCACTGGTCAAAAACCTCCATGCAGAACATGACCTGTCTGCAACCAGGTCATGCCTTCTGTGGGCAATCCATTTCAGAATCCACAAAGTAATGTCCCCTTGGACTCCTATGCCTCCTTACCATCTCACTATCTTACTATGCTTGGTGTGGGATACCTTATCAAGTGCCTTGCTGAAATCCATATACACTACATCTACTGCTCTACCTTATCAATGTGTTCAGTCACATCCTCAAAAAATTCAATCATGCTCATTAGGCATGAACTGCTTTTGACAAAGCCATGCTGATATTCCTAATCATATTATACCTCTCCTACTGTTCATAAGTCCTGCCTCTCAGGATCTTTCCCATCACTTACCAAGCACTGAAGTAAGACTCACTGGTCTATAATTTCCTCGGCTATCTCTCCTCCCTTTCTTGAATAAAGGAACCACATTCACAACCCTCCAATCCTCCGGAACCTCTCCTGTCCCCATTGATGATGCAAAGATCATCACCAGAGGCTCAGCAATCTCCTCCCTCACCTACAACAGTAGCCTGGGATACATCTCATCCAGTCCCAGTGACTTATCCCCCTTGATGCTTTCCAGAAGCTCCAGCACATCCTCTTTCTTAATGTTGTTACGTACCCGTGACACGTGACAGTGGTACCCTTGTCACGTGACTGGGGTTGAAGTTATACTGGACATGAGGTAATGGTGGAGTGATGTCATTTTCCCGCCAGTAGAGGTCATGTGACAGGTTTTTTCTACAGGGTATAAAAGGGAGACCCACCCTGTCAGGTGGGGCAGTTCGTGGCTGGATTTGCCAAGATGACTTCATGTTACTGCGTGATTTTAAGGGATGACGCAGTTTAGTTAAAAAATGAAGTTTTATATAATGCCTAAAGTTTAAAAGGTCAGAGCCAACGGTTTCTTTGCTAATGGAGAGTGAAGTTTGGAGATCAAGAAAAATCGATTTTCGATGGATTGACTTCGACCTTGTGTGATCCTCATTCGGAAGGATTTCGTTGACTATTCTCGCTGTTGACCCCTGGGATGACCAGAAAGGGTTTGAGAATAGTGTGGAAGAGAGGTCAGTCACTTTAAGTTGTTATATTTAATAAAATTCGACGTGGGAGTTCGACGCTGGGAATCGAAGGACATCGACGTGGAAGAGAATTTACATCGCTTTAAAAAGTCTCTCCTTTTAAAAGTACCGTGAGCTTTTGAACTGTCGGCATATCATTCTTTGAACTGTTTTCATTCGGCAATTTGCTTTGGAGAACTGTTTTTTTCAATACTACTTTAAAGACTGTTTGGGACTGCAAAGCTATTAAGAACTGTCTGACCAGCTGCCAGCAGCTGAGCTCGGACCATTGTTTGGGTTTGTTTACATTTGAAGGGGGTTTGTTATCAGTGTTTAATAAACGTGTTATTTGTTATAAAACCCCTTGCCTAACTCATCTATATTATTGTTGCCCGAATACGTAACATAATTATGGGGGCTACGTTCGGAATTGAATTATTTGATTTTAAAAAGTTTTTTGAATTTTGAATCGGTGTTTTGGTAACGGGGATTGCTCGATTTTTTTTTGTTTGATTGGCTTGTGAGTGGTATTCGGCAACGATGAATATTGATGAGTTTCTGGATTCGCCAGTCGCGGATTTGTTAGCGAAGGCGAAAAAAACTGAAGTCTCTGAACTTGCGAATCGGTTGCATATTAAAGGGATTTTGCCAACTACATCAAAAGCTGTAATACAGAGAAAGATCGCATCACATTTTGTGGCTTCGGGTCATTTTGAAGAATCGATTTTAGAATCGTTTCCAATAAGTAATCTGGAGATGCAGTTGCAAATTGAACAAATGATGTTAGAAAGGTGTAAATTGGAAGCTGAACAGAAGCAAAGAGATTTTGAATATGCAATGGCTAAATTAAGGTCTGTAGAACAGTCTGCTGATTCTAAAAAACCGTTTGTTGCTAGCCAAGAAATTAAATTGGTCCCTCCATTTAGTGAAACTGAAGTGGAGAGATATTTTCAACATTTTGAAACTATTGCTCGGATGTCAGAGTGGCCGAAAGATAAATGGTCAGTGTTATTACAGAGTGTAATCAAAGGCAAGGCACAACAGGTTTACACAGCTTTAACTGCTGCGCAAGCATTAGATTATGATATTGTGAAAGAAAATATTCTCAAATCGTATGAATTGGTCCCAGAAGAGTATAGGGAAAGATTCAGGAGTTTGAAAAAGTCTGTGGAAAAGACTTATGTGGAATTTGCCTATGATAAAGCTATGTGTTTTGAGAGATGGGTTTCTTCTAAAAATGTAAATGAGGACTATGATACATTGAGAGAGCTGATTTTGATGGAGGAATTCAAAAGAAGCATTCCTGTTGAAGTAAGGACCTACTTAAATGAGAGGGATACTGATAAATTGCAGGACTGTGCTAGATTAGCTGATGAGTATGTTTTAATCCATAAAAATAAATTTCCTCAGGGTAGAATTTTCAAGAGGAAAAATAATATGGAGACTCCAGGTAAATTAGAAATTAAATTAGAGGTTAATGAGAGAGGTAAGGAGGAAGGAAAACCTGTGAAGGAAAGACAGTTTGGTCTTATTTGTAACTATTGTAAGAAGCCTGGCCATGTAATAGCTAACTGTTTCAAATTGAAAAAGAAAGAGAAGGAAGCAGTTCCAGATGCTTGTGTGCAACATACTAAAGCACCTGTAAAGTTACAGGGTTTGGTAAACACAAATGAGGATTTGTTAGAGTCTGACAAAGTTAGAAAGGGATATGATCATTTTATAACTGAAGGGTTTGTATCCTTGAAAGAAGGATCTACTCTGGTGCCAATAAAAATTCTTAGGGATACTGGAGCTTCTCAATCACTGATGTTAGATAGTGTGTTGAAGTTTAATGAAGAGAGTGATACTGGTGAGGTAAATTACATAAGAGGTGTTGGAAGTGATTTTATGCCTGTACGTTTACATGAAGTAAATTTAAAGTCAGGGTTAGTTACAGGATTTGTTAAGGTAGGATTACAGCATAGCTTACCTGTGAAGGGTATTTCTTTATTGTTAGGTAATGACTTGGCAGGTGGACAAGTTTTTCCTGAAGTGCATTTGACAATGGAATTAGAGGAACCAGAGGTGAATTTTAACACAGATTTTTCTTGTGTTGTGACTAGAGCTATGGCTAAAAAGATTGATGTGCAGAATGAGGTTGTTACTCATGACTGTTCAACTCAGGATTTGGGTTTTGAGGATGTGTCAGAAACTTTCTTACCTTCGTTGTTTGAACAAGATTCTGGGAGTAAGTCTGACTATGAAGATTTATCTTTGTCTCGGAAGGAGATGATAGCAGAGCAGAATAGAGATCCTGAGATTGTAAAATTAAGGGAACAAGCTTTACTAGGTAGTGAAATTGAGAAGGTGTCAGTAGGATATTACTTGGAAAAAGGAGTGTTGATGAGGAAGTGGAGGTCGCCTACAATTCCTGCAAGTGAGGAATGGAATGTTGTTTACCAGGTAGTTGTTCCTAAAGTTTATCGGAATGAGATTTTGACTTTAGCTCATAGTGTGCCTTTAGGTGGACATCAAGGGGTAAGGAAAACTGTGGACAAGATTTTAAAACATTTTTACTGGCCTGGTCTAAGAAAAGATGTGGCGATGTTTTGTAAGACGTGCCATACTTGTCAAATTGTGGGTAAACCAAATCAGGTTACACCAGTAGCTCCATTACAACCTATTCCAGCATTTGGTGAACCGTTTTCTAAAGTTATTGTAGATTGTGTTGGTCCATTACCAAAGACAAAAACTGGTTATCAGTATTTGTTGACTATCATGTGTACTTCGTCTAGGTTTCCAGAGGCAGTACCACTTAGGAATATAAAAGCTAAAACTGTGACGAAGGCTCTTATAAAATTCTTTACTTATTTTGGATTGCCTAAGGAAATACAAACTGATCAAGGTAGTAATTTTATGTCTGGATTGTTTCAACAGATAGTTTATAAATTGGGAGCTAAGCAAATTACTTCGTCTGCATACCATCCAGAATCGCAAGGTGCCTTGGAGAGGTTTCATTCTACTCTCAAGAATATGATTAGGACATATTGTGTGGAGAATGAAAGTGACTGGGATGA
The DNA here is from genome assembly GCF_048418815.1 of Hemitrygon akajei. Classification (NCBI taxonomy): domain Eukaryota; kingdom Metazoa; phylum Chordata; class Chondrichthyes; order Myliobatiformes; family Dasyatidae; genus Hemitrygon; species Hemitrygon akajei. Next base: position 95,935,937 of record NC_133136.1, read on the forward strand.
GAGTATAAACTTACTTTTATTTGCAGTAAGGGAATCGGTACAGGAATCTTTAGGTTTTAGTCCATTTGAACTTGTGTTTGGACATAGAGTTAGAGGACCTTTAGCTTTATTGAAGGAACAGTGGATTAGTAAGGAAGTGCATACTAATTTGTTGGACTATGTTTTGAAATTTAAGGACAGGTTACATAGAGCTTGTAGCTTAGCCAAGGAAAATTTAAAGTTGGCTCAGGAGAAAATGAAGACTTGGTATGATAAGGAAGCTAGGATGAGGATGTTTAAGCCTGGAGATAAGGTGTTGGTTTTTTTCCCAGTGCAGACAAATCCTTTACAAGCTAGATTTCATGGACCTTATGAAATTATGTCTAGAGTTAATGATGTGGATTATGTAATAAAAACTCCAGATCGTAGAAGGTCAACACAACTTTGCCACATAAATATGATTAAACCATATTTTGAGAAACAATCTGATACTGTGACTGTTGTGGTTAGTGAGAATGAGTTGGATTTAACTGGGAACATGATAAATGATTCATCTGACTTTCATTCTAAATCTAACATTGTTTCTGTTAGGTTACCTAATTCGACTATTTTGGAAAATATGGATGAGAAATTAGCACATTTACAGCTAGAGCAGAAACAACAGATGAAGGAATTGATTTTTAAGTATAAGGATTTGTTTCCAGATGTTCCGAGAAGGACTACTATAGCTTCACATGATGTAGATGTTGGAGATGCCAAACCTATTAAACAACATCCATATAGGATGAACATGGAAAAATGTGAACTTGCTGAGAAAGAAATTGAATACATGTTAGAGAATGATATTATTAGACATTCTAACTCGAATTGGAGTTCGCCATGTGTTATGGTGCCAAAACCTGATGGTAGTATTAGGTTTTGTACGGACTATAGGAAGGTGAATGCTGTAACGAAAACAGATGCATATCCAATTCCTAGAGTAGATGATTGTGTAGATAAAGTTGGAAAAGCAAAGTTTCTTACAAAGATTGATTTATTGAAAGGGTATTGGTGTGTTCCATTAACGGACAGAGGTAGAGAGATTTCTGCATTTGTAACTCCATCTGGGTTATATGAGTATAATGTTCTTCCATTTGGGATGAAGAATGCCCCAGGTACTTTTCAGAGGATGATTAATTCTGTGATTCAGGGATTGAAAGATACTGATGCTTATATTGATGATTTAGTGACAGGAAATGATACTTGGGAAGCACACATTATTGCGGTGGAGAAATTGTTTGAAAAGCTTTCAAAAGCTAACTTAACTATTAATTTGGCCAAGAGTGAATTTGGACATGCTACTGTGACTTACCTTGGTTATGTTGTGGGTCAAGGTAAGGTAGCTCCTGTTCAGGCAAAAGTTCAGGCAATTTTAGAAATTCCCACTCCGACGGGAAAAAAAACTCTCAGAAGGTTTTTGGGAATGGTAGGATATTATCGAAAATTTTGTAAGAATTTTGCTAATGTTGCCCTTCCATTAACTAATCTTCTGCAGAAGAATGTGAAGTTTGTATGGACAGTGTTTTGTCAGGAAGCATTTGAAAAATTGAAAACAATGATATGTCAACAACCTGTGCTTAAGGCACCTGACTTCGAAAAACCTTTTTCATTAGCTGTAGATGCTAGTGATGAAGCTGTGGGAGCAGTATTGATGCAAAAGAATGAGGGTGATGAGGTTGATCATCCAGTAGCTTACTTTTCTAAGAAATTTAATAAGCATCAAAGAAACTATTCAACAATAGAGAAAGAATTGTTATCTCTTGTTTTAGCTTTGGAATATTTTGAGGTATATGTTGGTACAACTCAAAAACCACTTATTGTTTACACTGATCATAATCCGTTAGTTTTTCTGAGTAAGATGAAAAACAAAAACAGAAGATTGTTGAATTGGAGTTTGATGTTACAAGAGTACAATATTGTGATAACTCATATTAAAGGTAAAGATAATGTGGTTGCTGATTGTCTATCTCGATATTGAATGTACAATGTTTTTTTTTTGGAGTGGTTTTTTTTTATTGTAACACTCCTACTGTATTGTATATTGTGTATGTTATATAATTTATACATTTGTTTTTCTTGTAAGTGATTGTTAAAATTTTTGTTCTTGATAGACCAAAAATGTTTTTTTTTGGAGGGAGGTGTTACGTACCCGTGACACGTGACAGTGGTACCCTTGTCACGTGACTGGGGTTGAAGTTATACTGGACATGAGGTAATGGTGGAGTGATGTCATTTTCCCGCCAGTAGAGGTCATGTGACAGGTTTTTTCTACAGGGTATAAAAGGGAGACCCACCCTGTCAGGTGGGGCAGTTCGTGGCTGGATTTGCCAAGATGACTTCATGTTACTGCGTGATTTTAAGGGATGACGCAGTTTAGTTAAAAAATGAAGTTTTATATAATGCCTAAAGTTTAAAAGGTCAGAGCCAACGGTTTCTTTGCTAATGGAGAGTGAAGTTTGGAGATCAAGAAAAATCGATTTTCGATGGATTGACTTCGACCTTGTGTGATCCTCATTCGGAAGGATTTCGTTGACTATTCTCGCTGTTGACCCCTGGGATGACCAGAAAGGGTTTGAGAATAGTGTGGAAGAGAGGTCAGTCACTTTAAGTTGTTATATTTAATAAAATTCGACGTGGGAGTTCGACGCTGGGAATCGAAGGACATCGACGTGGAAGAGAATTTACATCGCTTTAAAAAGTCTCTCCTTTTAAAAGTACCGTGAGCTTTTGAACTGTCGGCATATCATTCTTTGAACTGTTTTCATTCGGCAATTTGCTTTGGAGAACTGTTTTTTTCAATACTACTTTAAAGACTGTTTGGGACTGCAAAGCTATTAAGAACTGTCTGACCAGCTGCCAGCAGCTGAGCTCGGACCATTGTTTGGGTTTGTTTACATTTGAAGGGGGTTTGTTATCAGTGTTTAATAAACGTGTTATTTGTTATAAAACCCCTTGCCTAACTCATCTATATTATTGTTGCCCGAATACGTAACAATGTATATGTGCTCAAGCTTTTCAGTCCACTGTAAGTCATCCCTACAATCACCAAGAACCTTTTCTGTAGTGAATACTGAAGAAAAGTATTCATTAAGTACCTCTGCTATCTCCTCCGGTTCCATACACACTTTTCAAATGTCACACTTGATTGGTCATAGAACCATAGAACATTACAGCAGAGAAACAGACCTTTTGGCCCTTTTTGGCTGTGCTGAACCATTTTTCTGCCTAGTCCCACTGACCTGCACCTGGGCCGTATCCCTTCAAACCCCCTCATCCATATACCTGTCCAAGTTTTTCTTAAATGTCAAAAGTGAGCCCATATTCACCACTTCATCTGGCAGCTCATTCCGCACTCCCACCACTCTCTGCGTGAAGAAGCCCCCCCCCCCCCCCAATGTTCTCTTTAAACTTTTCCCCCTTCACTCTTAACCCATGTCCTCTGGTTTTTTTTCTCCCCGGGCCTCAGTGGAAAAAGCCTGCTTGCATTCACTCTATCTATACCCATCATAATTTTATATACCTCTATCAAATCACCCTTCATTCTCCTATGCTCCAGGGAATAAAGTCCTAACCTATTCAACCTTTCTCTGTAACTCAGTTTCTCAAGTCCCGGCAACATCCTTGTAAACCTTCTCTGCACTCTTTCAACCTTATTAATATCCTTCCTGTAATTCAGTGACCAAAACTGCACACAATACACCAAATTCGGCCTCACCAATGTCTTATACAACCTCACCATAACATTCCAACTCTTATACTTAATACTTTGATTTATAAAGGCCAATGTACCAAAAGCTTTCTTTATAACCCTATCTACTTGTGAAGCCACTTTTAGGGAATTATGTACCTGTACTCCCAGATCCCTCTGTTCTACTGCACTCCTCAGTGTCCTACCATTTACCTTGTATGTTCTACCTTGGTTTGACCTTTCGAAGTGCAATACCTCACACTTATCTGCATTAAATTCCATCTACCGTTTTTCAGCCCATTCCTCCAACCAGTCCAAATCCCTCTGCAAGCTTTGAAAACCTTCCACACTGTCCACTACACCTCCAATCTTTGTATCATCAGCAAATTTGCTGATCCAATTTGCCACATTATCATCCAGATCATTGATATAGATGACAAGTAACAATGGACCCAGCACTGATCCCTGTGGCACACCACTAGTCACAGGCCTCCACTCAGAGTAGCAATCATCCACTACCACTCTCTGGCTTCTTCCATTGAGCCAATGTCTAATCCAATCTACTACCTCTCCATGTATACCTAGCAACTGAATCTTCCTAACTAACCTCCCATGCAGAACCTTGTCAAAGGCCTTACTGAAGTCCATGTATACAACATCCAATGCCTTCCCTTCATCCAATTTCCTGGTAACTTCCTTGAAAAACTCTAACAGATTGGTTAAACATGACCTACCATGCACAAAGCCATGCTGACTTTTTCTAATAAGTCCTAATCTTTCACGTATTATCGTATTGCTCTTCACATACATGTAATGCCTTGGAGTTTTCCTTAATCCTGTCTGCCAAGGCCTTCTCATGGCCCCTTCTGGTGCTACTAATTTCATTCTTAAACTCCTTCCTGCTGGCTTTATAATCTTCTACATCTCTATAACTACCTAGTTTTTTGAACCTTTCACAAGCTATTCTTTTCTTCTTGACTAGATTTAACCATATAACCATATAACAATTACAGCACGGTAATAGGCCATCTCAGTCCTTCTAGTCCGTGCTGAACGCTTACTCTCACCTAGTCCCACCGACCTGCACTCAGCCCATAACCCTCCATTCCTTTCCTATCCATATACCTATCCAATTTTTTTTAAATGACAGTATCCAACCTGCCTCTACCACTTCTACTGGAAGCTCATTCCACACAGCTACCACTCTGAGTAAAGAAGTTCCCCCTCATGTTACCCCTAAACTTTTGCCCCCTAACTCTCAACTCATGTCCTCTTGTTTGAATCTCCCTTACTCTCAATGGAAAAAGCCTATCCACGTCAACTCTATCTATCCCCCTCATAATTTTAAATACCTCTATCAAGTCCTCCCCTCAACTTCTACGCTCCAAAGAATAAAGACCTAACCTGTTCAACCTTTCTCTGTAACTTAGGTGCTAAAACCCAGGTAACATTCTAGTAAATCTCCTCTGTGTTCTCTCTATTTTTTTGACATCTTTCCCATAATTTGGTGACCGGAACTGTACACAATCCTCCAAATTTGGCCTTACCAATGCCTTGTACAATTTTAACATTACATCCCAGCTCCTATACTAAATGCTCTGATTTATAAAGGCCAGCATACCAAAAGCTTTCTTCACCACCCTATCCACATGAGATTCCACATTTAGGGAACTATGCACCATTATTCCTAGATCACTCTGTTCTACTGCATTCCTCAATGCCCTACCATTTACCATGTATGTCCTATTTTGATTATTCCTACCAAAATGTAGCACCTCTCACTTATCAGCATTAAACTCCATCTGCCATCTTTCAGCCCACTCTTCTAACTGGCCTAAATCTCTCTGCAAGCTTTGAAAACCTACTTCAATATCCACAATGCCACCTATCTTAGTATCACCTGCATACTTACTAATCCAATTTACCACCCCATCATCCAGATCATTAATGTATATTACAAACAACATTGGACCCAGTACAGGTCCCTGAGGCACACCATTAGTCACCGGCCTCCAACCTGACAAACAGTTATCCACCACTACTCTCTGGCATCTCCCATCCAGCCACTGTTGAATCCATTTTATTACTTCAATTTTACTACTTAATGCCTAACAATTGAACCTTCCTAACTAACCTTCCATGTGGAACCTTGTCAAAGGCCTTACTGAAGTCCAGATAGACAACATCTACTGCTTTACCCTCGTCAACTTTCCTAGTAACCCCTTCAAAAAATTCAATACGATTTGTGAAACATGATCTTCCAGGCACAAATCCATGTTGACTGTTCCTAATCAGACCCTGTCTATCCAGATAATTATACAAACCCCATTTCCAGAAAAGTTGGGATATTTTCCAAAATGCAATAAAAACAAAAATCTGTGATATGTTAATTCACGTGAACCTTTATTTAACTGACAAAAGTACAAAGAAAAGATTTTCAATAGTCTTACTGACCAACTTAAGTGTATTTTGTAAATATACACAAATTTAGAATTTGGTGGCTGCAACACACTCAACAAAAGTTGGGACAGAGTTAAAATAAGATTGAAAAGTGCACAAAATATTCAAGTAACACCGGTTTGGAAGACTCCACGTTAAGCAGGCTAATTGGTAGCAGGTGAGGTATCATGACTGGGTATAAAAGTAGCGTCCATCAAAGGCTCAGTCTTTGCAAGCAAGGATGGGTCGTGGCTCACCCCTTCGTGCCAAAATTCGTGAGAGAATTGTTAGTCAGTTCAAAAGGAACATTTCCCAATGCAAGATTGCAGAAAATTTAGGTCTTTCAACATCTACAGTATATTGTGAAAAGATTCAGAGACATCTAAGTGCGTAAAGGGCAAGTTCGGAAACATTGTTGAATGCACGTGATCTTCGAGCCCTCAGGCGGCACTGCCTAAGAAACTGTCATGCTCCTGTGACAATTATAGCCACCTGGGCTCGGGAGTATTTCAGAAAACCATTGTCACTTAACACAGTCCGTCGCTGCATCCAGAAATGCAACTTGAAACTGTATTACGCAAGGAGGAAGCCATACATCAACTCTGTGCAGAAACACCGGCGAGTTCTCTGGGCCCGAGCTCATCTCAGATGGTCCGAAAGACTGTGGAACCGTGTGCTGTGATCAGATGAGTCCACATTTCAGCTAGTTTTTGAAAAAACGGGTGTTGAGTTCTCCGTACCAAAGAGGAAAACGACCATCCTGATTGTTATCAGCGAAAGGTGCAAAAGGCTGCATCTGTGATGGTATGGGTGTGCATCAGTGCCCATGGCATGGGTGAGTTGCATGTATGTCAAGGTACCATTGACTCTGAGGCATATATTAGGATTTTAGAGAGACATATGTTGCCATCAAGGTGACGTCTCTTCCCGGGACGTCCATGCTTATTTCAGCAGGACAATGCCAGACCACATTCTGCACGGGCTACAACATGGTTTTGTAGACACAGAGTGCATGTGCTTGACTGGCCTGCTGCCAGTCCAGATCTATCTCCTATTGTAAATGTATGGCACATCATGAAGAGGAGAATCAGACAACAGAGACCACAGACTGTTGAGCAGCTGAAAGTCTTATATCAAGCAAGAATGGACAAAATTTCCAATTGCAAATCCACTACAATTAGTATCCTCAGTTCCAAAATGATTAAAAAGTGCTATTAAAAGGAAAGGTGATGTAACACAATGGTAAACATGCCTCTGTCCCAACTTTTGTTGAGTGTGTTGCAGCCATCAAATTCTAAATTTGTGTATATTTACAAAATACAATTAAGTTGGTCAGTTAAACTACTGAAAATCTTTTCTTTGTACTTTTGTCAGTTAAATAAAGGTTCACGTGAATTAACATATCACAGATTTTTGTTTTTATTCCATTTTGGAAAATATCCTAACTTTTCTGGAAATGGGGTTTGTATATACCATCTCTAAGAATACTTTCCATTAATTTACTCACCACTGACGTCAAACTTACAGGCCAATCATTGCTAGGTTTACTCTTAGAACCCTTTTTAAACAATGGAACCACATGAGCAATACGCCAATCCTCCGGCACCATCCCCATTTCTAATGACATTTGAAATATTTCTGTCAGAATCCCTGCTATTTCTACAGTAACTTCCCTCAAGGTACTAGGGAATATCCTGTCAGGATCTGGAGACTTATCCACTTTTATATTCTTTAAAAGTGCCAGTACTTCCTCTTCTTTAATCATCATAGTTTCCATAACTACCCTACTTGTTTCCTTTACATTACACAATTCAATATCCTTCTCCTTAGTGAGTACCGAAGAAAAGAAATTGTTCAAAATCTCCCCCATCTCTTTCGGCTCCACACATAGCTGTCCACTCTGATTCTCTAAGGGACCAATTTTATTCCTCACTATCCTTTTGCTATTAATATAACTGTAGAAACCCTTTGGATTTATTTTCAACTTACATGCCAAAGCAACCTCATATCTTCTTTTATTTTTTCTAATTTCTTTCTTAAGATTCTTTTTACATTCTTTATATTCCTCGAGCACCTCATTTACTCCATGCTGCCTATATTTAGTGTAGCTCTCTCTCTCTTTTTCCGAACCAAGTTTCCAATAACCCTTGAAACCCATGGCTCTCTCAAACTTTTAACCTTTCCTTTCAACCTAACAGGAACATAAAGATTCTGTACCCTCAAAATTTCACCTTTAAATGACCTCCATTTCTCTATTACATCCTTCCCATAAAACAAATTGTCCCAATCCACTCCTTCTAAATCCTTTTGCATCTCCTCAGAGTTAGCCTTTCTCCAATCAAAAATCTCAACCCTGGGTCCAGACCAATCCTTCTCCATAATTATATTGAAACTAATGGCATTGTGATCACTGGACCCGACGTGCTCCCCAACACGTCTATAATACAACCCTATAAGTGTTACTACACTTTTCCCATTCCTCAATTCCACCCAAATAGTCTTCCTAGACGAGCTCTCTAATCTATTCTGACAGAGCACCGCTGTAATATTTTCTCTGACAAGCAATGCAACACCTCCCCCTCTTGCCCCTCTGATTCTGTCACACCTGAAGCAACTAAATCCAGGAATAATTAGTTGCCAATCACACCCCTCCTGCAACCATATTTCACTAATAGCTACAACATCTTATTTCCAGGTATCAATCCATGCTCTAAGCTCATCCACCTTTCTTACAATGCTCCTAGCATTTAGATATAGTCATTTAAGAAATTCTCCACTTCTTACTCTCCGTTTATCCCTAACAGTGCAAACAACTTTTCTGTCTTCTTTTTCTTCCTTCTCCCCTACATCTTCTGTCTGAGTGCTCCCCTTCTCTATCACCTGCCTATCCTCACTCACACACTGTCTACAAGCTATCTCTATTTGTGAACTAACCTCCTCTCTCCAAGTCTCTTTAATTTGATTCCCACCCCCAACTATTCTAGTTTAAAGTCTCACCAGTAGCCTTAGTACATCTGCCCACCAGGATATTGGTCTCCCCAGGATTCAAGTGCAACCCTTCCTTTTTGTACAGGTCACACCAACCCCAAAAGAGGTCCCAATAATCCCGAAACTTGAATCCCTGCCCCTTGCTCCAATCCCTCAGCCACGCATTTATCCTCCACCTATTTCATTCCTACTCTCACTGTCGTGTGGCACAGGCAGTAATCTCGAGATTACTACCTTTGCGGTCCTTCTTCTCAACTCCCTTTCTAACTCCCCATACTCTCCTTTCAGGACCTCTTCCCTTTTCCTACCTATGTCATTGGTACCGATATGTACCACGACCTCTGGCTCCTCACCCTCCCATTTCAGGATATCTTGGATGCAATCAGAAACATCCCTGGCACTAGGGAGGCAAACTACCATCCGAGTCTCCTGACTGTGTCCACAGAATTGCCTCTCTGACCCCCTAACTATCGAGTTCCCTATTACTACTGCCTTCCTCTTCCTTTCCCTACCCTTCTGAGCTACAGGGCTGGACTCTGTGCTGGTGACATGGCCACTTCCCGCAGGTAGGCTGTCCCCCCCAACAGTACTCAAACAGGAGTACTTATTGTCAAGGGGTACAGCCACTTGGGTACTCTCTAGTACCTGACTCTTCCCCTTCCCTCTCCTAACCATGACCCACTTGTCTGCCTCCTATGGCCCTGGTGTGACCACCTGCCTGTAACTCCTCTCTATCAACTCCTCACTCTCCCTGACCAAACGAAGGTCATCGAGCTGCAGCTCCAGTTCCCTAACACGGTCCCTTAGGAGCTGCAGCTCGACACACCTGGCGCAGATATGGACGGCCAGGAGGCTAGGAGACTCCAGGACCTCCCACATTCGACTCTGAGAACAACAAGCTGCCCTCACACTCAATTCCCTCTTTCCTCAAATAACAGGAAAAATTGAAAACTGAATCTACCTTGCCTCGCCCATTTCCGCCTAAACCTGTTTAGCCAAAGCCCTTAAGCCTTCACTCTGCTCTCGGCTCACTCCGCTGCTTGCTGTATAAGGCTGTGTTGCTGTTAAATCTTCCGCGCTTCACTGCCCGACATCACACACCTGCGCAGTCCCACCTTTCTTAACCCCGATGAGAAGAAAAAATTAAAATGGCTCCCACAGCACTCGCGTTCCGATTTACAACAGCCTTTGTACACCATGGTTCCTGTACCCTACCAACCTTTCTCTGTCTCATTGGAACATACTTATGCAGAACTCCATGCAAATATCTCTGAACATTTGCCACATTTCTGTCATATATTTCCCTTAGAACATCTGTTCCCAACTTATGCTTCCAAGTTCCTGTCTAATAGCCTCATATTTCCCCTTACTCCAATTAAATGTTTTCCTAACTTGTCTATTCCTATCGCTCTCCAATGCTATGGTACAGAAGATAGAATTGTGATCACTATCTCCACAATGCTCTCCCACTGAGAGACTGACACCTGACCAGGTTCATTTCCCAATACCAGATTAAGTATGGCTTCTCCTCTGGTAGTCTTATCTACATATTATGTCAAGAAACCTACCTGAAAACACCTAAGAAACTCTATGCCATCTAAATCCCTTGCTCTAGGGGGATGCCAATCAATATTTGGGAAATTAAAATCTCCCACCACGACAACCGTGTTATTATTACACCTTTCCAGAATCTGTCTCCCTATCTGCTCCTTGATGTCCCTGTTACTATTGGGTGGTATATGAAAAAAAACCCCAGTAGAGTTATTAGCCCTTTCCTATTCCTAATCTCCACCCACAGAGACTCCGTGGACAATCCCTGCATGATGTCCACCTTTTCTGCAGCCGTGACACTATCTCTGATCAGCTGTGCCACGCCTCCACCTCTTTTACCTCCCTCCCTGCCCTATCTGAAACATCTAAAGCCTGGCACTTGAAGTAGCCATTCCTGCCCCTGAACCATCCAAGATGGCCACAGCATCAAGGCTTCAAGTACTGATTCACACTTAAGCTCATCTGCTTTTTTCATAATACTCCTTGAATTACAATAGACAGATCTCAAACCATCGGTCTGAGCACATCCCTTCTCTATCACCTGCCTATCCGCCCTCTCACACTGACTACAAGCTTTCTCTAATTTGTGAGCAAACCTCCTCTTCCCCAGTCTCTACAGTTCAGTTCCCACCTCCCAGCAATTCTAGTTTATAGTCTCCCCAAAAGCCTTAGCAAACCTTCCCACCAGAACATTGGTTCCCCTGGGATTCAAGTGCAATCTGTCCTTTTTATACAGGTTACACCTGCCCCAAAAGAGGTCCGAATGACCTTGAAATCTGAATCCCTGCCCCTTGCTCCAAATCCTCAGCCATGCATTTATCCTCCACCTCATTCTATTCCTATACCACATGGCCACAACTGCTACTACTGCCACAACTGCTACTACTGCTAACACTGCTACTACAGATACCAATTCCACAACTGTTACTTCTACTTCTACTTCTATTGCGAATACTGTTACTACTGCTACCACTGCTACTTCTGTTACTACTGCTACCACTGCTAACACTGCTACCACTCCTACTACAGCTACCATTGCCACTACTGCTACTATTGCTTCAACTGGTACTACTGCTACTTCCACTATTACTGCTACCACTGCAATCCATTGCCACTGCAGCTACCACTGCTACCACTGCTAACACTGCTACCTCTGCTACTAATTCTACCACTGCCACTACTGCTAATACTGCTACCACTGAAACTACTGCTAGCAGTGCTAATATTTCTGCTACTACTACCACTGCTACCACTGCTACTACTGCTACCACAGCTAGCATTGCTGCTTCTGCTAATACTTCTACCACTGCTACTTCTGCTACTAGTGCTACCACTGCTAACACTGTTACTACTGCTATCTCTGCTACTACAGCTACCACTGCCACTACTGTGACTAGTACAACAACTGCGACCACTGGTACTACTGCTTCTTCTGCTATTACTGCTACCACTGCAACCATTGCTTCTGCAGTTAATACTGCTAACACTACTACCACTACTACCACTGCTACTACTGCTACCACAGCTAGCATTGCTACTTCTGCTAATACTTCTACCACTACTACTACTGCTACCAGTGCTATCACTGCCATGACTGCTACCACTGCAACTACTGCTAACAGTACTAATATTTCTACCACTGCCATCACTGCTACAACAGCTACCACAGATAGCATTGCTAATTCCGCTAATACTTCTACCACTACTACTACTGCTACCACTGCTACTAGCCTACCTCTGTGACCACTCCTAATAATGCCACTACTGCTACTACTTCCATAACTGCTACACCTGCTGCTACTGCTTCCAGTGCGACTACTGCTACTACTGCTACCACTGTGATCATTTCTACTACTGCTACTTCTGCTACTACTACCACCAATGCTACCTTTGCTACTGCAGTGGTGGCAGTGGTAACAGTAGCAACAGGGGTAGCAATTATAGCAGTAGCTGCAGGGGTCCAGTATTAGAAGCAATAGCACTGGTAACATTGGTAGAAATAGTAACAGAAGTAGCAGTAGTCGCAATGGAGAGAGTAGCAGCAGAAGTAGCAGTTGTGGAAGTGGTATCTGTAGTAGTAGTGGTAGCAGTGATTGCGGTAGTAGCCGTGCTGGCAGCAGTTGTACCAGTGGTAGCAATAGTGGCAGTAGTAACAGAATTAGCAGTGGTAGCAGTAGTCGCTTTGGAAGCAGTAGCAGCAGAAGTAGCAGTTCCAGAAGTGGTATCTGTAGTAGCAGTGGTAGTAATGGGAGCACTAGTATCATTGTTAGCAGTAGCAGCAGTAGTAGCAGTGGTAGGAGTAGTAGGATAATAGCAGTATTAGGAGTGGTAGCAGTTGTACCAGTGGTAGCACTGGTAGCAGTAGTAACAGAAGTAGCAGTGGTAGCAGTAGTCGCAATGGAAACAGTAGCAGCAGAAGTAGCAGTTCTGGAAGTGGTTTCTGTAGTAGCAGTGTTAGCAGAGGGAGGAGTAGTAGCAGTATTAGGAGTGGTAGCTGTAGTAGCAGTGTAAGCAAGTGGTAGCACTGGTAGCAGAAGTAGCAGTAGTAGCAGTGTTAGCAGTGGTAGCTGTAATAGTAGTGATAGCAGAGATAGCAGTAGTAGTAGTAGAGGTAGCCATGGCAGCAGTGGTAGCAGAAGCATCAGTGGTCCAGTAGTAACAGCAGGAGCAGTAGTAGCTGTGGTCACAGTAGAAACAGTGGTAGCACATGTAGCAGTTGTAGCATTAGTAGCGGTAGTAGCGGTAGTAGCAGTAGTAGCAGGAATAGAAGTGGCAGAAACATTAGCAGAAGCAGCAATGCTAGCTGTGGTAGCAGTAGTAGCAGTGGTAGCAGTGGTAGTAGTAGCAGAAATATTAGCACTGCTAGCAGTAGTTTCAGTGGTAGCAGTATTAGCAGTAGTGGCAGTGGTAGAATTAGTAGCAGAGGTAGCAGTGTTAGCAGTGGTAGCTGCAGTGGCAATGGATTGCAGTGGTAGCAGTAATAGTGGAAGTAGCAGTAGTACCAGTTGAAGCAATAGTAGCAGTAGTGGCAATGGTAGCTGTAGTAGGCGTGGTAGCAGTATTAGCAGTGGTAGCAGTAGTAACAGAAGTAGCAGTGGTAGCAGTAGTAGCAGTGGCAGCTATAGTAGCTGCAGTAGTAGTAGTAGCTGTTGTCGCAGTTGTAGCAGTAGTAACAGAAGTAGCAGTGGTAGCAGTAGTCACAATGGAAGCAGTAGCAGCAGAAGCAGCAGTTGTGGAAGTGGTTTCTGTAGTAGCAGTGCCAGCAGTAATAGCAGAATTAGCAGTACTAGCAGTGGTAGCAGTTGTAGCTGTAGTAGGAGTGGTAGCAGTAGTAACAGAAGTAGCAGTGGTAGTAGTAGTAGCAGTAGTAGCAGTATTAGGAGTGGTAGCAGAGGTAGCCATGGTGGCAGTAGTAGCAGTTGCAGTGGTATTAACAGTGGTAGCAGTGTCAGCAGTAGTAGCAGCGGTATCAGTGGTAGCATTCATGGTTGTGGTTGCAGTAGTAGCAGAGGTAGTAGTAGCAGTGGTCCAGTAGTAGTAGCAGTGGTAGCATTAGTAGTGGCAGTAGCATAGTAGCAGTAGTAGCAGCAGTTGCACAGGAAGCAGTAGCAGCAGAAGTAGCTGTTGTAGCAGTGGTAGCAGAATTTGCAGTGGTAGCAGTGGTAGCATTAGTGGCAATGGTAGCAGTAGTAGCAGTGGTAGCTGTGGTAGCTGTAATAGCAGTGGGTGCAGGGGTAGCAATGATAGCAGTAGTTATCACCAATAATACCAGTAGTGCCACCAATGATAGTGGTAGCAGAAGTAGCAGTAGTAACACTAGTAGAAGTAGTAGCAGTGAAGCACTGGTGGCAGTAGTAACAGGAGTAGCAGTAGTTGTAGTCCTAGCAGTAGTAGAAATAGTAGTTGTGGTAGAAATAGTAGCAGTGATAGGAGTGGTGGAAGTGGTAGCACTGGTAGCAGTAGTAATAGAGTTAGCAGCATTAGCAGTAGTAGCAGTGCTAGCAGAAATAGCTGTGGTAGCAGTAGTAGCAACCGTAGCATTGTTATCAGTGGTAGTGGTGGTGGTAGAAGTAGTAGCAACCGTAGCATTGTTATCAGTGGTAGTGGTGGTGGTAGAAGTAGTAGCAACCGTAGCATTGTTATCAGTGGTAGTGGTGGTGGTAGAAGTAGTAGCACTTGTGCAGTAGTTGCAAAGGTTGCAGTAGTAGCAATGTTAGCAGAAATAGCAGTGTTAGCAGAGTAGCAGAAGTAGCAGTTGTAGCAGTAGTCGCAGTACTAGCAGTGGTAGCAGTATTAGCATTAGTTGCTATAATAGCAGTGGTAGCAGTAGTAGTAGCTGTAGTATCAGTGGTAGCCGTCGTAGAAGTAGTAACAGTGGTAGGAGTGGTAGCACTGGTAGCAGTAGTAATAGAGGCAGCAGTAGTAGTAGTGGTAGTAGAAATAGGAGCGGTACCAGTAGTAGCATTGGTAGCAGTAGCAGTGTTAATCGTAGCAGTTGTGGTAGTTGCAGCAGTAGCAGTATAAGTAATGGTAACAGTAGCAGTAGTAGCAGTAGCGAAAGTAGCAGTAGTAGTAGCAATATTAGAAGTAGTAGCAGTTGTATTAGCTGCAGTGGCAGTGTTAGTAGTAGCAGCAGTAGTAGTAGCAGTATCAGTAGAAGTAGCAGCAGTAGTAGTGGAAGCAATAGCATTAGCAGACTCAACAGTTGTAGCAGTAGCAGTATTAGCAGCAGAAACATTAGCAGCAGCAGTAGCTGTCGTTGCAGCAGCTGCAGCGGTAGCAGCAGTAACAGTAGTAGCTATAGTAGGAGTAGCAGCATTAGCAGCAGGTGAACCAGTAGTAGTAGCATTAGTAGTAACAGTATCAGTAGTAGTAACAGTATCAGTAGTAGTAGCAGCAGCAGAAACAGTAGCAGCAGTAGTAACAGTAGTCGCAGTAGTAGCAGTGGTAGCAGTTGAAGTAGTAGCATTAGTAGCCGAATCAGTAGTAGCATTAGCAGCAGCAGTAGCAGTAATAGTAGCATTAGCAGCAGCAGTAGCAGTTGTTGTAGAGGCAGTAGTTGCAGCAGTAGGAACAGAAGCAGCAGTAGTAGCAGTCGCAGTAGAGACAGTAGTAGTAAGAGCAGTAGCAATGTTACTGGCAGCCGTAATAGTAGTATCAGTCATAGCAGTAGTTGTAGTTGTAGCAATAGCATCATAAGCAGTGGTGGCAGTAGCAGTGACATCAGTAGCAGCAGTAGTAGCAGTTGTATTAGCTTCAATAGTAGTAACAGCAGTAGTAACAGTAGCAATAGTAGTAGCAGTACTAGCAGCAGTAGCAGAAGTAGTAGTAGCAGTAGCAGTAGTGGTAGCAGTAGCAGTTGTAGCAGTAGTAGTAGCATTACTGGCAGTAGCTGTATTCTTAGTAGTAGCAGTACCAGTAATAGCAATAGTATTAGCTGCAGTAGCAGTAACAGCAGTAGTAGTAGTAGTAGCAGTAGCAGTGTTAGTAGTAGCAAGCGTAGTAGCAGTAGCAATGCAGCAGTAGTAGCAGATAGCAGAAATAGCAGTAATAATAGCAGTACTAGCAGCAGTAGCAGTAGTTCCAGTAGTAGTAGCAGAAGAACTAGTAGCAGTAGCTGCACTAGTAGCAGTGGTAGCAGTAGCAGTAGCTGACGCAACAATTGTAGCAGTAGTAAAAGTCTTTACATTATGTCTGCATCTAAATGTGCAATTTATAAATAGAATGTACAACAGGATAGTCAAATTAACATAGAAATACAGTTGTGTCAGCATGAGTTAATCAGTCTGGTTGAAAAAGCTGTCCTGCGATTGAGGGAAGTACAGTTCCCATACCAGGCCATGATGCAGCCAGTCAGGATGCTCTCAATTGTGCCCCTATAGAAAGTTCTTATGATTTGGGGGCCCACGCTAAAGTTCTTCAAATGTCTGAGGTAAAAGAGATGCTGTTGTACCTTTCTCACCACACAGCCTCTATGTACAGATCACATGAGATCCTTGGTGATGTTTATGCCAAGGAACTTAAAGCTGTTCACTCTCTCAACCCCAGATTCATTGATGTCAATGTCTGTCTCCATTCCTCCTGTGGTTCACAGCCAGCTCCTTGGTTTTTGTGACTTTGAGGGAGAGGCTGTTTTCTTGACACCACTATGTCAGGGTGATGACTTCTTCTCTGTAGACTGCCTCATTATTATTTGAAATGAGGCCGATCAATGTAGTATCATCTGCAAATTTCATTCACAGATTGGAGCTGTGGGTGGTGACACAGTTATGGGTATACAGAGAGTAAAGGAGGGGGCTTAGGACATAGCCCTGAGGGGCACATGTGTTGAGGGTCAGAGGAGCAGAGTTGAGGGAGCCCACTCTTACCACCTACCAGTGATCTGACAGGAAGTCCAGGATCCAGCCACACAAGGCAGAGTAAAGGCCAAGGTC
The DNA here is from genome assembly GCF_048418815.1 of Hemitrygon akajei. Lineage (NCBI taxonomy): Eukaryota > Metazoa > Chordata > Chondrichthyes > Myliobatiformes > Dasyatidae > Hemitrygon > Hemitrygon akajei. The sequence continues at coordinate 95,953,055 of NC_133136.1, forward strand.
TCTGAGCTTCTTGTCGAGCCTGGAGGAAATTCTGGTGTTGAATGCTGAACTGTTGTCCAAGAACAGCATTCTCACATAAGCGGCCTTCTTCTCCAGATGTGTAAGGACGATATGTAGAGCAGTGGCTATTGTGTATTCTGTCTATCAGTTGCATTGGTAGGCAAGTTGTAGGGGATCAAGTGTAGGTGGTAATAAACTGCTGATGTAGTCCTTGACCACCCTCTCAAAGCATTTGCTTATTATTGAGGTGAGTGTGACAGGATGACAGTCATTCAGACATGTTACCTTGGCCTTTTTTGGTACAGGGACAATAGTGGATATTTTGAAGCAGGAGGGCACTCTACACTGGGAGGGGGAGAGATTAAAATGTCTGTAAATACACCTGCCAGTTGTGCCATGCACACCCACAGTACCCACCCTGGGATGCCATCCAGTTCCACAGTCTTGGGACTGTCCACTTGTTGGAAACACCTGCATACTTCAGCCTCATTGATGCTAGCAGCAGTAGTATTAGCTGCAATATTAATAGCAGTTGTAGTGGTAGTAATAGTAGCAGCAGTAGTAGTGGAAGCAGAGCCATTATCAGACGCAGCAGTAATAACAGTAGTAACAGAAGTAGCAGTAGCAGAAGTAGTGACTGCAGTAGTATTAACAGCTGCAGCAGTAGAAGCAGTAGCAGCAGTTGTAGCAGTAGCAGTGTATAAGATGATGAGAGGCATTGATTGCGTGGATAGTCAGAGGCTTTTTCCCAGGGCTGAAATGGCTAGCACGAGAGGGCACAGTCTTAAGGTGCTTGGAAGTAGGTACAGAGGAGACAGAAAAAAACCTGCAGCACAATACAAGCCCTTCGGCCCACAAAGCTGTGCTGAACGTGTCCTTACCTGAGAAATTACCTAGATGTCAGGGGTAAATTTTTTACACAGAGAGTATGGAGTGGGCTGCCACGACAGTGTGGAGGCAGAAACGAGAGGGTCTTTTAAGAGTCTCCTGGATAGGTACATGGATCTTAGAAAATATATGCTCTTACTTTCTAAGGGTATTTCACATTTGAAAATGTCTTGTAGGGTATTGTGTATCCCCCTGCTATAGTCTTTGATAACGGGGCATTCCCAGAAAATATGATAATGATGTGCATTTTGATTTCCACAATTTCTCCAGCAAACAGGGAGGTTACTATCATAATGGGATTTCTGAGAGGGTGTAATAAAATATCTTATCAAGTTTTTCCATCCAAACTCCCTCCATTTCTGTGAACTGGTACACTTCTATTGATACCTCCATATTATTGTCCATTCTTCCTCAGATATAATTATCCCTCCTTCCTTCTCCCATTTTGTTTTAATGTTTTAAGATTTTGTTTTAAGATTTGACAGACCCTTATACACACTTGTAATGATTCTACTACCGTTATCTGAATTATATAAAACATAGAACAGTACAACACAGTACAGGCCCTTTGGCTTTTCTAAATAGCTCTATCAAACATGTTCTTGCCTTGGTTACATTTTTAACTGTCCTATTAACATATTGTCGCATCCCTAAATACCGATAAAAATCTTGTTTTTCTAATAGGTGTTTCTCTTTAAGCATTTCAAAACTGAACAGTGTTCCTTTTTACATTATATTGCAAAGAACTGTTATTCCTTTAGCTGTCCAGTGCTTAAATCTAGCATCCAGTTCATTCGGGATAAAATCCGAGTCATATGCACACCATTTAAGAATTGCAATATCTCCCTCTAGTTTATATTCTTTTATAATAGTTATCCATATTTCAAGAGTCCAGATCACCCATGGGTTATCAATAGTATTTATGTACCTTTGTAGGCTGTTAGTAGCCAATATTGCTTGTATGGGGATGGGAAGTACCCGCTCCTCAATGTTTTTCCATTGAGCGTCATATGATGGGTTGCACCAACACATCACAGTTCTCAACTGTGCTGCAAAATAATAATCTCTTAGAGAAGGGAGGCCGCATCCCCCCCTTTTCCTTTGCTAATTGCAAAGTTCTGAGAATAACTCTGGGCTTTTTACCCTGCCAAATATATCTTGATAACATCTTGTTCCATTCATTGAATTGATTTTGATTAATATCTACTGGTAGGGTTTGAAAGAGATATAATAGTCTGGGCAGTATGTTCATTTTAATAGATTCAATCCTTGAACCGAAACTAAAAAAAGGAATTAGGTTCCATCTTGTTATATCTTCCTTAATTTTTTATATATAGGCATTCTGCCTATAATTGCATTCTGTGAATTTTGCCAATTCTTTTGGCATAATGATGCCCAAATATTTGAAAGACTCTGTTTGCCATGCCCAGGGGTATCGACTTTCAATTTCTCTTGGTGGGCCATAGTAATATGAAAGTAATTGGGTTTTATCGATGTTGATCAATTGCATCAATTTAGGTTAAGAGTATGTTGGTTGCTCTAGATAGATCAAAATGTCATCCGCGTAACAAGCCAATTTATGCTCTGTCCCTTTAATAGTAATTCCCCTGATACCTTCATTTTGTCTGATGTATTGAGCTAATGGTTCCAGATATAATGTGAAGAGTAGCGGTGATGATGCACAACCCTGTCTCGTGCCCCTTTCTAGGGTAAGACTATTTGATAAATATCCATTGATTTTAATCCTAGCGGTAGGATTGTCATATAGTGTCTGTATAGTTTTAATAATTGTGACTTGGAAACCAAATCTATGCAAAACTCTGTAAAGAAAATTTCAATTAAACGAATCAAATGTCCACGCTTATCACTATTGCTTCGATTTAATTTTTTTGTATATGATCCATAATGTGAAGTGTTCTTCATATATTGTATTGTGTCTGGCATTGTCATATAAAACCTGTCTGATTGTTACGTATCAGTATAGGTAGAAACTCCTCTAATCGTTTGGCCATGATGGAGATAAATATTTAATGAATATACTGCTGGTGGCTAGTAAAAAGACTCTTATCACAGGAGAGCCCAACCTTAAATGCATGGTTGGAAATTACAATGGACATTTAAAAAATGGAGAAGATAACAGCATCTGTTAATCATAAGTTGGAACAATTTGATTAATACTGGGAAAATGGTTTAACTACATAATGCCTCATCGGCCTGATTTTATTCTCACAAATCAATGAATATGTTGTAAAAAAAAAGATCACTCCCTACTTGTACATAGTTTTTTTCCTTTTGCTTGTTCTTTCTTTCCTCTCCTTTTTATAAGTGTATACCTCAGATAAACATTATGTGGAGATTTGTGGCATATATGACTATATGATATATATGTACAATATCTGAAATACATCTTATGGAAATGTTTGCTTGATGATGAACAATAAAAAAAACTACAAAAAAAAAGAAAAATAGAGGGCTATGGGAAACCCTAGGTTATTTCTAAAGTACATGTTTGGCACAGCATTGTGGACTAAAGGGCCTGTATTGTGCTGTAGGTTTTCTATGTTTCTATGTTTAGTAGTAGCAGTTGTAATAGCAGTAGTTGTAGCAGTCGAAGTAGAAGCAGTAGTAGCAGTAGCAACAATAGGAGCAGTAGCAGTGCTAGTAATAGCAGTCATAGTAACAGCAATAGTAATAGCAGTAGTAGTAGTAGCAGTAGAAAAAGAACAGTAGCAGAAATAACAGTAGCAGCAGTAGTAACATTACCTGTAGTGGCAAGTATTAGCTGCAGTACTAGTAGCAGTAGCTGCAGTTGCAGTCTAAACAGCTGTAGCAGTAGTTGTAAAAGCAGCAATATTAGTGGAACAGCAACAGTAACTGTATTTTCAGTAGTAGCAGGTGTAAAAGCAGCAGTAGTTATAGTAGCAGCAGTAGCAGTAGTAGCAGTAATAGTGGTAGTCGCAGTACTAACCACAGTAGTAGCAGTTGTAGGAGTAGTAGTAGTAGTAGTAGCAGCAGTTGCAGTAGAAGTGGTCACAGTAGTAGTAGGAGAAGTAGTAGTAGTACTTGTTGTAGCAGAGGTAGTAATAGCAGTATAGTAGTAGCTGCCATAGTAGCAGCATCAGCAATCATAACAGTAGCAGACGTAGTAGTAGTTGCCATAGTAAAGGCAATAGCATTTGCGGCAAAAGTAGTAGCAACTGTAGCAGTAGTAGCAGCAGTGGCAGTAGAGGCAGTTGTAGAATCCGCAGTAGTAGCTGGTGCAGTAGTATCAGCAGTAGCAGCAGCAATAGTCTTAGTAGTAGCAGAAGTAGTAACAGTAGCATTGTTAGAATGAGCAGTCATAATAGCAAAAGTAGTACGAGTAGACAGGTAGCAGTAGTTGCAGCATTATCAGTAGTAGCAGGAGCAGCAACGGCTGCAGTAGCAGGAGTAGTCGTAGCAGCAGAAGAGTAGAAGTAGTAGCAGAAGTATCAATAGTAGTAGCAGTAACAGTTGAAGTATAGCATTAGCAGCCAAATCAGTAGTAACCATAGCAGTAGCAGTAGCAGCAGTAGGTGCAGTATCAGTAGTAACTGGATCAAGAGTAGTTGTAGTAGCAGCAGCAGCAACAGTAAGAGTAGCAGAAGTATCATTAGCCACCGTAGTAAAGTCAATAGCATTTGTAGCAGTAGCAGCAGTAGTAGCAGCTGTAGCAGTAGAGTTCTACTAGTAGTAGCAATAGTGACAGCAGCAACTGTATTAGCAGTTGTAGAAGCAGTAGCAGTAGTAGAGGATGCAGTAATAGTAGTTGCAGTAGTAGCAGGAGCAGTAGTCTTAGTAGTAGCAGTAACAATAGAATTAGTATTAGCAGTAGTAGCAGAAGCAGTCACAGTAGTGGCAGTAGTAGCATTATCAGCCACAGTAGTAGTAGTAGTACTACTAGTAGTAGAAGTAGCAGTACTAGTACTGGCAGCAGTACCAATAGCTTCAGAAGTAGCAGTCGCAGTAAGAGCAGAAGTAGTGGCTGCAGTAGCAGCAGTAGATAGATAGATGATAGATAGATAGATAGATAGATACTTTATTCATCCCCATGGGGAAATTCAACATTTTTTCCAATGTCCCATATGCTTGTTGTAGCAAAAACTCATTACATACAATACTTAACTCAGTAATAATATGATATGCATCTAAATCACTAACTCAAAAAGCATTAATAATAGCTTTAAAAAAAAGTTCTTAAGTCCTGGCAGTTGAATTGTAAAGTAGTAGAAACATAGAAAACCTATAGCACAGTACAGGCCCTTCAACCCACGATGTACTTATTTTATTCCAAACATGTACTTATTGTATAAATGACCTAGGGTTACCCATAGCCCTCTATTTTACTAAGCACAATGTACCTATCCAGGAGTCTCTTAAAAAACCTTATCATATCTCTCTCCACCACTGTCGCTGGCAGCCCATTCCATGCATTCACCATCCTCTGTATAAAAAAATTACCCCTGAAATTTCCTCTGTCCCTACTCCAAGCACCTTAAAACTGTGCCCACTCGTGTTTGCCATTTCAGCCCTGAGAAGAGCTTTGGCTAGAGACCATAGACCACAGACTGCAGAACTTAGGCCAGAGACCAAAGACAACATACTTTAGAGCACAGATCATTGAACTTAGGTCAGGGTCAATGGACCATAGTCCATAGAGCACAGACCACAGAGTTTTGACCACAGAACATAGAGCACAAACAGCAGAGCTTAGGCCAGAGACCATAGACCATAGATGATAGAGCTCATACTGTAGATCTTACAGCAGAGACCATAAACAATAGACTGTAGAGCTCATGCCAGAGATGTGAGACCACACACTGTAGAGCACAGACTGTCAAGCTTAGGACAGAGACCACAGACCATAGAAGGCAGAGCACAGACAGTACGGCTTAGGCCAGAGGCCATAGACCACAGACTGTAGAGTTAGACCAGAGCTCATTGACCACAGTTCGTATAGTACCAATCGTAGAGCTTAGGCCAGAGACCACAGACCACAGACTGTAGAGAACAGACCGTAGACCTTGAGGCAGAGACCATAGACTACAGACCATAGACCACAGACCATAGAGCACAGACCAGTTACCATACACCACAAGCTGCAGAACTTCTATGAGACTGTAGACCATAGAGCACAGGTGGTAGGGCTTCGGCTAGAGACCATAGACCACAGACTGCAGAACACAGTTCGATGAGTCTAGGCCAGAGACCATAGACCACAAACTGTAGAGCACAGACTGAAGATGGTATGTGTTCTATGGTCTCTGGCCTAAGCGCTATGATCTCTGCTATACAGTCTGTGGTCCATGGTCTCTGGGTTAAGATCTATGGTCTGTGGTCTATGGTCTTGCCTAAACTCTTCAAACTGTGTTCTGCAGTCTGTGCTCTATAACCTGTCGTGTATGGTCTCTGACCTAAGCTCTATGGACTAGCCTTTACAGTCTGTGGTCTCTGGCCTAAGCTCTACGATCTGTGCAATACAGACTGTGGTCTATGGCCTCTGGCCTAAGCTCATTGTTCTGTGATACATGGACCCAGCCCTAAGTTCTATAGTCTGTGCTCTATGCTCTCTACCCTAAACTCTACGGTCTGTGCATAATGGTCTCTGGCTTCTGCTCTACGGTTTGTGGTCTACGATCTCTGGCCTAAGCCACTACCATCTGTTGTTGATAGTCTATGGCCTAAGCTCTGCGGTCCGTGCTCTAAGTTCTGTGGTCTATGGTCTCTGCCCAAAGCTCTACGGTGTGTGCTCTACGGTTTGTGGTCTATGACCTCTGACCTAAGCCTTATGGTCTGTGCTCTATGTTTTGTGGTCTGTGGTCTCTGGCCTAAGTTCGACAGTCTGTACTCTATGGCATGTAGTCTCTGGTCTCTGGCACTAGCTCTACTCTCTATGGTCTATCGTTTCTGCTGTAAGATCTACAGTATGACCTTGATAGTGTCTAGTCTATGGTCTCTGGTCTAACCTCTGTGGTCTGTGCTCTTCAGGCTGTGGTCTATGTTCTCTGGTCAAAGGTCTGCAGTCTGTGCTCTGTGGTCTGTTGTCTGTTGTCTCTGGCCCATGTTCTCTAAAGAATGTGGTCTTTGGTCTCTGGCCAAAGCTCTAAGGTCTAGGGTCTGTGGGCTCTGACCTATCTGCTACAGTCTGTGGTGTACAATCTCTGGCCTGAGCTCTACAGTCTGTTCTCTGTGGCTTCTGGGCTGTAACTCTGTCCTAAGCTGTACAGTCTGTGCTCTATAATCTGTGGTCTGTGGTCTCTGGTCTAAGCTCGCTGGTTGGTGCTCTACGGTTTGTGGTCTCTGGTCTCTGCCATAAGCTCTACAGTATGAGCTCTATGGTCTAAGGTCTTTAGTCTCTGGCCTAAGCTCTACTGTCTGTGCTCTAATGTTTGTGGTCAATGTTCTCTGGCCTACATTCTACAGTCTGTGCTCTAAAGAATGTGGTCTGTGGTCTCTGGCCCAAGTTCTGTGGTCTGTGGTCTATGATCTGTGGCCTCAGCTATACGGTCTATGGTCTGTGGTCTACAGTCACTTGTCAATGCTCTATGGTCTGTACTCTACAGTCTGTGGTCTATGGGCTCCAACCTATTCTCTACCATCTATGGCTATGATATCTGGCCTCAGCTCTAGAGTGTGTGCTCTGAGGAATGTGGTCTATTGTCTCTGGACTAAGCTCTTCAGTCTGTGGTCTACTGTCTGTGGTCTGTGTTCTGTGGTCTATGGTCTCCAGCCTAAGCACTTCACTCTGCTCTCTACAGTTTGTGGTCTATGTTCTCTGGCTTAAACTCTTTGAACTGTGTTCTGTGGTCTCTATCGTAAGCTCTACAGCCTATAAACTATGATTTCTCAACTGAGCAGAAGTCTATGGTCTATGGTCACTGACCTAAGCTCTATGGCCTGTGCTCTTTGGACTATGGTCTATGGTCTCTGGTTCAGATCTACGATCTTTATTCTATGACCTCTGTCTTCAGTTCTACACACTGCGATCTATGGTCTCTGACCTAAGCTCTCTGGACTATGTTCTATGGTCTGTGGTCTGTGGTCTCTGGCCTAAGCTCAACGGATTATGTACAATGGTCTCTGCCCTAAACTCTACAGTTTGTACTATATGCTCTCTGACCTAAGCTCTACCATCTGTTTACGATGGTCTCTGGCCCAAGATCTGTGGTCCATAGTCCCTACCCAAAGCCTTATGGTTTGTGCTCCATGTTCTGTGGTCTATGACCTCTGGCCAAAGCCTTACCATCTGTGTTCTTCGGCCTCTGGTCTATGGTCTCTAGCCTAAGCTCTACAGTCTGTAGTCTACGGTCTCTGGACTAAGCTCTTCAGTCTGTGGTCTACTGTCTGTGGTCTGTGTTCTGTGGTCTATGGTATCCAGCCTAAGCGCTTCACTCTGTGCTCTACGATTTGTGGTCTATGGTCTCTGGCTTATACTCTTCGAACTGTGTTCTGTAGTCTCTATCGTAAACTCTATGGCCTGTTCGCTACAGTCTGTAAACTATGATTTCTCGACTAAGCTCATAGGTCTGTTGTCTATGGTCTCTGGCCTAAGCTTGATGGTCTGTGCTCTATGCTCTGTGGTCTATGGTCTCTGGCCTAAGCTCTTTGGTCTGTGGTCTACAATTACTTGCCAAACTTTATGGTCTGTACTGTACTGTGTGCGGTCTATGATCTCTGGCATAAGCTCTATGGGTTGTGGTCTGTAGTCTCTGGCCTAAGCATTACTGTCGGTTGTCTATTGTCTCTGGCCTGAGATGTGCTGCCTGTGCTCTGTGATCGACGGTCAGTGCTCTTCAGTCTGTGCTCTACGATTTATTGTCTATGGTTTCCAGCCTAAGCTCTATGGCCTGTGCTCTATGGTCTGTAATCTATGCTTTCTCGGCTAAGCTCTTTGGTCTGTGGTCTATAGTCTCTGGCCTCAGTTCTACGGTCTCTATCTATGGCCTGTGGCTTAAGCTCTGGGGACTGTGGCCTAGAGTCTCTGACATAAACTGTATGGAATATGCTCTACAGTCTGTCTGTGGTCTTTGGCCTAAGCTCTATGATCTGTGCTATACGGACTGTGGTCTATTGTCTCTGGCCTAAGCTCAACATTCTGTACAATGGTCTCTGGCCTAACCTCTACGGTTTGTAGTCTATGCTCTCTGGACTAAGCTCTACCATCTATTGTCGATGGTCACTGTCCTAAGCTCTGTGGCCTGTGCTCCATGGTCTGTTGTCTATGGCCTCTGGCCTCAGCTCTATCGCCTGTGATATATGTTTTGTGGGCTATGGTCTCTGTCCAATGCTCTACGGTATGTGCTCCAAGATCTGTGGTCTATGGCTTCTGGCCAAAGCAGTGCCGTCTGTGCTTTACATTCTGTAGTCTCTGGTCTCTGGCACTAGCTCTACCATCTGTGGTCTCTGGTCTCTGCCATAAAATCGACAGTATGAGCTCTATGGTCTAAGGTCCATAGTCTCTGGCCTAAGCTCTACGGTCTGTGGTAGAAACATAAAAACATAGAAAACCTACAGCACAATATAGGGCCTTCAGCCCACAAAATTGTGCCGAACATGCCCCTACCTCAGAAATTACTAGGCTTACTATAGCCCTCTATTTTACTAAGCTCCACGTACCTATCTAAACAGCTCTTAAAAGACCCTATTGTATCCACCTCCATCACTGTTGCCTGCAGCCCATTCCACACACTCACCACTCTCTGAGTAAAAAACTTACCCCTGACATCTCTTCCCTACCTACTCCCCAGCACCTTAAACATGTATCGTCTTGCAGCAACCATTTCAGCCCTGGGAAAAAGCCTCTGTCTATCCACATGATAAATACCTCTCATCATCTTATACACCTCTATCAGGTCACCTCTCATCCTCCATCACTCCAAGGAGAAAAGGCCGAGTTCACTTAACCTAATCTCATAAGGCATGCTCCTTAATCCAGGCAACATCCTTGTAAATCTCCTCTGCACTTTTTCTATGGCTTCCACATCCTTCCTGTAGTGAGGTGACCAGAACTGAGAACAGTACTCCAAGTGGGGTCTGACCAGGATCCTATATAGCTTCAACATTACCTCTCGGCTTCTAAATTCCATGATTGATGAAGGCCAATACACCGTATGCCTTCTTAACCGCAGAGTCAACCTGCGCAGCTGCTTTGAGCGAACTATGGACTCGGACCCCTAGATCCCTCTGATCCTCCACACTGCCAAGAGTCTTACCATTAATACTATATTCTGCCATCATATTTGACCTACCAAAATGAACCACTTCACACTTACCTGGGTTGAACTCCATCTGCCACTTCTCAGCCCAGTTTTGCATCCTATCAATGTCCCGCTGTAACGTCTGACAGCCCTCCACACTATCCACAATACCTCCAACCTTGACTTCAAGATGAAGCCACACTTAGGTTGGAGGAACAGCACCTTATATACCGGCTGGGTAGCTTCCAACCTGATGGCATGAACATTGACTTCTCTAACTTCCGTTAATGCACCTCCTCCCCTTCTTACCCCATCGCTGATATATTTAGTTTTTTCCCCCCTCCCTTTTTTTTTCTTTCTCTCTCTGCCCATCACTCTGCCTGTTCTCCATCTCCCTCTGGTGCTCCCCTCCCCCTTTCTTTCTCCCTAGGCCTCCCATCCCATGATCCTTTCCCTTCTCTAGTTCTGTATCCCTTTTGCCAATCACCTTTCCGGCTCTCAGCTTCACCCCACCCCCTCACCCCCTCTTCTTCTATCATTTCGCATTTTTCCCTCCCCCTCCTACTTTCAAATCTCTTACTATCTCTACTATAGTCCCGACGAAGGGTCTCGGCTCGAAACGTTGACAGCGCTTCTCCCTATAGATGCTGCCTGGCCTGCTGCGTTCCAACAGTATTTTGTGTGTGTCGCTTGAATTTCCAGCATCTGCAGATTTCCTCATGATTCCTACTCTAGAATTGACTTATTTCTCATATCAGCTAAATTAGAAAGTAGGATCATTCAAACAGAATATGTCACTAGACTACTCTCGGACCATTCACCTTTAATTTTATCAATTGAAATGCCTGATAAACAAAAAAACATTATATGGATGGCTTTTTAATCCTTTGCTGTTGAAAAGACCAGAGTTTTGCAGTTTTATTAGTGCTCAAATAGAGTTGTTCTGTGAGACGAACTCACCCTCTACTGCCAATAATTTCTTATTTTTTTAACTTAAACTTTACTTAATTACTTAAATGCCCAGATTGTTTAATCTATTTATTTTAATTTTTTATAATTAATATATCCCTTATTATAAGTTAGATCTTTTAATTTGTATTTTAAACTGAATTTGAGAGCTGGATGCCTACTCTTCTTTTTCTTTTTTTTTCCTCTTTCTTCTTTTCTCCTTTCTTTCCTCTGTCTCTTATGTTTTTTCCCCCTCCTTTTTTCTAAATGTGGGGAGATGGTGTTGGGATAGGTGTTCTTTTTTTTCTCAGACTTATTAATGTATTTGAATTATTTTTTTCAATATGTATTAATTGTATTAATTGAGCCCTTGTATTCCTTCTTTAAAAAATTAAATAAAATAAAAAAGGAAGAACAAGGGTCCCAGAACAGATCCCTGAGGCACCCCACTGGTCACCGATCTCCATGCAGAATATGACCCGTCCACAACCACTCTTTGCCTTCTGTGGGCAAGCCAGTTCTGGATCCACAAAGCAATGTCCCTTGGATCCCATGCTGCTTTACTTTCTCAATAATCCTTGCATGGGGTACCTTATCAAATGCCTTGCTGAAATCCATATACACTACATCTACTGCTCTTCCTTCATCAATGTGTTCAGTCACATCCTCAAAAAATTCAATCAGGTTCATAAGGCACGACCTGCCCTTGACAAAGCCCTGCTGACTATTCCTAATTATATTATACCATCCAAATGTTCATAAATCCTGCCTCTCAGGATCTTCTCCATCAACTTACCAACCACTGAAGTAAGACTCATTGGTCTATAATTTCCTGGGCTATCTCTACTCCCTTTCTTGAATAGAGGAACAACATTCACAACCCTCCAATCTTCCAGAACCTCTCCTGTCCCTGTTGATGATGCAAAGATCATCGCCAGAGGCTCAGCAATCTCCTCCCTCGCCTCCCACAGTAGCCTGGGGTACTTCTCATCTGGTCCCGGTGACATCCAACTTGATGCTTTCCAAAAGCTGTAGCACATCCTCTTTCTTAATATCTACATGCTCAAGCTTTTCAGTCTGCTGTAAGTCATCACTACAATCACCAAGATCTTTTTCCATAGTGAATATTGAAGTAAAATATTCACTAAGTACCTCTGCTATTTCCTCCAGTTCTATACGCACTTTCCCACTGTCACACTTGATAGGTCCTATTCTTTCATGTCTTATCCTCTTGCTCTTCACATACTTGTAGAATGCCTTGGGGTTTTCTTTAATCCTGCCTGCCAAGGCCTTCTCATGGCCCCTACTGGCTCTCCTAATTTCCTTCTTAAGCTCCTTCCTATTAGCCTTATAATCTTTTAGATCTCTAACATTACCTAGCTCTCTGAACCTTTCGTAAGCTTTTATTTTCTTCTTGTCTGGAGAAATAGTGTATGTTCTCTGGCCTGAGCTCTACAGTGTGTGCTCTGAGGACTGTGGTCTATGATCTCTGGCCTAAGCTCTATGGTCTGTACTTTACGGTGCGTTGTCTCTGATCTCTGGCCTGAGCCCTACAGTCTGTGGTCTATGGTCTCTGGCCAAAACGCTACAGTCTTTGCTCTATGGCCTCTGGTCTATAGTCTCTGGCCTAAGCTCTTCGGTCTATTGTCTACTGTCTGTGGTCTATGGTCTCTAGCCTAAGTGCTTCGCTCTGCGCTCTATGGTTCGTGGTCTCTGGTCTCTGGCCTAAACCCTTTGAAATGTGTTCTGGACTCTGGTCTCTAGCCTAAGCTCTACGGTCTGTAAACTATGATTTCTCAACTAAGCTCATCAGTCTGTGGTCTATGATCTTATGATCTGGCCTCAGATCTATGGTCTTTGTTCTATGGCCTCTGTCTTAAGCTCAAATGACTGTGGTCTATGGTCTCTGATATAAATTCTACATACTGTGCTCTGTGATCTGTGGTCTATGATCTCTGCCCTAAGCTCTATGGACTATGCTCTACAGTCTGTGGTCTCTGGACTAAGCTCTAAGGACTGTGTACAATGGTCTCTGACCTAAGCTCTACCATCTGTTGTCGATGGTCTCTAGCCTAAGATCTACGGTCTGTGGTCTATGTTCTGTGGTCAAAGCTCTGTGGTCTACACTCTATAGTCTCTGGCCAAAGTTCTACAGACTGTGCTCTAAAGTATGTTGTCTTTGGTCCCTGACCCAAGTTCTGCGGTCTGTGGTCTGTGGTCCCTAGCCTAAGCTCTATGGTCTGAGGCCAAAGGTCTATGGGCTGTAGTCTACAGTCTGTGTTCTACGGGCTCTAACCACCGATCTACGGTCTAAACTCTATGGTCTGTGCTCTGAGGTCTGTGTTCCATGTCTTTGGCATAGGCTCTGTGGTCTGTAGTCTATGCCCTCTGGCCTAAGCTCTGCAGTCTGTGGTCTACGGTGTCTGGCTTAAGCTTTACAGTAGATGGTCTATGTTCTCTGGTCTAAGCTCTATGGTCTGTGGTCGATGATCTCTGGCCTAAACTCTGCGGTCTGTGGTCTATTGTTTCTGGACTAATTCCATGGACTTTGCTCTACAGTCTGTGGTCTCTGGTATATTAGAACCATAGAACCATAGAACACAACAGCACAGTACAGGCCCTTCAGCCCTCCATGTCGTGCCGACCCATATAATCCTTAAAAAAATACTGAACGCACACTACCCCATAACCCTCCATTTTCCTTTCATCCATGTGCCTGTCCAAGAGGCTCTTAAATACCCCTAATGTTTTCGCCTCCACCACCATCCCTGGCAAGTCATTCCAGGCACTCACAACCCTCTATGTAAAAAACTTACCCCTGAGGTCTCCCCTAAACTTCCCTCCCTTAATTTTGTACATTTGCCCTCTGGTGTTTGCTATTGGTGCCCTGGGAAACAGGTACTGACTATTCACCCTATCTATGCCTCTCATAATCTTGTAGAACTCTATCAAGTCCCCTCTCATTCTTCTACTCTCCAAAGAGAAAAGTCCCAGCTCTGCTAACCTTGCTTCATATGACTTGTTCTCCAAATCAGTTCAAGATTTGGTAAATCTGGTAAATCTTCTCTGCACCCTCTCCATAGCTTCCACATCCTTCCTATAATGAGGTGACCAGAATTGAACACAATACTCTTAGATGCAGTCTCACCAGAGATTTGTAGAGTTGCAACATGACCTCTCTACTCTTGAACTCAATCCCCTTGTTAATGAAGCCTAGCAGCCCATAGGCCTTCTTAACTACCCTGTCAACCTGTGCAGCGACCTTGAGGGATGTATGGATTTGAACCCCAATGTCCCTTTGTTCATCCACACTCTTAAGTAACTGACCATTAATTCTGTACTCAGTCTTCTGGTTTGTCCTTCCAAAATGCATCACTTGTCCGAATTGAACTCCATCTGCCATTTTTCTGCCCAACTCTGCAGCCTGTCTATATCCTCTTGTAACCTTCAACAACCTACAGCTCCATCCACAACTCCTCCAATCTTTGTGTCATCCGCAAACTTACTCACCCATCCTTCCGACTCTACATCCAGGTCATTTATAAAAATCACAAATAGCAGGGGTCCCAGGACACATCCCTGGAGCATTCCACTAATCACCGACCTCCAGGCAGAATGCTTTCCTTCCACAACGACCCTCTGCTTTCTTCCTTTAAGCCAATTTTTTATCCAAAAAAATTGTATTCTCTGCTGTCTGTGCGTAACTGTTTGTGGTCTCTGGTCTCAGCTCTACAGTCTGTGGGCTATGTTCTCTGGCCTAAACTCTATGGTTTGTGATCTACAGTCTCTGGCCGAATTGCCACGGACTGTGCTCTACGGTCTGTGGAATATTGTCTGTGGTCTATGGTCTCTAATTCTATATCTGAATGCACGAAGTGTCAGAAATAAAGCGGATGAGCTTGAAGCCCAGGTGCGAATGGGTAACTATGATGTTGTTGGGATAACGGAGACATGGCTGCAGGGAGATCAGACCTGGGAAATGAATGTACAAGGGTATACGTGCTATCGTAGGGACAGAAATGTGGGCAGAGGGGGTGGGGTGGCCCTGTTGGTGAGGAATGAGATTCAGTCCTTTGCAAGTGGGGACATAGGGTCAGGAGAAGTAGAGTCTGTGTGGATAGAACTGAGGAACAGTAAGGGCAAAAGGACCCAAATAGGTGTTGTCTACAGGCCACCAAACAGTAGCATGGATATTGGGTGCAAGTTGAATAGGGAGTTAACATTGGCATGTGGCAAAGGTAATGTCGCAGTAGTTATGGGGGATTTCAACATGCAGGTGAACTGGGAGAATCAGGTTGGTGCTGGACCACAGGATAGGGAGTTTGTAGAGTGCCTACAGGATGCATTCTTGGAACAGCTTGTACGAGAGCCGACCAGGGACAAGACTATTCTGGATTTAGTGTTATGTAATGAACAGGATTTGATAAGCGATCTCGCAGTAAAGGAGCCATTAGGAGGTAGTGATCACAATATGATAAGCTTTTATCTGCAATTTGAGAAGGATAAGGGCAGCTCGGAGGTATCAGTGATGCAGATGAACAGGGGAAACTATGGAGCCATGAGGGAGGAGCTGGCCAAAGTTGACTGGAAGGATAGCCTAGCAGAAAAGACAGTGGAACAGCAATGGCAGGTATTCTTGGGAATAATGCACAAGGTGCAAAATCAGTTCATCCCCCAGAGAAGGAAGGATTCAAAGGGGGGAAAGGGGCCACAGCGGTTGACAAAGGAAGTCAGAGATTGCATAGCATTAAAAAAAAGGAAATATGACAGAGCTAAGGTGAGTGGGAGGACAGATGATTGGGAAGTGTTTAAGGAACAACAGAACTTAACTAAAAAGACAATACGGGGAGAAAAAATGAGGTACGCATGAGGAATGAGATTCCTAGCAAGCTAGCCAGGAATATAAAGGAAGATAGCAAAAGCTTTTTTAGGTATGTGAAGAGAAAGAAGATAGTTAAGAACAACGTTGGGCCCTTGAAGAATGAATTGGGTGAAATTATTATGGGAAACAGAGAAATGGCAGAAGAATTTAATGAGTACTTTAGATCTGTTTTCACTAAGAAAGACACAAGCAATCTCCCAGATGTATGGATGGGCCAAGGACATAGGGTAACAGAGGAAATGAGACAGATTGACATTCGGAAGGAAACGGTGATGAGAAGACTGATGGGACTGAAGGCTGACAAATCCCCAGGTCCAGATGGTCTGCACCCTAGGGTACTAAAGGAGGTGGCCCTGGAAATTGTGGATGCATTGGTAATCATTTTCCAATGTTCCTTAGATTCAGGATCAGTCCCTGAGGATTGGAGAATGGCTAATGTTATCCCACTTTTTAAGAAAGGAGGGAGGGAGAAAACAGAGAACTATCGACCTGTCAGCCTGACATCGGTAGTGGGGAAGATGCTAGAGTCCATTATTAAGGATGAAATAGTGGTATATCTAGATAGCAGTGATAGGATTGGGCCGAGCCAGCATGGATTTACCAAGCGAAAATCATGCTTGACTAATCTGTTGGAGTTTTTCGAGGATGTAACCAGGAAGTTAGATGGGGGAGATCCAGTGGATGTAGTGTACCTCGATTTTCAAAAGGCATTTGATAAGGTCCCACATAGGAGATTGGTGGGTAAAATCAAAGCTCAGGGCATCGGGGGGAAGGCATTGTCATGGATAGAAAACTGGTTGGCAGATAGAAAGCAAAGGGTAGCGGTGAATGGGTGTTTCTCGGAATGGCAGGTGGTGACTAGTGGGGTACCACAGGGCTCGGTATTGGGACCACAGCTGTTTACCATTTACGTTAACGATTTGGATGAAGGCATAGAAAATAACATCAGCAAATTTGCTGATGATACTAAGCTGGGTGGCAGTGTGACATGTGATGAGGATGTTAGGAGAATTCAGGGTGACTTGGATAGGCTGGGTGAGTGGGCAGATACTTGGCAGATGGCGTTTAATGTGAATAAGTGTGAGGTTATCCACTTTGGGAGTAAGAACAGGAAGGCAGATTATTATCTGAACGGTATAAAGTTGGGTAAGGGAGTAATACAAAGAGATCTCGGAGTCCTTGTTCATCAGTCACTGAAGGTGAATGAGCAACTGCAGCAGGCAGTGAAGAAGGCTAATGGAATGTTGGCCTTTATTACAAAGGGAATTGAGTACAAGAGCAAGGAAATCCTCTTGCATTTGTACAGAGCCCTGGTGAGACCACACCTGGAGTATTGTGTACAGTTTTGGTCTCCAGTGTTAAGGAAGGACATCCTGGCTGTACAGGAAGTGCAGCGTAGATTCACGAGGTTAATTCCTGGGATGTCTGGACTGTCTTACGCAGAGAGGTTAGAGAGACTGGGCTTGTACACGCTGGAATTAAGGAGATTGAGAGGGGATCTGATTGAAACATATAAGATTATTAAGGGATTGGACAAGATAGAGGCAGGAAATACGTTCCAGATGCTGGGAGAGTCCAGAACCAGAGGGCATGGTTTGAGAATAAGGGGTAGGTCATTTAGGACAGAGTTAAGGAAAAACTTCTTCTCCCAGAGAGTTGTGGGGGTCTGGAATGCACTGCCTCAGAAGGTAGTGGAGGCCAATTCTCTGGATACTTTCAAGAAGGAGCTAGATAGGTATCTTATGGATAGGGGAATCAAGGGATATGGGGACAAGGCAGGAACCGGGTATTGATAGTAGATGATCAGCCATGATATCAAAATGGCGGTGCAGGCTCGAAGGGCCGAATGGTCTACTTCTGCACCTATTGTCTATTGTCTATCTGCACTTTGTGGTCTATGATCTCTGGCCTAAACTCTATGGTGCGGGAACTATGGTCTCTACAATTTTTGCTCTACGGGCTGTGGACTATGGTCTCTGGACAAAGCTCTACAGTCTGTATCTATGGTGTCTGGACTTAAATCCACAGACTTTGCTCTACAGTCTATGGTATATAGTCTCTGGCCTAAGCTCTACAGTCGGTGGTTTATAGAACATTGAATAGAATAGTACAGCACAGTACAGGCTCTTTGGCCCACAATGTTGTGCCAACACTTAAACCCTGCCTCCCATATAACCCTCCAACTTAAATTCCTCCATATACCTGTCTAGTAGTCTCTTAAATTTCACTAGTGTATCTGCCTCCACCACTGACCCAGGCAGTGCATTCCACGCACCAACCACTCTCTGAGTGAAAAACCTTCCTCTAATATCACCCTTGAACTTCCTACCCCTTACCTTAAAGCCATATCCTCTTGTATTGAGCAGTGGTGTCCTGGGAAAGAGGCACTGGCTGTCCACTCTATCTATTCCTCTTAATATCTTGTACACCTCTATCATGTCTCCTCTCATCCTCCTTCTCTCCAAAGAGTAAAGCCCTAGCTCCCTTAATCTCTGATCATAATCCATACTCTCTAAACCAGGGCAGCATCCTGGTAAATCTCCTCTGTACCCTTTCCAATGCTTACACATCCTTCCTATAGTGAGATGACCAGAACTGAACACAGTACTCCAAGTGTGACCTTTCAGGGATCTGTGGACATGTACCCCCAGATCCCTCTGCTCCTCCACACTTCCAAGTATCCTGCCATTTACTTTGTACTCTGCCTTGGAGTTTGTCCTTCCAAAATGTACCACCTCACACTTCTCCAGATTGAACTCCATCTGCCACTTCTCAGCCCACTTCTGCATCCTAATCAATGTCTCTCTGCAACCTTTGACAATCCCCTACACTATCCACAACACCACCAACCTTTGTGTTGTCTGCAAACTTGCCAACCCACCCTTCTACCCCCACATCCAGGTTGTTAATAAAAATCACGAAAAGTAGAGGTTCCGGAACTGATACTTGTGGGATGCCACTAATCACAACCCTCCAATCCAAATGTACTCCCTCCACCATGACCCTCTGCTTTCTGCAGGCAAGCCAATTCTGAATCCACCTGGCCAAACTTCTCTGGATCCCATGCCTTCTGACTTTCTGAATAAACCTACTGTGTGGAACCTTGTCAAATGCCTTACTAAAATCCATGTAGATCACATCCACTGCACTACCCTCATTTATATGCCTGGTCACCTCCTCAAAGAACTCTAGCAGGCTTGTTAGACATGATCTGCCCTTCACAAAGCTATGCTGACTGTCCCTGATCAGACAGTGATTCTCTAAATGCCCATAGATCCTATCTCTAAGAATCTTTTCCAACAGCTTTCCCACTACAGACGAAAATCTCACTTGTCTATAATTACCCAGACTATCCCTACTACCTTTTTTGAGCACGAGGACAACATTTGCTTCCCTCCAATCCTCCAGTACCATTCCTGAGGACAACGAGGACATAAAGATCATAGCCAGAGGCTCAGCAACCTCTTACCTCACCTTGTGGAGCAGCCTGGGGAATATTCCCTCAGGCCCCTGGAACTTATCCATCCTAATGTATTTTAACAACTCCAACACCTTAATGTCAACGTGCTCCGGAACATCAACCTCACCATCATCAAGTTTCCTCTCATTGGTGAATACCAAAGAGAAGTATTCATTGAGGACCTCGCTCACCTCCACAGCCTTCAGGCACATCTTCCCACAGAGACACATCTTATGGTCTCTGGCCTAGCTTGACAATCTGTGGTCTAAAGTCTATGGCCTAAGCTCCACAGTCTGTGGTATATGGTCTCTGGCCTAAGCTCTACAGTTTGTTGTCTACGGTCTCTGGTCTAATCTCTACGTTCTCTGCTCTATGGTCTGATCTCTATGGTGTGTGGACTATGATTTCAGGCCTAAAGTCTACAGTCTGTAGTTTATAGTCACTGGCCTAATAGCTACAGACTGTGCTCTACCCTCTGTGGTCTATTGCTTCTGGCCTAAACTCTATGGTCCATGATCTATGGTTTCTCTCCAAATCTCCACGGACTGTGCTCTACTCTCTGTGGTCTGTTGTCTCTGGCCTAATATCTTTGGTCTTGGCTCTGCAGGCTGTGGTCTGCAGTCTCAGGCCTAAGCTGTACAGTGCATTGTGTAGGATATCTGGCCTAATATTTATAGTCTGTGGTCTAAGATCTCTGGCCAAAGCTCTACAGTCTGTGGGCTATGATCTCTGGCCTGAATTCTACAGTCTGTCACCTAATCTTGCCAGAGTGTGCTCTACAGTCTGTGTTCTGGCCTGGGCTTTATGGTCTGTGGTCTATGGTCTCTGCCTTAATCTCTATGGTCTCAGCTCTACGGTGTGTGGATTTTGGTCTCTGGCCCAAGATCTACAGTCTGTGGTATATGGTCTCTGGCCTAACCTGTACAGTCTGGGCTCTATGGTCTTTGGCCCAAGCTCAACATTCTGTAGTCTATCGTCTCTGGTCTAATCTCAACAGTCTGTGGTTTATGGTCTCTGGCCTCAGCTCTGTAGTCAGTGGGCTATTATCACTGGCCTAAACTCTATCATCTGTAGTCTATGGTCTCTGGCCTAAACCCTATGGTCTGTGGTCTATGGTCTCCGCCCTGTCCTTTATGTTCTGTGGTCATTTGTCTCTGACCCAAGCTCTGCAGTCTGTGGTCTACGGTGTCTGGTCTAAGCTTTACAGTAGGTGTTCTATGTTCTCTGGTCTAAGTTCTATGGTCTGCAGTCCATGATCTCTGGCCTAAACTCCATGATCTGTGGTCTATGCTTTCTGGACTAATTTCCGTGGACTTTGCTGTACAGTCTGTGGTCTCTGGTGTATCCTCAGAGTCAGTGCTTTATGATCTGTGGTCTATGGCCTAAGTTCTACAATTTATGGTCCATGGTCTCTGGCCTCATCTCTACAATCTGTGGTCTGTGATGTCTGGCTTAAATTCTACGGTCTGTGGTGTATGGTCTCTGCCCTAATCTCAACAGTCATTCCTCTACAGTTTATCGTCTATGACCTAAACTCTACAGTATGTGGTCAATGGTCTCTGGCCTAATCACCACAGACTGTGCTTTACGGTTTGTTGGCCTATAATCTCTGGCCTAATCTCAATGCTCTGTGCTCTGTGGTCTGTGGTCTGTGTTCTGTGTTCTTTGGCCTGAGTTCTACAGTCTGAGGTCTATGGCGCCCGGCCTAAGCGCTACAGACTGGTCTATAGTCTCTGCCCTAAGCTCTACAGTCTGTGATTTATGGTGTTTGGGTTAATATCCACGGACTGCTTTGTGTGGTTTGTGGTCTATGGTCTCTGGCCTAATCTCTACAGTCTGTGTGCTTTTGGTCTCCGGCCTAAGCTCTACGTTCTGTGGTCTATGATCTCTGGCCTAAACTCTAAGATATGTGGTCTATGGTCTCTTCTCTAATATCTACAGACTGCGCTCTACGGTCTGAGGTCTATGGTCTCTGGCCTAATTGCTGCAGTCTACAGTCTATGGTCTCTGGCCTAAGCTCTACAGTCTCTGGGCTAAGCTCCATGATCAATGGTCTATGATTTCTGGCCTAAACTCTACGCCCTGTGGAATATGGTCTCTGGCCTAATGTCCATGGACAGTGCTCTATGTTCTGTGGTCTACGATTTCTGGCCTAAATTCCACTGTCTGCATTCTATGGTCTCTGGCCTAAACTCTGTGGTCTATGATCTCTGGACTAAAGTCTACTGTCCACTGTCTTTGGCCTCTGGCATATTCTCCATGGAATGTGCACTGTGGTCTATATGGTCTCTGGCCTAAACTCTACGGTATGTGGTGTACGGTCTCTGACTTAATGTCCACAGACTGTGGAATATGATCTGTGGTCTATGAACTCTGGCCTACATTCAACAGTCTGTGGTCAAAGGTCTCTGGCCTAAGCTCTGAGGTTGAGGTCTAAAATGTCTTGCTAAACCCTCATATTTGTAGTTTATGGTCTCTGGCCTAAGGTCCATGGCTGTCTCTTCGGTCTGTGGTTGTGGTTTTGGTTTCTGGCCTAAACTCTATGGTCTGTGCTCTACAGGCTGTGGTCCATGGTCTCTGGCCTAATCTCCATGGCCTATGCTCTACGATCTGTGGACTAGAATCTCAGGCCTAAACTCTGTACAGACAGACAGACAGACATACTTTATTGATCCCGAGGGAAATTGGAAATCTCTGGTCTTTGGTCTCTGGCCATAGCTCTACATTCTTGGGTCTATGGTCTCTAGCCTAATAGCTACAGTCTGTGTTCTACAGCCTCTGGTCTGTGTTCTCTGGCCTAAGCTCTACAGTCTGTGGTTTATGGTCTATGGTCTAATGTCCACAGACTATGCTTACAGTCTGTGTTCTATGGTCTCTGGCCTAAGCTCCACGGTCTATGGTCTATGGTCTCTGGCCTAAGCTCTACAGTCTGTGGTTTATGGTCTATGGTCTAATGTCCACAGACTATGCTTACAGTCTGTGTTCTATGGTCTCTGGCCTAAATTCCACAATCTGTGGTCTATGGTCTCTGGCCTAAGCTCTACAGTCAATGGTCTATGATCTCGGCCCCAAACTCTACAGCCTGTGGAATATGGTCTCTGGCCTAATGTCCATGGACTGTGCTCTGTAATTTCTGGCCTAAATTCCACTGTCTGCATTCTACGGTCGCTGGCCTAAACTCTGTGGTCTCTGCTCTATGACCTCTGGACTAAAGTCTACTGTCCACGGTCTTTGACCTCTGACATATTCTCCATGGACTGTGTGCTGTGGTCTATGGTCTCTGGCCTAATCTCCATGGTCTGTTCTCTACAGTCAATATTCTTTGGTCTTTGGCCTATGCTCTATGGTCTGTGGTCTATGATATCCTGCCTAAACTGTGGTTGATAGACTCTGGCTTAATCTCCACGAACTGTGTTCTATTGTCTGTGCTCTATGGTCTCTGTCCTATGGTCTGCTGTCTGTGGTCTATGATCTCTGGCCTAAACTCTATGGTCTGTTGTCTATGGTCTCTGGCCTTATCGTTACAGTCTGTGCTCTACTATCTCCAGTCTGTGGTCTCTGGCCTGAGCTCTACAGTCTGTGGCTCTGACTTCAGGCCTAAACTCTATGGTCTCTGGTTTAAGCTCTACAGTCTGTGGTATATGGTCAAAGTCTAAGATCGTCTTCTGTGGTCCATCTCTGGATTAGTCTACAGTCCGTGGTCTTTAACCTCTGGCATAATCTCCACGGACTGTGCTCTAAGATCTCTGGCCTAATCTCTATGTTCTGTCGTCTATGGTCTCTGTCGTAATCTCTACGGTCTCAGCTCTCCAGTGTGTCAACTTTGATGTTTGGCCTGGACTACAGTCTGTGGTCTATTGTCTCAGGCCTAAGCTCTAAAGTCTGTGTTCTTTGGTCTCCAGCCTTAGCTTTAAGCTCTGTGGTCCATGATCCCTGGCATAAACTCTAAGTTCTGTGGTCTATGGCTGCTGACCCAATCGCAACACTCTGGTCTCTACTGTCTCTGGTCTGTGATGTCTGTCCTAAGTTCTACAGTCTATGCTCTACGGTCTGTGGTCAATGGGTCTCTGGCCTAAGCTCTACAGTCTGTGGTTTTTGGTCTGTGGCCAAAACTCTAGTTTGTGGACTATGCTTTCTGCCCTAATCTTCACAGACTGTGCTCTACTGACTGTGGTCTATAGTCTCGGGCCTAATCGCTACAGTCTTTACGCTACGGTTTCTGGTCTGTGTTCTCTGGCCCAGCTCTACAGTCAGTTGTCTGTGGTCTCTGGGCTAAGCTCAGCAGTCTGTGGCCTATGGTCTCTGGCCTAAGCTCTATAGTCTGTGGTCTACAGACTCTGGTCTAAGCTCTATGGTCTATGGTCTCTGGCCTAATATCAACGGTCTGTGCTCTATATTCTGTGGTTTATTATCTCTGGCCTAAGCTCTACAGTCTGGTGTATATGCTCTCTTCTCCAATCTAAGCAACATCATTGTAAATCTCCTCTGCACCCTTTCTATGGTTTCCACTTCCTTCCAGTAGTGAGGTGACTAGAACTGAACACAGTATTCCAAGTGGGGTCTGACCAGGGTCCTCAAGGCTCTTGAACTCAATCTCACGGTTGTTGAATGTCAACACACCATACACCTTTTTAATGACACTGTCAACCTACGCAAACAAGAGAAAATTTTGTAGATGCTTGAAATCCAAGCAGCACACACAAAATGCTGGAGGAGCTCAGTAGGCCAGGCAGCATATTTATGGAAACGAGTAGAGGCGATGTTTCAAGCCGAGACCCTTTGTGAGGACTCAGAGGATCCTTTTGTCCTGCCAAAGGGTCTCAGTCCAAAATGTCAATTATACTTTTTTCCATTGGCACTGCCTGGCCCTCTGAGTTCCTCCAGAATTTTATTTGTGTCGCTGTCAATCTGCACAGCAGTTTTGAGTGTCCTATGGACCCCAAGATCGCTCTGATCCTCCACACTGCCAAGAGTCCTACCATTAATACTATACTCTGTCTTCAAATTTGACCTACCAAAGTAAATCTGCATTGAACTCCATTGGCCACGTTTCAGACCAGTTCCTATCGATTTCCTACTGTAACCTCTGACAACCCTCCAGAATATCCACAACACCCCCAACCTTTGTGTCATCAGCAAACTTACTAACCTAACTTCTACTTCTTCATCCAGGTCATTTAAAAAATTACAAAGAGGAGAGCTCCCAGAACAGATCCTTGCACTACTGTCACCGACCTCAATGAAACATCTTCAAACCATCTACAACCACCCTTTGCCTTCTGTGGGTAAGCCTATTCCCTTATCAGATGCCCTACTGAAATCCATATACACTACATCCACTGCTCTACTTTCATCAGTGTGTTTTGTTACATCCTCAAAAAATTTAATCAGGCTCATAAGGCACAACCTGCCCTTGACAAAGCCATGCTGACTATCCCTAATCAGATCCCAAGTGCTCATAAATCCTGCTGCCTCTCAGGATCTTCTCCAACAACTGGCTCACCACTGAAGTAAGATCACTGTCTATACTTTCCTGGGTTATCTCTACTCCCTTTCTTGAACAAGTGAACATTTGCAACACTCCAATCTTTCGGTACTTCTCCTAATCCTTTTGATGATGCAAAGATCATCTCCAGAGGCTCAGCAATCTCCTCCCTCACTTCCCACAGTAGACTGGGGTATATCTTGTCCAGTCCTGGAAACTTATCTAACTTATATCTTTCAAAAGCTCCTGCATATCCTCCTTCATAATCTCTATACGCTCAAACAATTCAGTCCACTGTAAATCAACCCCACAATTGCCAAGGTCCTTTTCCATAGTGAATACTGAAGCGAAGATTCAGAAACAAAGTATTTGGAAATCCCACAGCAGCTTAGCTCTGTCATTGTTCTCCAATGGTCCGTTGAGTTTTTGGTATCTAAGTGTCTTGTAGACATTGTATAAAGACAGATATTTCAGGATCCATGTGTGGATATACACATGCAAGAAACAGTTTGTGAACCCTCTCGTCAATCAATTTTTCTGCATTAAATACTCACAGAATGTGTTTTGATCTTCATCTCAGTCACAATAATACACTAACACAATCTACCTAAACTAGTAACACACAAACAATTGTACTTTACATTTCTTTATTGAACACATTGTTTAGTCATTCACAGTCCAGGCTGGAAAATGTATGTGAACCTTTGTATTTAATAACTGGTAGAAAATCCTTTAGCAGCAATAACCTCCTTGTTGTTCAGTAATTTTCTTATAGTGGACACATGAACAGAGACTTTAGCAAGTTTTAGATATTTCTGCAGGTCTTTTGCTATTACCCTGGGGTTCTTTTTCACCTCCTTCAGCATTGTACAATGTGCACTTAATGTGATCTTTGCAGGATGCTCACTCCTGGGGAGAGTAGCAACAGTAATGAATTTCCTCTATTTGTAGATAATTTCTCTTACTGTGGACTGATGAACATTCAGGTCTTTAGATTTTTTTTGTAGTAGCCTTTTCAAGCTTTATGCATCTCTACAATTCTTCTTCTAAGTCCTCTGTAAGTTGTTTTGATAGAGACATGGTTTATGTAAACAGATCTTTCTTGAGAAAATCAGGCTCTGCCAATAACCTTTGTGTGTCTTTTTTATATGGCAAGACACCTTTACAACCCACACCTCCAATCTCATCTCATAGCTTTTGTAGAAGGCATTACCTCAGAGGTCCACATACTTTTTTGAACCAAGACTGTGATTGTTTATATGGTGCGAAGAGATATTGATAAGAAGAGATACAATTGTTTGTGTGTTTTTAGTTTAGGCGGATTGTGTTTGTTTATTATTGTGACTTTGATGAATATCAGGCTGTATTTTATGAGTAATTAATGCAGAAAACCAGGTCATCGCAAAGGGTTTACAACTTTTTCTTGGAACAGTATATATGTGTGTACTGTACCATTGAATAATCATACAAAAGTATTTTCTAAATATATAGGATCTGATGGAAACAAAATATGGCAGTAAATTTTTCATTGGAAGCTTTAAAATCCCACTACTACTGAAGAATGTCAAGGTCTTTTTCTTACTCAATAATCAAATTGCTTTGCAAAGGAATGCTTAACTTGTAAGGAGGTGAACATGTTATATTCAATATTGAGATGCTGACTGGATCAGGCCACTGTACTGAATTTCTAGAATAGTTTAGGGTTTTGTTACATACTCCGTGAGTATATTGTGACTGTCTTATGACCATGATGTAATTGAGTATCTGGTGAGTGTGATGTGATGTAATGGTCTTGTGATGGTGGAGGGATGTATTTTCCCGCCAGTGTGAGGTCACATGATGTCATTTTCCCGCCAGTGTGAGGTCATGTGATGGCCTGTTCCAATAGGTATAAAATAGGGAAAGCTTGCTGTGATGCAGGAGTTTTGTTGGGACATCATCCATTATGCTACGTATTTGGTTTCATGATGCAGTTTTGTTTTAAAGTGGAGTTTTAATTCTTACTGTAAGGTACGTTGTTGTTCTTCCAATTTGTCTAAGTCCTGCTGCAATCGCATTGCTTCCTCAGCACTAACTACCCCTCCATCTATCTTCATATCATCCGGAAACTTTGCCACAAAGCCATCAATTCTTTTATCCAAATCATTGACAAACAATGTGAAAAATAATGATCCCAATACTGACCACTGAGGAACACCACTAGTCACGGGCTGCTGACCAGAAAAGGCCCCTTTTATTCCCACTTGCTGCCTCCTGCCTGTCAGCCATTCTGCTATCCATGTCAGTATCTTTCCTGTAACACCATAGGACATGAAACAGTATAATATAACTAGTAGTTAACCAATCACTATCCAATGAATTCTGGGCCAAAATATACTAACAACTTTAATTCTTTAAAAAAAAATGCTTCATGAACTTTCACTTCCAAATGCTTCAGTACACCAACATCTACTGGAGTTAAAGAAAATTAAATTTAAAAAACCTGAGGATAGGGTCTTGGGCCTGAAAGGTTAAGTGCTTGGATAATAAGAAATAGTTTCTCCTCACTTCCACCATAAATCTATTGAAGCTAAGTCCCTAGTTCACTTACCAGTGGAAACAACTTCCCTGCCTCTATTTTATCTATTTCTTTCATTATTTTATTCTGTATATTACTATGAGAACAAATTCCAGTAGGAATTCCAGTACTGGAATTACTGGAATCTCCATCTCTCCTCATTTCCAGAAATGACCCTGTGAACCTCCTCAGCACTGGCAGTATGTCTTTCCTCAAGTAAGGAGGACTCTCCGCAGTACTACAAGTGTGGCCTCAGCACCCTGTACAGTTGCGGCATTATCTTCCTACTTTTAAATTAAATCATTCTAGCAATACTACATCATTCCGGTGCCTTCTAGATAACCTGTTGCACCTGTAAACCAATGTTTTGCGATTCATGCACAAGTACTCCACAGATGCTGCCTGGCCTGCTGGGCTTTCCCAGCAGTTTCTGCTTTAATGTCTGCAAATATATGGCACTGTTCTAAATCTTTATTACATCCAAAAGCACATCAGAACCAACGAGTTCTTCTGAAATGTGGCATTGGCATTATCTTACCCCATTAAAACACAGTGAGATTACAAAAACAGGAAATGCTCTTCTTTACACTAAACTCTTGAGACCATCTTACAGACACTTAGAAAACCATAGAAGGTCAATTAACAAAGTAAAAACCTTAGTTAGGACATGTTTAATTTTAAAAAGAACTATTTGAAGAGAAAAGGCAATCAGGAGAAATAATCAGAAATTTATTTTGTTTTAACAGATCAATCGTTTACCATTATGGCAAGTATCCTGTACACTGTGTCCCATGATAAACAGCAGCTTTGCAAAGTGACAGAACCCAAGTAATCGTTTCAATTGTGGTGGAAAAAACAATCACCGCTCTTCAGAACTGGTGTGGAAGACAGTCGTGCTCGCTATGTGGTATTAAAATTTCGAGATAATACATATAGGTATTTATACTGCAAGGTTACTACAGCCAGTCACCAAGAAAATAAAGGTTTTCCCTATTTTTCCATTGAACTTATTGGCAGATTAATATGGCGCATTAAACATACATGCTCATTTAAACACAATATCTGAATCCATGGGTAATGGGTACACTTTATTGCCATCTATTTTACCAGCAACAGCAGCTAAGCATATTAATTTTTGGGGTGAAGAATGAACATGCAAGAAAAAATAATACAAGTAAATTAATTCTGCCAGGAATTAATCACTGAATGTGAGTCATGGATGCTGACAATCACAGAAAACACCACTTGAGATAGCATGCATTATAGTATAATCTTCTAAGTATAGAAGCAGCAAAGAAACGAGGAGGAAATGCCCTTCCTAAAGAGGGATATATATCTGGTAACTTGAATCTTTACAAGAACATCTCACAAGTACACGGAAGCAGAAGCAAAATTCAGATTACAAAGTATCAATATGAAATTACTCATGGATGACCTCAAAACGATTTCTGTGTTTTTAGGAGAAAGAAAATTTAAAATATTAAGTCCGTTTGATCAGCTGCCTAGGCAAGGAAGTTCTTATATAACTGATGCATGTTAATCAGAGAGATCCACTATATTTGGTGTTTATATTCAATGGCTCTGTGTTTTATTTTTATTAAATCTAATACTATGAGTAACTACCAATAGCAGGTTAACATAGTTCACAAAAATCTAACCCTATTTCCACCAAAGCATTTGACTCAAATCACGATCTGCACATCACCATATAAAGCAAGCTTGATTGTCTGAAATATATTGCACCCAGAGTGAATAGAAATGAAGTGTCAACTTGAAAACGATACTGGATATTGACACTGGTTGGTTAAAGAATCAGCACGTTAGAATTCACATAAATGTCCATATGTTTCAGCTGGGAATAAAGCAATGAATGAAATGGCTGTTCAGCTACTTCAGTAGGTGTTCCTTCAGGCTGATACAGTCAGCCCTGACTGGTAAACTCTAGTTGTAAAACAAATTTTGGAAGTAAGTAGTTTTGTGCCCTGCCACCTTAAGGAGATCCCCTTCTATATTTATTATAAAAGTATTTCTACAGTAAGAGAATAAGAATATGTGCCACTTACAATGTTTTCTTATAATAATTAGGGGGTACATTAGTTTTAAAATATGTGAAATCCAGAAAAAAATAAGTTTTTATTTAGATGTTTACAATTATATCAAGTTAAGAAACCTGGCATAAATAATTAAAAAGTACTCTCAATATTTTTCCTTCCTTTGGTTTCATTCTGTATGTAACATATATTCCTATGAAGTGAAAACAAAAATTTACAGAATTAACAGCAAAGGACATGTCACAAGTGCACCGTCAGAGCATCATGCATTCAGAAACATGCGTTAAAATAGACTGGAAGTGCCTAGAGTATGATTGTAATCTTCTAGTCAGCGCTGTGAATCCAGCAGTGGCACCATTTCCTTTAGCTGGAACAAAGCAGAGAAATGAAATTCGATTTTCAACCATCCCAAAACATGGACAAAACTAATCTAGATGACAAATTTTCAATTCTTTTAACATCTCACTGTCACTCCCAACACTGATTTCACAATCACAACCAAGAAACATACTTTTAAATATACTTTGTGACAGTCAACATAGAAATTAATTTCTGCTCTAACTTTATCTCCTCTCAGGATGGATGTTTTTAAATGGACTTCTGACCATTATGCTTGCTTGTCTGGGCTTGATAGTTATCTTTCCTTCACTGCTATTGATCATTTCCATAAATGTGAGAATCACAGAGTCTTCCCGACAGCCAGAACAGAAGCCTACTGAACATACTGACTTCTCTTGCATCTGAAATATTCATTGCTTTAGACATTTTAAATTAGATGAAAAGTACTCCCGATTCATCAAATCCTTTTGCAATTATTGTATCTGAAAAACACTGGACATTGTAATATAGGGAAACCTGATTGTCAATGTGCACAAACAGGTCTCACAGAGATAAATAATCTGCTTTTCATAAAATGATTTAAAGGATGAACCTTGTTCAAGAACCCATGAGTTTGCCAAGGCAGAGTTGCTTTAAAAATGGTGCCAGCTACTCTGAGGATGGATGATGACTGAAACTGATGTTTCAGCACACGCTATGGATGATAACAGGATCTCTGATGCATCAGCACGCTATGGATGATGATGAGAACTCTGATGTTTCAGCACACACTATGCATGATAATGGGAACTCTGATGTTTCAGCACACAGTATGGATGATAACAGGATCTCTGATGCATCAGCACGCTATGGATGATGATGAGAACTCTGATGTTTCAGCACACACTATGCATGATAATGGGAACTCTGATGTTTCAGCACACAGTATGGATGATAACAGGATCTCTGATGCATCAGCACGCTATGGATGATGATGAGAACTCTGATGTTTCAGCACACACTATGCATGATAATGGGAACTCTGTTATTTCAGCACATGCTATGGATGATAATTTTTCAGCACACATGATAATCATAGAAATCTTTTAAAGCTAAAATGTTCCAAATTATGCCATACATGGTGGGAAATGAATGATCTGTAAGTTCACATAACATGAGATATTACTTTGTTTCTCACAGCTCTAGTGACAATAGTAATGACAAAAATAGGAAAGGTTTAAGCATCACCCAATCAATCAATACATAAAATTACTTAATGTTGTGACACACTTCAAAGTTAAAGGATCAGAGAAGGGATTCTTTTTAAAAGTGAGATATTGATTCTACCATTCCAGTAGAAGTGGTAGAGGCAGGTCCGGTATTGTCATTTAAAGTAAAATTGAATAGGTATATGGGCAGGAAAGGAATGGAGGGTTATGGGCTGAGTGCGGGTCAGTGGGACTATGTGAGAGTAAGCGTTCGGCATGGACTAGAAGGGCTGAGATGGCCTGTTTCCGTGCTGTAATTATATATGGTTATTGATATTATTGCACTATATGGATGGACAAACGGTACTGAGTATTTCTGTCTCATGGTGTGAAGGGCACGAAAAGTGGCAGTTGGAGCTCAATTCAGAAAAGTGTGAAGTGATGAATATTGTAACATCAAACTAGGATGTAGAGTACAAGGTTATTGGCAGGATTCTCAGCAGAGAGGAGGAACAGAGGGATACTGGTGTCCACGTCTATCAATCCCTCAAAATTTGCCACACATTTTGAAAGTTTTGGTTAAGAAGGCATATGGTGTGTTGGCCTTCGTTAGTCTGGGGATTGATTCCAAGAGGCTCAAGGTAATATTGCAACTCTATAAGACCGGTCCGGTTAGACCACATGAACTATTGTGTTCAATTCTGGTTGCCTCATTGTGGAGGCTTTAGAGACAGTACAGAGGAGATTTCCCAGAAACACACAGAAAATGCTGGTGGAACGTAGCAGGCCAGGCAGCATTTATAGGGAGAAGCGCTGTCCACGTTTCAGGCCGAGACCCTTCGTCAGGACTGATTTCCCAGAATGTTGCCTGAATCAGAGAGTGTTTTATGAGGAAAGGTTAAGGGCCTTCCTCTCTGGAATGAAGAAGGATGAGAGGTGTATAAGATGATAAGAGGCAGAGATAGAGTGGATAGTCAGTGCCTTTTACCCATGGTGATAATGGCTAATAGCACAGGATATCCTTCAGAGGAAAGTTTAGGGGAGATGTCAGAAGTAGGTTTTTCTGCACAGAGAATGGGAGGTACTGAGGGTAGTTGTAGAGTCGGATACATTAGGCACATTGAAGTGACTCTTAGAAAGGCATGTGAGTAAAAGAAAAATGTAGGGTGTGTAGGAGGAAGGACTAGATTGATTTTGTCATAGGCTAAAAGGTTGGCACAACATTGTAGGTTGAAGGACCTGCACTGTACTGTATTGTACTGTTGTAATAGGAACATTATTCAAAATTAATCTTTCAGAGTCATAAAATACTAAAGCACAGGAACAGGCCCTTCAGCCCATCTAGTTTGTGCAGAACTATTATTTTGCTTAGTGCCGTCTACCTGCACCTGGACCATAACCCTCCCATCCTTGTACCGATCCAAATTTCTTTTAAAGATTGAAATCAAAAACATGACTAAAACAATTCACAAATGTACTTGCATAACTAGAATATTTCTCATGTTATTGTAGCATTAAGCATAAGCTCTTTTTCTGTTATGCCAGTATAGAAAGGCAACTTACTTAATCGGTATAGAGGGGGATCCTGAGCGATGGAAATGAACATTTTGCCACTTCCCATCCCGGCGATGCCAGACTCTGGTTTCCTCGGTTTGCATGGTTTTCGGCATGCTGCTGCCATCAATGTACTGAGTGAGCCGGATGTATGCTATGCAGGCTGCATCATCACCAATCAAGTGGACATGGGGGTTCAATATGATGGTGTGAATTGGCTTCTGATTCTTAGACAGAGCTGCAGAAAATGAAATGCAAATTTAATTCATGAAAACCATACTGACATTTAATTCTTTACAAAACAGAAATAATGTTCATGTCTTGTACCATTTTCAAAGTAGAATCTATGGAAGTCCATTCCTTCAACCAAGTTACCAAGCGCTTCAGGCTCAAATGCAGTGAGGCCTGGATCACAAATCTTCCTAAAAATACAATAATTTTCCAAAAGTTAAAATTGTTAAACTATATAAAGAAGATTCCACTCATCTTCCATTTGATACATTTGGGAGGATGCTCAACTGAAAGGTCAAAAAGTCAAATACATAATGCACACTGAAATATCAACATATAATATCAGAATGTAAACAATTGTTTTTTTTTCAAGGTACAATGGCATAAACCAGAGTGCAAAACAAAACAAATTAATCAGCAACTTTTCTATAGTTGCTTTATCAATGGATGGTGCAGAACCAGATGGACTTTACAAAACTTGGATGTGGTAATTTCATTTAACACTACTTTACCTTTGACATATTTGAGTTTTCCAATGTCATCGTTAAACACTGGTGTGGCATCATTCAGTACCTTTCTCAATTTGCTTTCAGTTGACTCTATTGCAGGGGATGTGACATGCAAATAGTGGATGGATCCCCGATCAGCCACTCACATTCCAACAATTTCTAGTTTGGAATATCCCCACCAGAGGAAACATCCTCTCCGCATCCACCTTATCTAGTCCTTTCAACATTCAGTAGGTTTCAATTAGATCCCCCCACATTCTTCAAAATTGCTCCAAGTACAGGCCCAAAGCTGCCAGATGCTGTTCATATGTTAACCCCTTCATTCCCGGAATCATCCTCATGAAACTCCTGTAGACTCTCTCCAATGACAATACATCCTTTCTGAAATAAGGGGCCTAAAACTATTGACAATGCTCCAAGTGTAGACTGACTTATGTCTTATAAAGCTTCAGTATTTTCTCGTTATTTTTATAATTTATTCCCCTTGAAATAAATGCCCACATTGCATTTGCTCAGATGTACATTACATTAGTTGTACATCTGCAGGCTTCAGTTCAGTATCTTTGATATGCTGTTCAATCTCATTTTGGAATAACTGAGACAACCGAGCCAGCCCAATTCCATTTAATTACTTTGCCGATCTCTTCTGGTGTAATAACATTGCTTGTCTATTGTTACCTATCACGTTGTAAATCTCAAGTCTGCTCAGCCCTGTGTCATTCTCATCATTATCAGATTTTTCATTAACAGCATAGAGATTAGTGCTCTTTTTGAAACTACAACTTTTTCTCTTTTTCTCTTCCCTGTACATTTATTTTTGTCTACCTGCATTGGTCTAGTGTATGTGATCCCCTGACACAACGGTAACAAATTTGTTCAACCAGGACAGTTTCTGTTTGGAAACGTTGCAATTTTATCATCCTCACTTTCATTCCTGACTGTAACTCAATTGCAAGCCTGACTGCTGTTTCCATTGATTCAGTGATTTCAACTGCTCTTTTAAATGTGAGTTGTGCTTCAGTTGGAAGCCGTTGTTGAATGCTTTCTTGTAAGATTCCATAAAGAAAATTATCTCGCGGTGCATCATTAAGCTCATTATTAAACTGGTGATGCTCAGACAATTCAGTCACGTATGTTGAACTAGACTCTTCTTTCTTTTGATTCCACTTTAGAAACCTAAAGTATTCTGCAATCAACAAAGAGTTTGGTTCTAAATGTTCCTGCATTATTTTCACACTATCAGCAAAGCTTATTTCAGCTGGTTGGTTGGAACAGTTAAACTTCTAAGCAAACTGTATACCTTTCCACATAAAGCACTCAGCAAAACTGACACGTTTTTCATTAGCTACTACATTTGCTTCAAAATACTGCTCAATTTGCTCAGTATACAAAACCCTGTTATCTGTTATGCAATTATACACATTTCTGATGTAGCCAACCATTTCTGCTTTTCTTTTTGTTTTAAATTTATGATTATTAATATCCTGTACTCATTGTTTATGAACCCATGAATTTGTCCATTTTGTGTATTTTTTTAAACTTAAACATCTCACTACACTTCACCTGATAGAAAGTTACCTCAAATTCGTTTAAAACTCTTCACCAGTTATTTTTTGTAATTCGAAAACATGAAACTATTTTCAAGTTAAACACACAGCCAGTACAGTAGATGCATGCCTTATTTTCTTTTTTACTTCTGGTAAGACGTGTGCAATGGGGTGGTGGTATAATGATGTATGCCATTCACCTTTTATATATTACCCATAATGAATTATATAAACAACAAAGAATGCTTAATGGAACGACATATTCTGACCAGGTTTCCAGTCCCAGCTGCTGAAAAGTATCCTAAAAGCAAGATGCTACTTCCACCATACTTTACAGTATGGATGACATTACTTGGTTGATGCACAGCATTATATTTAGGCCACATGTACTGCTTTGTGTTGAGGTCAAAGTTCCACTTTAATCTCATCTAACCACATGACCTTCTTCCACATCCTTATGGTATCTTCTAAGTGACTCTTTGCAAAATCTTGACAGGTAAGGATATGCTTCTTGTTTCAGCCAGTGCTTCTTCCTTGCCATTCTTCCATTTTGTGCAAGGCCTTAGAGATTGTGGAGCCATGAACTTCATCCCCAATTGTAACCGCTGACTTCTGCAGCTCCCTTATAGTGACTGTTAGTTTTACAGTAGCCTCTCTTACAAGTGCCATTCTTTGCCAGCGACTATATTTATAGAGGCAGCCTGACAAGCAGTGTGACTCAGGTTTCATAGTTTTTCCAGATTTTCATAATGAACTGCATTGACCTCTGCGGTGTGTTCAGTGTCTTTGAGATGGCCTTGTACCCTTCCCTGGGTTTGTGCTTCTCTATTATCATTTCCCTGACTTGTCTTGAATGCTCTTTTGCTTTCATTTTGGTTTGGTCAGCTGATAATCTGCCATACTGTTGGACCTTACAGAGAGCGGGGGATTTATTCAGGTGATCATCCAATTTCTACATTAACAAACTGGATAAACTGGAAACGGTAATATACAGTCTTGCACCCGAGGAAAGCTAGTATAGTAATTACAAAGGGTATGAATATTTCAGCCTCAGGATTTTGGCTTTTAATTTTTAGTAAATTGTTGACATGTTTGGAATTTTTCTTTTGATTTGACATGATGCACAATGCTTTGCAGATTAGCTCAAAAAATTCCTCTACATTATAGAAAATAACAGGCTCCTGCCAAACCTGGTCATTGTGCTCCTCCCCTTGAACTCATCATACAGATTGGTAAGATATTGCAATGGACAAAGCAGTGTGAGGTTTTCCAAAAGACAAAGGAAATCGTGATGTCAGACACTATATTCACACGTTATGATCCACATCATCCAGTGAAGCCTGTCTGTGATGCCTGGCCTTATGGTATAGGTTCAGTCAAGGCACATGTTATGAGTGATGAAAGTAGCCTTTGCATCACATTCCCTTACCAGTGCAGAGAAAAATTATGCACAGTTTGACAGAGTGGTCTTGAGGCTGGTTTGAGGAGTAAAGTATTTCAACCAGTACTTGTCTGAAGGACAATTTACCATTGTTACTGATCATCAACCACCAATGTCCAGTTTCAGACCAAAGAAGATGCTGTACTAACACTGCAGCACAAATGCAGAGATGGGCTCTGATTCTTGGAGGACACAATTATAAAATCAAATTCAAGAGGACAACTAATCATGGAAATGCTGATGGATTGTCTCGCTTACCTTTAGAAAAGGAAATAATCTAAAAAATTTACAAAAGACAACACTGCTCTTGACATATTCTCCCTAATGCAAACCAAAAGTCTCCCCATTATGGCAGAGATGATCCAAAGAGAAACCAGAAAAATACCAGCTGAACTGGATTTTTACTGGATGAACTTGTCCTTGAAGGTGGATGCCATATGTGGTTGTACCAAGCTGAAAGCTAAAATGCTGGATGCACTACATGTTGGTTATCTTGGCATGGTCAAAATGAAATGTTGGCTGAAAGCATTATGTGGTGGCCTGGGATAGATCAGCAGATCGAGCAGCTTGTTATGCACTGTTTGGAATGCCATTATGTCCAGAAAATGTCAAGAGCAGCGTCTCTCCATTCCTGAGAATAGTCAGCATAGCCTTGGCAGAGCGTTCATGTGGATTTTGCAGGGCACAAATTTCTTGGTAGTAGTGGATGCAGCAACAAAGTGGCCAGAAGTGTTCCCAATAGCCTCCACCACAGCCTCACAGACTGGTGATGTGTTGAGAAGCTTCTTCTGAAGGACTGGTGTTCCAGAACACTTAGTCAGTGACAATGGGCCACAGAACATGGCAGAACAGTCTCATTCATTCCTAAAATTGAAATGACAACACATCAATCAGTTGTGGAGAGTCAGTTACTAGAGAAGAAAGGTGTCCAGAACTGTGAAAACCACTTCCTGCAGTCCAAAAGTCAGCTCTCACATTCACCATGGGGGAGGCCCCAAACCAGAGAATGTTTTCCAGAAACAAATCTCACTTGAGAAGCAGAGGGATTCCCCTTCTCAGGAAAGATGTCATCCCACAAGAGTAAGATATCCTCCACAGTGATTAAATGTTTAGGCCTGAATGGCACAATTTATAATTTACTAGGCTGTGCATGCTTTTATAGAAGTTGTATTATAGGTACCAGGTGGCGAGTTGGAAACATGTCTCTACCGAAAGAGATTTAAGGTGCTTTTTCCCTCCACTAGGATACAGGCCACCCTTGGGCAAGTTGTAGCACAAGACCTGACCTGCTTCGGGTCACATGAACCCATAGGAGCTGATGGAGGATGGCCATATGAGCAGCTGGTGC
This sequence comes from Hemitrygon akajei, assembly GCF_048418815.1. Lineage (NCBI taxonomy): Eukaryota > Metazoa > Chordata > Chondrichthyes > Myliobatiformes > Dasyatidae > Hemitrygon > Hemitrygon akajei. The sequence continues at coordinate 95,990,697 of NC_133136.1, forward strand.
AGAACACAAATCCTGGATATGTGACCACTGACACCATACAACCTCTGAAGAGTACTGATAATGGCTGCGGTCACCAGTCTTGTAAAGACTCTGCCCAGCAGGCTGCAACAGCAAACCACTTCAAATTTGCCAAGAATTATGGTCATGGAAAGACATAATCACCTGTTATATGACATGGCATATAATGAACAAATGATTATATATGTTGAGATGCATTCTGTACTGAGTTGGAATTTATAGCTAAGCAGGGAGGAGTGTTGTGCATTTAATATTTCTGTGATATTTCAGAAATATTTTAAATACAAGACCACAAGACCTTAAGACAGAGGAGCAGAATTAGGCCATTTGGCCCATCGGCTCTGCCCACTACTCAATCATGCCTGATCCTTTTTCCGCTGCTCAACCCCATTCCCTGGCCTTCTCCCCATAACATTTGATGCCATGTCCAATCAAGAACCCATCAAGCTCTGGCTTAAATACACCCAACGACATGGCTTCCACAGCTGTTTGTGGTAATAAATTCCACAAATTCACCACCCTCTGGCTAAAGAAATTTCGCCGCAACACACACAAATTGCTGGAGGAACTCAGTAGGCTAGGCAACATCTATGGAAAAGAGTAAACAGTCAACGTTTTGGGGAGAGAGAGTTCGGCAGGACTGGAGAGAAACAGCTGAGGAATAGATTTAAAAGGTGGGGGAAGGAGAGAGAGAAAGACAAGGTGATAAGTGAAGCCTGAAGCGGGAAGTATGGAGTAAAGACCTGGGAAGTTGATTGGTGAAAGGAGACAGAGGCTATGGGAGAAAATAAAGGGGGAGGAACACCAAAGGGAATGAGGGAATTGGTGGGTGGGCAAGGAGATGAGGTGAGAGAGGGAAAGGGGATGGGAAATAGTGAAGGAGAACAGGGGAGGGCATTACTGGAAGTTTGAGAAATTGATGTTCATACCATCAGGTTGGAGGCTACCCAAATGGAATATAAGGTGTTGTTTCTCCAACCTAAGTTTGGCCTCATTAAGACAATGAAGGAGGCCATGGATAGAAATATTGGAGTGGGAATGGAAAGTGGAATTAAAATGGGTGACCACTGAGAGATCCCGTTTTTTCTGGCGGACAGAGTGTAGGTGCTTGGCGAAGTGGTCTCTTAATCTATGTCGGGTCTCACCAATGTACAGGAGGTCACACCGGGAGCACTGGACACAGTAAATAACCCCAACAGACTCACAGGTAAAGTGTCGCCTCACCTGGAAGGACTGTTTCTGTCCCTGAATGGTAGTGAGGGAGGTGGTGTAGGGGCAAGTGCGGCACTTGTTCTGCTTGCAAGGGTAAGTGCCAGGAGGGAGATCAGTGGGAAGGGACAAATGGACAAGGGAGTTGCATAGGGAGTGATCCCTGTGGCAAGCAGAGAGTTGGGGGGGGGGGGGGGAGGGAAAATGTGCTTGGTGGTGGGATCCTGTTGGAGATGGCAGAAGCTTTGGAGAATTATGTGCTGGACGTGGAGACTGATGGAGTAGTAGGTGAGGACAAGAGGAACACGATCCTTGATATGGTGGCAGGAGGATGGGGTGAGAGCAGACGTGCATGATGCAAAAGAGATGCAGTTGAGGGCAGTGTTGATGGTGGAGGAAGGGAAGCCCCTTTCTTTGAAAGAGGACATCACTTTTGTGCCTGAATGAAAAGCCTCATCCTGAGAACAGATGCAGCAGAGATGGAGGAAGTGAGAGGAGGGGATGGTGTTTTTACAAGTAACATGTTGGGACAAGGTATAATCCAGGTAGCTGTGAGAGTCCGTGGGTTTATAATAGACATCAGTGGATAAGCTGTCTCCAGGGATAGAGACAGTGAGATTAAGAAAAGACAGCGAGCATTTGGAAATGGATCAGGTATATTTGAGTGGAAGTTGTAGACAAAGTGGATGAAGTTGACGAGAAGTAAAACCAATGCAGTGTAGGGAAAGTGCAGGATGGTAACCAGTATAGGCTTGGGACATAGACTGTTCCACATAGCTGACAAACAGGCAGGCATAGCTAGGACCCATGTGAGTGCCAATGGTTACAGCTTTTGTTTGAAGTAAGTCGGAGGAGCCAAAGGAAAAATTTCTCTGCATCTCTGTTTTAAATAGATACCCTTCTATACTGAGGCTATGCCTTCTTCACCATGGGAAGCATCTTTTCACATCTACTCTGTCCAGGCCTTGCCATATTTGAAAGGTTTCAATGAGATCCCTCCTCATCCTTCTAAATTCGAGCGAGTACAGACTCAGAGCTATTAGACATTTCTCATTTGATAACCCTTTCATTCCCGGAATCATCCTTGTGAACCTCCTCTGAACCCTCTCCGATGCCAGCACATCTTTTCTTAGATGAACAGTCCAAAACTCTTCACAATACTCAAGGTTAGGCTTCACCTATGCATTATAAAGCCTTGGCATCAAATCCCTGCTCTTGCATTCTGGACCTCCTCAAATGAATCTGACATTGCACTTGCCTTCCTCACCATTGACACGACCCGTAAGTTAACCTTTAGATTGTTCTGCACATGGCCTTCCAAGTCCCTCTGCATCTCAGATTTTTAGATTTTCTCCCTGTTTAGAGAACAGTCTGCAAGTTTATTTATTTTACCAAAGTGCATGACCATGCATTTTCCAACACTGTATTTCATTTGCCACTCCCTTGCCCATTTTCCTAATCTGCCTCCCTGTTTCCTCAACAATACCTGACCCTCACCCAATCTTTGTATCACTTGCAAACTTGGCAACAAAGCCATCTTTTCCATCATCTAAATTGTTTATATACAGCATAAAAAGAACAGGTCCCAACACTGACCCCTGTGGAACATCACTAGTCACTGGCAGCCAACCAGAAAGGGATCCTTTTATTCCCACTCACTGCCTCCTACCAATCAGCCAATGCACAAACCATGTTAGTAACTTTTCTGAAGTAGCATGGACTCTTAACTTGTTAAGCAGCCTCATGTGTGGCACCTTGTCAAAGGCCTTCTGAAATTCCAAATATAGAACATCCACTGCATCCCTTTATCTATCCTACATGTACTCTCCTCAAAGAATTCCAACAGGTTCGTCAGGCAAGATTTTCCCTTAAGGAAACCTTACTTATGGTCTTATTTTGGGTTATATGTAATGGTCTTATTATGGGTTATATGTAAAAGTACGTGAATGGAATACGTCATTATACCACAATGTCATAGTGGCATGCAAAAATTTGGGCATCCTTGGTCAAAAGTTCTGATACTGTGAATAGCTAAGCGAGTAAAAGATTACCTGATTTCCAAAAGGCATAAAATTAAAGATGATACATTTCTTTAATATTTTAAGATAACTTTTTTTATTTCCATCTTCTGCAGTTTCAAAACAACAAAAAAGGAAAAGTGCCCAAAGCAAAGTTTGGGCACCTTGCACGGTCAGTACTTAGTAACACCCCTTTGACAAGTATCACAGCTTGTAAATGTTTTCTGTAGCTAGCTATGAGTATTTCAATTCTTGTTTGGGGGATTTTTGCCCATTCTTCCTTGCAAAAGGCTTCTAGTTCTGTGAGATTCTTGGGCCGTCTTGCATACACTGCTCTTTTGAGGTCTATCCACAGATTTTCGATGATGTTTAGGTCGAGGGACTGAGGGCCATGGCAAAACCTTCAGCTTGTGCCTCCTGAGGTAGTCCATTGTGGGTGTTGAGGTGCGTTTAGGATCATTACCCCATTGTAGAAGCCATCCTCTTTTCATCTTCAGCTTTTTTTTTAAACAGACAGTGTGATGTTTGCTACCAGAATTTGCTGGTATTTAATTGAATTCATTCTTCCCTCTATCAGTGAAATGTTCCCTGTGCCACTGGCTGCAACACAAACCCAAAGCATGATCGATCCACTCCCGTGCTTAACAGTTAGAGAGGTGTTCTTTTCATGAAATTCTGCACCCTTTTTTCTCCAAACATACCTTTGCTCATTGCGGCCAATAAGTTCTATTTTAACCCCATCATCCACAGGACTTGTTTCCAAAATGCATCATGCTTGTGTAGGTGTTCCTTTGCAAACTTCTGACGAATTTTGTAGTGAGGACGCAGGAAAGGTTTTCTTCGGAAGGTCATATTTTTGCAGGTGTCGCTGCACAGTAGAACAGTGCACCACCACTCCAGAGTCTGCTAAATCTTCCTGAAGGTCTTTTGCAGTCAAACGGGAGTTTTGATTTGCCTTTCTAGCAATCCTACGAGCAGTTCTCTCGGAAAGTTTTCTTGGTCTTTCAGACCTCAACTTGACTTCCACCGTTCCTGTTAACTGCCATAACTTAATTACATTACGAACTGAGGAAACGGCTACCTGAAAATGCTTTGCTATCTTCTTATAGCCTTCTCCTGCTTTGTGGGCATCATTTATTTTAATTTTCAGAGTGCTAGGCAGCTGCTTAGAGGCTGCTGATTGTTGGGACAAGGTTTGAGGAGTCAGGGTATTTATAAAGCTTTGAAATTTGCATCACCTGGCCTTTCCTAATGATGACTGTGAACAAGCCATAGCCCTAACAAACTATTTAATGTCAGAGACCTTGGTAAAAGTTATCTGAGAGCTCAAACCTCTTGGGGTGCCCAAACATTTGCATGGTGCTCCTTTCCTTTTTCCCCCTCTCTAAAATTGTACAAAACAAAAATAATACACTAATCTCGTTTAAAATGTTGAAAAGAATGTTTCATCTTTAACTTTATGACTTTTGGAGATCAGTTCATCTTCTACTCACTTAACTATTCACAGTAACAGAAACGTTGACCAGGGGTGCCCAAAAGTTTGCATGCCATTGCATGCACTAGTCTCTTCAGAAATGAAAATGAAAATAAGACACTTCTTCCAGCTACATGTATTTCTTGCAATTAGTTTTACATTTTGGAGTTACAAAACATAACAGACATCAACATCTCAGACAGTTGTGCCCACCATATTGATGCAATCATGATGAAGGCATGTCAGTGGCAAGACTTTATTTGGAGTCTGAGGAGATTTGGTATGCTACCAAAGACTCTAAAGATGAACCATGAAGAACATTCTGACTCATTGTATGAACAACTGGCATGAAGGTGCCAATGCACAGGACTGCAGGAACTTCAGAGGGTTGTAGACTCAGCCAGTTCCATCATGGGCATGAGCCTTTCCACCATCAAAAAATTTTACAAAGCCGGTGGCTCAAGAAGGCTGCATTCATCATTAAGGACCCTGATCATCAAGAACATAAGACCATAAGATATCGGAGCAGAATTAGTCCATTTAGCCTATCGAATCTGCTCTGCCATTTCATCATGGCTGATCCAATTTTCCTCTTAGCCCCAACCTCCTGCCTACTCCCAGTATCCCTTCATGCCCTGACCAATTAAGAATCTATCAACCTCTGCCTTAAATGTACATAAAGACTTGGCCTTCACAGCTGCCTGTGGCAAAGAATTCCAGATTCACCACTCCCTAGTGAAAGAAATTCCTCCTCATCTCCATTCTAAAAAGACACCCTTCTATTCTGAGGCTGTATCCTCTGGTCTTAGACTTCCCACATCCACTCCTTTTGTATAGACATCCTTTTGTATTCTCTCTGCTTTCTCAAAACTACCTGCCCTTCACTCATCTTCACATCATCTGCATACTTTATAACAAAGCCATCAATTCCATCATCCAAATCCTTGACACATAATGTAAAAAAGAATTGGCCCAACCTAGGCCCCTGTGGAACACCACTAGTCACCAGAAAGAAGCCAGTCAGAAAAGGCTCCCTTTATTCCCAATCTTTGCCTCCTGCCAATTAGTCACTGTTTCATCCATGTTAGAATCTTTCCTGTAATAGCAGGGACTGCAAGTACACAACATCAAATGATTTTCCTTTGTCTATCCTGCTAGTTATTTCTTTAAAAATTCTAACAGATTTGGCCTTGAGGAAACCATGTTTAATATGGCCTATTTTATCAAGTGCCTCCAAGTACCCGGAGACCTCATCCTTAATAATCAACTCCTACATCTTCCCAGCTACTGAGGTCAGACTTCTGTCCCTCTCTTTTCTTGAAGAGTGGGGTGACAATGTGCAATTTTTCAATCTGATCTGGCAGACCAATAAGAATCTAGTGATTCTTGAAAGATCTCCTCAGCCACCTTTTTCAGAACTCTGGGGTGTACACCATCTGGACTAGGTTGACTTATTTACCTTCAGACCTTTCTCTTTTCCAAGAAACTTTGTCTAGCTATGGTAACTTCACATACTTCATGCCTCCAGACTCCTGGAAATTCCACCAGTGTCTTCCACAGAGAAGACTGATGCAAAATACTTACTCAGTTTGTTTGCCAATTCATTGTCCTCTGTTACTACCTCTCCAGCATCATTTTTCAGTGGTCCAATGTCCACTCTTGCCTCTCTTTTCACTTTATGTATCTGAAGAAACCTTTAGTATACTCTTTAAATTACTGGCTAGCTTGCTTTTGTATTCCATCTTTACCTTCTTAATGACTTTTTGCAGTTGTCTTCTGTTGGGTTTTAAAAGCTTCCAAATCCTCTAACTTCCCACAAATTTTTGATGTATTATAAGCCCTCTCTTTGGCTTTTATGTTGACTTTGACTTTCCTTGTTATCCATGGTTGTGTCACCTTTCCTTTAGAATACTCCTTCTTTGGGATGTATATATCCCGTGCCTTCCAAATTGCTTCCAGAAATTCCAGCCATTGCTGTTTTGTTGTCATCCTTGCCAACATTCTTTTCCAATCAATTCTGGCCAACTTCTCTCACATGCATCTGTAATTCCCTTTAATCGACTGTAATATTGATATATCAGACTTCAGCTTCTTCTGAATTTTCAGTGTGAATTCAATCAAATTATGATCACTTTCTCCTATGGGTTTTTTTTTTACCTTAAGCTCTCAATTCAGGTTCCTTGCACAATATCCAATCTAGAATAGCTGATTCTCTAGTGGGCTCAACCATGAACTGCTCTAAAAATCAGTCTCGTAGGCATTCTAGAAATTACCCCTCTTGTAATCCAGAATCAACATGATTTTCCCAATCTACCTGCATTTGAAGTCCCCCATGACTATTGTAATTTTGCCCTTTTGGCATGCATTTTCCATTTCCCATTGTAATTTGTAGGCCACATACTTATAACACGCACAAAATGCTGGAGGAACTCAACAGGCCAGGCAGCATTTATGGTAAAAAAAAAATCAGTCAACATTTTGGGCTGATACCCTTCAGCAGGACTGGAGAAGAAAAGCTGACTTGTAGAATTAAAAGGTGGAGGGGGGAAGGGAGTGAGAAACACCAGGTGATAGGTGAAACCTGGAGGGGGAGGGATGAAGTAAAGAGGTGGGAAATTGATTTGTGAAAGTGGCAGAAGGCCATGGAGGAAAAAGGGGAAATGAGCACCAGAGGGAGGCGATGGAGGGGCAAGGAAATAAGGTGAGGGAGGGAAAAGGGGATAGGAAATCGTGAAGGGGGGTGAGGGTGGTGTGGGACATTTCCAGAAGTTTTAGAAATCGATGCTCATGCAATCAGGTTGGAGGCTACCCAAATCAGGTTCCTCCAATCTAAGTGTGGCGTCATTATGACAGTGGAGGAGGACATGGATGAATATATTGGAATGGGAATGCGAAGTGGACCCCTCATAATTTTGTATACGTCTAGCAAATCAAATCTCCTTCAACATTCTAAAGAATACAGTCCTAACCTATCCAATCTTTCTTTAAAACTCAGACTCAGCAACTGTAAATTTTCTCTGTGCTCTTTCAACCTTAGTTACATCTTTCCTGTCAGTAGGTGACCAAATCTATACACAATAATCCAATCTCAAAGCTCTAGACATGCCCTATTCAACAATTATACCAGTGCCCAAGAATAATTGGCTGCCACATTGGCTGCCTTAATGACCATCACCCGGTAGCACTCACATTGACAGTGATGAAATGCTTTGAGAGGTTGCTCATGACTAGACTGAACTCCTGCCTCAGCAAGGACCTGAACCCATTGCAATTTGCAACAGCAAATTGGTCAACAGCAGGCGCAATCTCAATGGCTCTCCACATGGTCTTAGACCACCTAGACAACACAAATACCTATGTCAGGATGCTGTTCAGCAGTTGATACTATCATTCCCACAATCTTGATTGAGAAGTTGCAGAACCTAGGCCTCTGCCCCTCCCTCTGCAATTGGATCCTCGACTTCCTAACTGGAAGACCTCAATCTGTGTGGATTGGTGATAATATCTCCTCCTCGCTGACGATCAACACTGGCTTACCTCAGGGGTGTGTGCTTAGTCCACTGCTCTACTCTTTCAATACCCATGACTGTGCGGCTAGGCATAGCTCAAGTACCATCTATAAATTTGCTGATGATACAACCATTGTTGGTAGGATCTCAGGTGGCGATGAGAGTGTGTACAGGAGTGAGATATGCCAACTAGTGGAGTGGTGCACAGCAACAACCTGGCACTCAACGTCAGTATGACGAAAGAGTTGATTGTGGACTTCAGGAAGGGCAAGATGAAGGAACACATACCAATCCTCATAGAAGGATCAGAAGTGGAGAGAGTGAGCAGCTTCAAGTTCGTGGGTGTACAGATCTCTGTGGATCTAACCTGGTCCCAACATATTGGTGTAGTTATAAAGAAGGCAAGAAGGTATGGAGGGCTATGGTCCCAGTGCAGGTCAACGGGAGTAGTCAGTTTAAATGGTATTGGCATGGACCAGATGGGCCAAATGGCCTGTGTCTGTGCTGTACTTCTCTATGACTCTAAACTTGAAGACTTACAATAAGTTAACAAATTGACTGAGGCAAATGTGAAAAATTTCCGTAAATACTTTCAAAAATAATGAAATGAAAAACTAAATGTAAGAACAAACTATAATAAGCATTAACTTATTATAAGCATTAACTTAAAACTAAATCAAATCAGTATTTGGTTTGATCACCCTTAGCCTTTCAAACTGCATCAACTCTCTTAGCTGCACTGGATGGTAGTGATGGAGAGTGTTGGGTAGTTTTATCTGAAAATTAGCTGTTCCAGGTATATTGGAAATCTTGCCACAGTTTTTCTGTAGACTCTGCCTGTCTCTTTTGCTTCTGTCTCTCCAGATAATCCCAGACAGCCTCAAAAATGTTGAGATCAGGGCTCTGTGGGGGCACACCATCTGAAACCATATAGAAAAATCTTGGGTGCCTAAGACTTTTGCACAGTACTGCATGTCACTGACCATAAACCTGATTTTGAGGAAAATGTAGCCAAGTCAATTGAAAGGAATCTTATTGAGATGGGAGAAGCTCTGGTCAGTCTTTTAAAAATTCTATTTGCACAAATTTGCATCATTTTACAGGAAATGAAAACAGACTGGTTAGTTTTATCTCAGGTCAGGCATGTAAGACTTGTGTTAGAAGAATTACTGGAAAGATCCAAATACCATCTAATGAAGATGACTGATTTAGGACCTGGATCAGCTATGGGGTCAGCTTCTTGTAACTGTGAATGGCCTAATCTTGTTCTCACATTCCTAACTGTGCCAAGGTGGTACTATTTTCATGCAGTCCTGGGTTGCTTGTTAAGGCATGGAGTGCTACATAGAAAAAAAAGATGTTGTCTCTGTTAGGGCAACTCCAAACTCCTTTTCTTTAGCATCACAGGCATAAATATTGTCTAGCCCGTGGCACCTGAGCGTTACACAAAATAGCTGAGACAAAATGGTAGTCTCATAACATCGAAAAGCTAACAAAGTTAATGCTCAAGTTAAAAATCACTGCTCTGATAAGCAATGAATGGCAGTAACATCACACTCCTCTTTTTAGAGTTCATCAAGGTGGTTAAGGTGTTGGCACATTCAAAAGGACTTAACAATTAAAACTAATTAAATAATTAGCAAATATTGAAGAATGAAAGTCACCAAAACAGACATTTGAATTCTGTAAATGATTTAATAATGTAAACACCATGTAACCTACACTATTCTCCTCTTTCCCTAAAGCAACAAATCTCAATCAAAATGGAACAGTTTGTGGATCTTGGTGCTGGATCTGAAAGAATATTGCCTAACAGATGAGAGAGCAGAATGAAGGTGTAACCCAGCAGAAAATACTGACACTGGAACAGCATGGCTAATAAGTTCAAGACTTCCATGTTCGTCTGGAACTCCAGGACTTTGATGAATGAAGATAAATGGTTTTGAAGATTACTGACAATGTATCTATCTGGTAGTGCTGAAAATCTATTAAAGATGCCCGACCATAATACAAAAGTTAACCTTCATACCATAGGACTTACCCTTAAAAGCTAGGTCAACCTTGATGTTTAATGATTTAAAATATTAAGCAGTTCCATCTCTTAATCCTGTTTCACTATTGAATACATCTACTTCAATCTAGTTTACTTGTTTTCACTTCATTGCTTTGTTAATCAAGAACTGGCTTGCCCACAGAAGGCAAAGAGTGGTTGTAGTCGGGTCATATTCTGCATGGAGGCCGGTGACCAGTGGTGTGCCTCAGGGATCTGTTCTGGGACCCCTACTCTTTATAATTTTATAAATGACCAGGATGAGGAGGTGGAGGGATGGGTTAGTAAGTTTGCTGATGACACAAAGGTTGGGTGTGTTGTAGATAGTGAGGAGGGCTGTCAGAGGTTACAGCGGGACATTGATAGGATGCAAAACTGGGCTGAGAAGTGGCAGATGGAGTTCAACCCAGATAAGTGTGAGGTGGTTCATTTTGGTAGGTCAAATATGATAGCAGAATATAGCATTAATGGTAAGACTCTTGGCAGTGTGGAGGATCAGAGGGATCTTGGGTCCGACTCCATAGGACGCTCAAAGCTGTTACGCAGGTTGACTCTGTGGTTAAGAAGGCATATGGTGCAATGGCCTTCATCAATCGTGGGACTGAGTTTAAGAGCCGACAGGTAATGTTGCAGCTATACAGGACCCTGGTCAGACTCCACTTGGAGTACTGTGCTCAATTCTGGTCACCTCACTACAGGAAGGATGTGGAAACTATAGAAAGGGTGCAGAGGAGATTTACAAGGATGTTGCCTGGATTGAGGAGCATGCCTTATGAGAATAGGTTGAGTGAACTCGGCCTTTTTTATTTGGAGGAACAGAGGATGAGAGGTGACTTGATAGAGGTGTACAAGATAATGAGAGGCATTAATCGTGTGGATAGTCAGAGGCTTTTCCCCAGGGCTGAAATGGCTAACATGAGAGGGCATAATTTTAAGGTGCTTGGAAGTAGGTACAGAGGAGATATCAGGGGTAAATTGTTGTCTTTTTTTTTAAAAACTCAGAGAGCAGCGAGTACATGGAATGGGCTGCCGGCGCTGGTGATGGAGGCGGAGATGATAGGGTCTCTTAAGAGACTCCTGGATGGCTACATGGAGCTTAGAGAAATAGAGGGCTATGGTTAAAGCCTAGGTAGTTCTAAGGTAGGGAGTTGTTCAGCACAGCATTGTGGGCCGAAGGGCCTGTATTGTGCTGTATATTTTCTATGTTGCATATCCATTTCTAACTAGCAAAAAAAAAATCATCAATCTTATCCCAACATCTACAACCTTTCAGCACAGCAGGTTCCAGACTTCCATCACTCTTAGTATGAAAATGTGTTCCTTAATTTGCTTCTACATGCATAGGTTATATTTTTTTTTACACTACACCTTGTAGTCTCGATTCTGTATTTAAAATAAAACTTTTGATAAGGTCATATATGATTGTTTATAGGGCCACTGTCAGATCCTTTGCATAATTTATATTGCCTCAATCGGATCATGATATTCAAAATTTAACATTAAAGATAGATACATTTCACATTAAATATTTCTTCATTTCTTTAAGTTTTGTCTCTGAAAATGAATGCTGTGTTCATGGTAAGACCAATGGAGGCTTCCTCTGAACAACTGAAGCACATCTACCCCCACCAGTAAACCACCACCCCTGAGCAGTTCTACACTCTATTCCAGACAGTAATAAATCCTTAAATTTGAAATACTTCTCTTTTGATATTTTGCAATAAATATTTTGCATTGTATTTGTTGATCCTACTGTGGTATGGCTCATAGCAAGTCTTATACATGGACTTATATGTAGGATCTTCCAAAGCTCCTGATATCTCACATTAAAAATACTGACATTCATTTCTCAAATCCAGAGTTCCTGAATCAAATTTTTGCCAACAGTCATAGGAAGTTTATTTTAAGGAAACCCGACTGATAAAGCCAGTTTTAGAAATGTTTATGGGATACACAAATATTTATCATAGGAACAATAAGAATTTATTGTCATGAATAACTTACTTCAGCATCAAGTACAATCATATTTGGGCATTCACTTACAGAGCAAAGAACTGTGCAGCAAAGGAACAAGCCTTTCAGCTCACAATGGTGTACTGAACTAATTAAAATAATGACATTTAATCCCTTCAGTGTTGAGGTGAGTGAAGTTATCTTCTCTGGTTCAAGAGCCTGATGACCTGATGGTTAAGGGGTAATAATGTTCCTGAACCTGGCGGTTGGGTCCTCATGCTCCTGGACCTCTTTACTATCACATCACTACTACATCAACTCTACAAATCTCTGGTGAGACCACACTTAGAGTATTGTGTTCAATTCTTGTCACCTCATTATAGGAAGGATGTGCAAGCTATGGAGAGGGTGCAGAGGAGATTTACCAGAACGTTGCCTGGATTGGAGAACAAGTCATATGAAGCAAGGTTAGCAGAGTTTTCTCTTTTCTCTTTGGAGCGTAGAAGTATGAGAGGGGACTTGATAGAGGTCTATAAGATTATGAGAGGCATAGATAGGGTGGATAGTCAGTACCTGTTTCCCAGGGCACCAATAGCAAACACCAGAGGGCATATGTACAGAATTAAGGGAGAGAAGTTTAGGGGATACATCAGGGTTAAGTGTTTTTTTTTGTTTTTTTTTGTTTTTTTTTAATAAACACAGAGGATTGTGAGTGCCTGGAATGACTTGCCAGGGATGGTGCTGGAGGCTAAAACATTAGGGGTATTTAAGAGCCTCTTGGACAGGCACATGGATGAAAGAAAACTGGAGGGTTATGGGGTAGTGTGGGTTTAGTACTTTTTTTAAAAAAAGGATTATATGGGTCAGCACAACATGTAGTGTTCTCCTTCTTCTACTACTTGTAGATGGAGTGGAGAGCAGACAATACCTACTACTTTTTGTTGGCTTTTCCTCTCAAGGGCATCGGTGTTACCATACCAGACTGTGATGCAGCCAGTCAACATACCCTCCGCTGCACATCTATAGAAGTTTGTCGAAGTTTTAGATGGTATGCTGAATCTTCACAAACTTCTAAGAAAGCAGCTACCATGTTTTCTTTGTAACGTTAACACCCGAGACATGCTGGACCCAGGACATACTCCTCTGAAGTGATAACGCTGAGGAATGTAAAGCTGCTGGCCCTCCCCCCAGTGAGAATGGCTCACGGACCTCCGGTCCCCTCCTCTTGTTCTCAATAATCAGCTTCTTTATCTTGCTGACACTGAGTAAATAAAAGTGTTGTGGCTCATTCAGTCAGATTTTCAGTCTCCCTAACATATGCTCATTAGTCACCACGTGTGATTCAGCCTATGACAGTGGTGTCAGTATTGGAGTTATGCTTAGCCTCACAGACATAAGTAAGAGTAGAGCAGGGGGCTAAGCACAGATAGTCATTGTGGAGGAGATGTTGTTGCCAATCCGAACTGACTGGGGTTTGCAAGTGAGAAAATTGAGGATCCAGTTGCACAAGAAAGTATTGAGGTCTAGGTCTTGGAGCTTATTGATTCATTTTTATGGGATAATAGTATCGAACACAGAAATAAGGTCAAGGAAGTGTATTCTGATGTATGCATCTTCACTGTCCAGATATTCCAGGGTTGAGGGAAGAGCTGATGAAATGGCATCTGTTGTTGGCCTGTTTTGACAGGTAAACAACTTGGAGTGAATCCAAGTAGCTCCAAGCACATCGTCACAGTGGATGTAAGTGCTACTGATGATATTCATTGACGGCAGATTACCACGTTCTTCTTGGTATTATTGAACCTCAGCTATCAGTGAGCGCTCCAGCCTGTTGATCAGTACTGGTACTTGACCAGGTACCCTGTTGGAGCAGATGCTTTTCATGAGTTCAACTTCCTAGGAGCTAGTAGTGATCTTTCAAGAATCACTAGATACTGGAATAGTTCCGGAGGAATGGAAAATTGCAAATGTCACTCCACACCTTAAGAAGGGTGGGAGGCAATATACAAGGAATAATAGACCAGTTAGCCTGACTTCAGTGATTGTTAAGATGTTGGAAGCCATGACTAAGAATGAGGTTTAGGTGTACTTTGAAGCATATGATAAACTAGGCCAAAGTCAGCACAGTTTCCTTGAGGAGAAATCTTGCCTGACAAAACTGTTGGAATTCTTTGAGGAAATGACAAACAGACAAATGAAAGTCAGTTGATGTCGTGTACTTGGATTAACAGAAGGCCTTTGACAAGGTGCCGCTGCACATGAAGTGCTTAACAAGAGTATTATAGGAAAGATACCAGCATAGATGGAGGATTCACTGACTGGCAGAAGTGAAAAAGAATAAAGAGGGCCTTTTCCTTTTGGTTGCTGGTGACAAGTAGTGTTCCACGGGGATGGATATTATATGTCAATGATTTGAATGACAAAATTGATGGATATGAAAGGAGATAGTTAGCATTGCAGATGATCCCAGGAATGAAAGAGTTAATGTATGAGGAGCATTTGATGGTTCCAAGCTTGGATTTGCCGGAGTTTAGAAGAATGCGGAGGGATCTCATTGAAACCTATTGAATATTGAAAGGCCTAGATAAGACTGTGGATAGTGAAGGAATCTACGACCAGAGGGCAAAGCCTCAGGCTACATCCACTCTAGACCAGATAATTTTGAAAACGCCGGTTTCGCATAAAAACAATAGGTGTCCACACTGTGTTTTTGAAAACATCTCTACCCACATTGAAACGGAGATTTCGGCGAATCTCCTCCTACTGGGCATGCGCAGGACACATCTACCGAAAAGAAGCGACATGTTTGGTGTCGAATCTCGCCGTAAAAGTGCACGTTTGTGTAGTTACAGACTAGAAAAACTTAAAACAATGGACAGCTGTTGGCTTTCGTGCAGGAGAATTTAAAAGTGAAAAAAAAACATAATACTGAAGCGTATGGAGGCAACCAACAGGGAGTTCACGGACTGTATGACCCGGCTGACGATGAACACTGAAAAACTGACCAACTCTGTTGCATTAATAAAGCACCTTGTTAAATGTGTAAAACATGTCTGCATCAGTATTATCTTGTACTTCCATACAATGTCACATTAAGCTGTTACACATCTATTGTCAGAGAAGTACTTGCATAAATAGGTAAACCACCTTCATACAAGCAAGGACAGAAAACAGGCAAAGTGAGTATACTTATTTATTCAGTAAGTTAGTGGTTAAAGTATTTGGTGAGTACATTTCTAACTCTTCTGGCTTCAGTCTCGTTGCTGTCTGTTCTGAAATTTTTAGGTTGCGTTCAAGAAAACAATGAAATAGTGCGCTACGGTCTGATAGTGTTTTCAGATTTCTCCAGTTACCCCGTCCACACTGATCTGCCTGAGCAGCGTTTTTAAAAATACCCACCCTGGAAAGCGTTTCTGAAAAGCTCCGGTTTCGGGGAACGAAAACGCCCTTTTAGTGTGGACTGAGGGTAAAAATGAAGAGAAAAAGCTTTGGTTACGGATTTATCCAGTGTAGTGTGGACGTAGCCTCAGAATGCAAGGATATTTCTTTAGAAC
The DNA here is from genome assembly GCF_048418815.1 of Hemitrygon akajei. Lineage (NCBI taxonomy): Eukaryota > Metazoa > Chordata > Chondrichthyes > Myliobatiformes > Dasyatidae > Hemitrygon > Hemitrygon akajei. The sequence goes on from NC_133136.1 coordinate 96,006,482, forward strand.
AGAGATGGAGGAATTTCTTTAGCCAGAGAGTGGTGAAGCTGTGGAACTCATTACCACAGATAGTTGTGGAGGCCAAGTCATTAAGTATATTTAAAGCAGAGGTTGATAGGTTCTTGATTAGTATGAGCATTAAAGTTTATGGAGAGAAGGCTGGAGAATGGGTAATCTAATGAAAATACTGAACAGAGTTTCAAAATCAGCTAAAAATGAATAATTCAACTCCGTAAAACCGAAAGAAAGCAAAATGAATACTTACGTGTAGGCTTCAAAATCTCCATTGTTAATGGCTTCAATCAGTTGCTCGGTAACTTTGATAATTTCTTGCTTGCGAGCTATGAATAAACAAGACAAATGATTATAAAAAATACTCAAAGGCATTAAGAAGAGTACTCTGTTTTCCAGTCATGTAATCAGTTCATAGACTTCCTACTGCCATCTGAACTCTTCTCTCGCTCGTGGACAATTTATCATCAGCAAGATTCTTTTATTAAAAATGGCTTTCAATAAATCTGAACAGTGTAATAGTATTTGGTTTCATAATATCCCATACTTAGAGAAACATTTTATTCATACATAACCAATTGGAAGGAATAGAACCAGGAAGCTGTGCAGTATCTTACTTATCATGGTTTATAAAATGTAATTAAATATACTATGAAAGAATTTGTATACCAAAAATATCTTGCAAAAAAAGCCTCTTTAGCTACACCATCATATGTGCCATGTTGTATGACGTGGGCGATCATAGTCAATGTCCATTCTTGTTCTTGGCAAATTTTTCTACATAAATGGTTTGCCATTGCCTTCTTCTGAGCAGTGTCTTGTTTTAAGAAATTTTTTTTGCTCAATACTCTTCTTTGTCTGGTGTCAGTGGTCAAATAACCAGTACTTATGATATGCACCAACTGCTCTTGTGGCCATCCCCCACCATGGGAGGAGGTACACCATCCCTTTTAAAGTATAATCTTCTGCTAGTCATAACTCATCTACCCCGTTACACACATGAGGAACTCAGCAGGCCAGGCAGCATCTATGAAAAAATAATCGATATTCCAGGCTGAAAAGAGGAAGCGGGGAGCAGTACCAAAGGCAGGCAGTGGGCGGGCAAGTAGATAACATGACAGCGGGACCGGGGATGGGAATTGGTGAAGGTGGTGGGGGGGTGGGGGGGCATTACTAGAAGTTTGAGAAATCGATGTTCATGCCATCAGGTTGGAGGCTACCCAAACAAAATATAATGTGTCGTTCCTCCAACCTAAGTGTGGCCTCATCACGACAGTGGAAGAGCCCATGCAGACCTATCAGAATGGGAATGGGTGGGCACAGGGAGATTCCAGCTGTTCTGCCGGATGGAGCACAGATGCTCAGGCAGGTGTAGTACTTGTTCCACTTTCAAGGGTAAGTGCCAAGAGGGTGATCAGTGGGGAGAGACAAATGGACATGTGAAAAGCAGAGATTGGAGGGAGGAGGGAAAGATGTGTTTGGTGGTGGGATCCAGTTAGAGGTGGCAGAAGTTTCAGAGAATTACATACTGGACACAGAAGCTAGTGGGGTTGAAGGTGAGGACAAGAGGAACCCTATCCCTGTCTCCCTTTCCCCACCATCACTCCACAATCCTGTCTCTCTCAGGTCCCACCATCAGCACCTGGGTCCTCAGGCACTCCATCGTCGTCTCACCCCACACTCGAAACTTCCCTCCCCTCAGACACTACCAACCCCCCCCCTCCCTCTGATCCCAGCTCTCAGCCATGCCAGGGTTCACCATTTCCTCAGTCCTCACATTTGTCAACCTCAGAGGGGAAGGTCGATGGGAATGACTGACAAAGGTGAAGCCCTTACTGAGGACAGAACATGTCACCTCGGAGAGCGGAGGTTGGAGAGAATGACCGACAAAGGTGAGGTCGGAGGGAATGGTGAAAACCCAGCATGAATGAGAACTAGGATCAGAGGGGGGAAAGGGGGCTGGTAGTGGAAGTTTCGAGTGTGGGGCGAGAGGAAGATGGAGTGCCCGAGGACCCAGGAGCTGATGGTGGGACCTGAGAAAGACAGGATTGTGGAGAGCTGGTGGCGGGAGACAGGAGACAGGGCAGCCTGTGAAGACTTGGCCAGAGCGGGAGTCAGAGGTTGGATCAGCAGCAGGGATTGCGGTCTGGTGACACCCAGGCCTGCCGGTGTTTGAGTCAGCAGGTTCTTTGATCTGTAGACAGGCGACCTTCCGATCCTTGCAAGACGTGAGAAAGTCAAAGAATCGGAGACTAAAAGCATGGATCTGGCAGAGGATGAAGAAGTGTACAGGTGGCGGAGAGAGAATCCCGGAGTGGTGGAAGTGACTGGCATAGGGACACCAGGTACCACCTCATGGTGGAAAGTGTGGCGCGTAGAACGCGGTGGGAGGAGCAGTCAATTGAACGCGAGTACCTGGGGTCCTCAGAGGGTCCAAATCAAGCAGCTTGAAAACGAATCTGGAAACCGTGTGTTATAAGCTGGCGGCAAAGACATGTTCCCAGAAAGGATACATGGCTGTGGTAGAGGGTCTGGGTAAGCGCATGGTCAAAGAGTTGGACAGCAGCAGGGATCACAGTGGGGGAGCAGTGAGAGAGAGTTTCATTAAACTCCCAAAGACAAGATTTAAACTTCTTCAGGGTAGGCATCGCTGGAAGAGACTTCACAGTGTTATAACCCAATCACAAACAACAGAAAATCTGCAGATGCTGGAAATCTGAGCAACACACACAAAATGCTGGAAGAACTCAGCAGGCCAGGCAGCATCTATTGAAAGAAGTACAGTCGATGCTTTGGGCCAAAACCCTTCGGCAGGACTGGAGAAAAAAAGCTGAGGAGTAGATTTGAAAGGTGGGGGTGGGGGAGGGGGAGGGGAAAGAGATACATCTACTCCAAATACTTTACCCCCCCAGAATGCACTGATCAAAAGAATGCAACAATGCGCAATATTGGAATGAAAGAAACTGAGTGAAAAATAGACATTAATGCAGTAAATGAGTACAACTGCTAATTTCTTTCAATTAACCTTGCTAAATAATTTCCTACCTGTGAATGCGTTCATTATTTCCATAATTTTATCAGTAGTGCAGCAGAATTCTTTTCTCTCAACTGGATTCAGTAACAAAATGTCACTCATTCACATCAGCTCAAACTTCGGCAAAGCAACATGTTTTTTTGGTTCAAACTGCATTAACATCAGGAATACTGTACACATAACAGTCATGTAGTAGCAAAAAATGTGTTCTCCCACTTTTATCAGCTACACATTTGGAAAAGATATCCTGCATTCGGCCACTAAGTAAACTAAAGGAACAAATGAGAGCCCACAGCCACACCTACTCGATGCAAATCATCATTTGTTAGTGAAATGACTTGAAACGATGGCTGACATACGTGGAAATGTATTTTACATATATAAACTGACTGTTCAAATGAATCTGGCACAACTGGATTTCTAACTAGAGTACCCTATTATTTGCAATGCAGTTGCTGACTTGGTTACAGAAATTGTGAAATGACATCTATGTGCAGACGTCTCTTCAAAAATCAGTAAGCCAAACTCTTCCAAGAGATTGATGCATGTGTTCTGAACCAATTGGGGTCCAACATGTATAGATTTCCCAGAATTTATGCTAGGAAAATAGTTCACTGATCTTTGATTAATTTAACTGCCCCTGTCCACCAGTGCATTGGTTTAATGGAAAACATTGCCCTGGAATAAGACATGCAAAATGATTTCCTTTTTGATTTGAATGGGGTGATTGAGTTTAGGATTATTGATTAGTACTAGCAGGATATCAAGTAAAATGTCAATATTTTAATTGGATTGAAAACAGATGTTTACATTAAATATCCGCACGTGCAAAGAAACAGTGATCAGACAACATTTGTTATAACATAATAGAGGTTACATGCTTACTGCAAATCCTGAGCTCATTGGACTCTTCCCACACAGAACCCGATTACAGTGATTCAGACACTTATTTTAACTGAGATTTCTTTATGGTCCTAAAGTTCATTATGCTAAATGTCCACATTTTTAAAAATGTCCTAATAAAAAAAATGAAACCGAAATTTTGTAAATGTTTGACTGGTGCAGATTTTGGCTGAATGAAACCTCAAGGATGAAACTTTTTGTCTTGGCGTACCTATGCTGATGCAGATTGTGGGGGAGATGATGTTGCTAGTCTGAACTGACTTGGGTCTGCAAATCAGGAAATTGAGCATCCAGTTCCACAGGGAGGTACTGAGGCAGAGGAGTTTTGAGGAGGTGATAGTATTAATGTCACAGTACGTGCTGGTAAGCAGTGAACCCAGAGGAATGACAAATTCCCATGTTGAGACAGAAACGTTTGAGTTTATTTATTGGAATCCAACTAGCTTTGGTGGCTTAACCGAACGATACTGAGAGAGGAATAATTCTCAAAACACACGGGCCCGCATTAAATCATCTCAGAACCTGTGTTGGTCACAACTAACTTGACAAGATTAAAGAGGGCTTAACAACTCTAATTAAGATGGCAACTAACAAATACAGGTGCAAGGCTTGCAGGGCTCATGACAATTAAATGCAGAGCTGCAGTCAGTGAAAAGCATCCTGATGTATGCATCTTCATTGTTCAGATGCTCCAGGGCTGAGTGGAGGGCCAATGAAATGGCACCTGTTGTTGATCTTTTGAGGGGCAGGACTACAATGGCACTCGGCAGTGACTCCTTTGAGCTCATCTGTGGAAACAGCTTAATTTCTGCACAAAGTACACAAAGTATTTGTACTTTGATAATAAATGTACTCTGAACTTTGAAAACATGTAGATGAGGAAGAGGGTGATGAATAATTGGAATACAACCTCACGTTAGGTTCCTTTACACAGGCTGTTTGGGACATGTACAAACAGAGAGAGAAAAATGCCAAAGTATGAAATTGAGACAAAGCAAAAAAAGAAAACAATTAAAATCAATTTGGTTAAAGAAGCTAACATTGCAGTAGGGAAGTTAATAAATCACAGTTTTTCCTCTTCAGATGCCAGCATAGAATACTCCTCTCCATCTATATACAAAAAGTGATTTAATACAAGACATGGTTTTGACATCTTAAATGACACCCTAAAGATCATAAAGCCAATTTCACTTCTTTAAGCAATATTCACTGTTGAATTGCAGGTTTTATCACAGTAATTATGCCCAACAAGTTCGTGCCTAACAAGCCTGATAGAGTTATTTGAGGAGGTGACCAGGCATATAGATAAGGGCAGTGCAGTGGATGTGATCTACATGGATTTGACAAGGTAAGGCATTTGACAAGGTTCCACATGGTAGGCTTATTCAGAAAGTCAGAAGGCATGGGATCCAGAGAAGTTTGGCCAGGTGGATTCAGAATTGGCTTGCCTGCAGAAGACAGAGGGTCATGGTGGAGGGAGTACATTCAGACTGGAGGGTTGTGACTAGTGGTGTCCCACAAGGATCTGTTCTGGGACCTCTACTTTTTGTGATTTTTATTAACGACCTGGATGTGGGGGTAGAAGGGTGGGTTGGCAAGTTTGCAGATGACACAAAGGTTGGTGGTGTTGTAGATAGTGTAAAGGATTGTCGAAGATTGCAGAGAGACATTGATAGGATGCAGAAGTGGGCTGAGAAGTGGCAGATGGAGTTCAACCCAGAGAAGTGTGAGGTGGTACACTTTGGAAGGACAAACTCTAAGGCAGAGTACAAAGTAAATGGCAGGATACTTGGTGGTGTGGAGGAGCAGAGGGATCTGGGGGGTACATGTCCACAGATCCCTGAAAGTTGCCTCACAGGTAGATAGGGTAGTTAAGAAAGCTTATGGGGTGTTAGTTTTCATAAGTCGAGAGATAGAGTTTAAGAGACGCGATGTAATGATGCAGCTCTATAAAACTCTAGTTAGGCCACACTTGAAGTACTGTGTCCAGTTCTGGTCGCCTCAGTATAGGAAGGATGTGGAAGCATTGGAAAGGGTACAGAGGAGATTTACCAGGATGCTGCCTGGTTTAGAGAGTATGGATTATGATCAGAGATTAAGGGAGCTAGGGCTTTACTCTTTGGAGAGAAGGAGGATGAGAGGAGACATGATAGAGGTGTACAAGATATTAAGAGGAATAGACAGAGTGGACAGCCAGCGCCTCTTCCCCAGGGCACCACTGCTCAGTACAAGAGGACACGGCTTTAAGGTAAGGGGAGGGAAGTTCAAGGGGGATATTAGAGGAAGGTTTTTCACTCAGAGAGTGGTTGGTGCGTGGAATGCACTGCCTGAGTCAGTGGTGGAGGCAGATACACTAGTGAAGTTTAAGAGACTACTAGACAGGTATATGGAGGAATTTAAGGTGGGGGGGTTATATGGGAGGCAGGGTTTGAGGGTCGGCACAACATTTTGGGCCGAAGGGCCAGTAATGTGCTGTACTATTATGTATTCTATGTTCTATTATTTGAACAGTCTGAGATAGTGAAACTCATGGAATCTTGATTACAGTTAACATCCCAGGCTGTCCCTATGACCTGTTCCATAGTACACAGACCCGGCACAGAGGGGACTGTTGTGGGAATCCTCAACAAGGAATTGAATCCAATTAAATCTTATGGTATCATATTACCAAGGATGAACTGCAGCAATTCACCAGGCCACTTTAGACAGCACCTAGTAAACGTACAACTTCTACCAACTAGAAGGATAAGGACAGCAAAAGCATCATCACCTGGAAATTGCTCTCCAAGCCATTGCATCACAATTTGGAAATATGTCACTATTTGTTATCTGTCGCTGTGTCAAAATCCTGCACCTCTCTCCCTAACAACATTGTGGGTATACCCACATACTCCGAGACCAAGCAGTTCAAAAAGGCAACTCAGCACCAATCCTCTTCAGGGGCAATTAAATGTTGGCCTCTGGCACTGAGTCTGTCTCTGTGGCTCAGAAGGGAAGGAGGAAGAAGAAGAAGAAAAGCAATGCAGTGGTGATAGGGGATTCAGTATTTAGAAGAGGACACAGAAAATTCAGCAGACGTGAAAAAGACAACTGGATAGTATTGTGGCAAGCATTTGGTCCATAATGACAGACGAGGAAGCTCGTTAACTCAACAACCGTTTCACTGTGATAAACACAAAACAGACCGGGTACCATGACCTGGAGAGTGAACCCCACCTGTCTCATATAGACGGGGGAGGTGACCATCACACACCCCAGTTACGGTTAGAGTGACCCACAAATACACAAGCGAGTAATTGTATAAACCAAGCTAAAATGTAACAATAAATGAAATGGAACTTCCCACCATAATCACACAAAATCATTTTAACACAAGAACAATAAACAGTGCTGGTCATTAGAAATGCAGGGGTGGGCTGTCGACTACCCTCAACCCCCAGAATGTCACAATGCCCCCACCTGAGGGGTCAGACGTTTTGGCAAACTCAAGAGTCCATAACAAGGTCCAAAAGTCCTGGTGGGTATTGACACTGCCGCCTGTTTGCGTGAGGCAAGAGGAGTGTCACTTCCTGTCTTCAGTCTCATTGGGTCAGTGGTGGCCAAGGGCTGACACAGTGCCAGCCGGTATGGTGCAGCACGACTGCCTTCCGTCGCTCAGGAGATGCTGTTGAGAACCTCTCCCAGCCCCTTCCAGTGGCTTCAAAACCTGTGGGATGGTCCCTGCTCCCAGCACAGGCAGTAGACCCACACTAGGGCCCCACCATGTACTGTGGCATTGGCACCCCAAACTGGGAGCCCGGCCCCTTCTGAGACATGCAAGCATTGCAGCAGTGAACGAACATCTCCACATCCTGAATGTACCCAAGCCAGTAGAAGTGTTCACACAGCCTGTCCAAAGACTTTGCAACTCTGAGATGGCCGGCTCCCACCAGCCCGTGCAACCACTGCAGTACCATGGCAAGTATGGGGCTTTGGTCTCTGGGTCCAGGGCAGAGATCTCTGCCCACTCCAGCTGTTGTCCTGCTCTGACCCGGGCCAACACAGGATTGCTCACCTGGTTGCTGCGCAGCTGCTGGTCTGTGGTGGGGAGGTAGTCGCCGACACTTGCTCCTGGTTCAGTTGTCGCGTTGGGCTGCCTCTGCTGCTTCCTGGAGCTGCTTCTGCACCGAGGTAGAGTGTTGCCCCCGAAACATCCACACAGCCTCCCAGCGGGACAGCAAGTCCAGGCCAAGGATGCAGGACTCTGGGATGTCAGTGAGCCACACCTCGTGCTCCACTGTGTTTTCCCCCACTGCGACACGCAGCCTCCTCTTCCTTTGCATCGCCGCACAGTCGCCGGTCACCGTCACCAGCTGGACCGCCGTCGTTGTCCACCCAGGCGGGGATGCTAGTCCGTTTTGGGGAGAACACTGGGATGGATGATAGTGATGGTTGACCCCGTGTCCACCAACGCCCAGCATCTGATGCCCCCTCCTACACAGTCCACGTAGAAGCGTTGCTCTTACCTCAAACGGCCCACCTGGAGGGGCGAAAATAGAGGGGTTCTGCTGGTGCCTGATCGATGTTTCTCAATGGCTGCGCTGAGCTGTGGTGTGGTGCCGGTGCGGGGCAGTCCCGGGCCAAATGACCTGCCTCACCGCACCGGTAGCAGAGGTAGTTTTGTGGCTGCTGATGGTGGACCCATCTCACGGGCTCCTCCTCGTCAGTGTCCTCCCCTGCCTCAGTGACACAAACCCGGGTTCACAGTGTAACGCTATAACACCTTGAGGGACTAAAATTGCTTCTGCCCTCCCCACCTCATCCAGCGACGAGGATGGCGACATCAGGTGAACTTGCTGCCGAAGGTGCTCTGGCGTCAGCACCTTTTCAAAGGTGTGGAGGGCAAGCTCTTCCTGGGCCGCAGGAGGGAACCGGGGGCGGCCATGCCAAGCACAGTGGCGGAGATCAGCTGCTACTGCCCCCAGGCTTTCTCCCATATGGCGCCGCCTAATGCACAATTCTTCCCTCATTGCTTCTGCTAATGGCCTCTGCTTGAAATGCTGCTCTGGCGTACTGGTGATTATAAATGCAAGGGGGGGCTGTCGACCACACCTCCGTCCGCAGCCCCCCCCCCTCCCCAGGTGACAGGGCCAGGAATGCCTCAGACCAGGACCACAGCATTCTGAAGGGGGAGGGTGAGCAGCCCGAGGACCTGGAACATAGTTGTAGCAACAATACAAGTAGGAAAAGGGATGAGGCCCTGAAGAAAGAATTATAGGGAGTTAGGCAGTAAGTTGAAAAGCAGGACTTCAAACGTCTGCTCTGTGCCACAGGTCAGTGAGAGTAAGAATAGGATGATTTGGCAGATGGATGTGTGGCTAAGGAATTGATGCAGGGGGCATTACAGGATCATTGGGATCTCTTCTTGGGAAGGTATAAATTGTACAGGAAAGGACAGGCTACATGTGAACTTCAGGGGCACTAAAATCCTTGCAGGGAGACTAGCCAAAATTGTGTAGGACTGATTTAATTTTGCAGTTGGTATACACATAGATCCATTGAGACTGTGAGGAAGGATAGGCAGCTGACAGGCTAAATTTCCAGTCAGTGGAATGGGTTTTTAAACTAAATTTTAGGCAGGTGGGTTCAACAGTTTTGAAAAGTGAAGATAAAGTAAAAGGAAGGAGTGGTTCAGTAAGTCTCCTGAATAAATAAAAAGGCAAAAAGTTTAGAAAAGGATAAGTATTTAACTTCCGATAACCTGGTGGCAAAGTTGAAAAGGGTGACGAATACAGGATTGAAAGAATTGCATTTGAATGCATGCTGTACAGGGAATACGGCATAGCTAAAAATTGGCAGGAGTGATGTGGTGTGCATCACTGAGTCATGGTTGAAAGAGATCACAGCTGGGTGCTTAACATCCAAGGGTACACAGTGTAATGAAAGGACAGGCAGGCAGGTGGAGGGGAAGGGGTGGTTCTGTTGGTAAAATATAAAATCAAATCCTTAGAAAGTGGTGACAATAGAATTGGAAGATGTAGAATCCTTGTGGGTAGAATTAAGAAACTGCAATGTGCAAGAAGACCCTGACAGGAGTTATGTACAGAATCCCGAACAGTAGCCAAGATGTGGACTAAAAATTACAATGGCAGGTAGAAAAGCAATGTAAAAAGGGCGATGTTACGATCATCATGACGTATTTCAATATGTTGGTAGAGTCACAGAGCACTACAGCAAATAAGCAGCCCCTTCGGCCCATCTAGTCCATACCAAACAATTATTCTGCCACGTCCCATTGACCTGCAACTGGATCATAGCCCTTAATACCCTCCCATCCATTCAGCTATTCAAATTTCTAATAAATGTTAATATCAAACACACATCCACTACTTCTGCTTGCAGCTTGTTCCACACCATCACCACCCTCTGAATGAAACAGTACTCTTGAATATAGAAGTTCAGGAACATATTCATGGTCCCTTTAAACAATTCACCTTTCACCCTTCACCTCTAGTTCTAGTCTCACCCAACCTCAGTAGAAAAAGCTTGCTTGCATTTAGCCTATCAATTTCTTTGATAATTTTATACACCTCTATCAAATCTTCCCTCATTCTCCTAGGACCTATCCGTGTAACTCAGGTCCTTAATTCCTGGCAACATCCTTGAAAAATTTTCTCTGTACTCTTTCAAACTTACTGATATCTTTACTGTAGGTAGGTGACTGGAACTGCACACCACATTCCAAATCCCTGGGGATTTATCCACACTAATTTATCTCAAGACAGTAATACCTCCTCCTCTATCCGTAAAGTTAGATTGGGAAAATTGGATTGGAGTTAGATCCCAAGAGAAGGAATTTGTAGAATGATTTTGAGACTGCTTTTAAGAGCAGCTTGTGGTTCAGCCCTCTAGGGAAAAGCAAATTCTGCAATGGCTCTTGGGCAATAAACAAGATTCAATTAGGGAGCTTAAGGTAAAGGAATCTTAGGAAGTAGTGAACATAACATGATAGAATTCACCCTGCAGTTTGAGAGGAAATGCTAAATTCATATATAGCAGTATTGCAGTGAAGTAAGGGAACATCAGAGAAGGTGGCCAAAGTTGACTGGGAAGGGGACACTAGTAGGGATGATGGCAGGGCTGTAATGGCTAGAGTTCCAGGGAAAACTTCAGAAGGTGCAAGATAGATACATCCCAAATAAGTAGTATTCTAAAGAGAGAATGAGGCAACCATTACGGGGTACTTGTAGGCACGTGATAAAATAGTCCAAAGTCAGCATGGTTTCCTTAAAGGGAAATTCTGCCTGACAAATCTGTTTAAATTCTTTGAGGAAACAAGGGGTAGGATAGGTAAAGGAGAGTTTATAGATGTTGATTGATTTTACTTGGATGTTGAAAGGGTCTTCAGCAGGCCTCTAAACAAGATAGGAGCCTATGGTATTACAGGAAAGATGCCAGCATAGATAGAAGATTGGCTGATTGGCAGGAGGCAAAGAGTAGGAATATAAAGGGCCTTTTCTGATTGGTTGCAGTTGACCAGTGGTGTTCTGAGAGGGTCGGTGTTGAGACTGCTTTTTTTCACCTTGTATGTCAATGATCTGAATGATGGAATTGATAGCTTTGTGGCTAAGTTTATGGACGTCTGCAGAAGGACTGAAACAGAGTGGGAGAATGGGCAAAGAAGTGCCCGATAGAAAACAATGTAGAAAAGGGCATGGTCATGCACTTGAGAGAAGGAATAAAGGCACAGACTATTTTCTAAATGCAGAGCAAATTCAGAAATGAGAGGTGCAACGGGACTTGGGAGACCTTGTGCAGGATTCACTAAAGGTTAACTTCTTAGGTTGAGTCAGTAGTAAGGAAGGCAAATGAAATGTTAGCATTCATTTAAGAGGACTACAATATAGAAGCAAGGATGTAATGCTGTGGCTTTATAAGGCATTGTTCAGACTGCAGTTGGAGAACTGTGAGCAGTTTTGGGCCCCTGAAAAGATATGCCGGAAATGAAGATCAGAGGTGGTTCACAAGAATGATCCTGGGAATGAAAGGGTTAATGTATGAGGAGCATTTGGTGGCTCCAGGCCTGTACTTGCTGGCATTTTGAAGAATAATGGGGGAATCTCATTGAAACCTACGTGGATGAAGAGAAGACGTTTTCTATTCTGGGTGAGTCTAGGATCAGAGTGCACAACCTCAGAATATAAGGATGTCCATTTAGAACAGAGATGAGGAGGAATTTCTTTAGTCAGCGGGTGGTGGATCCGTGAAATTTATTACCATGGATGGTTGTGGAGGCCAAGCCATTGGGTATATTGAAAGTGGGGGTTGATAGGTGCTTGATTAGTCAGGGTGTCAAAGGTTATGGGCAATAAGCAGAAGGATAATAAATCAGCCATGAAAGAATGGCACTCTGGTTTGAGTGGCCTAGTGCTGCTGCTTATGGTCTTAACTGGTCCTTTGGGTCACAATTCTGTGCCAAACTAATTAAACTACGAATAAAATGCCAAACTAAACTAAGGATTTCAGGACTGAAAGACCTATACAAGTGGAGAATTTGATGGCTGTGACCTGTACTCACTGGAATTCAGAAGAATGAGGGGTGATCTCATTGAAACATATCTGAATGTTGAAAGGCCTTGGTAGAATGGATGTGGAGAGGATGTTCCCTGTAGTGGGGATATCTAGGACCAGACAGCACAATTTCAGAATAGAGGGACGTCCATTTAGAACAGAAATGAGGAGGAATTTCCTTAGTCAGAGGATGGTGAATCTGTGGAATTCATTGTCACAGGCAGCTGTGGAGGCCAGGTCACTGGGTGTATTTAAAGTGGAGGTTGATAGATTCTTGATAAGTCAGGTGTGAAAGGTTATGGGGAGAAAAGCAGAATGGGGTCGAGAGGGAAAATGGATCAGCCATGATCAAATGGCGGAGAAAACTCGATGGGCCGAATAGCCTTATTCTGCTCCAATGTCTTATGGTCTTAATGGTTGAGATTCCAAGACAGATCGTTATATGACATCATCTGCTATACAGATAACATGACTCTCATTACTATTTTTCATCTCCAAATCTCACAGCGAGTTTCTTGACTAAGATGATAATGTACCGGAATTCTAAAAGCTCCTCCTGTGATAAAAAGGGTCTCATAAATAAGCTCATTCCATTTGGAAGTCTACATAAACCAGACATTCTCATTGTGCTAGTACGGGAAAATCTGCAGATGCTGGAAATTTAAACACACACAAAATGCTGGTGGAACACAGCAGGCCAGGCAGCATCTATAAAATTATAGATTATAGATACTGCCTGGCCTGCTGTGTTCCACCAACATTTTGTGTGTTATTCCCATTGTGCTAATGTACATAGAACACAGAAATCTACAGGCCCTTTGGCCCAAAATGTTGTGCTGACCATGTAGCCTACTCTAGAAACTGCCTGGAATTTCCCTATTGTACAGTCTTCTATTTTTCTAAGCTCCAAGAGCCTATCTAAAAGTCTTTTAAAAGACCCCATTGTATCCGTCTCCACCACCATCACCAGCAGTGCATTCCACACACCCACCACTCTGTGTGAAAAAAAAAATGCCTGATTAGCTTAATCAAAATTGGCCTATCCTGACTAAACACACAAAGAATTTTACCAATAAATTCCAGTAACAGATTTTGATCCAACTGGTTTTAATTCCGTGCATTTCGTCATTCAGTTTCCTTGGGCTTTGAGCGCATTATTAAGAAGTTGAATTGATATAATACTGGAATTACAAAACCTGTTGGAGGAACTTAGTAAGTCATGCAGTAAGTGGAGGAAGAAAGGAATTGTCGACATTTTGGCTGAAAACTCTGCATCAAGACTACTTTCTCCCCAACAGATGCTGCTCAACCTGCTGAGTTACTCCAGCAGAATATTTGTAACTCCTGAGTCCTGCATCTGAAGTCCATTGTGTCTACATGAAACAAGCACTGCTGCAAGATGCCAATGTTGCAGTTTACTTCTACGGAAATTGTTTTATTTTTGAAACTACATCCTTCTTTGCTGAAAATGGACTGACCTGTAGGACTTTTATTTTGCAATTCTAACGTATTATTATAATGACACGGGTGTGTCACAATATATTTTGTCAGAAAGCTATGCAGTAATATGGTTAATTACACAGAAGATAAATAATTTTTACCTATAATTTACGGTTACAGTTACGCAATCACTTTAGCTTACCGTAAATTACAAAATTTGTGGACGATATGAATACGAATGGCTTCACAGCTTATAATAAAAATCTGTAACTCTGCTATTCAGTTCATATTTTATTGTGGGGTTGCTGGCAAGGCTTCAAATTCTTCAACTGCTGTCGTCCTTGAGGTGAAGGTGCTTATAAAATAAATAGAAAGAATGCCATTGAGAGCAGCAACACAGAAGGCCATGAATGGTAACATAGAGGTGTACAGGATAATGAAAGGTATTGATCATGTGGATAGACAGAGGCTTTCTCCCAGGGCTGAAATGGCTATCACAAGAGGCCACAGTTTTAAGATGCTTGGAAGTAGGTACAGAGGAGATGTCAGGGGCAAGTTTGTGTTTTAAAAAAAATATAAACGCAGAGAGTGGTGAGTGCATGGAAGGGGCTGCCGGTGACTGTGATGGAGGTGGATACGATAGGGTCTTTTAAAAGAGTCCTGGATAGGTACATGGAGCTTAGAAAAATAGACGGCTACGAGTAACCCAGGTAATTTCTAAAGTACTGTACATGTTCGGCATAGCGTTATGGGCTGAAGGGCCTGTATTGTGCTGTATGTTTCCATGTTTCTATGCACTGTGAATTGATAAAGTGCAGGGATTAATAATATTCTTCAATATTTGCAATGAAACAAAGTGGAACTTGATGCTGAGGATGTTTTTAAGGACATTTTGTCAAACTTAAAATGCAAATGAGAAAAAGTGAACAAGACTGGCATCTGAATAGCAAAAACATGAAAATACAAAGAAAACTGACAGAGAACTATGTATAAAAGTATAAAATATGATAAATAGATGACATTTAATCAGACCTCATTATTTCATCACTGGCATGCTAGAACTTCCCAAAGTTTAAAAAAACCTCTCATTCACTACTGAACATGCTAATAATTTGTACCATAAATTTATTCAAAGTTGTGAAATCTCCACTTTAATGCCAAATTCACTGTAGCCTAGAAATTGGATCCATGAGCACACATTTTTAAGCACCAAGTTATCCATGCTAATGCAGCTTCTTTTCCCCCTCAGGGATTAATTGCCTGCCTAATTACACCAGTCACACATTGCATGTACCCTGTTACTGCTCTGGCTACAATGTTACCAAAAAAAAAACCCTTTGAACGTACTGTAGCATGTGTGAATGTGTGAACAGATTTACGAGAATGCTGCTATGACCTGATTAATCTTGGGATGTGGCTTCTGAGGAGTCTTGAGTCATGGTTCAAGTGTGGAAACCAAGAGGCCCACAGACAGGTAAAAATGGAAGGGCCTAATTCTCTTAGCGGAGAGACCAAAAACCAGAAGCGTTAATTTAAATTGGTAGGACTAGAGGGGAGGTGAGGAAAAGATTTCATACTCAAAGAGTGCTGATTTCTCAAAGAAAGCTGGAGCTTTGAAGCTACAATCTGAAAAGTGAACTAGGCCCAAAGTACCTGCATTTAAATGGTATTCTTGTTCTTGAATGGTGTTCTTGAAGATCCAGTACTTGGAGATATGTATAAACCGGATGTTGGGAGGTGGGATTTAATTGGAGAACTCTTTCAGTTGGTAGAGATATGATTGCCCATAATGCCTCTGCAGTACCATAAATTTAATTTTGGTAACTGGCATAAATTGGTATTTTTTGGACATAACCTGTGACTTCCACTTAAGTCACAATGCAACTGGCCCACCGTATTACTTCATTCAAGCCTATTTAAAAGGGACTCTGATGACCCTGACATTTCAGAACTTGCTAAGCTGAACAAACAACTTCCAAAACAGTCTCTCACTCAATGGTGCTGGAGTCCTGGGTCTTGGACAAGGTTTAAATGATGTGGTTTGTGGTTTGAACTCAGTACTTCACGATACGATGTGTTTCTGGTTTCCGATTGCTCCTTCCTTTTTTGCTATGTTTGTGAGATTTTGATTGAGATGGAATGGTCCCTACAGCCTGTAGATAATGAAGACACTGCACTAGGTGAGGAACTCTTGACAACTGTGTGGGTTGATGTTTTTATTCTGTGTTTTTTTCTTTGCTCATTTTTTTGCCATTTGTGCAATTTGGTTTTGTTTTGCGTGTTGGAGATTTGGCATTTTTCTTTGAATGGGGTTCATGGTTTTCATTTTGTGGCTGTCTTTGGGAAGACAAATCTCAGGGTTGTATATTATACACATGCTTTGTTGATAAGTATACGTTGAATCTTTTCATACTCCAACACCATGTAGTTAGAACATGAGAATTTTTTTGATAATAGGCCATATGGCTCAACGAAGCTTGCCAAATTCCTATTCACATAGTGTGTTGGAATAACTATCGAGTTTAGATTTGCAAGTCTCTAAGGTGCTACTCTCAACTACACAACTACCGGTAGTTAGTTTGTTCCATGTGTCCACAACTCATCTTGTAAAGAAATGCTTCCTGATGTTAGGCTGAAATCTCCCTTAACCAGTCTCCACCTATGGCCCTATGTCCTTGATGATGGATTAATTTTGAAATAGCAGATGGCATCCATCTTACTTATACAGTTAATGATTTGAACAGTTATATCATGTCTCCTCTCATTCTATGTCTGCTGAGGCTAAAATGATTTAATTCTTTCAATCTTTCTTCACAGCTCATACCCTGCTGACCTGAAATGAGTCTAGTCATCCTTCTCTGGACTCTATCAAGTGCCTTTACATCCCTCACACAATATGGGGACCAAAACTGCACACAGTTTTCAAGGTGTATCCTCATGAGCGCATTATATGGTTTAAGGAGAATGTCTCTTAATTTGAACACTGAACTCAACAGCTTCTTCCCCTCTATCATCCAATTCTTAAATGAACATTGAATCTTAGGACATTAACTCACTTTAAAAAAAAGCAGTATTTCTGTTTTTGCATTTTTTAACATCTATTCAATATACGTATGCTGTAATTTATGTACTTATTTATTATTTTTTATTTTATTTATTATTTTTTTCCTCTGCTAGGTTATGTATTGCATTGAACTGCTGCTGCTAAATTAACAAATTTCACATCACATGCCGGTGATAATAATCCTGATTCTGATATACCCCAACATTCTTTTAGCCTTCCTAATCACTTCTGTGCATTGTTTAGATGTTGATAGTGATGAGTCTATCAGGACGCCCAAATCCTTCTTATTCAGTGCATTTTCTAACTCAAGACCCCCCTCCATTGCATATTTATATCTATATTTCTACTCCCTGTATGTAATACTTTACATTTACTTACATTAAATTTAATTTACCATTTATCTGCCCACATCTGGATTTTGTTTAGATCTAACTGTATTAATTCTGCTGCCTGAATGTTATCAGACCCCCCCCCCCCACCCACTAATTTTGTGTCATTGGCAAACTTTGCAAATTTATTATGTGCTTCCTTTTAAATTCTATAATTGAATGGAGTAGCTTCCACTATTTAATTGAAAAATAAGGATCATATGGAGGAACTAACCATTTGTCTCCGTGAGATTGCACTGCCATACAATGTTCAGGTTTAATCTTCCACCTCTTCAGCACTAATCCCTTGATTTCTTTAATATCAAAAATAAATCTGTAGATCTGTATCTTGTAAATACTTAGAAGATGCTTCCACAGACTTCTTAGACAGGGAATTCCAAACAATCATTATTGTCTGGATGAAGAAATTTTTCTTATCCATCCTGAATTGTCAGCTCTTTCCTTTTAGACAGGCCACTTGTTCTAGATAGCCCAACCAGCATAGGCGTCACCCCTATTAAGCTCTGTAAGAATTCTTGAACCTTATTGAAGTTCATTCTGCCAAACTCAAGACAATAGTCAGCCTAAACTCTCCATAAAGGACAAATCCTGTTCCAAAAATCAGTCTGAAGAACCCTTGTTGCAATTCATCTAGGAAGACCTGTGCTCAATATTCCAGTCTCAACCTGGGCCTTATTCAATTTCAATATGACATACAGTTGAAGTCAGAAGTTTACATACACCTTAGCTAAATACAAACGTACATTTAAACTCAGTTTTTCACAATTCCTTACATTTACTCCCAGAAAACATTCCCTGTCTTAGGTCAGTTAGGATCACTATTTTAAGAATGTGAAATGTCAGAACAATAACCATGTAACAATTACAACAACAGTAGAGAGAATGATTTATTTCCACTTTTATTTCTTTCATCACTTTCCCAGTGGGTCAGAAGTTTACATACACTTTGTTAGTTAGAAAATTTGTGGGCAGAACTGAAAGTGTGTGAGCAAGGAGGCCTACAAACCTGACTCAGTTACACCAGTTCTGTCTGGAGGAATGGAACAAAATTCCAGCAACTTAATGTGAGAAGTTTGTGGAGGGCTACCCAAAATGTTGGGCTCAAGTTGAACAATTTAAAGGCAATGCTACCAAATACTAACAAAGTGTATGTAAACTTCTGACCCACTGGGAAAGTGATGAAAGAAATAAAAGCTGAAATAAATCATTCTCTCTACTATTATTTTGACATTTCACATTCTTAAAATAAAGTAGTGATCCTAACTGACCTAAGACCAGGAATGTTTTCTAGGATTAAATGTCAGGAATTGTGAAAAACTGAGGTTAAATGTAGTTGGCTAAGGTGTATGTAAACTTCTGACTTCAACTGTAATTACTGTTATAGTCAAGTCCTCTTACAATATTGATCAACATATTATGTCTTCTGATATGTTACTATTACTATAAATTACTACTTTCTTTCAGTTCACAAGAACTCCAATTTTTATGTTATTGCCAAATGTGAAAATTGTGCCCCACACCCATCCAAATGACTGAAATTGGTTGGTGTAGAAGATTGCCAAATGATAGAGGTATAGAGACATCAATTGCAGATATGGAAGGAAAAATGGCAGATGGAAGTTAAAGCAGCACACACAAAATGCTGGAGGAACACAGCAGGTCAGGCAACATCTATGGACAAGATTACAGTTGATGTTTCAGGCTGACGCCCTTCATCAGGATCTGTTGAAAGGACTCGATCCAAAACGTTGACTATACTTGTTTCCATAGATGCTGCCTGGCCTGCTGAGTTCCTCCAGCATTTTGTGTGTGCTGCTTTAACTTCCAGCATCTGCGGATTTTCTCTTGTTTGTGAGATGAAAGTTAATCTGGCCAAATGTGAGCTGTTGGACTTTAGGAGATCAAATATAAAGGGCCAAGTCACTGTTAATGGAAGAACCCTTAAAAGTGTTGATAGATCGAGTGATCTTGGTGTCCAAGTCCATAGCTCCCTGAAAGTAACTGCAGAAGTTACATCATTTGTTGACCTTGTCTCAGAAATCTTGCTCTTTAGCATCTGCCTGTATACAGGTAGAAGGACAGATTTCCTGAAATGCGTTCTGGGCATGGATCAAGTAACATCATTTGGATGGGTGTGGGGCACAATTTTCACATTTGGCAATAACATAAAAATTGGAGTTCTTGTGAACTGAAAGAAAGTAGTAATTTATAGTAATAGTAACATATCAGAAGACATAATATGTTGATCAATATTGTAAGAGGACTTGACTATAACAGTAATTACAGTTGAAGTCAGAAGTAATGAAAGCAAACTTGCTTTTAGTCGAGGCATGGAGTTCAAAAGTCAGAAAGTTAAGCAGCAGCTTATAAGACTAGTTAGGCTACATCTGGAGTATTTTATTCAATTCTGTATGCCCCATTATAAGTAGGATATGGGGGCTTTGGGGAGGGTATTGAGGGGTTTTACCAGGATGCTGCCTGTATTAGACTGCATGTGCTACAAGAGAGGTTGGACAAATCTGGACTGTTTTCTCTGGAGCAACGGGGCCAAGGGGAAATCTGACAGGGTTTATAAGGTTATGAGAGGTCCAAGTGAAGTAAACATTTGGTACCTTGTACCAGGATCAAAATCCTAACACTAGAAGACATACAATTAAGGATGCATTTAAGGTGAGAGGAGGTTATTTTCAAAGCAGATGTGTGGGACAAGAGTTGGGTGCTCAGAATGAACTGCTAAAGGTGGTCAAGGCAAATGTAATAGGGGCATTCTTAAGCAGGCTCACAGATGTGCAGAGAACAGAGGGATAACAACATCATATAGGCAGAAGGAATTAGCATAGAGTTCCCAACATCACTAGACCACTGTTATACAAAGATAAGGAATGCCTACCGATCCATGCCCAGAACGCATTTCAGGAAATCTGTCCTTCTACCTGTATACAGGCAGATGCTAAAGAGCAAGATTTCTGAGACAAGGTCAACAAAGAGGCTGCCACAGGAGGCAGAGCAGCGGCTATGGGGTTACTGTCAGTCAGTGGCCTGGGCTGTGCAAGTCTTCTGAATGAATACAACATGGTTGTCATGGAGTTTATAAAAATAGTTGTTGATGAGTTGATGAGTCATTTGGAATCTTCCCCAAATAAAAGTCCTGGATAAAACCCATGAGATCTGCAACCTACTAAGGGTCAGATCAATCTAGCGACCAATAAAGTTACAAGTCGTCCAGGTACGATCTTCAGAAAGCCACCTCATGGGCGAAGTGGCAATTCTGGACTAAGCTTGAAGCAATGAAGAACGCTTGACAGTTGTGGCTGGGCTTGAATGCTATCATCTCTCATAAAATAAAATCAAGCAAGTTAGGTGACAATAGGGCTTCACTTCCAGATGAGCTCACTTTGATGCGAAAACACAAAAAAATACAATCACAAACTCCCACAGCTCCTGACAATCCTGTGATTTCAGCATCAAAGCAGAAGTGCACATATCCTTTCAGAGGGTGAACCGATGGAAAACATCTGGCCTAGGTGGGGTATATGGCCAAATATTAAAGACCTGTGCTAATCAACTGGCTGGAGTGTTCACTGAGATCTTAAACTTCTCACTTTGGCAGTCTGAGGCATTAAGCAGGCTTCACTTATACCAGTGCCTAACAAGAAAGCGGTAACCTACCTCAATGACCAGCAGCACTTGCATCCACGGTTATGAAGTGTTTTGAGAGATTAAGGATGAAGCATATCAACTCCTACCTGAGAAATTACTTCACTCCGCTCCAATTTGCCTAATGGAACGATAGGTCTACAGCAGATGTCATCTCATTGGCTCTTCACTCAGCTCTAGGACATCTGGACGGCAAAGACGCATCTGTATGCTCTTTATCAAACATAGCTCAGCATTTAATACTACCATCTCTTTAAAACTAATCAATTAAATTGGCCTCAATTCATCATTGTGCAATTTAATGCTTGATTCCCTTAACTTGTAAACCTCAGTCAGCTCGGATTGGCAACAACATTCCCTCCACAAAGATTCAAAGTATGTGTGTAGTTTAAACCCTGATTATTTGTCTTCCTGCAGACTGCCACAAAAGAAAGGAACACCATGGAACCTGGTCAAAGAAAACACCAAGCACCCAATGCACATGTAATGCCCTGGTTATGATTTTTACTACTATGCTGTAGGTATTTCATTTTAGCAGTTCTGTAGGGGCAGTCTGTTCTGCTTCAGCTTGCTTGGGTTTGAGATGAGACAAGATGCTTGTTATTCAGCTTAGGAATGTGCTGTCAGCCAATCAGAATGGTAGAATTGGGGGGTGGGGGGGAAAGAGGTCTTTGTTGGCTGGATCTGGGAGAAGACATAAAGAAAGATGGCTGAGGATGCCACTCCTGTTACACAAGGTGCTTTGTGCTGATGAATAGCTTCAAGGAGGGAGGACTAATACTCCTGTCAGAGACCCATTTGTTCGAGATGGGTTACAAATGACAGATGATGTGTGTTTTCACGCAGACTGAGGGTCCAGCGCATGAGTGACAGACAATTCAAGATGAGCTCCAACCTTCATGCACACTTGACTGTTCAAGAGTAATGGGTGTTTTTGTTTTTTTTAAATTTCTTTTATTTAATAGCTGTTTGCTTAAATTAACATTCTGAAATATACTTCTTTACAAATTATATGTAGATGATGATGTTATTTCTAGCCAGGAGTAGTAAATCACACAGCATTCACACAAACCAGGGTTTGGGTGGGTGAGACATCCCAACCTCACGGATTTTGTGGGACCAAAGTTGTATACACTTCAGACGTACAAAGCCAGAGAAAGGTGGGTTTATCACCACAGTATCCAGTGGCTGTTAGCAAGGGGCTAACAAGTTGGTTTTCTAGACACCCAGAGGAAAAGGGGGTTCCATGTGAATAAAGAACAAATCATGCAAATGGCAGAAAAGCAAATAACACACAGAATATCAAACAACAAACTGCAGAGCCTCAAAACAATCTGAGAATGTTCAGTTTCGTTCAGTTCAGTTTAGCACTGTATCATTTGTTGATTACAGGCTGTACAGCCAATCCACTCTGATCAAAGTTACACAAAAATGTAACTAAAAACAAAGAACATGAATTGCGGAGCCTCTAAACAAGTCCAATCCATAAACAACACACAAAATGCTGGTGGAACGCAGCAGGCCAGGCAGCATCTATAGGGAGAAGCACTGTCGACGTTTCGGGTCCTGACGAAGGGTCTCGGCCCAAAACGTTGACAGTGCTTCTCCTTATAGATGCTGCCTGGCCTGCTGTGTTCCACCAGCATTTTGTGTGCGTTGCTTGAATTTCCAGCATCTGCAGCTTTCCTCGTGTTTGTCAATCCATAAACCTTGCTGATCAAACCAAGCCCAAGACCCAAGGCTCTGGCAGCAGTGAGGGAGAGGGAGACCAGTCAAAGCAGGCAAATGGTGCTGAACACCCCCTCACCTTCCACTCTTGTCCTTGTTGATTTCAATCTTGTTCGATGTTTTAATCATCAAGATCAGTGATAAAATTGAATCTCCATTAGCCCAGGTGCACCTCAAGGCTTTGTGCTTAGCCCTCCTGCTCTATTTGCTTTACACTGGAGCTGTGAGAAAGCTCAGCTCCAATACCACATTAAAGTTTACTGACAACACCACTGTTGTAGGCCGAATCAATGGTGGTGACCTATCAGTAGGAGAGATTGAAAATATACCAGAGTGGAGCCACAACAACAACAACCTGTCACTCAATGTCAACAAGACCAAGGAGCTGATTATTGACTTCAGGAGGAGGAAAGCAGAGGTTCACAAACCAGTCATCATCAGGGGATCAAAGGTGGAGAGGGTTAGCAACTTTAAATTCCCCAGTGTTATCATCTCAAAGCATCTGTCCTGGGCTCAGCATGCAAAGCCAATTACGAAGAAAGCACGGCAGTGCCTCTACTTCCTTAGGAGTTTGAAAACATTCAGTATGACATCTAAAACATTGACAAACTTCTATAGATGTGTAATGGAGAGTATATTAACTGAATGTATCACAGCCTGTTATGGAAAGACCAACGCCTTTGAATGGAAAATCCTGCAAAACGTACTGGATACAGCTCAATCCGTCACGGGAAAAGCCCTCCCCTCCCATTGAGCTCATCTGCTCAGAATGTTGTCACAGGAAAGCAGCATCCATCATCAGGGATCCCCACAACCCAGGACATGCTCTCTTCTCGCTGCTCCCATCAGGAAAGTGGTACAGGAGCCTCAGGACTCATACCACCAGGTTCAGAAACAGTTACTACCCTTCAACCATCAAGCTCTTGATAATTTCACTCATCTTCACTTGTCCCATCTTTGAAATGTTCCCACAACCTCTGTACCTACTTTCAAGGACTCTTCTCTCATGTTCTCGATATTTATTGCTTATGTATTATTTCTTTTTGTATTTGCACAGTTTGTTGTCTTTTGCACACTGGTTATATGCCCAGATGTTGGTGTCATTCATTAAGGGTATTGGATTTTCAGAGTATGCCTGTAAGAAAATAAACCTTGGAGATGTATATGGTGCAATGTACGAGGGGTGATTGATAAGTTTGTTGTCTAAGGTAGAAGGTGTCAATTTTAGAAAACCTAGCACATTTATTTTTCCAACATAGTCCCCTCCTACATTTACACACTTAGTCCAGCGGTCGTGGAACATACGGATCTTGAACCTCCAGAAAGTGTCCACAGCAGGGGTGATTGATAAGTTTGTGGCCTAAGGTAGAAGGAGATGGGTTATACAGCTCTCGTTACATGCACATGGAGTTCAACTCTTTGACTGACTGTGCAGAAAGTTTGAAGTTAATAAATCAGTTAATAACTCATCAGGAGTGATTTTTACGTTCATGGCCTAAGGTGGAAGGAGATGAGTAAAATCCAACTTCTGGGCTTAAACTGATCTCAGACACTAAAGTCTGCTTCATAATGTGTGCAGCTTTGAATGAGCTTGTTTGCTGATACACTGCTAAATTATTACGGTTATGTCAATTGCAATACAATATAGATTTGAAACTATGTACCATTCAATTGTATTAAAATTATACTTTATTTTGTTTACCTTTCACGTCTTCATCTTCAATGGTTGTATTGGTGCTTTCTGAGGATTCCTAAGAGGAAAACACATGCGGACACAGTATTATGTGCATACAGGTACTGAAGAATTGATTCAAACAGTGAAACACAACACTAGGAACACAGATACAAGATGAAGTAAGATGGAAGAAATATGTAACAATTTCATCAGCAGCCCACCAGCTCTGTTACATCACAAGTTACTATTCAAATGCACTCCTTATTCTATTCTGTACTCACCCGTTCAAACCTCTGATGCTCTTTCCTGGCTTAATGCTGCCAATGTCCTGATCACCCACATTCCATGCTAGTTAACCTTCCTAGACTCTGAGTCAACCATTCCTTATAAAATTTTCACCGTCATTTTCAAAATCCTCCCATTCCCTTCTCTATAATCTCCTCTTGTACGAAAACCAAAAGATATCCATGATTATCCAATCTTGTCTCTTCAATGCAGCTTGAAAATTCTATGTTGCTTCTCTCCTTTAAAACTCCCTTTAAACTTTACATGGTCATCTCCTTAATAACGTGATGCAGCTCTGTGGTTGAGGATGAACTGTTAATTTATAATGACCCTGTGAATCTCCTCAAAGTCAATACCAATTGATATGGTTTAAACCTTAGGGTTTAGCCAGAACGCAACTGCTTTACATGCAGGAGGTCAGCTTCAAATTACTTTGTTTTCACTTTCCTCACTTGGTTGATTCAATAGGCAGCTACCCCCACAAACAAGATTTGGCAAATAACACTGGGTTGTTATGATACAGACTACTATTTATACTAAGTAAATGTATTTAAAAACTTTATTGACCAGTTCTTAGTAAAATCTTACTATGTTCATTAAGAAACTGATAATAAACAAAGGTGTTTTATATATTTGAATTAGATATATTAATATTTTGAAACAATCAACAGAGTTCATAATAGATATTGTTGTCACCATACCAACCGGCAGAGGCTTTTGCCAAGACGTACGCAAAATGAAAATTAATGAGTGTTGACGTACCCAGTTAATGCACCTAGTTGGTAACTGGAGGAACAAATCACAACTGGTGGCTCATCAAGATACCACAAGCAGAAAGAAACGGAAGCCAGCAGGACTTGCCACCATAAATAAAAGTTTCACCCGATACAATACATGCCTCCCAGTAGGTGTGATATAACCAAGAAACATGCAGCTACTGACAAAAAAAGTACATTCTTTAATAAATTCAAGAAATAATAAACATGAATTTATGATTTCTCGCCTTAGCCACAGAAGTTCTAATGCAACTGGCAACCAATAACAGGCATTTAGTGGTTATTATATACATGAATGAGATTTTAAAACTTTTTAGAATTACAAATGACAAAATACATTTTCTGCTATTAAAACTTATATTTTGTAACTCCAGAACTAATCAAAAAAAATATAGGAGCTGGGATGCTTGTGTGTTATTGAGGCACAGACATGATTTGGGGTGTGGACATGTGCTTCTTACATAGAACCCAAAATGAATTATGTAAACCAAGAGTGCTTAATCAAACAATATCACTCAGGTATTAAATCCACTACACTTGATGGGGGTTGCCTTATGTGGGGGTTGACAGTTGTTGTACCATCCAAGCTGAGAGCTATAATATTGGCAGAGCCAGTTACCTAGGCACAGTGAAAGTGAAAATGAAAATATTAGCTCTAAGTTTTGTCTGGTGGCCTGGGCAAGCAGCTTGCCATGCATTGTTCGGGAGCCAACATGTCCAGAAGTAACTTGTCTAGAGGTGTCAGAACCACTTCCGGTCGACCCAGAACCAATTACTACAATCACCATGGAGGAGCCCGCAAAACCTGAAATTGTTTCAGAACCACAAGTCTCACCTGCCAAGCACAGTCACAGTCACAGTCACAGTCACAGTCACACACACACACACACACCCCCCCCCCCCCCCCCCCAGGGAAGAAGCTCTTCCTGTGCCTGCTGGTGCGGGAGCAGAGGCTCCTGTAGCACCTACCGGGTGGGAGGAGAGTGAAAAGTCCATGGTTAGGGTGAGATGCATCCTTCATAGTGCTTTTTGCCCTGCCCAGGCAGTGTTTATGGTAGATGTTCTCAATAGTGGGCAATTGGGTGCCGATAATCCACTGGGCAGTTTTCACCACCCGCTGGAGTGCTTTGCGATCCGATACCGGACAATTGCCATACCACACTGAGATGCATTTGGTGAGTATGCTCTCAATGGTACAGCAGTAAAAGTCTGTCAGTATCCTGGGACAGAGGTGAGCTTTCTTGATGCTCCACAGGAAATAAAGGCGCTGTTGTGCCTTTTAAATCAGGATGGAGGAGTTCAGGGACCAGGTGAGATTCTCGGAAATGTGGACACCAAGGAATTTGAAGCTTGATACACGCTCCACTACAGTTCTGTTGATGTAGATGGGGACGTGAGTGTGGCTCCTAGCATGCCTGAAGTCCACAATGATCTCCTGTGTCTCCTGGGTGTTAAGGACCAAATTGTTGTTGGCACATCACGCGGCCAGGTACTGGACCTCGTCCCTGTAGGTCGTCTCATCATCCCCTCTGATCAGGCCAACCACCGTGGTGTCGTCTGTGAACTTGATTATGGAGTTAGAACCATGTACAGGAGGGCAGTATATTATATATACACACACATACACATTTGCATATATACACATACATTCTATATTGGGATGGAGTTCATAGCTAAGCAGGGAGTGTAGTGTATTTAATATTTGAGTGATATGGTAAATATATTGTTTGAAGAAGCATTCTTTCTTTGTTTCCATAATTCATTATGGGTTATATGTAAAAGTATGCGAATGGTACAGGTCAATATGCCACATCATATGTAAGTGCCTCACAAAAGAAAAAGAAATTTGCAGGCTCCCATATTCCCCCCCCCCCCCCCCCCGCCCCATTAACTTTTGGAAGTACAGAACATAACAAAAACTACCTATGCGTTTAGATAAGTTGCAAGAACTTTCAGAAATAGTATCAGCTCTGTACAACAGGTATATTAAAATCAGCTTTAAATAGCTGATGTTTACACTTTATATTTTTCTTTGAAAATCATGCAATTTACAATAAATTTGCATCACCGGTAAATGATTCCTCAAAAATAGAATTAAAATGGCTCCAAAACTACATGATATATCTTGTATCAACTGTGCAAAGAATGGCAAAGCATTAGCATCAAGGACCAATAATATGTTCTGTGGCTAATGCTGTTTACAACACAGCCAAAAAGGCTGCAGTTTTAACTAAGCAGATGTTTTCTCCACTCTTTAGCGCATGCAGCCATACACCACAACATGCTAATATTACACCCATACTTTTAACAAGATGAAGTGTACTGAAGACGCATAAAGAACACTGAATGCTTTTCAAATGGTCCATGCATTCCCCTCCCTAACAAAAAACAGGAAATCACATCACAAATAGCAGAAGCTGAAGAATTTGTGCAAGCCAACATCTAAGATACTCCAGTTCCTCTATATTACAAAGGTTTTTGTTTGATCTGTATAACAAATCCCATCAAATATTAGATATTGATTAGATCTTATACTATGCACTTTGATGAAGCAAGTGCTGAAATGCTTAAGCAGTGAACACATCTTGGAATACCTTATTTCCATCAGCAGGATTGTGGATTACAGTAGTTTGGGGCTCCTGAGCAAGATAAAAGAAAACTCTCATTGGTCATGGTTATCTTCAGCGATCAAAATGTTTAAGAGCCAACTACAGGAATGAGAGGCCAAAGCAGTTTTACTACCATCATGTGAAAAAAAGTCTTAAAACACAATTAGCAAACAAATCAAAATTAGAAATGGGTTTCTATTACTATCAGCAACTACTGCTTGGCATCCTGCAGGAAATGGCCTTATCACCTACAGTAGCAGCATGCAATTTCTTAAAACTGCCTACCAACATTTCTGTTAGCTCCCTGAAGTCGAAGCTTTGTTTTGCCAAATTTAGAGCAGTCCACCTTTGGGTATAGTAGCTGACATCAGTAGAGGAGCTAAAAGCAATATATAGGAAGGCAGTAGCCTGCCATTATGACATGCAGAGTAACAGGAATGACCATGTTCAGTGTTATGATAAAGAGCTGTATGTATGTGTTGTTTCACATAACAGAACAGAGGCACATTTTGAAAAAGATCACATAGTACCTCCGAAAGCAAATGGAAAAAAACAAATAGAAAAAGGAATCAAGGTATACCAGTGCTGGGGTAGGTATGGGTTCTTTTGGGCTGGTTACTACGTTGGCTTTGTTGTTTATCTGCAGGCAAGTTAAAACAGAAAATGCGTAAGCCTCAAAAATAAATTCTCCACGGTATATTGGACCATGTTACAACTGATCTGAAATAAACATTTGTTGGGAAATAATGTGGGCTTTAAGACTTCCTAAGATATTACATCTAATATCCAGTGTCCGAATTTGCAAGAAAGGGCAGAAGAAAAATTGTATGGTTATACTTTTGATTCAGTGCAAGGCTTAAGAAACATTATGTAACACACGATATACATAAAAATATAATCAACAGTACAATTGTATGAAATAACCAAAGATTCCAATCAGAACACACACAGTTCTAATTCAGCTAGGGCTATTTTATACCAGAACTCTTTAGCAGCTTTGATAATCCATCGCTGCTCTTGGTATGTAATTGTGCTAGAGGCAACACATTGTCTTTACAAGCTAACTAAAGGTATCTTTTAACTATTAAGTTTCATCAACTCATAAATAAAAATACATTCTACATTCCAACAACAACTGAGAGAAATAAAAAGCCAAAACATGCCAACTTTGCACAGGGCAAGTAATTTTGGCTGTAAGTCCACACGTTTTCAAGTATTTTGTAAATGGTAAGACCCTGTTGGAAACAGACTTCTGTGGTGTAATGCTATGATACGAGAGGGTCAAATCAGGGTCCATTCATTAAACAGCTGAATAACACATTTTGATAGCTAGCAGAGTCATGCCTCCTGGCTGTCAAATGCACAAACTTCTGAATGCTCTCAGCAATTAAAAATGTTCAAGTGGCATTCAAAAAAAGCTGGAATACTTAAAGTAAAAGATATTTAATTATTTAATTCAGAATCACCCTCTAAGCTATTTACTTCTTTCCTCTTCCATTGGACAGAAGATACAAAAACCTGAAAGCATGTATCACCAGCCTCAGGGACAGCATCTACACTATTAAATGGCTTTGGTGCATAGAAACATAGAAAACTTATTGCACAATACAGGCCCTTCGGCCCACAAAGTTGTGCCGAACATGTCCCTACCTTAGAAATTACTAGGCTTACCTATAGCCCTCTATTTTCCTAAGCTCTATGTACTTAGCTAAAAGTCTCTTAAAAGACCCTATTGTATCCGCCTCCATCACCGTTGCTGGAGCCCATTCCATGCACTCACCACTCTGAGTAAAAAAAATTTACCCGATATCTCCTCTGTACCTAGTCCCCATCACCTCAAAGCTGTGTCCTCTTGTGGCAGCCATTTCAGCCCTGGGAAAAAGCCTCTGACTATCCACACGATCAATGCCTCTCATCATCTTATACACCTCTATCAGGTCATCTCTCATCCTCCATTGCTCCAAGGAGAAAAGGCCGAGTTCACTCAACCTATTCTCATAAGCCATGCTCTCCAATCCAGGCAACATCCTTGTAAATCTCCTCTGCACCCTTTCTATGGCTTTCACATCCTTCCTGTAGTGAGACAACTAGAAATGAGCACAGTACTCCAAGTGGGGTCTGACCAGGGTCCTATATAGCTGCAACATTACTTCTCGGCTCCTAAATTCAATTCCACGATTGAAGGCTAATACACCGTTTCCCTTCTTAACCACAGAGTTAAACCGCGCAGCTGCTTTGAGCGTCCTATGGACTCGGACCCCAAGATCCCTCTGATCCCTCACACTGCCAAGAATCTTACCATTAATACTATATTCTGCCATCATATTTGATCTACCAAAATGAAGCACTTCACACTTATCTGGGTTGAACTCCATCTAGTTTTGCATCCTATCAATGTCCCACTGTAACCTCTGATAGCTCTGATCCACACTATCCACAACACCTCCAACCTTTGTGTCATCAGGAAACTTATTAACCCCTTCCCCCACTTCCTCATCCAGGTCATTTATAAAAATCATGAAGAGTAAGGGTCGCAGAACAGATCCCTGAGGCACTCCACTGGTGACCGACCTCCATGCAAGAATATGACCCAACTACAACCACTCTTTGCTTTGTGGCTCCAGAACTGGCTTGCCCACAGAAGGAAATGTCCCCTTGGATCCCATGCCTCCTTACTTTCTCAATAAGCCTTGCATGGGGTACCTTATCAAATGCCTTGCTGAAATCCATATACATTAACATCTACTGCTCTTCCTTCATCAATGTGTTTAGTCACATCCTTAAAAAATTCAATCAGGCTTGAAAGGCACAACCTGCCCTTGACAAAGCCATGCTGACTATTCCTAATCATATTACACCTTTCCAAATGTTCATAAATCCTGCCTATCAGGATCTTCTCCATCAACTTACCAACCACTGAAGTAAGACTCACTGGTCTATAATTTCCTGGGCTATCTCTACTCCCTTTCTTGAATAAGGGAACAACATTCACAACCCACCAATCCTCCGAAACCTCTCCCATCCCCACTGATGATGCAAAGATCATCACCAGAGGCTCAGCAATCTCCTCTTTCACCTCCCACAGTAGCCTGGGGTACATCTCATCCAGTCCCAGCGACTTATCCAACTTGATGCTTTCCAAAAGCTCCAGCACACCCTCTTCCTTAATATCTACATTCTCAAGCTTTTCAGTCTGCTGCAGGTCATCACTACTATCACCAAGATCCTTTTCCATAGTGAATACTGAAGTAAAATATTCATTAAGTACCTCTGCTATTTCCTCCGGTTCCATATATACTTTCCCACTGTCACACTTGATAGGTCCTATTCTCTCATGTCTTATGCTCTTCCTCTTCACATACTTGTAGAATGCCTTGGGGTTTTCCTTAATCCTGCCTGCCAAGGCCTTCTCATGGCCCCTTCTAGCTCTCCTAATTTCATTCTTAAGCCCTTTCCTATTAGCCTTATAATCTTCTGGATCTCTAACATTACCTATCCCTCTGAACCTTTTGTAAGCTTTTCTTTTCTTCTTGACTAGGTTTATTACAGCCTTTCTACACCACGGTTCCTGTACGCTACCATAACTTCCCTGCCTCACTGGAATGCACCTATGTGGAACTTTACACAAATATCCCCTGAATATTTGCCACATTCTTCCATACTTTTCCCTGAGAACATGTTTACAATTTAAGCTTCCAATTTCTTGCCTGATAGCCTCATAATTCCCCTTACTCCAATTAAACCCTTTTCTAACTTGTTTGTTCCTATCTCTCTCCAATGCTATTGTAAAGAAGATAGATTTAACTATCTCCAAAATGCTCTCCCACTGAGAGATCTGACACCTGACCAGGTTCATTTCCCAATACCAAATCAAGTACAGCCTCTCCTCTTGTAGGCCTATTGTGTCAAGAAACCTTCTTGAACACACCTAACAAACTCCATCCCATCTAAACCCCTTGCTCTAGGGAGATGCCAATCGATATTTGGGAAATTAAAATCTCCCATCATGACAATTCTGATATTATTATTGCAATAAGATAGACACTTGACCTTACAATCTATTTTGTTATGAACTTATCATGCACTTTATCATCTACCTGTACTGCATGAAATTATCATGCACTTTCTTATCTACCTGTACTGCCTTTCTCTGTAACTGTTATTGATTTACCTTGTTCTACCTCAATGCACTGTGTAATGATCTGATCAGTATGAACAGTTTGCAAGACAAGCTCTTCACTGTAGTTCAGTACGTGACAATAACATAACCAATTCTTTGCTGATGAAACGCATCATTTGCTGTTACTGTGTATGTCTAACTCAGTACACGTTAAGTAGTGACCCTGAAAGAAATTCATGCTGTCAGTGGGCTCTACAAGCTGTGTTTATGCAAGAATTCAAAGTTGATGACACTTACAAGGAGAAATGCCGGCAGTATGTTGTAAAATTATTGGCATTTTCCAGCAGGTTGCAGCCCATGAATGTTATTGAAAAATGTGTGAAGGCGAAAAAGCAATGACTTATTTTCAGGCAAATCCTTGTGGGAAAAAGGCGAGGAAAAATTAGCAACACTCATTTTAAAGATCACCACAGAAAGCATCTCAGCCAGCTGCATCACAGCTTAGTAGGATGAAGCAGAGCTAGGACATGGGAGATAAATTACAAAGGGAATTAGAAAAGGCATTAAATAAGGGATATGTTATGATACTCAAGTTGACGCTGGATCCCAAGAGAGGGAATATGTAGAATGCCTATGAGATGACTTTTTAGAGCAGCTTATAGTTGAGCTCACTAGGGGAAAGGCAATTCTAGATTGGGTGTTATGTAATGAACCAGTTTTGATTAGGCATCTAAGGTAAAGGAACCCTTGGCAGGCAGTAATCATAATATGATACCATGCAGCTAGAGAAGGAGAACATTAAGTCAGATGTATTCGAATTACTGCGGAGTAAAGAGAATTACAGAGGCACGAGAGTTGAGTTGGCCAAAGTTGACTGGAAGGGGACACGAGCAGGGATGAAGGCAGAATAGCAATGGGTTGAGTTCTAGGGCAATTCAGACCCCAGCCTTTCCTTCTCCTTCGCCAGCCCTTCTCTTCTTGGACACCCTGTTCTGGATCTCTGCCTTCTCCGATTCTTTTCATCACTAATTGTCAAAGAGACATCAACTGTCTCGATTTCAGCACTCCTCTCTCCTTTTCCAACCTGGCCCCTTATGAAAGCATTGCCCTCCACTCTGCCCACACTAATCCTAATCGTACCATCAAACCCGCAAAGGGGTGCTGTTATAATGTGGCGGACTGTTATCTGCCTTGCTGAAGCCAAGTAACTACTCTCAGACACCTCCTCACACCTACCCCTCAAGGAGGACCCCACTCCACACCATCAGAAAACGTCTCTGATGCCATCACTAACCTCATCCATTCTGGAGACCAACCAACCACTGCCACCAAACTCAGTTCCCTTACCCTGCACTGCATGCTTCTACCCCCTACTCAAGATCCACTGGACTGTCAGAGTAGGCCTATTGTCCCTGATGTTCCTGCCTACTCAACATGTCTTCATATCTTGATTCCTTTCTATCCCCCTTGGTTCAGTCACTTCCCACCTGCATCTGCAACACTTCTAATGCCCTGAATCTTCTCAGTAAACTTTCAGATCCCTGGCTCTGACCACCTCATTATTATCAAGGATGTTCAGTCTCTATACACTTTTATCCCCCATCAAGGTCTCAAAGCTCTTTGCTTTTTTGAACCAGTCAATTCTCCTCCACCACCAGCCTCTTCTGTCTGGCAGAACTGAATCTCACCCTGAACAATTTTCCTTTGG
This sequence comes from Hemitrygon akajei, assembly GCF_048418815.1. Classification (NCBI taxonomy): domain Eukaryota; kingdom Metazoa; phylum Chordata; class Chondrichthyes; order Myliobatiformes; family Dasyatidae; genus Hemitrygon; species Hemitrygon akajei. Next base: position 96,040,423 of record NC_133136.1, read on the forward strand.
TTCCTCCCACTTCCTCCAAACCAGAGGGGTAGCCATGGGAACTCACATGGGGCCAAGCTATGCCTGCCTCCTTGTTGGCTATGTAGGACAGTTTATGCTTGAAGCCTTCCTTGGTTATACACTACATTAACAACTCTATTGGCACTGCTTCATGTACCCATCCTGAGCTCGTCAACTTTATCAATTTTGCCTCACACTTCCCCACCCTTTCTTGATCTTTCTATTTCCATCTCCTGAGAAAATTGTCAACCGACATCTTTTATACACCTACTGATACCCATGGTTATCTTGACAATAACTCTTCCCACCCTATCTCCTGTAAAAATGCTATTTTCTTTTCTCAGTTTCTCCACCTCCATCACATCTGTTCTTAGGATGCAGCTTTCAACTTCCGAACATCAGAGATGTCCTCCTTCTTTAAATGGGTTTTCCTCCCTCTACTAAGGCTGTCTCACACGCATGTCCTCATTTTCCCCACCTTCGTGTGGTTGTAATAGTGATAGCGTCCTTCTTGTCCTTCCCTACCACCCCATCAGCCTCTGCATCCAACACATTATCCTCTGCAACTTCAGCCATCTCCAAAGGGATCCTTCCACTAAACACATTTTCACATCCCACTTTCCACAGGGATCACTGCCCTATGAATTCTATTGTCCATTCGTCCTTCTCTACAAACCCCCCTACAAGCACCAATCCCTGCAAGCAGCCATACACATCCTCCCTCTCCTCCATTCAGGACTGCATACAATCCTTCCAGGTGAGGCAACATTTCTCCCTCGAATCTGCTAGGGTTGTCTATTGTGTCCAGTGCTCCCAATGTGGCCTCCTCTACACTGGTGAGACCCGTCATAAATTAGGGGACCACTTTGGCAAGCACCTCTGCACCATCCACCGCAAGTGGGAGCTCCCGGTGGCAAACATTTTAATTCCAATATGTCAAATGCCAAGATGAAGCCATTCTCATGGTGGAGGAGCAACACCTTATTTTTTTTTCTAGATACCCTCCAACCTGATGGTATGAACATCAATCTCTCCTTCTGGTGAACAAAATTCTCCCTCTCCTTTCTCTATTCCCCACTCTGAACTATTAATTCTTCTCACCTGCCTATTACTTCCCCCCACCCCCCGAGTCCCCTCCCCCTTCCCTTTCTCCTATTGGCCACTCTACTCTCCTATCATATTACTTCTTCACCTTTCCTACCCACCTGGCTTCACCTTTCACATTCCAGCCATGTGTACAAGAATTGATTCCAGGAATGAAAGGGTTAATGTAAGAGGAATATTTAATGCCTCTAGGCCTGTACTCGCTGGAGTTTAGGAAAATGAATGGGGATCTCACTGAAGCCTATTGAATATTGATATGCCTGGACAGGGTGGATGTGGAGAGGATGTTTCCTACAGTGGGCGAGTCTAGACCAAAGCTTACAGTCTCAGAAGACAGGGACATCCATTTCAAACAAAGATTAGAAGGAATTTCTTTAGCCAGATGGAGGTGAATCTGTGGAAATCATTGCCACGAACAGTTGTAGAGGCCAAGTCACTGAGTATTTTTAAATTGGAAGCTAAGTCTCTTGGTTAGTCAGGGTGTCCAAGGCTACAGGGAGAAGGCTGGAGAATAGGGTTGACAGGGATAATAGTCAGCCATGATGGAACAGTGGAGCAGACTTGATGGGCCAAAAAACCCAATTCTGCTCCTGTGTATTATGATCTAGCAGTGTGGCAACTGTTTTATCTAAAAAAATTGCAGAGAGTTGTGGACATAGCTCAATCTATCATGAAAACCAGCCTCCCTTTCATGGACTTCGTTTACACTTCCTGTTGCCTTCAGAAAGCAACCAGTATGGCCAAAGGTCTCTCCCACTCTGGTCATTCTTTTTGAGCTCTTAACCTCAAGCCCCAAACTAATGAAGGCCAATGCACCATACACTATTTTTACTATCCTATCAACTAGTGGGTCAATTTTGAGGGATAGTCAGCATGGCTTTGTCAAGGGCAGGCTGTGCCTTACGAGCCTAAATGAATTTTTTTGATGATGTAACAAAACACATTGATGAAGGCAGAGCAGTGGATGTAGTGTATATGGATTTCAGTAAGGCATTTGATAAGGTTCCCCCTGCCAGGCTCATTTAGAAAGTAACAAGGCATGGAATCCAAGGGGACATTGCTTTGTGGATCCAGAATTGGCTTGCCCACAGAAGGCAAAGGGTGATTGTGGATAGCTAAGATTCTGCATGAAGGAGAGGTTACAGCAGGACATCAATAGGATACAGACTAGGATGAGAAGTGGCAGATGGAGTTCAACCCTGGTAAGTGTGAAGTGGTTCATTTTGGTAGGTCAAATATAATGGCAGAATATAGTATTAATGGTAAGACTCTTGGCAGTGTGGAGGATCAGAGGGATCTTGGGTCCGACTCCATAGGACGCTCAAAGCTGCTACACAGGTTGACTCTGTGGTTAAGAAAGCATATGGTGCATTGGCCTTCATCAATCGTGAGACTGAGTTAAGAGCCGAGAGGTAATGTTGCAGTTATATAGGATCCTGGTCAGACCCCACTTGGAGTACTGTGCTCAGTTCTGGTCACCTCACTACAGGAAGGATGTGGATACTATAGAGAGAGTGTAGAGGAGATTTACAAGGATGTTGCCTGGATTGGAGAGCATGCCTTCTGAGAACAGGTTGAGTGAACCTGGCCTTTTGTCCTTGGAGTGATGGAGGATGAGAAATGACCTCTGATGATGAGAGGCCTTGATCATGTAGAGCAGAGGTTTTTTCCCCAGGGCTGAAATGGCTAAAATGAGAGGGCATATTTTAATTTGCTTGACAGTAGGTATTTGGGGGGGGGGGGGGGGAGATGTCAGGTGCAAGTTTATCCACATACAGAGTGACAGTGGTAGAGGTGGATACAAGAGACTCTAAGATAGTCACGTGGAGCTTAGAAAAGTAGAGGGCTATGGAAATTCTAGGCAGCTTCTAGAGTAGGTTACATGGTCGGCACAACATTGTGGGCTGAAGGGTCTGTAATGTGTTGTAGATTTCTATGTTCTATACATGTGGATTTCAAGATCCCCGTCATCCTCTATATGCTGGGTTCCTGCCATTAATGCTGCATTCTGCCTTCAAATTCAACCTTCCAAAATGTATCACTTCACATTTATCTAGGTTGAACTCCATCTGCCACTTCTCTGCCCAACTTTAAATTCTATCAGTGTTCCATTGTAACACTGTACGACGTACGACACTGTCCACCACCCCAGGTCTTCTTTAAGCCTCTTCCCTCTCACCTTAAACCAATGCCCTCTGGTTTTAGACATCTACCAAGGAGAGACTCTGGCTGCGTACCACCATTTATTTAATACATACATCTACAGACATATAATATCTACATTCATCCACTCAAGTTTGCCTACCGGCACAGCAGTTCCACAGCAGAAGCCATTTCATTGGCTCTTCAGTGAATCCTGGAACATTTGGACAGCAAAGATGCATACATCAGGATGTTCTTAGTCAACTACAGGTCGACATTCAATACTATCATCCCCTCAAAACTAATCAGACCTTGGCCTCAATACCTCCTTGTGCAATTGGATCTTCGGTTCCCTCAATTGCTGACCCTGCCAGTTCAGATTTGCAACATCTCCTCCACAATCTCCATCAGCACAGCAAGAACAAGGGAGCTAATTATTGACTTCAGGAGGAGGAACCAGATGTCCACGAGCCAGTCCTCATCAGGAGAGGGTCAGCAACTTCCAATGTCTCTGTATTGTTATTTCAGAGGATCTGTCCTGGGCCCAGAACACAACTGTAATTACAATGATAGCATGGCAGGGGTCTAATTCCTTAGTAGTTTGCAAAGATTTGGCATGACATCTATAACTTTGCCTAACTTCCTCAGATGTGGTTTTGAGTGTATATTTTGGTATATCACAACCTGGTATGGAAGCACCAATGCCTTTGAATGAAAAATCCTACAATAAGTAGCAGATAAGGCCCATAAGTAGCATCATAGGTAAAGTCCTCTCCACCACTGAGCACATCTATATGGAACATTTCACGAGAAAGCAGCACCCATCATCAGGGACCCACAGCACCCAGGTCATGCATTCTTCTTGTTACTGTCATCAGGAAGAAAGTACAGGTCCTACACCACCAAGTTCAGAAACAGCTATTACTCCTCAACCATCAGGCTCCTGAAACAGAGGGGATAACATCATTCAACTTCATTGCCACGTTAATGAACTGATTCCACAACCTATGGACACTTTTAAGGACTCTTCATGTCATGTTGTCTGTAGTTATTGCTTATTTATAATGATTATTATTTACTTATTCTTCTTTGTTTTGTACCTGTGCAGTTTGATATATTTTGCACACTGGCTGTCTGTCCTGTTAGTGTGATTTTTCATTGTTTCTATTATGATTATTGGCTTTATTGAGCATGCCTACAAGAAAACAAATCTCAGGGTAGTATATGGTGTCTTATGTACTTTGATATTAAATGTACTTTGATCTGACTTTTATAAAATTATCCACCTCTATCATATCTCCTCTTAGCTTGCTTTGCACCGACAAAAACAGACCAAGCCATCCAGTGTCTCCTTATAACTCAAGCTCTTCCTTGTGATTCTTTATTGTACCCTCTCTAGTTTAATCACGTTGTTTCCGTACTGTGGTGACCATGGCTGCACACAATACTTGAGGTGTAACCATTGTAACATGGCATCTCAAGGCAAGTTACCTTTCTTCAACACCCTGGGCAGCTGTGCTGCCACTTTCAGGGTACAAGTAAAATATTGTACTTGCATCACAAGGTTTCTTTATTCAACAACACTACCAAGACCCTGCCATTCACTGTTCTAGTTCAATTCCACAAAATGCATCACTTCTCGGTTTTTTCCTTCTATCCTCATCATGCCATTTCTGTCCAGTACTGTAGTGATACATTTTTGCGTGCATTAGCACAGCAGAGAGCAGTTGGAATGCTGCTCATCTACAAGTAATGGTGTGTAGCATCAATAAAGGAATCTAGTTGTGCTGAGACTCATTTTTATTCACCCACAAGAACAGCATGGCGTAGACAGATGGATCAATCTGTATAGGACATTGAACAGTAGAGCAGACAGACTCTTCAGCCCATGATACTGTGCCAAACTAATTAAACTTACAATTACACTAATGTGCAACATAGCTTCAGAAATGGGACATTTTTATAAATCCTTGCAAAGTATAACTTAAAAAAAATCAGATGAATCAACAATTTCTAACTTGTATGGTGTTTAGTGAACAAAGAGCATACTATAGAATTCATAGTAGATTTCTATGCACATTACTCATTCTTCACCAAATTCTCTAAAGCAAGGCTTAAAGGCAAGCACTTTAAAAGCATTTGCAGGAGTAGGCCACACTGAGCCTCAGGTCTGCCCTAATATTCAATGGAAGCACTGCTGATCTTATCTCTGGCCCAATTTAATTTTTCAGATAGATCCCCATACCTTGATTCCACTGTAGTCCAAAACCAAATCGGTCTTGGCTTTGAATATACAATAACTCAATATCCCAATTTCTCCAGAGCTCAGTTATGAGAAAGGAGAAACTTCTAATTAGATGGCCATAATGGTTGGTCATCTTTTCTGAGATAGGTCATGTTCCTTTCAGATTTCTACAGCAGGACAACCATACTCATAGCATCAATCATGTCAAGTCTCCTCATAATTGTGTTTCAATATCACCACTTATTCTTCTAATCTTCAGCTAGTCCCTCGACTCAATCTTTCCTCACAAGATAATTTCACCCCGTCACCTCCAATGCCTTTCCTCTCTCCCCACTCCAATACCAGAATTGTTGTGACAACTTCATCCCCAAGATACGTACATCTGTAAATCCTGTTACTTCACACCATATTTCAGGTGTGGTTTTACTAAGACCTTGCATAAATGCAAGGCTTTATTTATTTATCTCCCTTGCAACACTGCAATCACTTGTTGCTAATTCTTGTTCAAACATGCATTTCTCTGAATAACATTTAATACTTTCTCACCATTTGAGCACACTTGGCATTTATAGTCTTCCTAACAATGTAAATAACATCACATTTCTCCACTTACCATCATTTTATCAGTCAATTTGAGGATTTCCTCTTGCAGGCACTTTGTGTCCTCATTACAATTTACTTTCATCCTCAGTTTGCTGGGTTCAGTTGCTTTATCTCTAAGTTACTAGTGTAGTCTGTTAATAGCTGTGGAACCAACATTGATCTTAATACATCCTACTAGTTGCAACTTACCCAGTACGAAGTGACGATGTAACCCAGTTCTTCATGTTCTGTGCAGGCCAACTTGTTACCCTTGCTAACAAGCTCACCCTGAAACCCATGTGGCCTTATTTTGTGCTGTAAATTGTTATGTGGAGCATTAACCCAAATTAATGCCTTAATACAAAGGCTCTCCTGATTAACAGACAACCTGATTCATAGAAATCTGACTGTCCCCATTTTTCCTTACATCAGCTAACGTAGAACATAGAAGCTCAGGAACACACCATTTAGCCCATGATGTTGGGCCGAACCAGCTAAAAAGCAAATCAAAAACACCCAACACCTAAACCGTGTCCATCTCCCTCCATCTTCCATACACTCATGTGCCTATCCAAATGTCTCTGAAAAGCCTCTAGTGTATTTGCCTCCACCACCATACCAGGCAGCAAAGGACTCTGAAAAAAAACTTTACCCCTCACATCCTCTTCGAACCTAACCCATTCACTTTCAATGCAGGTCCTCTGATATGAGACATTTCAACCCTGGGAAACAGATACTTTCTGTCCACTCTGTGCTCTCATAATCTTGTAAACCTCCATCAGATCTCCCCTTAGCCTCTGATGCTCGAGAGAAAACAACCCAAGCCTCTTGTGATAACACAAGCCCTCTAAGCCAGAAACATCCTGGTAAATCTCTTCTGCACCCTTCCAAAGCCTCAACATTCTTCCTAGAGTGGGGCAACCAGAACTGTATGCAATACTCCAGATGTGGTCTAACTAGTTTTATAAAATAGCAACATAACTCTTGATTTTTGGACTCAGTACCTCAACTAATGAAAGCAAGCATTCCATAAGCCTTCTCAACCACCCTATTGACCCACGTACTCACTTTCAAGGAGCTATGAACATGGACCCCAAGATTTCTCGGCTCACCAACATTGTTAAGGATCTTGCCCCCTTGAATTTGCTCTACCCAGGTCCAACGCCTCACATTTATCTGGGTTAAACCCCATCTGCTATTCCTCAGCCCACATCTGCAACTGATCTATATCGTGCTATATTCTTTGCCGGTCTTCTACACTTTCCACACCACCACTAAAGTCGGTATCAACCAAACTTGCTAACCCACTATCTACATTTTCATCAAGGTCATTTATATACATCAGAAACAGCAGAGATCCTGTGGAACTCTAGTAATTACAGACCTCCAAATTGAATAAGTACCTTCAACCACTACCCTCTCTCTTCTATGCATAAGCCAGAATCCAAACAGCCAATTTGCCGCAGATCGCATGCATCTTAACCTTTGGAATTAGCCTCCATGAGGGACTTTGTCAAACGCCTTTCTAAAATCCATGTAGACAACATCCACTGCTCTATTCTCAATCTCCCCTGACACCTTGTCAAAAACTCAGTCAAGATGGTTAGGCATGACTTGTCCTGCTCAAAGCCATATGCTGGCTCCCCCTAATTAGGCTATGGGTTTGCCATCTTGGACAATGTCTCCAATCCACTCCATAATGTACTGGTAATGCACAGGAGTACATTCAGCCAGAGACTCATTCCACCGAGATGCAACACTGAGCATCATAGGAAGTCATTCCTGCCTGTGGCCATCAAACTATACAACTCCTCCCTCGGAGTGTCAAACACCCTGAGCCAATAGGCTGGTCCTGGACTAATTTAAACTTGGCATAATTTACTTATTATTATTAAATTATTTATGGTTTTATATTGCTATATTTCTACACTATTCTTGGTTGGTGTGACTGTAACGAAACCCAATTTCCCTCGGGATCAATAAAGTATGTCCGTCTGTTTCCAAATGCTCAGATATCCTATCCCTAAGAATTTTCTCCAGCAATTTCCCTATGAGTCACCAGTCTGCCATTCCCAGGATTTTCTCTTGTTTCCTTCTTAAATAGAGTACAAGATTGGCTATTCCTTTTTCGTTGGTAAATACTGAAGTACTCATTAAGTACCTCACTCGAATTCTGTTAATATCTTTCAGATTATTCTGACTTCTTTATACTCATGTGCTTCATTTGATCCTATCTTCTGAAGCTTTACATACTTGTCCTTTTTCTTCTTGACCAAATTCATCACCTCTCTGGATATCTAAGGTACTCTTCCCTTTCCATCCCCATCCTTCCTTCACACGTCCTGTATTTTGTGCAATTGATCTTTTTACACCTCCACGATGTGGACTTGCCAGAGAAAAGGTGTTCCCAAATAACATTTCTTAGTAACTCCCTAAAGCCCTTGTAAGTTGCCCTACTCCAATTTAAAACAATTGGAAGTAAATGGTTTCTTGGCCTAACAGATAACATTGTTTTGTGTTTTTATTGCTTTATTATGTTTATTTCAAGATAAAGTACAATAACAGGACTTTCTGGCCCAACAAGGCCAATTACACTGATGTGGCCAATTAAGCTACTAATCCGTATGTTTTTGAGATGTGGGAAGAAACCAGAGCACCCTGTCACAGGAAGAATGTACAAACAGTGCCATTAATGATTGGGGCGCTGCCAATGTCACTAAATGCTATTCAGCTGAAGTCTGAAAGGACATAGATGTAAAGTTACTAGATGTCACCAGCTCTGAACCTGAGGTCTTGTTGGATTTCAAAACATAAATGAATTACAATCTTTGTCAAAGAAATTCACCAGTGTCTGGTATATTTTTAGGTTCCTCTCCATGGCAATGTTCATCTCAGAGACAGTGGAATTGGAGACCTGGCAAATGATTCAAGTGAAACTGAGCAAAACTAGCAATTTGTATTTCCTGTGATATCCAATAATATCTAACAGGCAGTATTAAAAGAATGAAAAAAATCACAACAATCAAATAACACAGGTCATCATGTGATTAAATATGCAAGAGTCAGAGTTTAATGTTAGCTCAGCTGCTGAATAACTGGTGTGTCATTTTGTCACTACTAAAAAATGGTTTAATAAGTTGCAATGTTTATACAGAAATTGTACAGGTGAATTGATTTTACCTTCAGTTGCCATGCTCTCCTAATTGATTAATCAAATCTTCAATAATTTCTCTTGGCTTTTTAATCCTTATAGAAATAACCTAGTTTTTGCTAAGTAAATATAGCATGTTCACTGGGTTGTATTATCCCAAATAAAAACAAGTTAGTGCTCCTGAATCAGAAAGGGAAGGCTCTCCTTTTATGGGGAATGGGTTTTATCTTGGGTTTGGAGGGAAAATCAGCTTATAAGACCATGCCATATAGGAGCAGAGTTAGGCCATTTGGCCCAGAGTTTGTTCCACCATTTCATCATGGCTGATCCATTTTCCCTCTCAGCCCCATCTTCTGCCTTCTCCCTGTATCCCTTCATGCCCTAACAAATCATGAATCTATCAAGCTCTGCTTTAAATGTACCTTATGAATTGGCCTCCACAGCCACTTGCGGCAAGGAATTCCACAGATTAGCTGTTCTCCAACTAAGGAAATTCCTAATCTCAGTTCTAAAAGGACATCCCTTTATTCTGAGGCTCTCTCTTAGACTATCACATATAGGAAACATCCTCTTCACATTCACTCCATCAAGGCCTCTCACCATTCGATAGGTTTCAATAAGGTCACCCCTCATTCTTCTGAATTCCAGTGATTACAGGCCCATTGAATACTCTTCATATGACAAGCTTTTTAATCCCAGAATCCTTTTCATGAACTTCCTTTTAACCCTCTCCAGTTTCAGCACAGTTAAGAGGCACAAAATTGTTCGTACTACATGAGTGCTTTATAAAGCCTCCACATTACATCCTCACTTTATATTCCAGTCCTATCGAAATGAATGCTTTATCGTATTTGCCTTACTCACCACAGCCTCAAACTGCAGATTAACCTTTAGGGAAACCTGCACAAGGATTCGCAAATCCCTTTGCACCTCAGGTTTTTCAGTTTTCTCTTCATTTAGAAAATAGTCTACACTTCTACTTCCACCAGTGCATGACCATTTACTTCCTGATGCTGTATTCCATCTGCTTCCTTAACACTACCTGCCTCTCCACCTACCTTCATATCATCCGCAAACTTTGCCACAAAACCATCAATTCTGTCATCCAAGTCACTGACTCATAACGTTAAAAGAAGTAGTCCCAATACAGATCCCATTGGAACACCACTAGTCACTAGAAGCCAATCAGAAAAGGCTCCATTTATTTCCACTCTAATTCCTGTCAATCAGCCAATGCTCGAACCATGCTAGTACTTTTCCTGTAATACCATAGGCTCTTAATTTGTTAAGCAGCCTTGTGCTTGGCACCTTGTCAAAGGCCTGCTAGAAATCCAAGTTATACAACATCCACCGATTCTCCTTTGTCTATCCGGTTCATTATTTCTTCAAAGGATTCTGACAAATTTGTCAGGCAAGACTTTCCCTTAAGGAAAACATGCTGACTACGGCCTATTTTATCATGTGCCTCCTTGTAACCACATCCTTAACAATTAACTCCAACATCTTTTCAACCACTGACATTGGACAAACTGAACTATAATTTCCTTTCTTCTGCCTCCCTCCCTTCTTCATGAGTGGAGTGACATTTACAATTTTCTATTCCTCCAGAACCATGCCAGAATCAACTGATTCTTGAATGATCATTACTACGCCTCCATAATCTCTTCAGCCACATCCTTCAGATCCCTGGGGTGTAGTCCATCTGGTCCAGGTGATTTATCCACCTTCAGACCTTTCAGTGTCTCAAGAATGGTGAATGGTGACTTAGCATTTTCCTGCCCTGACACTCTCAAACTTCCGGCATACCGTTAGTGTCTTCCACAATAAAGACTGATGCAAAATGCTTATTCAGTTCGTCCACCACTGCCTTTTCTCCATTACCTCTCCAGCATCGTTTTCCAGTGTCTGATTTCCACTCCCACCTCTCTTTTACTCTTTATGTATCGAGGAAACTTGTGTGCAGTTCTCAAGAAAGAACCTCTTAATAAACCTGAGGACTATGTGTATCATTTACTAATGCACTCTTCTATATTTATCTCTTAGTACATATGCAAAGAGTCTGACACGTTTGTTGAGCACAATTCCTCTTTATATGACAATGCAGACTCTGCCCAACTAAGGCAAAAAGGTCAGCATGGACAGGGAGGATCAGGGGACCCATCTCTGCATTGCTCAGTGCTTCCATTATTACTGCACTGTGCTCACTACAGTTGCAGTATACTTGTTTAGAAGCAAAAGGCAAGTCTTTGAGATCACCACATCCTGCATCTCCATATCTCTGACTCCCAGTCACATCCATCAGTTCCTGAACATTGACCAGATCAGAACAACATTTTAAACTGAAGGAAAGTGATCAGCTTCTGGCCTAATCACAACTTCCCAAAACACGGTAAAATCGGCAGCTCAAAACTAGCTGAACAATCCCAAACCAATTACATTTCAAACCTATAAATGTCTCACAGAACACACAAAAAATTGCTGGCAGAACACAGCAGGTCAGGCAGCATCTATAAGGAGAAGCACTGTTGACATTTCGGGCCGAGACCCTTCGTCAGGACTAACTGAAGGGAAAGATAGTAAGAGATTTGAAAGTAGTGGGGGGAGGGGGAAATGCAAAATGATAGGAGAAGACCAGAGGGGGTGGGATGAAGCTAAGAGCTGGAAAGGTGATTGGCCAAAGTGATACAGAGCTGGAGAAGGGAAAGGATCATGGGACAAGAGGCCTCGGTAGAAAGAAAGGGGGAGGGGGAAGCACCAGAGGGAGATGGCGAACAGGCAGAGTGATGGGCAGAGAGAGAGAGAAAAAAAACTAAATATGTCAGGGATGGGGTAAGAAGGGGAGGAGGGGCATTAACGGAAGTTAGAGAAGTCAATGTTCATGCCATCAGATTGAAGGCTACCCAGCCGGTATGTAAGGTGCTGTTCCTCCAATCCGAGTGAGGCTTCATCTTGACAGTAGAGGAGACCATGGATAGACATATCAGAATGGGAATGGGACGTGGAATTAAAATGTGTGGCCACTGGGAGATCCTGCTTTCTCTGGCGGACAGAGCGTAGGTGTTCAGCGAAACGGTCTCCCAGTCTGTGTCAGGTCTCACCAATATATAAAAGGCCACACCGGGAGCACCGGACGCAGTATACCACACCAGCCGACTCACAGGTGAAGTGTCGCCTCACCTGGAAGGACTGTCTGGGGCCCTGAATGGTGGTGAGTGTAAGGGCAGGTGTAGCACTTGTTCCGTTTACAAGGGTAAGTGCCAGGAGGGAGATCGGTGGGAAGGGATGGGGGGGGGGGGGATGAATGGACAAGGGAGTCGCGTAGGGAGCGATCCCTGTGGAAAGCAGAAAGGGGGGGGGGGGGGAGGGAAAGATGTGCTTGGTAGTGGGATCCTGTTGGAGGAGGCGGGTGACAATATCAGGTTGGAGGCTAACCAGCCATGAGACCAGGAGACCGTTTCGCTGAACACCTACACTCGGTCTGCCAGAGAAAGCAGGATCTCCCAGTGGCCACACATTTTAATTCCACGTCCCATTCCCATTCTGTTATCTCAATCCATGGCCTCCTCTACGGTCAAGATGAAGCCACACTCCGGTTGGAGGAACAGCACCTTATATACCGGCTGGGTAGCCTCCAACCTGATGGCATGAACATTGACTTCTCTAACTTCCGTTAATGCCCCTCCTCCCCTTCTTACCCCATCCCTGACATATTTAGTTGTTTTTTTTTCTCTCTCTCTGCCCATCACTCTACCTGTTCTCCATCTCCCTCTGGTGCTCCCCTCTCCCCCTTTCTTTCTCCCGAGGCCTCCTGTCCCATGATCCTTTCCCTTCTCCAGCTCTGTATCACTTTGGCCAATCACCTTTCCAGCTCTTAGCTTCATCCCACCCCCTCTGGTCTTCTCCTATCATTTCGCATTTCCCCCTCCCCCCACTACTTTCAAATCTCTTAGTATCTTTCCCTTCAGTTAGTCCTGACGAAGGGTCTCGGCCCGAAATGCCGACAGTGCTTCTCCTTATAGATGCTGCCTGACCTGCTGTGTTCCACTAGCATTTTGTGTGTGTTGTTTGGATTTCCAGCATCTGCATATTTCTAAATGTCTCATAGCATTATTGGTTACTAAGAATCTCAGTGATCTTCACCAGTTCGACCACAAAGCTATAACGGATCACTCAGTCTGTTGTCCATATAAAAACACAATTTATATGCTCACTAAGCTTATATTTATGGAATATTTCAATGCCTCATCAAACAGCAATATTTATAAAAATAGATTTTTTAAAAAATTAAAGACTAAATGAATAAAAGATATGGTGTCACAGTGCAAATTTAAAACACATCTTGGCACTACAATAGTTCACCCAATTACATTACAAGCCAAATAATACTTCAAAAGAACTACCAAGTTCATTAAAAATGCACTTATTCCTCCAGCTACACAATCAGAGTCAATTCAATAGCTTATTTCTATGCAACAGTAGAAGGTACAATGCTTGATCTACTTGCCTAATTTGTTAAACAATTTTACACAGCAACATTTAACAAACAAACAGAATAAGTGAAGGATGTGATTAGCAAGAGGCTCTTCTCTATAGAAAAAGTAAAAAAAGATGCCGAATATGGTAAACATTTTGTGAATTACTAATCAAGACTTTAACATTAATTCACCATCTCCATGAATTACCTGAAACCAGATCAGAGATCTGACCAATGTTTTATAACATTAGGAGAACAACATCCCTGATCTTGCATTTCACACTCTGATGAGTGATGGCATCCCATTTTCCTTCTTAACCCAGTAATCCACCTGAACTGCCACCTTCACGAATCTTTGGACATACACATTAAGGTCCTTTTGTTCCTCAATATTTTCTAGGGCCTTACCATTCATGGTCAATATTCTAGCCTCATTAGTACTTGCAAATTCTTCACCTCACATTTATCAGAATTAAACTCCTCCTGTCACTTCTCAACCCATTTCACCAATATATCACCCTGTGATATAAGGCTACCCAGCGCACTGTCAACCTTTGTATCATCTGCAAACTTACTGATCATCCCATCTATATTTACATCCAAATCATTCATGTATTTCACAAAAGCAAGGGTCCTAATACCGAGCAGCACCAATCATAGAAATCCAAACATAAAACTTTAGCCTCTATCTTATTGCTAAGCCAAATTTGAATCCAATTTGTCACCTTGTCCTGGATAACTTTTTGGACCAGCCTTTCATCTAGAGCCCACGAGATCCAGGGCAAGTTATCAGAAGTATTAGCGACCCTAAGACATAGGAGAAGAATTAGGCCATTCAGCTCAAGTCTTCTCCGCCATTCCATCATGGCTGATCCTAGATCCCATTCAACCCCATACACTTCCTTCTTGCCATATCCATTGATGTCCTGACCGATCAGGAAATAGTCAACCACCTAAATTTACACAGACTTAGCCTCCACCACAGTCTGTGGCAGAGCATTCCACAGATTTAATACTTTTTGGCTAAAACAAAAATTCTCCTTACTTCTGTTATAAAGGGTCACCCCTCAATTTTGAGGCTGTGCCCTCTAGTTTTAGATACCCCCACCACAGGAAACATCCTCTCCACATCCACCTTATCTAGTCCCTTCAACATCCAGTAGGTTTCAATGAGATCCCCCACTTTTTTCTAAATTCCAGTGAGTACAGGCCCAAAGTTGCTAAATGCTCCTCATATGTTAACTCCTCCATTCTTCTAATCATCCTTGTGAACTTCCTCTGGACTATCTCCAATGACAACACATCCTTTCTGAGATATGGGGCCCAAAAGTCTTGGCAATACCTTAAGTGTGGCCTGACTAGTGTCTTATAGAGGCTGAGCATTATCTCCTTACATTATTATCTCCTTATATTCTAAATTGAAGTCCATGTAAAATGTAACTACTGAGGAGACAGGCACAGAGTCTATAGGTGGGAGGCAAAATAGCAGTGAGGTCATGGACCATACACAAATTACAGCGGAGGAAGTTTCTGTTGTCTTGAGGTAGAGTAGATAAATCCCCAGGGCCTGACAAGGTGCTCCTTTGGACCTTGTGGGATGCAAGGGCAGAAATTGCAGGGACTCTGGCAGAAATATATTTAAAACATCCTAAGTAACCTGTGGTGTACAGGAGGTTAGCTGGTGTTGCTCCACTGGTTAAGAAAGGTTCTCAGAGTAAGCCGGAAAATTATAATCTGGTAAGCATGACACAGTGGTCAAGTTACTGGAAGGTATTCCAAGGGACCAGGTATACAGTACAAGTATTTGGATGATCAGGGACTGGTTAGAATAGTGAACATGCCCTTGTTTGTGGTCAATAATGCTGAACCAATCTTAGAGGTTTTTAAGGAAGTGATCAGGAAAGGTGATGAAGGTAAGGCAGTGGATGTTGCCTACACAGACTTAGCAAGGCCTCTGACAAGCATACATATGGGAAGTTGGTCAAGAAGGTTCAGTCACTAGGCATTCAGGATGAGGTTGGAAACTGGATTAGAAATTAGATTCATGGGAGAAGCCAGAGAGCAGTAGTAGATGGTTGCCTCTCTGACTGGAGGCCTGTGACTAGTGGAGTACTACAGGGATCAGTGATGGGTCCATTGTTCTTTGTCACCTATGTCAGCTATCTGGATGATAATGTGGTTAACTGGATCAGCAAATTTGTGAGTAACACCAAGATTGGGTGTTTAGTGGACAGCAAAGAAGGCAATTAAATTTTGCAGCAGGATTTGGACCACCTGTAAAAATGGCAGAAAGAATTTATTGCAAAAAAATTTGAGGTGTTGCACTTTACGAGGGCAAAACAGGGTGGAGCTTACACTAGGAGTGGTAGGGCACTGAGGAGCATGGCAGAATAAAGTGATCTGGGAATACAAATCTATAATTCCTTGAAAATGGCACCTAGGGTCGTAAAGAGAGCTTCTGGCAATAGAACTTCATAGGTTGAAGCATTGAATACAGGAGTTGGGATGTTTTAGTTGTACAAGACATTAGTGAGACAACATTTGGAATATTATGTGCATTTCTGGTCACCTACCTAAAGGTAAGTTATCAACAAGATTGAAAGAGTGCATAGGAAATATGCAAGGCTGTTGTCAGGACTTGAGGACCTGAGTTATAGGGCAAGGTTGAAAAGGTTTGGACTTTATTCCTTAGAATGTCGAAAATTGAAGGGCATTGATTAAGATAGACAAAATTATGAAGGGGCTAAGTGTAAATATAAGCAGGCATTTTCCCAATAAGATTGTGTGAGACTACAACTGGGTTAATGGTGAAAGGTGAAATGTTTAACAGGAACGTGAGGGGGACTTTCACTCAGAGGGTTGTGAGAGCGTGGAGCAAGCTGCCAGAAGTGGAGGATGTGGATTCGAATTCAACATTTAAGAGAAATTATAGATAGACACATACACATAGCATAGGTGCCTAAGATGTTGGCACAGTTTTGTACTTGGAGTGGAGAGCAAGTTTATAAATCTGGCAGAGGCAATGGATTTTGGGAAGGGCAAGGGTGGTGCGCTATGGACAGTGTGTGGGACAGGTGGCAGAGAAGCAGGAGCGCCAGGGCGGGTGCTTTCTTTCTCCCTAAGCCTCCTGCCCCATGATCCTTTCCCCTTCTCCAGCTCTGTATCCCCTTTTGCCAATCAACTTACCAGCTCTTAGCTTCATCCCTCCCCCTCCTGTCTTTCCTATGATTTTGGATCTCCCCCTCCCCCTTTCAAATCTCTTACTAGCTCTTCTTTCAGTTAGTCCTGACGAACGGTCTCGGCTCAAAACGTCAACTGTACTTCTTCCTATAGATGCTGCCTGGCCTGCTGTGTTCCACCAGCATTTTGTGTGTAAACTGATTTGAACCTGTTTCTCGGTTTTCTATTTCAAAAAGACTTCATTGGATGTAACTACTATAGAACCTGCCGAGTTCATAGAGGGTGCTTAAAAGAAATGCAAGTTTTCATTTGTTTTATTCCTCGTCAGTCAATTCTACATAAGAAATGCTGTGTTGGATCTTCGAAAAATTACATAAAATTCAATGACAGCCCTACTGGAATTTTCTGACTATTAATCCTAATTATTTATTTATCTATCAGAAATAAAGCCCAATATTTGTGCTGCTTGACTTCCAAAATAAAGCACTAATATGACAAACACAGGAGATTCTGTAAATCTTCAATAAACACACGAACTACTGTAGGAAGTCAGGCAGCACCTATGGAGGTGAATAATCAGCTGATGCTTCAGGCCAAGACTTTTCATCACCTATGGAATGGAAGGGGTAGGAAGCCAGATTAAGATGCTGGGGTGAGGGGCAGAGTACAAGCTGGCTGGTGATTGGTCAGTCTGGGTGAGGGGACAGAGTACAAGCTGCCTGGTGATAGGTCAACCCTGGTGAGGGATGGGGTAGAAGTAAGAAGCTGAGAGGTGGTAGGTGAAAGAGGTATCTAGTAAGAGTCTGACAGGGGACGACATGGAAGAAAGGGAGCGAAGAAGGGCATTAGAGTAAGGTGGTAGGCAGGTGACGAGAAGAGCAGGGTGAGGGAGGAACCAAAATGGGGAATTGAAGGAGAGAGAAAGGGGAGGGGGAGAATTGCAAGAAATTAGAGAAATTAATGTTCATGCCATCAGGTTGGAGACTGCCAGACAGAAAATGCTCCTCCCACCTGACTATGGAAGTAGAGGAGGCCTTGGGCCAACATGTCAGAATGGACATGGAAATTCAAACTGAAGTGGGCGGCCACCAGAAAATCCTGCCTTTTGTGGAAGACGGAGCAAAGGTGTACGATGAAGTGTCCCCAGATCCAGATTTCCAGCATCTACAGATTTTCTCCCCAAAACTATATTCAATTGGGAGACTGATGGTAGGTTATGCTGGACTAGGAGCACTAGATATAATAGAGGACCCTGACAGATTTGCATGTGAAGTGTCAGCTCACCTGTATGAACTATTTGGGGCACTGAATGGTGGTGAGATGGCCCTGGGAGATGTAAAGGCACTTATCAAGCTTGCAGGGTTAAGTGCCAGGAGGGCACACACACCTCCCTCCCTCACGATTTCAACTGTCACCTTCTAGCTTGCACTCCTTCCGATTCTGGCATCTTCCCCCTTCCTTTCCAGTCCTGATGAATGGTCTGGACCTGAAACAATGACTGTGCATTCACTTCCATGGATGGTGTCATGTCTGACCTGCTGAGTTGTGTGTGTTGTTTAAGGTCAAGACTTATATTGCCTTAGGTAAAGTAAACAGCCCTAAGCAATTGCATTTGAGATTGCTTTGTTTGAAAATGCTTATAGATGCCATAAAATATATGTAACAGTTAAGTAACCAAAGTTAGTTGTATTAGATTGAACACAAAACAGCTAACTTGTTAACAATGCAAGATAATGTACACCAAAGTAATTACCTTCTGTTGTTATCTAGGAAAGGAGAAAAGAGGTTCCTGGAACAATAACTAAAGTCTTGTATTTCAATAAAATCCAAGTTTCACAGGATCAACATTACAGCTGTCAATCTGGTACCACCCTGGAACAGTTAAGTATTGGAAAATCTGCTTTGCTCTTCTGGAACACATCAGACTGCATTCTGTGCTGGTTGGTCAGAGGAGCTAGTCAAATGTTTTCAATATTGAACAAACTTAAATCTTACTTTATAAGGCTTACTTTTTAAGAATTACTTTTCCTTTCAGTTTCTAAAATGTGGATCTTTTCTTGACTTTATGCATCTCCACAAAACCAAGCACGGTAGCCATATCCTTTTTACTGTGTCATTCCATTAAAACATTTTATAGCCACTCAATTGTTCAAGATATCTGGCCTGCCTGAACACAATAATTCACAATGTTTGGTGGATTTGTTCCCTCAAACCCATTGACACGGCTGTAGATGTAAACTTTATAAACCACAGAAAAAAGTGAAATGTGTAATTTTAAATGCTCAACAACTGTGCAATTGGGCTATTTTTGTCATTAGTTTATGTTACTTAAATGAAGCAAATACAATCATTTTCAATTAAAATTGGAACTGAACAACTTGGCTTCTTTGCAAGGAGGAGATAACATATAGTACAAAGAGCTAGTTCTTGTTAAACTCACTTCAGGGTGCTTATAGAGGTTCCATTAAGTTAACTGCAAATTAATAGTTCTTTTATTTTGAATAAAAAATTTGCCTAATTACATTAAAAAATAAATCATATTATCAAAAAATTGCAGAAACTTTAACAATGATCTGAAAATTGAAGCTGATTTCTGAAAATATGAATTGAATGTGAGACACCCATCTTCATACATTGGCGCTTAATGAGGTTCCAAGACTTTCCTGAACAGGAGACACATAATCACATTTTACAGTAAACTATCATAAAATACCACTTCAATCTATGTAGTTCAATGCTATGAGTAATCAATATTAATAACTTAAATGTACAACCCACAGAATTCTGTTTTCTCTAATTATCTTGTGAAGTATAGTCTCACACAAAATGAATATGCTTCTCATTTATCTTTAAGATATTTAAAAAACAAATAATGTACTATAATTTCAAATTATTCAGCAAACTAATATTTGTCACATTAATGGACATATAGCATCATATTCAGATAAACAATAATTCTTTTCTGATATGGAAAGATTAAAGGAAACTTTAATAAATATTCAAATCAAGGCTTTCATTTGAAATGTTGGCTAAGCAGAACAAATTCCAGTAGGACACAATGTCAAGTGCAATTGTGTGTAAAAATTTAAAAATATAATATTCATTATTAGTACACAGTAGAACAAAAAGACCCAAGTAAGACGGCTGTCAGACAAAAATCCTCACCATCATTTGAACACTCGAACTGGACTTCCTTTTCTGACCAAAGAGAAAGAAAAAGAAGATAATTTTGATAGTTTAAAGAAATTATTTCTTCAGAAACTGTCTTGTGCTGCAGTAAAAATTATCTAGAAACAGAAAAAAGTTCCACAAAATGGAAGGCAAAAGTAAAACACAATTAAAAGATAGAGATTTTCATCAAAATTAGTAGTGAAGAAGGAAAACAACTAACTTGGCAAAAGAAAAAGAAATGCAACACATACAAGGCACGAAGGTTACAGTAGCTGCTAAATAATACAAAATACTCTTATAATATTTATTGCTGTTAATGAGCTGAGATTACATATGGCACAACGGGATGATAGAGTTGCAGTGAAACACAAAACTCAATTGTTTTCAATGCTGAATTTCTTCCTTATGGTCAAAAATCAAGTTGACCTGAACAGATAAAACATTTCTTTGTCTAGCTATGTGAAAAATAAGGCTAATCATGTTAATGTTTAAAATATCTTAGACAAATTCACTAAAATATTGCATGGTGAGATGTAAAAGGAAAGATCTGTTTTGTTCATGTTTCAGCACTCATTTCTGATAAACTGCAAGAGACACACACACACACACACACACACAAACTTTCAGCTTCTCCGGTACTGCTAGATTATACAAAAACTTGTCTCCATCTAACTTCCATACACCAGTCTGCAATATAACCTTGACTTCCCCATAAGCTGCTGCACAAAAAAAACTTTAAAAAAAATGAAAGATATATAATTTCCAAGAAATGTATTTCAATAGCCATGAATTCCAGGCCACCCCACCACCCAAAGTGAAATGTAGTAAACAATCTTGCCTGGTTATTTACTGTCACTCCTGAAGTTCAACTGTATACTCTTGTCTTGGGAATGGCTCAGCATTTTCTGCAATAGCAGCTTTCTGGATAACTATTTCTTCACAATGTTCTTTTTGGAATTTTAACTACATTGTCATGCGAGCAATACTACACAGAATTGGGAATTTGCAAGATGCCCAAATTATTTCCCTTTATCTCACTGTCCTTCTACTTACAATTCCTCCATACAGTGCATGAACCGGCATGAACCAAGTATCTATCTATCTATCTATCATTAAAACTCTTCCATGCCATAACATCGATATTTGTTATTAACAACATATTCAATCTTATAGCAATAAGTCAGACCGTCAGCAAACACCGTATACTTCAGATTGCAATGTGGCATATCCTTCAACTAAAAGTACCGCATAAATTACTGAGTTGTCATAATGTTATTCGAGCAATTGTTGAAATGTCTGGAATTTTAGTAGGTACTTATACAAGTATGTTAGCTGCAGATGTTCCCATGCAACTAACTTACCAATGAAATGGAGTTAATAAGTACCTAACACATCTCAACTTTACAAAATTTTACACTAATACTTCATAGGAGAATAATTTAGAATGGGATGCATCCATATTGAATAAAAAACGATTGTTAAAAATAATACAGGTGAAAGGTATTGTTGGCCAGAAGGAACTACAATATGCAATTAGTGGATTTGATGAATCAAGGACAAGGGAAGCAGACAAACCAGTTGTCTTTGTTTCCCATTCTGTGGTTTCTGAACTCATTCTTGCTCTGGGACAATCTAATCAGAGCAATCAAATGTGGACACAAGGAACTTCAGGTAATTACCTGCTAAATCTGAGACCATTCTCCAAGGAGTAGCTACTTATTATGTAAAATATCACACCTACCTCTAGACACTATCTAGGTTGCTTCATTTCACTGGTTTGGACCAGTCAGAGTGTAAAGACACAAATACACAAGGCTGGAGTGGGCAGAACCATGAAACAATGTTGGCTGTAGCCCTGTACAATGACCAGTAAGAAGGTGACCTTGAGCCATTCGGATGGAGATCAATTGATGAGTAACACTACAAGAGTCATGAGCTCCAAATACGCAGGGACGATAACAACAGAGACCAAACTTTGTGGATAAAGAGGACCCCATGGACATGTGGAGATTGGGACCATGAGAAATACCTGGCCAGTGTAGACTCCTTTCTGACTGCTCAGGGAGGGTCTGGGATTCTAGTGGGGTACACACAGGTAGTTTGTTTATGAACCCTTGTGCTTTTTAGTTGAGACAATCAAAGTTACTTGTTGGTACAGAATCTCTGTGCCTCATTGATCATTTTTACTGGAGTGATTCTTGTAATGGTATCTACACAAGCTTACATTTGAATGGAAGAAAGTGCTTATAAGAGTGGTTGGTGCAGAGAGTGCTGGAGTCTCAAGTTCAATAGCTTAAATGTTTCAACTGGTAAGAATAATGGCTTGGGTGTGATTGAGAATGGCAAAATCATGGTTAAGTCATTGTTCAAGCAACCCAGAAGTCTAAAACAGTGATTTAGGCATCTTTCAACCCCATCACACTGCTGTGAAGTTTGCATTCAATAAACTGAATAAAAACAAAAATAAAGCAGCTGTTTCTATGCTGTACAACACTATGACTCTGGGGAGAAACCTCAAATTCCATCCCAAGGACAACTGGAGATGGTAAATAAATGTCAGTCTTTACAACAATGCCCAGATCCCAAAGATGAATTTTAAAAAAGCGTGATTAAGCAGAGGAAGTTAATGGGCATTGGAGAAAAATTAATAGCTCAACTCATCCTCAGTATTAGTGATAAAAAGATTCTCTGTAGAATCAGCCTGATCAACAAGAGCAATTACCTCAGTAAAAGTACTAACATTTAAACTAAAGGTCAGAAACATTTAGCAAGTGAAAAATCGACACATATCTTCTCAACCATAAAACTATTGTTTGAATTCCCTACCCTCAACCTTCTGTGGTGCATTTCTTTTGAGAAACTTCTCAGGACCAGGCACAAATATTGAGTGAGGCCAGAGTCGGAGGATTTCTGCAGTAACTCTCTACGGATACTGTTGTAGAATACTATCTTTGCTATCCCACTTTCACACTAATCACCTATTATTTTTATTTAGTTTTGTAACTTAGTTATTTTTTTAATGTCTTGCACTGTATGCCTCTGCTAAACAATTTCACAGCATTTATTTAGTGATAATAAACCTGATAATGATTCTCCTTACCATCGAATGTCTTTCCACCACCAATGCACAATCCATAGTGCAAAATAGCATGTCCTTACTGGAGTCAAAGCTTTATTAAGTGGACATGAAAAATGAGGCAATCCCCTACTAATAGCTGTCAACATTTAGGTGACAAGGGATTTATTAGCAGTCATTTTTTTCTTGAATAGAAAACATGTTATACTTATTCCTAAATTAAAGCCTTGATTTAATATTTCTTAGGAAATGGTGTTTCACTTGTTGACAAGCTGATCACTGAAAGGATCTCAATGGCACAAATGTTGATAATAATAGACAATAGACAGTAGGTGCAGGAGTAGGCCATTTGGCCCTTCTAGCCAGCACCACCATTCACTGTGCTCATGGCTGATCAGACACAATCAGTACCCCGTTCCTGCCCTCTCCCCATATCCCTTGACCCTGCTATCTATAAGAGCTCTATCTCTCTCTTGTATGCATCCAGAGACTTGGCCTCCACTGCCTTCTGGGGCAGAGCATTCCACATATCCACCACTCTCTGGGTGAAAAAGTTTATCCGCATCTCTGTTCTAAATGGCCTACCCCTTATTCTTAAACTGTGGCCTCTAGTTCTGGACTCACCCATCAGCGGGAACATGCTTCCTGCCTCCAGTGTGTCCAATCCCTTAATAATCTTATATGTTTCAATCTGATCCCTTCTCATCCTTCTAAATTCCAGTGTATACAAGCCCAGTCGCTCCAATCTTTCAACATATGACAGTCCCGCCATTCCGGGAATTAACCTTGTGAACCTACGCTGCACTCCCTCAATAGCAAGAATGTCCTTCCTCAAATTTGAAGACTAAAACTGCACACAATATTCCAGGTGGGGTCTCACCAGGGTCCTGTACAGCTGCAGAAGGACCTCTTTACTCCTATACTCAATTCCTCTTGTTATAAAAGCCAGCATGCCATTAGCTTTCTTCACTGCCTGCTGTACCTGCATGCTTGCTTTCATTGACTGATGTACAAGAACACCTAGATCTCGTTGTACTTCCCCTTTTCCTAACTTGACTCCATTTTAGATAGTAATCTGCCTTCCTGTTCTTGCCACCAAAGTGGATAACCTCACATTTATCCACATTAAACTGCATCTGCCATACATTTGCCCACTCACCCAACCTGTCCAAGTCACCCTGCATCCTCATAACATCCTCCTGACATTTCACACTGCCACCCAGCTTTGTGTCACCAGCAAATTTGCTAATGTTACTTTTAATCCCTTCATCTAAATCATTAATGTATACTGTAAAAAGCTGTGGTCCCAGCACCGAACCTTGCGGTACCCCACTGGTCACAGCCTGCCATTCCGAAAGGGACCCGTTAATTGCTACTCTGTTTCCTGTCAGCCAGCCAATTTTCAATCCACGTCAGTACTCTGCCCCCAATACCATGTGCCCTAATTTTGCCCACTAATCTCCTATGTGGGACTTTATCAAAAGCTTTCTGGAAGTCCAGGTACACTACATCCACTGGCTCTCCCTTGTCCATTTTCATAGTTACATCCTCAAAAAACTCCAGAAGATTAGTCAAGCATGATTTTCCCTTCATAAATCCATGCTGACTCAGACTGATCCTTCTTCTGCTATCCAAATGTTTGATGCATGTTTGCTCACCATATAAACTAAACAAGATATGCTTTCATAATCTCTGGCTGCAAGACACAAGCTGAACAATGAAGTACTTTATACATACTATGAACAAGGAAATTATAGCTGTCCTCCTGTGATATATTGACAATTATTTGAGTTCTATTTTCAAAGATACAGAGTCAGTTCCTAGTCCTATAAAGAAATGGTGCAATCGCTCACACTACATCACCTCTGGAGAGATCTCCACAGCAACATCCAGAAATATGAATTACTCTGCAGTGCCTCGATGCCCTATAAAAATTCAAAGGCTGTACTAACTACTAGTACAATCACGTGCACCATCCTCTGCAGCACAACTCAGACAAGAAACAAGAACTCTGTCATGCATAAAGTCTGCTTCTGATGATTTGGCCAAGAGGTTATAAATTTCCCTGCTCTCATCAACCCATACAGATCAAATGCCCTAAATACTGTCTTCTGATAACTCCTCTACTGCAAAGAGGGCAAAATAAATATCAGTTATTTCAATGTAATTTGCAGCATTTTGTTTGCCGTTTCTAGAAATAATAATTTACTTAGAAATACATACACAAAAACTACCACATTAAAAGATAGTAAAAATAATTTATCAACAGCTGCCAAAAAGTTTTCCCTGTATCCACTAATTTTGCAGCTGATTTCTTCATTATTCAATTCTTGGTGCACATACATAAAATTAAAGCTTAACTGTTAACTCTAGCATTGATACAGCTTAACATGTAAGCACATAATTTCATGGAATTTCTTGTCATCTTTTTCCTCCAAGGCTGCAGCAGCTACATCACTCTATTGTTAAAGGCATCATCTTGTTAACAGCTCTATGCATCAGCACATTTATAAAATTAGTTTTAGAGGAAAGGAATACATGAACATACAACATATGAAAGTATAACACTACTTATTAATTTTCTAAGCATTAACTTGTCATGCCAGGGCCCATCCTCAATAGGACTGTTCCTACATGATTTCATCCATATTGCAACCAAACCTGCATTTATCAACAATCTCCGCTTGGAGTGCTGTGTATAATTCTGGTCACCACATTATAGGAAGAATGCAGATGACTTTTAGAAAGAGAACACAAATGGTTCACCTGGATTGGAGTACCCCAGCTATATAAAAAGAGGTTGGACAAACTTGCACTGTTTCTTCTGACATGTTCAAGGTAAAATGGGTGACCTGATATGTCTATAAAGTTGTGGGCGGCATGAATAGGTTAGATATCGAAGAGTCTTTCTTTCTCCATGGTGGTAATGTCAAATGCTGAAGAGCATAGGTATAAAGAAAGAGAAGAAAAGCTCGAAGGAGATTGTCAAGGCACTTCTCCACTCTTGTGTGCACAAAGACAATAGTATGTGCTTGAAATACAGTTGCAGGGGAGGTGGTGGAAGTAAAGAGGCACATAGACCAGCACATGAAGAGGCAAGGAAATCAATTATGTACTGGTATATGAGATTAATTTAATTTGGCATGGTCAGAGTAGATACAATAGGCTGGAAGACATGTTCTCACCCTGTACTCCATGGAATGCCCTCTATTCCTTAATCATTATCTGTCCCTTGCTGAGATAATCCAAAAGTGCCGGTACATCCTTCACTGTCACCCCAGAATCTTCCTATCATTTCTTTCCCCTCCTTGTGCTTTTAGACTCATCCCAACATTGAGAATTCGACGGGCCACAATTTCTTGCTTTCAGACACTGGCTTCCTTCTGCATTATGATTCTGTGATTCACTGTAGGGACAAATTTTCACATGCAACAAATACTTCTCCCCATCAGCTCTTCATGTTGAACTTCATGTACGATCTTCTTGTCTCTTTCCAGCTTAGGGGTGAGTTACAAATTTCACAATGCAATTCAACATTACCTCAATAATTAAAGTGCCATTTTCATTTCCAACCACTGTAGTACCCATACTGAAATTCATCCTCTATTTACCATACACAGTGCAAACACCATCTACAAATTCACTGATAAGACAACTGCTGTTTCCAGAAACTAAGATGGTGATGAGGAGGCGTACAGAAGTGAGATAGATAATTCTAGGAGTGATATTATAACAACAACCTTGCACTTAATGTCAGTGAGACCAAGGAATTGATTGTGGGCTTCAGGAAGAGGACGTCGAGGGACACGCAACATTCGTCACCAAGGGGTCAGCCGTGGGAAGGCTGAGCGGTTTCAAGTTCCTGGGTGTCAGCATCTCTGAAGATCTATTCTGAGCCCAACATATTTATACAATTATGAAGAAGGAATGCTTAGTGGCTATATTTTATTAGAAGTTTGAGAAGATTTGGTATGCCACCAAAGACACCAGCAAATTTCTACAGGTGTATTGTGGAGACCATTCCGACTGGTTACGTCACCGCCTGGTATGGAGGGGCCCCTGTACAGGATTGCATTAAATCTGCTGAGGGCTGTAAACTCAGCCAGCTCCATCATGGGCCCTAGCCTCCCCAGGGTCAAGGACACCTTCGAAAGGTGATGCCTCAAAGTGGCATCCATCATTAAGAACTCCTGACATCCAAGACATTCCCTCTACTTATTACCACCATTAGGAAGGAGGTACAGAAGCCTGAAGAAACACTCAAGAAACAGCTTCTTTCCCTCCATCAGAATTCCAAACAGTCCATGAACCTATGAACACTACACCACACTATTTTTGCTCCTTCTGAAATAATTTTAAATACAAATTCCTTATTGTAAGTTATAGTGCGTTTTATATAATTCACAAATTTCACAATATACTGTATGTTAGTAATAATGAACCTGATTCTGATTCCAAGTTGTTCAGCATTCACTTCATTCCCTGCACTTCATTTCACTCTGAAATAATGCTTATCCTCAAATTAAATTGACCTACTGTATCAGAATTAAAATCTTACTTATCATGTAAATGTTTCTCCCATATCTGTTCTGAAGGTCACGGTTTGAAATTTACCCTCCTTCTGCTATTATTGGCAGCATCGTCTTTGTTCTGAACTTTGTTCTCCCTAACCTGTGTTGTCTTCTCAACTTGAGAAATATCCCAAAACAATTGCTTGATCAGGTTTCTCTCTAAATCTGACCACATATCACATTATTTCACTGAAGTAGAAAGCTTCAATGAAATAAACTCTGAAAACACTTAAAAGTACTGCAACAACTGGACAAGGAAGCAGGAGGGAAAGAGATGAACACTGGATGCTCTTTCAGAGTGTGGACACAGATGCAACTGGCCAAATAGCTCCCTTCCATGATGTACAGTTTCATTATTCTGAGATGACCTGATTGTTTATTGAACATCTTCAGTACCTCTTAACTTCACATTCAATTACTACCATATAAACACTTCAAAATTCTGACACAAACCACTTCCATGAATAATTTCCGAAGGTCTTTCAGAAGACTCCAAGGCTCAGTCCTTTTGATTCCTCACCGGCATGCTTAAGAATCCTCTCATTTTTGATTTAGTTTTCCCACTTACTAATAACTTCTGATTTGGTTTCCCATAAATTCTTTCTCTGTGAACTCATACATTTAATTTTATGGCAAGGCATGTGGAAATGATGTTTCCTTACATGTGAAGGTCAAATACAGATTTTTATCAAAATTTTTAACCAAGAATGAACCCTTAGTTATCCAAGACATTACACTTAATATTCAATTATCAATGAAATAACTTAAAACTGCAAATTCTAACACAAAAATACACATGTATTTTGGGTACACATTTAAACTAAATTGAGCAAACACACAAACATTAGTTGAAATTAATAAACTAGAGCTGAGGAGGAAGCTTTGGAATTAAATTCATGAGCTCTGAATATCGACCTAAATTGAGAAAGTTCCACCAGTTTATAAAAATGGCCAAGCAATATCTCTTCATAGAATTCATTATCTTGCTTCAAATTTTGAAATATTTTATAACTTAATACTATCATCCCATTGTGAATAAGTAACTTATAACCTAAAAAAAAATCCAGTTAGAAGTTTAAATGCAAGGAAATTATATTGCAAATACAAGTAACCAAGGCAGGATGTAAACAAAGTATCTGCAAGAACATAAATAAGTGAAAAAAATCCCAATCATATCTTAGGCTTTAGCAATACAACATCATTAACTAATTGAATTCCATAAATAGTGAAAACAGTACATAAATCATGCTAAAATAATTCAGTATTGGCTAATGCAAGGAAAAGCTTGCCCACTTGAAGCAGATGAAATGAATGAGAAATGCTAACATTTTTTCAGAGAAAAATCTATTACACATAGGCATGATTAGTGGTATCTTATATCGTATAAAAATACTATAAATGGACTTGATATAGAGAGAAGCCAACAGCTCTACAGAAGATGTAAATAGCAATTGCTAGCAAGTATCTTACATATACTGTCAAATGCAAGTAACGTGCATTGAGAAATAGGCAGAGAAAGGGTTAATTATCCCATTTCATGCAAATTACTTCTTTTCAATTCAAGCATGCTTATCTATCTTAAATGAAGATAAAGATCAAAGACAACTTTTTTTGTGTAGCATCAAAATCATAGTTGAAAATTGGACTACGGGCTGGGACACTTGATTTTTTTGTATAGTAAAAATCATCTTTTAGCAGGAAATGAGGCTGTGCAGCTCCATACAGCTCATGTTTTCCACCTGGCCTGTGAATATATTATCAAAGCAGTAACCTCTCTAAAACAGGATTAGGGAAGAGAATAGATGGTTGAAGCTTCTGACAGTTAATCACACCTTCCTTTGAAACATTTAATTCTAGCACAGTTTGTAAAAAGGTTAAGATTCCATATCATCTGTTTAAAAATAGTTTGAACGAAACAGTTGCACCATTATTTGATGCATCAGCTTTTCTATGTGACGTTCCTGCAGTTGAACAATATAAATTGTAGTGTCTTCTTTCAGAATATTCCAAATAAAAGCTGTTGTTTCCATATGCAGTTGCAATAATATCCCAGATAAGGATGTGAGAAGTAGGCAGTTTACAATAATTTTTTTTTCCCCCACACAAACCAAACTTTGCTCCTCTATAAAAAAAACACCTGGCACACTTAATTTTTAACTAAATAATTAAAGGGCTATAAATTTAGTTTTGTAGCTTAGTTGCTTGGCCATGATAATCTTTTGTCAAAAGATGTAAACAAACCACCTACCTATCCATAAAATTTAGCACCTAGTGAGTCTTACAATATTACTAATCCACCTATCCTGATCTCATAATCTTCAACCAACATCTTCTAGGGGCATCAGTAACCTAATATTAACTAAACCATACAGCTTTGGAGAAGAATTAGGCCATTCAGATCATTGAGACTGCTCCACCATTTGATCATGGCTGATCAATTTTTCTCTCAAACCACTCTCCCGCCTTTTCCCCGTAACCTTTCAGGTCTGACTTATCAAGAATCTAACAGGCTCCACTTTAAATACACTCAATGACCTGACCTCCACAGATACCTAGGGCAAGAAATTCCACAGATTCACCACCCTCTGGCTAAAGAAATTCCTCCTCATCTCCATTCTAAATGGACATCCTTTTATTCTGAGGTTGTGCTCTCTTGGGCCCAGACTCCCCCTATTTTGGAAGCATCCTCTCCATGTCCACTCCCTCTAGGTCTTTCAACATTTGATAGGTTTCAATGAAAACCCCTCATTCTTCTAAGTTCCAGTGAGTACAGTTCCAAAGCCATTGATAAGCCCTTCAATCTCAGAATCATTTTCGTGAACTTCCTTTGAACCCTTTTCAATATCTGTCAGCACATCCTTTACTAGATACGCAAGGTACTCATGCATTGGCCTTTACAGGAGGCGTGGAAAAATGATGCAGTTTATCTGTAACTTTGAAAGATTTACTGAATTACAAATGAAATTTCTTGAACTGTTTTTGGATTAAAGAAGTTTTCTTCAATACTTCAACAATGCAACAGGTGCTTGTTGCCAGGGCTCCACAAATATTGAAGTATGGGTCGATTATAATAACCAAGGTCTACTCTGATTCAAAACGTTAGTGGGAAATGGCCCAACAGAACTGTATTTCAAGTTTTATAAGACCAACGCATTGGTCAAAGGTCAAAACATTTTAGTTCTCTGAATTGTGCCTGGAGCTAGCAAATTAGAAGTTGAACAATTCAATTCTTGGAATAATTCAAATCAAGGTAAGTTATTCATATATCCATGATTCTGATTTTCCTATAAATTAAATCCCTTTCCATAGATATGTATAATTTCAATGACAGAGCTCCTTAATTGATCTGTCTTAAAATCACACAAACAGAAACATAGAAATATTATAGCCAATGTGCCAATACTCAAATTCTGGAGAGGAAAATAAATTCTAATGAGATTCAATACATTGTATATTCCCAGCTGAACATTTTTTAAAAACTTCAGATATTTCTTTCCATTACTGACTTTATCCTTATTTTCTTGGGTGAGCAAAAACCTATTGAGATCATTACATTTTTGCAAATACAGTAGATTCCAGTTAGCTGGGCTATTGTTTAATCAGGACAGACACTTCTTTGGGACAACACTTAAAGAACACAAACTAGTAGAGAAAATAGCTTGGGATTCCCTTCATTTATTTAGGATATTCTGCTGCTTAACTGGGACAAGTAAATGTTGCCGAACAGTTTCTAATTATTGTCAGTCACATGCACATCATGTAGTTGTTTGACACGACACCATGCTTAGACAAAACAGTTTTTAAAATAGTGTCTATGTGTGTGTTTCTGTTCAAAAAGCAGCGATTTTTGTCACTGATCATTATTGAGTAGTAAGCAGTAAGACAATTCCAAACTGTTTTGCTCACTGCATTCAGACTTGGAGATGCTAAAAAAAATGTCCAGGAATGAATATGAAATGATTTTACTCCTGAAGATATTGACAGTCATCTTGAACGCTACAATGGAAATGAAGATTCTGAGGACACATTCATGAAAAGCATTGTATGAAGGCAGTTCATTATCTGCACCAGATGTCTGTAAGTCAAACAAAAGATGGTAGCATGTACTGGATTAATTCCTCTGTTGAAAACTAATAGGAACTACAGTACTGTAGTAGTTTTGGCAGTGTTCCAACTCATTCTGTATTTCATATAAATACATAATTTGTTACTGAGTTAAATGGTAGGTTATTCTTTTTAATTATTTCGATGAAACTTCAGTTAATTGGGGCAGCTGCCTAACTGGGCCAAAATGTACCGTCCCCAATTAACCAGAATTGACTGTAGTTGGAAATTGAGCTGTTGGTTAATATAATGTTGAGACAACTGAAGCTGCAGAAACTAAACGAATAAATATGTGACAAAGCAACTTAAATTTCATAGTGCAAGTATTAAATTTAAAATGCCAGTTAATTGGATATATCAGTGACGCACCTAGACAAAGCATGTAATCAAGCTTGTTATTTCCTAAATAAGTCTTGCAAATATGCAATTAGTACTATATCTAGAAGTTATTTTTGTAATTGAAGAGGATTTTCTAATCTAATCTCCACAATTGGAGCCAGCAGGAGAGTTTGACTTGCCTCAGTGTTACCTGATGTCTTGTCTGTAAGGGAAGAATTGGTTAAAAATAAATGGCCATTTGTGTGCAGGATGGGAATCTATTTTGGTGAAAACCACACAAGCCTGCAAGTTTGTTAACGGTGATGAAAACAGAAAAGAAACACACCAAATAAGTTCAGATCACAGAAGTAAGAGCACAATTTGCTAGTCTGTGTTAAATTCAAACTTACCTTAACTCCATCTGTCTTCTTATTCATCAGACTTTTTGCTGCTGTAAATTGACAACATATATTGAATTTAGGTGCAAAGTATTCAAGAATCACAAGCATTTTTTTCCTTTTGGCAAAGTCAGTATCATTTAACTTGCAACAACACAGCAGCGGCGGCGGTGGCAACAGTAGGAGGTACAGAGCTGCTGCATGTTTTGTTGCAGCTGAAAGCAATCAGTTAGGCCGAGGCAACCCAAAGCAAATTTATTGATGGCAGGCAAAAGTCAATTTGAAATTCAAATAGCAAGCTGGGATTATTAATCAATCAATCAATCAATTAATCAGACAGTGATTGCTTCAAGATGCAAACATTCCCGATTAGTGGCTAAGGATCTTACCTTACAGGGAACATATTCCAAATAAAGTGGAAAAAGGAAAAAAAAGGGTAGGAACAAAAAACAAACAGGTTTATGATCAGGTTACTTCTGTCTCATAATTTTGTGACACAAAGTATCTAAAATCTTAAAGGAAATGGGGATGGCGTTTCCTTGTAACTGACTTTACACAAGTTTCCAACAAAAAGTAGTGAGGAATTAATAAAAGACCATTGCAGCACCCATCATCAAAGACCACACCATCCAGGACATATTATCTTTGTGCTGTTGGCATTAAGAATAAGGTACAGGAGACTCTGGACCACATACCAGGTTCAGGAACAGTTATTACCCCTCAACCATTAGGCTCTTGAACCAGAGTTCACTCATCTTCACTCATGCCATCTCTGAACTGTTCCCACAATCTATGGACTCACTTTCAAGGACTCTTCATCTCATGTTATTGGTATTATCTGTTGTTGTTGTTATTATTATTATTATTATTATTATTATTTTGTTTTGCATTTCCACAGTTGGTGACTTTTGCACATGGGTTGTTTGTTCCTTTGGGTGTGATCTTTCAATAATTCTAATATGTTTCTTGTATTTACTGCAAATGCCTGCAAGAAAATTAATCTCAGGGTTGTATATGGTGACACACAAGTCCACAATACATCTGGACAAAAATCTTTAAGAGATTTCTTAAAATACATCACTTAAAGAAGAACATTACTCTAGATGTTACTCTATAAGAACTTTTGAACAGTATTTTTGGAATGTTACGGCTATAAATAAAAAGGTGATATTAATTTGACTGGAATCAATTTTCCTCAAATTATAGGCTGTTTCTTGAAAGATTTTGCCAATTAATGAGCCTACTTACAGCATTTCATGCAGAGGGTTCATTCGTCTTTTGCTGAAGACTGCGAGCAATATAAGGGTTATGCTGCTGAATACAGTGCAATATTGGAACAAATTTAATTACTTTGTGTGCCATTGATGGTAAAAGAATGACAAAACATCCAACTTCAGGGTCACCCTATTCTGTTTCTGTTTAATACTTCTCATGCTCTATGCCTCATCAATCAAGTCTATTTCACCAATCACATCAAACGTCTACAGAATATTACCTCAGTTTATTCTGATAGCCATTTTTTAATTTCCTAGAACAAAAGTTGGCCATTCAGAAATATTTTTCTATTTATTATTATTCTGATTGCTCCACATCTTAAATCCATTTTCCAATTCCAATACATATTATGTGAAACCAATTCCAAACAAAAAAACATATAAATGTTTTACAATTAGAGTGACCTGGCAATCACAACCTTTTGGAAAAGTTCCAATTTTTCACTAATCACCGTGTAGAGAAAAAACTGCTCATCGTCTTTATTGCAAAATATGAGCAAGGGGCTGAACCACTGTTTTCCAAATAGTTAGACACTGCACCATAATACAAACAGCACTCTTCCGGCTGCTGGAGAATGTACTCCCTGATGACAAGAGGTTGCCATATTGGAAAGGCAGGAGACAAATTAGGGATGGGTCACTGAATTCAGTGGACAGGCCAGTGAAGAGCAATATTGTTGGGGAATAGGCCCTGCAGCCATTATACCAAGGTCCATGTTGAGTGCCCATCTAAACTAATCTCATTTACCTGTACTCGGTCCAAAGTTTGTTACACCTTGGCAACTCTAATATTTCGAAATGATATGCAGAGCATTCCAGAGGGTTCTGGAGGTAAAAAAATTCTTAGACCTCATCTTACAATCTTACTCCTCACCTCCTTCACTCCAAAGAAACCAAAACAAACCTACTCAGTTTCTCCTCATAACTGAAACACTCCAAGCCAAGCAGCATCCTGGAAATTCTCCATTATCATCTACACGAGGAGAAAGTCTGCAGATGCTGGAAATTCAAAGCAACTCACACAAAGCTGGAGGAACTCAGCAGATCAGGCAGTATCAATGGAAAAGAAATAAACAGTCAACGTTTACTCAGGACTAACAAGGAAGAGGGAAGATGGCTGAATAAAAAGGTGGAAGGAGGGAAAATAGGCTAGCTAGAAGATGACAGGTGAAGCTAGGTGGGTGGGAAAGGTCAAGAGAAGAAAGAATCTGATAGAGCAGAAGAGTGGACAATAAGAGAAAGGGAAGGAGGGGAGGACACGGGGTAGGTAGTAGGCAGGTGAGATGAAGTGAAAGGTCGGAGTGTGGAATGGGGGGGGGGGTTATTCACTATAAGGAGAAATTGATATTCATACCATCAGGTTGGAAGCTACCCAGATGGGAGTGGCCTCATCTTGGCATAAGATCAGAATGGAAATGGGAATTGAAAGTAAAATGTATGGCCACTGGGAACTCACACTGTGACATATGGTGCAGAGGTGCTTAACGAAGCAGTTTTCTAACTTACGACAGTCTCACCGATGTAGAGGGGGCCACATTGGGAACACCGGACACAATAGATGACCCCAGCAGATTCACAGGTGAAGTGTTGCCTCACCTGGAAAGACTGCCTGGGCCCTGAGTGGAGATTAGGGAGGAGGTCTATGGACAGGTAGCACCTGGGCCACCTGCAGAGATTGGTGCTTGTAGGTAGATTAGTAGAGAGGGACAAATGGACAAGGGAATTCGTAGAGGGAGTGATCCCTGTGGAAAGTGGAAGCAGAAGGAGGTAGAAGTATACTTAGTGGCAGGATCCTTTTAGAGATGACAGGTTGTGGAGGCTGATGGGGTGGTAAGTAAGGACAACAGAGACTC
Source organism: Hemitrygon akajei (assembly GCF_048418815.1). NCBI lineage: Eukaryota > Metazoa > Chordata > Chondrichthyes > Myliobatiformes > Dasyatidae > Hemitrygon > Hemitrygon akajei. The sequence continues at coordinate 96,076,066 of NC_133136.1, forward strand.
TATCACTATTCAGGTGGCGGGAAAAATGGGTGAGCGTAGATGTGCGGGAAATGGAGGAGATGTAGATGAGGACAGCATCAAAAGCAGAGGGAAGGAAACCCCATTCTTTAAAGAAGGAGGACATCTTTAATGTCCTGGAATGAAAAGCTGCATCCTGTGAAGAAGTTAGACGGTGGCGTAGAAACCGAGAAAAGGGAACAGCATTTTTATAGGAGGTAGGGTGTGAAGAGTTATTGTCAAGATAACCAGGGAATCAGGAGGTTTATAAAAGATGTTGGTAAATGGGATTAGTTTAGATGAGCACCCAGTATGGACCTGGGCATAATGGGCTGCAGGGCCAATTTCCCAACAATATTGTTCTTCACTAGCCTGTCCACATAATCCACTGAATTCAGTGACCCATCCCTAACTTCTCTTGCCTTTCTAACATGGCAACATCTTGTCATCAGGGAGCAGCATTCTCCAGTAACTGGAAGAGTGCTCTTTGTATCGTGGTGCAACATCTAACTATTTGGGGCAGAGTTCTGTTATTTTAGACATGCTAAAGGGAGATGGGTGTATTACTAGACAGGGAAAATCTCACGGCAGTGCTCTGACAGGACAGATGGGAGGGCTTGTCTACTGAGGGTATACAGATGGAACTGAGGAATAAGAAAGGGATGACCTCATTAATGCTATTACAGTGGATTCTGGTTAATTGGGCCACCAGGGAAGCCATTTATTTGGGGCGACTCTTAAAGAATAAAAACTAAATTAAAAAAAAAGTTGGGATTCCCTTTGTTTATTTGGGACACTATGCCACCTAACTGGGACAGGAGACTGTGGCTGAACAGTTTCTAATTAACTTCAGTCATGTACAATTGAGTGACCTGTGCTTAGAGTGATCAGATTTCAAATAGTGTCAGTTGCATGTGTTTGTGTTCAAAAAGCAGTGACTTTTGTCACATAGTTGGCAAGAAATAAGCAGTAAGACAACTCAGAATGGTTTTTGCTCATCATGGTTTCAAGCATTCAGACTTGGAGATGCCAGCAATGACCGGAAGTGAAAACTAAAATTATTTCACTACTTCAACAAGTTAGGAATTACGAACATATCAACGGTAATTTTGAATGCTACAATGAGAATGAAGATTTGGAGGGTGCAATCATCTAAAGTATTGTATGAAGGCAGTCGTCCATTATCTGCATTAGTTGTTTGCACTGATTTTGTTTGTTTACAGTCAATCAAAAGGATGTGGTAAATGAATTCCTCTGTCGATAACAAAAGGAACTAATAAACAGTTTTATTGTATTGTAGAGGTACTGGTGGTGTCCTAATTTGTTCTGTATTTCATTTAAATACATAAATTGTTAGTCAGTTAAATGGTAGTTTTTTTTATACCATTAACTATTTCCATGAAACTTTGCCTCCTTGGGGCAACCACTTAATTGGGCCAAAATGGTCTTGCTGTGTCCCAATTAACCAGAATCCATTGTATATCATAAATAACTAAATTGTCAGTGGGATTTAGAGGAGCAAATTTGTAGAGAAATAGCAGACAACTGCAAGGAAATAAAGTTGTGATAGTAGGTGATTGTAATTTTCCACATATTAACTGGGGCACTCACAAGGGCTTGTATTGTACTGTAGTTTTTCTACGTTTCTATGTTTCACCGCACTCCCGTGTGTTAAGTGCGTGCCTTGCTTGAAGTAAACACGAAGTTAGATGTGCATTTTCAGACTCCCATGTCTTCCTCTGAATTAGTTTAATGTTTTGAAATTACAGAACGTAACAGATGGCATAGAAAGGATCTCTGATCCAATGGCAGGTGTGGATTGGAACAAGTTGATTTCTGAGAAAAGGGATGCTTGGTAAGTGGAAGGCCTTCAAAAGTGAAATAAGATTACAGAGTTTGTATGTTCCTGTTAGAATAAAAGGCAAAGATAAAAGATTTGGGAATCTTAGCTTCTGAGGGACGTTGAGGCCCTGGTTAAGAATAAGGAACTGAATAAGAGGGAAATCAAGAGGAATAAAAGAATGCATGAGATTGCTCTGGCAGACAAGTTGAAGGACAATCCCAATGGCTTCTACAGAAGGAAAAGGATAGAAAGGGACAAGAGAAGTTTATCCAAATTTAAAGGGGTTCTTGTTCAGCTAAGTGGGCCGAGGAATGGCAAATGAACATAGAACATAAAACAGTACAGCGCATTACAGGCCCTTTGGCCCACAATGTGGTGCCGACCCTCACACCCTGCCTCCCATATAACCCCCCCACCTTAACTTCCTCCATATACCTGTCTAGTAGTCTCTTAAACTTCACTAGTGTATCTGCCTCCACCACTGACTCAGGCAGTGCATTCCACGCACCAACCACTCTCTGAGTGAAAAACCTTCCTCTAATATCCCCCTTGAACTTCCCTCCCCTTACCTTAAAGCCGTGTCCTCTTGTACTGAGAAGTGGTGCCCTGGGGAAGAGGCGCTGGCTGTCCACTCTGTCTATTCCTCTTAATATCTTGTACACCTCTATCATGTCTCCTCTCATCCTCCTTCTCTCCAAAGAGTAAAGCCCTAGCTCCCTTAATCTCTGATCATAATCCATACTCTCTAAACCAGGCAGCATCCTGGTAAATCTCCTCTGTACCCTTTCCAATGCTTCCACATCCTTCCTATACTGAGGCGACCAGAACTGGACACAGTACTTCAAGTGTGGCCTAAATAGAGTTTTATAGAGCTGCATCATTACCTCGCGACTCTTAAGCTCTATCCCTCGACTTATGAAAGCTAACACTCCATAAGCTTTCTTAACTACCTGTGAGGCAACTTTCAGGGATCTGTGGACATGTACCCCCAGATCTCTCTACTCCTCCACACTACCAAGTATCCTGCCATTTACTTTGTACTCTGCCTTGGAGTTTGTCCTTCCAAAGAGTACCACCTCACACTTCTCCAAAGCTTAATTCATATGTGCAAGATACTGCATGTTTAAAAAGACAATAAGACAGTCCTTTCACAGTGAACAGTTGTGTGAGTTTCACAGAGAATAACACTCTCTCCTTGTAGAACTTAATCACAGCAGGAATACAAGTAGATGATCACTGAAAGTGTTGTCACAGGTAGACAGGGTGATGAAGATGATATTTGGCATGCTAGCTTTCATTATCAGAGCACTGAGTATTAAGCTTGGAGCTCATTATACAGTGGCACAGGGCTCTGGTGCAGTTGCACTTGGAGTACTGTCTTTAGTTGTGTTCACTTAGCTATAGAAATGATGTTATAAATCTGGAAAGAGTGCTGAAGAAATTTACAAGGATGTTGCTAGGACTTGATGAACTGAGTTATAGGGAGAGGTTTGACAGAGTAGGGCTTTCTTTATTCCTTATAATGTAGGAGACTGAGAGGTGATCTTATAGATATGGACAAAATCATGAGGGGCCTGGAGAGAGTGAATGTACTCAGTCTTTTTCCTAGTGTTGGGAAATTAAGAACTAGAGTGTACAGAAATAAAGTGAGATGAGAAAACTTTATCTGGAATTTGAGGGGAAACTTTATATAAATGGAGGTATCTAGGTGGAATGAGCTATCAGAGGAAGTTGTTGAGGCAGGTACAATAACAACTTTTAAAATATACAGTACCTGGACAGGAACATGGAACAGAAAAGGTTTAGAAGGTATGGGCCAAATATTTATATTCTATGAGATGACCACTCAAGGCTGGTATGCCATATGCCTTCTTCACTATCCTATCAACCTGCACTAATAGTTTTAGGAAATCATGGTCTAGTGAGATTAGATTCTATATACCAATGCTCTGTCAAATTTTCCTTTGGATCTACAGTCTGCTGAAGCCTTAGACAATCTTCTTCCCTGAACACACCACCAACTAATGTGACGTGTTTTGCCATCACAAAGCAATGCTGACTCTTCCTAATGTCTTTGCCTTTCACATGTACATAAAACCTGAGCTTTAGGGCTTTCTCCAGTAATTCCCCTATGATGCATGGCTTATGGACTTACAGTTTCATAACAGCCTTGTTGCAATATTAGTTATATATATAATATTAGTTATCCTCCTGTCTTGTGTTAGCTTACTTGTGGCGAATAAAATGCAGAAATTTCCTTCCTTGTTTCCCTTAGCATTCTGGGTTGGATCTCTTCCAGCCCTGGCAATTTATCTGCCCTAATATTCCAAGACATTTCTCACCAACACCATCTTAAATCTGGCAGGTTCAGTAACCTGCCAGTCCTGTATTTCACTTAAACACTTTTTACGTTTGTAGTAATATTGTAAGTTCATATGTTCATCCACAGCTCACACTCATTTAATGCACATTGCATTACAGCTGAGTATATTTCAACATCGCCAAGCTCCCTTACTTGTCTCTGTCCACTCTGCCCAGTGGACATGCTTAACTTAAACTCCATTACTCCCACTGTAGTCAATTTGCAGGCAGTGGATTAAACTACTTATAGAAAAGAAGGAAAATACAGGCAGCCCCCGTTTTTCCAATGTTTGCAGTACGACAGCTCGCTGTTACGAAAGACCTACATTAGTACCTGTTTTCGCTAACCAAAGAGGATTTTCGCTTTTACGAAAAAAAGATGCCCACTTTATATGTGTGTTTACCCCGAGAAAGACTACCATGACCATGAAGCCTTGTGCGGGCAGTTGTGTGCGCATGTGTGTACGTGCGTAGGCGTGTACGTCCGCATGTGTGTATGTGCCGTTTTTTTTCTCCAAATCAATTTTGGCTCGCTGTCTTCCTGATTTTGATAAGTGAAACTACACCATACATACAATATTTCTACTTTATATAGACTGTATATTTATATCATTCCTGCTTTTTCTATATGTTCATGTTATTTTAGGTTTTATATGTTATTTGGTTTGATTTGGTAGGTTATTTTTTGGGTCTGGGAACGCTCAAAAATTTTCCCATATAAATTAATGGTAATTGCTTCTTCCCTTTACGACATTTCAGCTTACAGATGGTTTCATAGGAACGCTCTACCTTCGGATAGCGGGGGAATCCTGTACTAATCTCTTCACCATGCTAATGAGTTCAGCCCCACAATCACCTTCCTACCAAAAATGGATTAACTGTTTACAGTAACATAAGCAAACTCTCTGCAATGATTTTGGACATGATCCAGCTTCGGTGTTACCCATCCTTCTTGTGCAGATCCCATCTCCCCCAGCATGGATCCCAATATCCCTCCCTCCTGTACCAGCTCCTCAGGCACATATTTTCTGACACTCTTTGCTCTCAATGATCCATGTTCTGCTGGTCTTGCAGCCACCTCAGAGTCTGTTTTGATTTCAGATTTACTGTACCTGTAATTATTTGATTTTCATGGTCTTTTGACTTCCATTTCTCATATGTCATTTTCCTTATATTCTCAATACTTATAGATAGGTGAACAAAACTTATAAATTACTTGCTTCATATGATCTTGCATTTACTTTAAACATTTTAGAAAAATGAAATGACTATTTATCCCCTCTCAGAGACATAAAGAACCAATCCCATCACAAGGCATCTGAGAACTATTATGTCATCAAAATAAAACCAAACAAGCATTTGAATACACAATGAACAAAACAAGTGTAATAAAACACTGAAAATACAGTGAAAGCAACAAATCTATTTGTAGTTTTTAAGTGAACCAGAACCTGACATAACAGAGAGAACTGAAAAAGAGCATTCTCTATTCATTAGTAAATACTATAAAATACTTCTTACTACATTATGGTGTTTACATTGATTTAAAAACATGTAAAAATACACAATATTGTAATCTTACCAAACGATCTATCATGTGAATTCCCCCAAAATACTAAATTTCCTTGCAACTAATAATGTTGATTAAATGAAAATATTGTGGCGACCCACTTTCTGCACAGGCGAACTGGCTCACAAATAGCCAGCGTGCGGGGGGAGACTTTGGTAATGCACCTCTGACGTCATTTCCGCCCAGAGAGGGTGGGCACTAGGGATTAACTGCTAGCGCCGCGAAGTTTGAATAAACTAGTCTCGAAACGACTTACCGACTGCGTGTCGTTATTTCAGTGCTGTGTGTAGCACATCGCTACAATATATAATTTAAAAATTCTGTAGTGGATAATTCTGATGTGTAATCCAGATTAGCATGTTTCACACGTACCTGAGAAGTTTCGTGTGGCCAGCATTGTGGTGAGAATAGCACCCTGGAAGAGTTGAAGGAAGAAAAATATGAAGAACAACACCCAACTAAATAGATGTATACAAGTAAACCAAAGAATCACATGTTCTGGAATAACTCAAGGGGCAAAGCTTTTCAGTGAAATGTTGTTTAGATTTTCTTTCATTGTATGTGTTTAATTTTGCTCAAAATGCATTCAAGGTTACACCGTAATCAATTTTCAGATAATGGATTAAGCTAATTCTCGAAAAAAAGGAAGCACCAAGTTTTGTACTTGTTGAAGGATTGGATGCTGTGTCTTTATTTAAGAAGGGTTGCAAGAACAACACAGGGAACTACAACCCAGTGAATCTTACATCAGTAAGATTCTTACTGTAAGGGTTTGGATCTATTATTCTTTAGAAGCACTAGGATTGCTTAGAGATGGTCAGCATGGGAGATCATGTCTCACAAATTATAACATAGGAGCAGCACAGAAATAGGCTCTTCAGCCCACTATGTCTGCCAAATTAATAACACTAGTGATGGCAAATTAAATTAATTCAATCTATCTGCCCATTATCCATATCTCTCCATTCTCTGCATATTCAGGTGTCTATAAGTTTCTCGTAAATACCTCTATTATACTTGTCTCCACCACAAACCCCAGCTGTGCATTCCAGGCATCCATCAGTCTGTGTGAAAGAAATTACCTCCATTGAAATTTCCCCCTCTTATCTTAAATGCATGCCCTCTAGTATTGGAAATACTAGCTGTCTACTTGATCTTTTCCTCTCATAACTTTATTTATCAGGTCTCCCCTCAGCCTCCACCGCTCCAGAGATAACAACTCAAGTTTGTCCAATCTCTCCTTAGAGCACATGCCCTTTAATTCAGCAGTCCTGGTAAACTCTTCTGCACCCTCTCTAAAGCTTCCACTGCCTTCTTGTAAGGGGGCATTCAGAAGTGAAAGTGATACATCAGATAAGGCCTAACTAGAGAATTATAAAGTTGCAACATAACTAATAATAGCAAGTATGTCATACACATTCAGTGCCATCCTATGAATTTATGCAGCCACTTTCAGTGAGCTATAAACTGGACACCAAGATTCCTCTGTTCATAAGGGTTTTGCTATGAACTACGTACTTCCTCTTTACATATGATTGTCTAAATTGCAACACTTAATACTTGTCTGTATTAAACTCCATCTGCCTTCTTGTTGCCCATAAGGGTAACTGATGGTTATAATGGTTATAATCCTCTGAATTGTAGGGAAAATGGCCTAATTCTGCTCCTATATCTGATGGTGTAATGAATCCTTTGGTAATCTTCAATCAACCTATCAATCCATATTTTCATCCATGTCATCTGAATATCACAAATAGCAGAGGTTCCAGTAGAGATCCCTAAAGAACATCACTAGTCACAGATCTCCAGCCAGAGTAAGACCACTACTCCCCACCTACAATGACCTACTCCCTGTTAAAATCCATGCAGTCGACCTCTGCAAGGGCTTGTGGAGAAGGTGAATTTGTTTGTGCAAGGGCTGATGATTCACTTCCCCAAAGAAGTATCATTGCTGTAAGAAACAACCAGTCCACATTTATGGATGAGTTTCATCACTGAACTGTGTCGCGAGCTGTGTTTGGTACAGAAGAGGGGACGAAGGACTCTGCAGTATACTCAGGGCCCATGGGACTTTCTTTGTAAGTGTTACATATGTTCCCTTGTGTACTGAATAAATTGATGAGTGCTTTAAAGTTACTGTGCATTCTCATTTCTTTCAATACCAGATCATGAATGGAACAAAGCATTTGGCCTAGTTGGCAGGATCAGGCATGTTTGAAGATGTGTAGAAACAGTGAATAATAAGAAGAGTGATCCAAGTTTCGAAGAGTACTGGATACTGAGATGAACAGATAACACCTCGGGTTTAAGGAACTTAGCCAATCTGCTACTGGCATCGAGGATAAATTGCAACCTCTTGGAATGAAATTCGGTCACCAGCTAGTTAGCATTCTCAAGGAAACAGGCTTCCCAGATAAGAAAGCAAGTAAGAGAGGAGCTTTAAGGTTACTGGTGGCCATTAATGAACAACAACATGAGACTAACTCTCCAAAAGAGAAGAAACTGAGAGCTTAAAACAAGCCAATGAGGTCCCGAGTCAATAGTGTTCAAATATTGTTCAGCCCACACGGTCAGGACAAATACGGGCAAAATAAATGGAAGAGAACTGAAAAAGCAAGTTGTTTGGAAAAGGTACGGCAAGAAGAGGCCATGCAAAGAGCCAACTGGCAGCCAGACACCATTTGGATCTAGGACCTCCCTTCAGAAACACTACCTCCAGAGACTACTCCCAGACCACCTCCAGAGGCTCCACAAAGATGACCTGCAGAGATTACTCCCAGACTGACTCCAGAGACCACTCCCAGACTGACCCCAGAAACCACTCCCAGACTGATTCCAGAGACTAGTCCCAAACTGATTCCAGAAACCATTCCCAGACAGAATCCAGACACCACTCCCAGACTGACTCCAGAGACCACTCCCAGTCTGATTCCAGAAACCCGTCCCAGATTGACTCCAGTGACCACACCCAGACTGACTCCAGAAACCACACCCCGACTGACTCCAGAGACCACTCCCAGACTGACTCCAGAGACCACTCCCAGTCTGATTCCAGAGACCCGTCCCAGACTGATTCCAGAAACAACTCCCATACTGATTTCAGAGACCACTCCCAGACTGACTACAGAAACCACTCCCAGTCTGATTCCAGAAACCACTCCCAGACTGATTCCAGAGACGACTTTCAGACTGATTCCAGAGACCACATCCAGACTGATTCCAGAGACCACTCCCAGACTGATTCCAGAGACCGCTCCTAGACTGATGCCAGAGACCGCTCCCAGACTGATTCCAGAGACCACTCCCACACTGACTCCAATGACCATTCCCAGACTCCAGAAACCACTCCCAGACTGACTCCAGAGACCGCTCCTAGACTGATTCCAGAGACCGCTCCCAGACTGATTCCAGAGACCACTCCCACACTGACTCCAATGACCATTCCCAGACTCCAGAGACCACTCCCAGACTGATTCCAGAGACCACTCCCAGACTGATTCCAGAGACAGCTCCTAGACTGATGCCAGAGACCGCTCCCAGACTGATTCCAGAGACCACTCCCACACTGACTCCAATGACCATTCCAGGACTCCAGAGACCACTACCAGACTGATTCCAGAGACCACTACTAGACTGATTCCAGAGACTACTCCCAAAATGATTCCAGAGACCAGTCCCAGACTGACTCCAGAAACAACTCCCAGACTGATTCTAGAAACCACTCCCAGACAGACTCCAGAAACCACTCCCAGACTGACTCCAGAGACCGCTCCTAGACTGATTCCAGAGACCGCTCCCAGACTGATTCCAGAGACCACTCCCACACTGACTCCAATGACCATTCCCAGACTCCAGAGACCACTCCCAGACTGATTCCAGAGACCACGACTAGACTGATTCCAGAGACTACTCCCAAAATGATTCCATAGACCAGTCCCAGACTGACTCCAGAAACAACTCCCAGACTGATTCTAGAAACCACTCCCAGACAGACTTCAGAAACCACTCCCAGACTGACTCCAGACACAACTCCCAGACTGAATCCAGAGACCACACCCAAACTGATTCCAGAGACCACTCCCACACTGACTCCAAAGACCATCCCAGACTGACTCCAGAGACCACTCCCATACTGATTCCAGAGACCACTACTAGACTGATTCCAGAGACCGCTCCTAGACTGACCCTAGACACCACTCGCACTGGCCCCAGAAACCACTCCCAGACTGATTCCAGAGACCACACCCAAACTGATTCCAGAGACCACTCCCAGACTGACCCCAGACACTACTCCCAGACTGACTCCAGAGACTACTCCCAAAATGATTCCAGAGACCAGTCCCAGACTGACTCCAGAAACAACTCCCAGACTGATTCTAGAAACCACTCCCAGACAGACTCCAGAGACCACTCCCAGACTGACACCAGACACTACTCCCAGACTGATTCCAGAGACAACACCCAAACTGATTCCAGAAACCATTCCCAGACAGAATCCAAACACCACTCCCAGAATGACTCCAGAGACCAGTCCCAGACTGACTCCAGAAACAACTCCCAGACTGATTCTAGAGACAACGCCCAGACTGACTCCAGAGACCAGTCCCAGACTGACTCCAGAAACCACTCCCAGAACTGACTCCAGAAAACATTCCCAGACTGACTCCAGTGACCACTCTCAGAGTGATTAAAGAGAACACTCTCAGACTGATTCCAGAGACTACTCCCAGACTGACTCCAGAGACCACAGCCAGACTGAAACCAGAGACCGCTCCTAGACTGACCCCAGACACCACTCGCAGACTGACCCCAGAAACCACTCCCAGACTGACCCCAGAAACCACTCCCAGACTGACCCCAGAAACCACTCCCAGACAGATTCCAGAGACCATTCCCAGACTGATACCAGAAACTAGTCCCAAACTGACTCCAGGAACCACTCCCAGACTGACCCCAGACACCACTCCCAGACTGATCCAGAGACCACCCCCATACTGACTCCAGAAACAACTCCCAGACTGATTCCAAAGAACACTACCCGACTGAGACCAGAGACCACTCCCAGACTGACTCCAGAGACCACCCCCAGAGTGACTCCAGAGAACACTCCAACACAGATTCCTGAGACTACTCCTAGACTGATTCCAGAGACCAATCCCAGACTGACTTCACAGACCACTCCCAGACTGACCCCAGAAACCACTCCCAGACTGACCCCAGAGACCGCTTCTAAACTGATTCCAGAGACTACTCCCAGACTGATTCCAGAGACCATTCCCAGACTGATTCCAGAGACCACTCCCAGACTGATTCCAGAGACCACTCACAGACTGACTCCACAGACCACTCCCAGACTGACTCCAGAGACCACTCCCAGAGTGACTGCAGAAAGCACTCGCAGACTGACTCCTGAGTCCAGTCCCAGACTGACTCCAGAGACCAGACCCAGACGGACTCGAGACCAGTCCCAGACTGACTCCAGAAAGAACTCACAGACTGACTCTACAGACCACTCCCATACTGACTCCAGAGATCAGTCCCAGATGGATTCCAGAGATGAGCCCTAGACTGATTCCAGAGACCACTCCCAGACTGATTCCAGAGACTAGTCCCAAACTGACTCCAGGAACCACTCGCAGACTGACTCCAGAAACCACACCCAGACTGACTCCAGTGACCACTCAAGAGTGATTAAAGAGAACACTCCCAGACTGATTCCAGAGACGACTCCCAGACTGACTCCAGAGACCACTCCCAGACTGAAACCTGAGACCACTCCTAGACTGACCCCAGACACCACTCCCAGACTGACCCCAGACACCACTCCCAGACTGACTCCAGAGTCCAGTCCCAGACTGACGCCAGATCCAGTCGCAGACTGACGCCACAGTGCAGTCCCAGACTGACTCCAGAAACAGCTCCCAGACTGACTCCAGTGACCACTCCCATACTGACTCCAGAAATCAGTCCCAGACTAATTCCAGAGATGAGTCCCAGACTGATTCCAGAGACCACTCATATACTGACTCCAGAAACAACTCCCAGACTGATTCCAGAGACCACTACCCGACTGATTCCAGAAACAACTCCCAGTCTGACCCCAGAGACCGCTTCTAAACTGATTCCAGAGACTAGTTCCAAACTGATTCCACAGACCATTCCCAGACTGATTCCAGAGACCACTCCTAGACTGATTCCGTAGACCAACCCCAGACTGATTCCAGAGACCACTCCCAGAGTGATTCCAGAGACCGCTCCCAGACCTACTCCAGAGTCCAGTCCCAGACTGACACTAGAGACCAGTCCCAGACTGACTCCAGAGAAAACTCGCAGACTGAAACCAGAGACCGCTCCTAGACTGATGCCAGACACCACTCGCAGACTGACCGCAGTCACCACTCCCAGACTGACCCCAGAAACCTCTCCCAGACTGACCCCAGAAACCACTCCCAGACTGATTCCAGAGACCACTACCCGACTGAGACCAGAGACCTCTCCCAGACTGACTCCAGAGACCACCCCGAGTGACTCCAGAGAACACTCCAAGACAGATTCCTGAGACTACTCCTAGACTGATTCCAGAGACCAATCCCAGACTGACTTCACAGACCACTCCCAGAGTGAAACCAGAGACCGCTCCTAGACTGATGTCAGACACCACTCGCAGACTGACCGCAGTCACCACTCCCAGACTGACCCCAGAAACCTCTCCCAGACTGACCCCAGAAACCACTCCCAGACTGATTCCAGATACCATTCCCAGACTGAATCCGAACACCACTCCCAGAATGACTCCAGAGACCAGTCCCAGCCTGACTCCAGAGACCACTCCCAGAGTGATTCCAGAGACCGCTCCCAGACCTACTCCAGAGTCCAGTCCCAGACTGACACTAGAGACCAGTCCCAGACTGACTCCAGAGAAAACTCGCAGACTGAAACCAGAGACCGCTCCTAGACTGATGCCAGACACCACTCGCAGACTGACCGCAGTCACCACTCCCAGACTGACCCCAGAAACCTCTCCCAGACTGACCCCAGAAACCACTCCCAGACTGATTCCAGAAACCATTCCCAGACTGAATCCGAACACCACTCCCAGACTGATTCCAGAGACCACCCCCATACTGACTCCAGAAACAACTCCCAGACTGATTCCAGAGACCACTACCCGACTGAGACCAGAGACCTCTCCCAGACTGACTCCAGAGACCACCCCGAGTGACTCCAGAGAACACTCCAAGACAGATTCCTGAGACTACTCCTAGACTGATTCCAGAGACCAATCCCAGACTGACTTCACAGACCACTCCCAGAGTGAAACCAGAGACCGCTCCTAGACTGATGCCAGACACCACTCGCAGACTGACCGCAGTCACCACTCCCAGACTGACCCCAGAAACCTCTCCCAGACTGACCCCAGAAACCACTCCCAGACTGATTCCAGATACCATTCCCAGACTGAATCCGAACACCACTCCCAGAATGACTCCAGAGACCAGTCCCAGACTGACTCCAGAAACAACTCCCAGACTGATTTCAGAGACCACTCCCAGACTGACTCCAGAGTCCAGTCCCAGACTGACGCCAGATCCAGTCGCAGACTGACGCCAGAGTCCAGTCCCAGACTGACTCCAGAAACAGCTCCCAGACGGATTCCAGAGACGACTCCCAAATAGATTCCAGAGACCACTCCCAGATTGACTCCAGTGACCACTCCCATACTGACTCCAGAAACAACTCCCAGACTGATTCCAAAGACCACTACCCGACTGACTCCAGAGACCACCCCCATAGTGACTCCAGAGAACACTCCAAGACAGATTCCTGAGACTACTCCTAGACTGATTCCAGAGACCAATCCCAGACTGACTTCACAGACCACTCCCAGAGTGAAACCAGAGACCGCTCCTGGACTGACCCCAGACACCACTCCAAGAGTGACCCCAGAAACCACTCCCAGACGGACCCCAGAGACCGCTTCTAAACTGACTCCAGAGACTACTCCCAAACTGATTCCAGAGACCATTCCCAGACTGATTTCAGAGACCACTCCCAGACTGATTCCAGAGACCACTCCCAGACTGATTCCAGAGACCACTCACAGACTGACTCCACAGACCACTCCCAGACTGACTCCAGAGACCACTCCCATACTGACTCCAGAAACCACTCCCATACTTACTCCAGAAATCAGTCCTAGACTGATTCCACAGATGAGTCCCAGACTGCTTCCAGAAACCTATCCCAGACTGATTCCAGAGACTAGTTCCAAACTGACTCCAGGAACCACTCCCAGACTAACTGCAGAAACCACACCCAGACTGATTCCAGAGACCACTCCCAGACTGATTCCAGAGACTAGTCCGAAACTGACTCCAGGAACCACTCCCAGACTGACTCTAGATATCACTCCCAGAGTGACTGCAGAAAGCACTCTCAGACTGACTGACTCCAGAGACCACTCCCAGACTGACTCCAGTGACCACTCCCATACTGACTCCAGAAACCACTCCCATACTTACTCCAGAAATCAGTCCTAGACTGATTCCAGAGATGTCCCAGACTGATTCCAGAGACTACTCCCAGACTGATTCCAGAGACCACTCACAGACTGACTCCACAGACCACTCCCAGACTGACTCCAGAGACCACTCCCATACTGACTCCAGAAACCACTCCCATACTTACTCCAGAAAGCAGTTCTAGACTGATTCCAGAGATGAGTCCCAGACTGATTCCAGAGACGAGTCCCAGACTGATTCCAGAGACCACTCCCAGACTGACTCCAGAGACCACTCCCAGACTGACTCCAGAGACCACTCCCAGACTGACTCCAGAGACCACTCCCAGACTGACTCCAGAGACCACTCCCATACTTACTCCAGAAATCAGTCCTAGACTCTCCAGAGATGTCCCAGACTGATTCCAGAGACTACTCATAAACTGATTCCAGAGACCATTCCCAGACTGATTCCAGAGACCACTCCTAGACTGATTCCGTAGACCAACCCCAGACTGATTCCAGAGACCACTCCCAGACTGATTCCAGAGACCACTCACAGACTGACTCCACAGACCACTCCCAGACTGACTCCACAGACCACTCCCAGACTGACTCCAGAGACCACTCCCATACTGACTCCAGAAACCACTCCCATACTTACTCCAGAAATCAGTTCTAGACTGATTCCAGAGATGAGTCCCAGACTGCTTCCAGAAACCACTCCCAGACTGATTCCAGAGACTATTCC
This sequence comes from Hemitrygon akajei, assembly GCF_048418815.1. Taxonomy (NCBI): domain Eukaryota; kingdom Metazoa; phylum Chordata; class Chondrichthyes; order Myliobatiformes; family Dasyatidae; genus Hemitrygon; species Hemitrygon akajei. The sequence continues at coordinate 96,091,088 of NC_133136.1, forward strand.
CAAACTTACTTCAGGAACCACTCCCAGACCGACTGCAGAAACCACGCCCAGACTGATTCCAGAGACTAGTCCCAAACTGACTCCAGGAACCACTCCCAGACTGACTCTAGATATCACTCCCAGAGTGACTGCAGAAAGCACTCGCAGACTGACTCCAGACACCAGTCCCAGAAGGACTCCAGAGACCAGTCCCAGACTGACTCCAGAGACCACTCCCAGAGTGACTCTACAGACCACTCCCATACTGACTCCAGAAATCAGTCCCAGATTGATTCCAGAGATGAGTCCTAGACTGATTCCAGAGACCACTCCCAGACTGATTCCAGAGACTAGTCCCAAACTGACTCCAGGAACCACTCCCAGACTGACTCTAGACACCACTCCCAGACTGACTCTAGAAACCACTCGCAGACTGACTCCAGAAACAACTCCCAGACTGATTCCAGAGACCACTCCCAGACTGACCCCAGAGACCACTCCCAGACTGATTCCAGAGACCACTCCCAGACTGATTCCAGAGACCACTCCCGGACTGACACCAGAAACCACTCCCAGACTGATTCCAGAGACCACTCCCAGACTGATTCCAGAGACCACTCCCAGACTGATTCCAGAAACAACTCCCAGACTGATTCTAGAGACCACTCCCAAACAGACTCCACAGACCACACCCATACTGACTCCAGAAATCAGTCCCAAACTGATTCCAGAGATGAGTCCCAGACTGCTTCCAGAAACCACTCCCAGACTTATTCCAGAGACTAGTCCCAAACTGACTCGAGGAACCACTCCCAGACTGACTGCAGAAACGACTCCCAGACTGATTCCAGAGACCACACCCAGACTGATTCCAGAGACTAGTCCCAAACTGACTCCAGCAACCACTCCCAGACTGACTCTAGATATCACTCCCAGAGTGACTGCAGAAAGCACTCGCAGACTGACTCCTGAGTCCAGTCCCAGACTGACTCCAGAGACCAGACCCAGACGGACTCGAGACCAGTCCCAGACTGACTCCAGAAAGAACTCACAGACTGACTCTACAGACCACTCCCATACTGACTCCAGAGATCAGTCCCAGATGGATTCCAGAGATGAGCCCTAGACTGATTCCAGAGACCACTCCCAGACTGATTCCAGAGACTAGTCCCAAACTGACTCCAGGAACCACTCGCAGACTGACTCCAGAAACCACACCCAGACTGACTCCAGTGACCACTCAAGAGTGATTAAAGAGAACACTCCCAGACTGATTCCAGAGATGACTCCCAGACTGACTCCAGAGACCACTCCCAGACTGAAACCTGAGACCACTCCTAGACTGACCCCAGACACCACTCCCAGACTGACCCCAGACACCACTCCCAGACTGACTCCAGAGTCCAGTCCCAGACTGACGCCAGATCCAGTCGCAGACTGACGCCACAGTGCAGTCCCAGACTGACTCCAGAAACAGCTCCCAGACTGATTCCACAGACGACTCCCAAATAGATTCCAGAGACCACTCCCAGACTGACTCCAGTGACCACTCCCATACTGACTCCAGAAATCAGTCCCAGACTAATTCCAGAGATGAGTCCCAGACTGATTCCAGAGACCACTCATATACTGACTCCAGAAACAACTCCCAGACTGATTCCAGAGACCACTACCCGACTGATTCCAGAAACAACTCCCAGTCTGACCCCAGAGACCGCTTCTAAACTGATTCCAGAGACTAGTTCCAAACTGATTCCAGAGACCATTCCCAGACTGATTCCAGAGACCACTCCTAGACTGATTCCGTAGACCAACCCCAGACTGATTCCAGAGACCACTCCCAGAGTGATTCCAGAGACCGCTCCCAGACCTACTCCAGAGTCCAGTCCCAGACTGACACTAGAGACCAGTCCCAGACTGACTCCAGAGAAAACTCGCAGACTGAAACCAGAGACCGCTCCTAGACTGATGCCAGACACCACTCGCAGACTGACCGCAGTCACCACTCCCAGACTGACCCCAGAAACCTCTCCCAGACTGACCCCAGAAACCACTCCCAGACTGATTCCAGAAACCATTCCCAGACTGAATCCGAACACCACTCCCAGACTGATTCCAGAGACCACCCCCATACTGACTCCAGAAACAACTCCCAGACTGATTCCAGAGACCACTACCCGACTGAGACCAGAGACCTCTCCCAGACTGACTCCAGAGACCACCCCGAGTGACTCCAGAGAACACTCCAAGACAGATTCCTGAGACTACTCCTAGACTGATTCCAGAGACCAATCCCAGACTGACTTCACAGACCACTCCCAGAGTGAAACCAGAGACCGCTCCTAGACTGATGCCAGACACCACTCGCAGACTGACCGCAGAAACCACTCCCAGACTGATTCCAGATACCATTCCCAGACTGAATCCGAACACCACTCCCAGAATGACTCCAGTGACCACTCAAGAGTGATTAAAGAGAACACTCCCAGACTGATTCCAGAGACGACTCCCAGACTGACTCCAGAGACCACTCCCAGACTGAAACCTGAGACCACTCCTAGACTGACCCCAGACACCACTCCCAGACTGACCCCAGACACCACTCCCAGACTGACTCCAGAGTCCAGTCCCAGACTGACGCCAGATCCAGTCGCAGACTGACGCCACAGTGCAGTCCCAGACTGACTCCAGAAACAGCTCCCAGACTGACTCCAGTGACCACTCCCATACTGACTCCAGAAATCAGTCCCAGACTAATTCCAGAGATGAGTCCCAGACTGATTCCAGAGACCACTCATATACTGACTCCAGAAACAACTCCCAGACTGATTCCAGAGACCACTACCCGACTGATTCCAGAAACAACTCCCAGTCTGACCCCAGAGACCGCTTCTAAACTGATTCCAGAGACTAGTTCCAAACTGATTCCACAGACCATTCCCAGACTGATTCCAGAGACCACTCCTAGACTGATTCCGTAGACCAACCCCAGACTGATTCCAGAGACCACTCCCAGAGTGATTCCAGAGACCGCTCCCAGACCTACTCCAGAGTCCAGTCCCAGACTGACACTAGAGACCAGTCCCAGACTGACTCCAGAGAAAACTCGCAGACTGAAACCAGAGACCGCTCCTAGACTGATGCCAGACACCACTCGCAGACTGACCGCAGTCACCACTCCCAGACTGACCCCAGAAACCTCTCCCAGACTGACCCCAGAAACCACTCCCAGACTGATTCCAGAGACCACTACCCGACTGAGACCAGAGACCTCTCCCAGACTGACTCCAGAGACCACCCCGAGTGACTCCAGAGAACACTCCAAGACAGATTCCTGAGACTACTCCTAGACTGATTCCAGAGACCAATCCCAGACTGACTTCACAGACCACTCCCAGAGTGAAACCAGAGACCGCTCCTAGACTGATGTCAGACACCACTCGCAGACTGACCGCAGTCACCACTCCCAGACTGACCCCAGAAACCTCTCCCAGACTGACCCCAGAAACCACTCCCAGACTGATTCCAGATACCATTCCCAGACTGAATCCGAACACCACTCCCAGAATGACTCCAGAGACCAGTCCCAGCCTGACTCCAGAGACCACTCCCAGAGTGATTCCAGAGACCGCTCCCAGACCTACTCCAGAGTCCAGTCCCAGACTGACACTAGAGACCAGTCCCAGACTGACTCCAGAGAAAACTCGCAGACTGAAACCAGAGACCGCTCCTAGACTGATGCCAGACACCACTCGCAGACTGACCGCAGTCACCACTCCCAGACTGACCCCAGAAACCTCTCCCAGACTGACCCCAGAAACCACTCCCAGACTGATTCCAGAAACCATTCCCAGACTGAATCCGAACACCACTCCCAGACTGATTCCAGAGACCACCCCCATACTGACTCCAGAAACAACTCCCAGACTGATTCCAGAGACCACTACCCGACTGAGACCAGAGACCTCTCCCAGACTGACTCCAGAGACCACCCCGAGTGACTCCAGAGAACACTCCAAGACAGATTCCTGAGACTACTCCTAGACTGATTCCAGAGACCAATCCCAGACTGACTTCACAGACCACTCCCAGAGTGAAACCAGAGACCGCTCCTAGACTGATGCCAGACACCACTCGCAGACTGACCGCAGTCACCACTCCCAGACTGACCCCAGAAACCTCTCCCAGACTGACCCCAGAAACCACTCCCAGACTGATTCCAGATACCATTCCCAGACTGAATCCGAACACCACTCCCAGAATGACTCCAGAGACCAGTCCCAGACTGACTCCAGAAACAACTCCCAGACTGATTTCAGAGACCACTCCCAGACTGACTCCAGAGTCCAGTCCCAGACTGACGCCAGATCCAGTCGCAGACTGACGCCAGAGTCCAGTCCCAGACTGACTCCAGAAACAGCTCCCAGACGGATTCCAGAGACGACTCCCAAATAGATTCCAGAGACCACTCCCAGATTGACTCCAGTGACCACTCCCATACTGACTCCAGAAACAACTCCCAGACTGATTCCAAAGACCACTACCCGACTGACTCCAGAGACCACCCCCATAGTGACTCCAGAGAACACTCCAAGACAGATTCCTGAGACTACTCCTAGACTGATTCCAGAGACCAATCCCAGACTGACTTCACAGACCACTCCCAGAGTGAAACCAGAGACCGCTCCTGGACTGACCCCAGACACCACTCCAAGAGTGACCCCAGAAACCACTCCCAGACGGACCCCAGAGACCGCTTCTAAACTGACTCCAGAGACTACTCCCAAACTGATTCCAGAGACCATTCCCAGACTGATTTCAGAGACCACTCCCAGACTGATTCCAGAGACCACTCCCAGACTGATTCCAGAGACCACTCACAGACTGACTCCACAGACCACTCCCAGACTGACTCCAGAGACCACTCCCATACTGACTCCAGAAACCACTCCCATACTTACTCCAGAAATCAGTCCTAGACTGATTCCACAGATGAGTCCCAGACTGCTTCCAGAAACCTATCCCAGACTGATTCCAGAGACTAGTTCCAAACTGACTCCAGGAACCACTCCCAGACTAACTGCAGAAACCACACCCAGACTGATTCCAGAGACCACTCCCAGACTGATTCCAGAGACTAGTCCGAAACTGACTCCAGGAACCACTCCCAGACTGACTCTAGATATCACTCCCAGAGTGACTGCAGAAAGCACTCTCAGACTGACTGACTCCAGAGACCACTCCCAGACTGACTCCAGTGACCACTCCCATACTGACTCCAGAAACCACTCCCATACTTACTCCAGAAATCAGTCCTAGACTGATTCCAGAGATGTCCCAGACTGATTCCAGAGACTACTCCCAGACTGATTCCAGAGACCACTCACAGACTGACTCCACAGACCACTCCCAGACTGACTCCAGAGACCACTCCCATACTGACTCCAGAAACCACTCCCATACTTACTCCAGAAAGCAGTTCTAGACTGATTCCAGAGATGAGTCCCAGACTGATTCCAGAGACGAGTCCCAGACTGATTCCAGAGACCACTCCCAGACTGACTCCAGAGACCACTCCCAGACTGACTCCAGAGACCACTCCCAGACTGACTCCAGAGACCACTCCCAGACTGACTCCAGAGACCACTCCCATACTTACTCCAGAAATCAGTCCTAGACTCTCCAGAGATGTCCCAGACTGATTCCAGAGACTACTCATAAACTGATTCCAGAGACCATTCCCAGACTGATTCCAGAGACCACTCCTAGACTGATTCCGTAGACCAACCCCAGACTGATTCCAGAGACCACTCCCAGACTGATTCCAGAGACCACTCACAGACTGACTCCACAGACCACTCCCAGACTGACTCCACAGACCACTCCCAGACTGACTCCAGAGACCACTCCCATACTGACTCCAGAAACCACTCCCATACTTACTCCAGAAATCAGTTCTAGACTGATTCCAGAGATGAGTCCCAGACTGCTTCCAGAAACCACTCCCAGACTGATTCCAGAGACTATTCCCAAACTTACTTCAGGAACCACTCCCAGACCGACTGCAGAAACCACGCCCAGACTGATTCCAGAGACTAGTCCCAAACTGACTCCAGGAACCACTCCCAGACTGACTCTAGATATCACTCCCAGAGTGACTGCAGAAAGCACTCGCAGACTGACTCCAGACACCAGTCCCAGAAGGACTCCAGAGACCAGTCCCAGACTGACTCCAGAGACCACTCCCAGAGTGACTCTACAGACCACTCCCATACTGACTCCAGAAATCAGTCCCAGATTGATTCCAGAGATGAGTCCTAGACTGATTCCAGAGACCACTCCCAGACTGATTCCAGAGACTAGTCCCAAACTGACTCCAGGAACCACTCCCAGACTGACTCTAGACACCACTCCCAGACTGACTCTAGAAACCACTCGCAGACTGACTCCAGAAACAACTCCCAGACTGATTCCAGAGACCACTCCCAGACTGACCCCAGAGACCACTCCCAGACTGATTCCAGAGACCACTCCCAGACTGATTCCAGAGACCACTCCCGGACTGACACCAGAAACCACTCCCAGACTGATTCCAGAGACCACTCCCAGACTGATTCCAGAGACCACTCCCAGACTGATTCCAGAAACAACTCCCAGACTGATTCTAGAGACCACTCCCAAACAGACTCCACAGACCACACCCATACTGACTCCAGAAATCAGTCCCAAACTGATTCCAGAGATGAGTCCCAGACTGCTTCCAGAAACCACTCCCAGACTTATTCCAGAGACTAGTCCCAAACTGACTCGAGGAACCACTCCCAGACTGACTGCAGAAACGACTCCCAGACTGATTCCAGAGACCACACCCAGACTGATTCCAGAGACTAGTCCCAAACTGACTCCAGCAACCACTCCCAGACTGACTCTAGATATCACTCCCAGAGTGACTGCAGAAAGCACTCGCAGACTGACTCCTGAGTCCAGTCCCAGACTGACTCCAGAGACCAGACCCAGACGGACTCGAGACCAGTCCCAGACTGACTCCAGAAAGAACTCACAGACTGACTCTACAGACCACTCCCATACTGACTCCAGAGATCAGTCCCAGATGGATTCCAGAGATGAGCCCTAGACTGATTCCAGAGACCACTCCCAGACTGATTCCAGAGACTAGTCCCAAACTGACTCCAGGAACCACTCGCAGACTGACTCCAGAAACCACACCCAGACTGACTCCAGTGACCACTCAAGAGTGATTAAAGAGAACACTCCCAGACTGATTCCAGAGATGACTCCCAGACTGACTCCAGAGACCACTCCCAGACTGAAACCTGAGACCACTCCTAGACTGACCCCAGACACCACTCCCAGACTGACCCCAGACACCACTCCCAGACTGACTCCAGAGTCCAGTCCCAGACTGACGCCAGATCCAGTCGCAGACTGACGCCACAGTGCAGTCCCAGACTGACTCCAGAAACAGCTCCCAGACTGATTCCACAGACGACTCCCAAATAGATTCCAGAGACCACTCCCAGACTGACTCCAGTGACCACTCCCATACTGACTCCAGAAATCAGTCCCAGACTAATTCCAGAGATGAGTCCCAGACTGATTCCAGAGACCACTCATATACTGACTCCAGAAACAACTCCCAGACTGATTCCAGAGACCACTACCCGACTGATTCCAGAAACAACTCCCAGTCTGACCCCAGAGACCGCTTCTAAACTGATTCCAGAGACTAGTTCCAAACTGATTCCAGAGACCATTCCCAGACTGATTCCAGAGACCACTCCTAGACTGATTCCGTAGACCAACCCCAGACTGATTCCAGAGACCACTCCCAGAGTGATTCCAGAGACCGCTCCCAGACCTACTCCAGAGTCCAGTCCCAGACTGACACTAGAGACCAGTCCCAGACTGACTCCAGAGAAAACTCGCAGACTGAAACCAGAGACCGCTCCTAGACTGATGCCAGACACCACTCGCAGACTGACCGCAGTCACCACTCCCAGACTGACCCCAGAAACCTCTCCCAGACTGACCCCAGAAACCACTCCCAGACTGATTCCAGAAACCATTCCCAGACTGAATCCGAACACCACTCCCAGACTGATTCCAGAGACCACCCCCATACTGACTCCAGAAACAACTCCCAGACTGATTCCAGAGACCACTACCCGACTGAGACCAGAGACCTCTCCCAGACTGACTCCAGAGACCACCCCGAGTGACTCCAGAGAACACTCCAAGACAGATTCCTGAGACTACTCCTAGACTGATTCCAGAGACCAATCCCAGACTGACTTCACAGACCACTCCCAGACTGATTCCAGAGACCACTCCCAGACTGATTCCAGAGACCACTCACAGACTGACTCCACAGACCACTCCCAGACTGACTCCAGAGACCACTCCCATACTGACTCCAGAAACCACTCCCATACTTACTCCAGAAATCAGTCCTAGACTGATTCCACAGATGAGTCCCAGACTGCTTCCAGAAACCTATCCCAGACTGATTCCAGAGACTAGTTCCAAACTGACTCCAGGAACCACTCCCAGACTAACTGCAGAAACCACACCCAGACTGATTCCAGAGACCACTCCCAGACTGATTCCAGAGACTAGTCCGAAACTGACTCCAGGAACCACTCCCAGACTGACTCTAGATATCACTCCCAGAGTGACTGCAGAAAGCACTCTCAGACTGACTGACTCCAGAGACCACTCCCAGACTGACTCCAGTGACCACTCCCATACTGACTCCAGAAACCACTCCCATACTTACTCCAGAAATCAGTCCTAGACTGATTCCAGAGATGTCCCAGACTGATTCCAGAGACTACTCCCAGACTGATTCCAGAGACCACTCACAGACTGACTCCACAGACCACTCCCAGACTGACTCCAGAGACCACTCCCATACTGACTCCAGAAACCACTCCCATACTTACTCCAGAAAGCAGTTCTAGACTGATTCCAGAGATGAGTCCCAGACTGATTCCAGAGACGAGTCCCAGACTGATTCCAGAGACCACTCCCAGACTGACTCCAGAGACCACTCCCAGACTGACTCCAGAGACCACTCCCAGACTGACTCCAGAGACCACTCCCAGACTGACTCCAGAGACCACTCCCATACTTACTCCAGAAATCAGTCCTAGACTCTCCAGAGATGTCCCAGACTGATTCCAGAGACTACTCATAAACTGATTCCAGAGACCATTCCCAGACTGATTCCAGAGACCACTCCTAGACTGATTCCGTAGACCAACCCCAGACTGATTCCAGAGACCACTCCCAGACTGATTCCAGAGACCACTCACAGACTGACTCCACAGACCACTCCCAGACTGACTCCACAGACCACTCCCAGACTGACTCCAGAGACCACTCCCATACTGACTCCAGAAACCACTCCCATACTTACTCCAGAAATCAGTTCTAGACTGATTCCAGAGATGAGTCCCAGACTGCTTCCAGAAACCACTCCCAGACTGATTCCAGAGACTATTCCCAAACTTACTTCAGGAACCACTCCCAGACCGACTGCAGAAACCACGCCCAGACTGATTCCAGAGACTAGTCCCAAACTGACTCCAGGAACCACTCCCAGACTGACTCTAGATATCACTCCCAGAGTGACTGCAGAAAGCACTCGCAGACTGACTCCAGACACCAGTCCCAGAAGGACTCCAGAGACCAGTCCCAGACTGACTCCAGAGACCACTCCCAGAGTGACTCTACAGACCACTCCCATACTGACTCCAGAAATCAGTCCCAGATTGATTCCAGAGATGAGTCCTAGACTGATTCCAGAGACCACTCCCAGACTGATTCCAGAGACTAGTCCCAAACTGACTCCAGGAACCACTCCCAGACTGACTCTAGACACCACTCCCAGACTGACTCTAGAAACCACTCGCAGACTGACTCCAGAAACAACTCCCAGACTGATTCCAGAGACCACTCCCAGACTGACCCCAGAGACCACTCCCAGACTGATTCCAGAGACCACTCCCAGACTGATTCCAGAGACCACTCCCGGACTGACACCAGAAACCACTCCCAGACTGATTCCAGAGACCACTCCCAGACTGATTCCAGAGACCACTCCCAGACTGATTCCAGAAACAACTCCCAGACTGATTCTAGAGACCACTCCCAAACAGACTCCACAGACCACACCCATACTGACTCCAGAAATCAGTCCCAAACTGATTCCAGAGATGAGTCCCAGACTGCTTCCAGAAACCACTCCCAGACTTATTCCAGAGACTAGTCCCAAACTGACTCGAGGAACCACTCCCAGACTGACTGCAGAAACGACTCCCAGACTGATTCCAGAGACCACACCCAGACTGATTCCAGAGACTAGTCCCAAACTGACTCCAGCAACCACTCCCAGACTGACTCTAGATATCACTCCCAGAGTGACTGCAGAAAGCACTCGCAGACTGACTCCTGAGTCCAGTCCCAGACTGACTCCAGAGACCAGACCCAGACGGACTCGAGACCAGTCCCAGACTGACTCCAGAAAGAACTCACAGACTGACTCTACAGACCACTCCCATACTGACTCCAGAGATCAGTCCCAGATGGATTCCAGAGATGAGCCCTAGACTGATTCCAGAGACCACTCCCAGACTGATTCCAGAGACTAGTCCCAAACTGACTCCAGGAACCACTCGCAGACTGACTCCAGAAACCACACCCAGACTGACTCCAGTGACCACTCAAGAGTGATTAAAGAGAACACTCCCAGACTGATTCCAGAGATGACTCCCAGACTGACTCCAGAGACCACTCCCAGACTGAAACCTGAGACCACTCCTAGACTGACCCCAGACACCACTCCCAGACTGACCCCAGACACCACTCCCAGACTGACTCCAGAGTCCAGTCCCAGACTGACGCCAGATCCAGTCGCAGACTGACGCCACAGTGCAGTCCCAGACTGACTCCAGAAACAGCTCCCAGACTGATTCCACAGACGACTCCCAAATAGATTCCAGAGACCACTCCCAGACTGACTCCAGTGACCACTCCCATACTGACTCCAGAAATCAGTCCCAGACTAATTCCAGAGATGAGTCCCAGACTGATTCCAGAGACCACTCATATACTGACTCCAGAAACAACTCCCAGACTGATTCCAGAGACCACTACCCGACTGATTCCAGAAACAACTCCCAGTCTGACCCCAGAGACCGCTTCTAAACTGATTCCAGAGACTAGTTCCAAACTGATTCCAGAGACCATTCCCAGACTGATTCCAGAGACCACTCCTAGACTGATTCCGTAGACCAACCCCAGACTGATTCCAGAGACCACTCCCAGAGTGATTCCAGAGACCGCTCCCAGACCTACTCCAGAGTCCAGTCCCAGACTGACACTAGAGACCAGTCCCAGACTGACTCCAGAGAAAACTCGCAGACTGAAACCAGAGACCGCTCCTAGACTGATGCCAGACACCACTCGCAGACTGACCGCAGTCACCACTCCCAGACTGACCCCAGAAACCTCTCCCAGACTGACCCCAGAAACCACTCCCAGACTGATTCCAGAAACCATTCCCAGACTGAATCCGAACACCACTCCCAGACTGATTCCAGAGACCACCCCCATACTGACTCCAGAAACAACTCCCAGACTGATTCCAGAGACCACTACCCGACTGAGACCAGAGACCTCTCCCAGACTGACTCCAGAGACCACCCCGAGTGACTCCAGAGAACACTCCAAGACAGATTCCTGAGACTACTCCTAGACTGATTCCAGAGACCAATCCCAGACTGACTTCACAGACCACTCCCAGACTGATTCCAGAGACCACTCCCAGACTGATTCCAGAGACCACTCACAGACTGACTCCACAGACCACTCCCAGACTGACTCCAGAGACCACTCCCATACTGACTCCAGAAACCACTCCCATACTTACTCCAGAAATCAGTCCTAGACTGATTCCACAGATGAGTCCCAGACTGCTTCCAGAAACCTATCCCAGACTGATTCCAGAGACTAGTTCCAAACTGACTCCAGGAACCACTCCCAGACTAACTGCAGAAACCACACCCAGACTGATTCCAGAGACCACTCCCAGACTGATTCCAGAGACTAGTCCGAAACTGACTCCAGGAACCACTCCCAGACTGACTCTAGATATCACTCCCAGAGTGACTGCAGAAAGCACTCTCAGACTGACTGACTCCAGAGACCACTCCCAGACTGACTCCAGTGACCACTCCCATACTGACTCCAGAAACCACTCCCATACTTACTCCAGAAATCAGTCCTAGACTGATTCCAGAGATGTCCCAGACTGATTCCAGAGACTACTCCCAGACTGATTCCAGAGACCACTCACAGACTGACTCCACAGACCACTCCCAGACTGACTCCAGAGACCACTCCCATACTGACTCCAGAAACCACTCCCATACTTACTCCAGAAAGCAGTTCTAGACTGATTCCAGAGATGAGTCCCAGACTGATTCCAGAGACGAGTCCCAGACTGATTCCAGAGACCACTCCCAGACTGACTCCAGAGACCACTCCCAGACTGACTCCAGAGACCACTCCCAGACTGACTCCAGAGACCACTCCCAGACTGACTCCAGAGACCACTCCCATACTTACTCCAGAAATCAGTCCTAGACTCTCCAGAGATGTCCCAGACTGATTCCAGAGACTACTCATAAACTGATTCCAGAGACCATTCCCAGACTGATTCCAGAGACCACTCCTAGACTGATTCCGTAGACCAACCCCAGACTGATTCCAGAGACCACTCCCAGACTGATTCCAGAGACCACTCACAGACTGACTCCACAGACCACTCCCAGACTGACTCCACAGACCACTCCCAGACTGACTCCAGAGACCACTCCCATACTGACTCCAGAAACCACTCCCATACTTACTCCAGAAATCAGTTCTAGACTGATTCCAGAGATGAGTCCCAGACTGCTTCCAGAAACCACTCCCAGACTGATTCCAGAGACTATTCCCAAACTTACTTCAGGAACCACTCCCAGACCGACTGCAGAAACCACGCCCAGACTGATTCCAGAGACTAGTCCCAAACTGACTCCAGGAACCACTCCCAGACTGACTCTAGATATCACTCCCAGAGTGACTGCAGAAAGCACTCGCAGACTGACTCCAGACACCAGTCCCAGAAGGACTCCAGAGACCAGTCCCAGACTGACTCCAGAGACCACTCCCAGAGTGACTCTACAGACCACTCCCATACTGACTCCAGAAATCAGTCCCAGATTGATTCCAGAGATGAGTCCTAGACTGATTCCAGAGACCACTCCCAGACTGATTCCAGAGACTAGTCCCAAACTGACTCCAGGAACCACTCCCAGACTGACTCTAGACACCACTCCCAGACTGACTCTAGAAACCACTCGCAGACTGACTCCAGAAACAACTCCCAGACTGATTCCAGAGACCACTCCCAGACTGACCCCAGAGACCACTCCCAGACTGATTCCAGAGACCACTCCCAGACTGATTCCAGAGACCACTCCCGGACTGACACCAGAAACCACTCCCAGACTGATTCCAGAGACCACTCCCAGACTGATTCCAGAGACCACTCCCAGACTGATTCCAGAAACAACTCCCAGACTGATTCTAGAGACCACTCCCAAACAGACTCCACAGACCACACCCATACTGACTCCAGAAATCAGTCCCAAACTGATTCCAGAGATGAGTCCCAGACTGCTTCCAGAAACCACTCCCAGACTTATTCCAGAGACTAGTCCCAAACTGACTCGAGGAACCACTCCCAGACTGACTGCAGAAACGACTCCCAGACTGATTCCAGAGACCACACCCAGACTGATTCCAGAGACTAGTCCCAAACTGACTCCAGCAACCACTCCCAGACTGACTCTAGATATCACTCCCAGAGTGACTGCAGAAAGCACTCGCAGACTGACTCCTGAGTCCAGTCCCAGACTGACTCCAGAGACCAGACCCAGACGGACTCGAGACCAGTCCCAGACTGACTCCAGAAAGAACTCACAGACTGACTCTACAGACCACTCCCATACTGACTCCAGAGATCAGTCCCAGATGGATTCCAGAGATGAGCCCTAGACTGATTCCAGAGACCACTCCCAGACTGATTCCAGAGACTAGTCCCAAACTGACTCCAGGAACCACTCGCAGACTGACTCCAGAAACCACACCCAGACTGACTCCAGTGACCACTCAAGAGTGATTAAAGAGAACACTCCCAGACTGATTCCAGAGATGACTCCCAGACTGACTCCAGAGACCACTCCCAGACTGAAACCTGAGACCACTCCTAGACTGACCCCAGACACCACTCCCAGACTGACCCCAGACACCACTCCCAGACTGACTCCAGAGTCCAGTCCCAGACTGACGCCAGATCCAGTCGCAGACTGACGCCACAGTGCAGTCCCAGACTGACTCCAGAAACAGCTCCCAGACTGATTCCACAGACGACTCCCAAATAGATTCCAGAGACCACTCCCAGACTGACTCCAGTGACCACTCCCATACTGACTCCAGAAATCAGTCCCAGACTAATTCCAGAGATGAGTCCCAGACTGATTCCAGAGACCACTCATATACTGACTCCAGAAACAACTCCCAGACTGATTCCAGAGACCACTACCCGACTGATTCCAGAAACAACTCCCAGTCTGACCCCAGAGACCGCTTCTAAACTGATTCCAGAGACTAGTTCCAAACTGATTCCAGAGACCACTCCCAGACTGATTCCAGAGACCACTCCCAGACTGATTCCAGAGACCACTCACAGACTGACTCCACAGACCACTCCCAGACTGACTCCAGAGACCACTCCCATACTGACTCCAGAAACCACTCCCATACTTACTCCAGAAATCAGTCCTAGACTGATTCCACAGATGAGTCCCAGACTGCTTCCAGAAACCTATCCCAGACTGATTCCAGAGACTAGTTCCAAACTGACTCCAGGAACCACTCCCAGACTAACTGCAGAAACCACACCCAGACTGATTCCAGAGACCACTCCCAGACTGATTCCAGAGACTAGTCCGAAACTGACTCCAGGAACCACTCCCAGACTGACTCTAGATATCACTCCCAGAGTGACTGCAGAAAGCACTCTCAGACTGACTGACTCCAGAGACCACTCCCAGACTGACTCCAGTGACCACTCCCATACTGACTCCAGAAACCACTCCCATACTTACTCCAGAAATCAGTCCTAGACTGATTCCAGAGATGTCCCAGACTGATTCCAGAGACTACTCCCAGACTGATTCCAGAGACCACTCACAGACTGACTCCACAGACCACTCCCAGACTGACTCCAGAGACCACTCCCATACTGACTCCAGAAACCACTCCCATACTTACTCCAGAAAGCAGTTCTAGACTGATTCCAGAGATGAGTCCCAGACTGATTCCAGAGACGAGTCCCAGACTGATTCCAGAGACCACTCCCAGACTGACTCCAGAGACCACTCCCAGACTGACTCCAGAGACCACTCCCAGACTGACTCCAGAGACCACTCCCAGACTGACTCCAGAGACCACTCCCATACTTACTCCAGAAATCAGTCCTAGACTCTCCAGAGATGTCCCAGACTGATTCCAGAGACTACTCATAAACTGATTCCAGAGACCATTCCCAGACTGATTCCAGAGACCACTCCTAGACTGATTCCGTAGACCAACCCCAGACTGATTCCAGAGACCACTCCCAGACTGATTCCAGAGACCACTCACAGACTGACTCCACAGACCACTCCCAGACTGACTCCACAGACCACTCCCAGACTGACTCCAGAGACCACTCCCATACTGACTCCAGAAACCACTCCCATACTTACTCCAGAAATCAGTTCTAGACTGATTCCAGAGATGAGTCCCAGACTGCTTCCAGAAACCACTCCCAGACTGATTCCAGAGACTATTCCCAAACTTACTTCAGGAACCACTCCCAGACCGACTGCAGAAACCACGCCCAGACTGATTCCAGAGACTAGTCCCAAACTGACTCCAGGAACCACTCCCAGACTGACTCTAGATATCACTCCCAGAGTGACTGCAGAAAGCACTCGCAGACTGACTCCAGACACCAGTCCCAGAAGGACTCCAGAGACCAGTCCCAGACTGACTCCAGAGACCACTCCCAGAGTGACTCTACAGACCACTCCCATACTGACTCCAGAAATCAGTCCCAGATTGATTCCAGAGATGAGTCCTAGACTGATTCCAGAGACCACTCCCAGACTGATTCCAGAGACTAGTCCCAAACTGACTCCAGGAACCACTCCCAGACTGACTCTAGACACCACTCCCAGACTGACTCTAGAAACCACTCGCAGACTGACTCCAGAAACAACTCCCAGACTGATTCCAGAGACCACTCCCAGACTGACCCCAGAGACCACTCCCAGACTGATTCCAGAGACCACTCCCAGACTGATTCCAGAGACCACTCCCGGACTGACACCAGAAACCACTCCCAGACTGATTCCAGAGACCACTCCCAGACTGATTCCAGAGACCACTCCCAGACTGATTCCAGAAACAACTCCCAGACTGATTCTAGAGACCACTCCCAAACAGACTCCACAGACCACACCCATACTGACTCCAGAAATCAGTCCCAAACTGATTCCAGAGATGAGTCCCAGACTGCTTCCAGAAACCACTCCCAGACTTATTCCAGAGACTAGTCCCAAACTGACTCGAGGAACCACTCCCAGACTGACTGCAGAAACGACTCCCAGACTGATTCCAGAGACCACACCCAGACTGATTCCAGAGACTAGTCCCAAACTGACTCCAGCAACCACTCCCAGACTGACTCTAGATATCACTCCCAGAGTGACTGCAGAAAGCACTCGCAGACTGACTCCTGAGTCCAGTCCCAGACTGACTCCAGAGACCAGACCCAGACGGACTCGAGACCAGTCCCAGACTGACTCCAGAAAGAACTCACAGACTGACTCTACAGACCACTCCCATACTGACTCCAGAGATCAGTCCCAGATGGATTCCAGAGATGAGCCCTAGACTGATTCCAGAGACCACTCCCAGACTGATTCCAGAGACTAGTCCCAAACTGACTCCAGGAACCACTCGCAGACTGACTCCAGAAACCACACCCAGACTGACTCCAGTGACCACTCAAGAGTGATTAAAGAGAACACTCCCAGACTGATTCCAGAGATGACTCCCAGACTGACTCCAGAGACCACTCCCAGACTGAAACCTGAGACCACTCCTAGACTGACCCCAGACACCACTCCCAGACTGACCCCAGACACCACTCCCAGACTGACTCCAGAGTCCAGTCCCAGACTGACGCCAGATCCAGTCGCAGACTGACGCCACAGTGCAGTCCCAGACTGACTCCAGAAACAGCTCCCAGACTGATTCCACAGACGACTCCCAAATAGATTCCAGAGACCACTCCCAGACTGACTCCAGTGACCACTCCCATACTGACTCCAGAAATCAGTCCCAGACTAATTCCAGAGATGAGTCCCAGACTGATTCCAGAGACCACTCATATACTGACTCCAGAAACAACTCCCAGACTGATTCCAGAGACCACTACCCGACTGATTCCAGAAACAACTCCCAGTCTGACCCCAGAGACCGCTTCTAAACTGATTCCAGAGACTAGTTCCAAACTGATTCCAGAGACCATTCCCAGACTGATTCCAGAGACCACTCCTAGACTGATTCCGTAGACCAACCCCAGACTGATTCCAGAGACCACTCCCAGAGTGATTCCAGAGACCGCTCCCAGACCTACTCCAGAGTCCAGTCCCAGACTGACACTAGAGACCAGTCCCAGACTGACTCCAGAGAAAACTCGCAGACTGAAACCAGAGACCGCTCCTAGACTGATGCCAGACACCACTCGCAGACTGACCGCAGTCACCACTCCCAGACTGACCCCAGAAACCTCTCCCAGACTGACCCCAGAAACCACTCCCAGACTGATTCCAGAAACCATTCCCAGACTGAATCCGAACACCACTCCCAGACTGATTCCAGAGACCACCCCCATACTGACTCCAGAAACAACTCCCAGACTGATTCCAGAGACCACTACCCGACTGAGACCAGAGACCTCTCCCAGACTGACTCCAGAGACCACCCCGAGTGACTCCAGAGAACACTCCAAGACAGATTCCTGAGACTACTCCTAGACTGATTCCAGAGACCAATCCCAGACTGACTTCACAGACCACTCCCAGAGTGAAACCAGAGACCGCTCCTAGACTGATGCCAGACACCACTCGCAGACTGACCGCAGAAACCACTCCCAGACTGATTCCAGATACCATTCCCAGACTGAATCCGAACACCACTCCCAGAATGACTCCAGAGACCAGTCCCAGACTGACTCCAGAAACAACTCCCAGACTGATTTCAGAGACCACTCCCAGACTGACTCCAGAGTCCAGTCCCAGACTGACGCCAGATCCAGTCGCAGACTGACGCCAGAGTCCAGTCCCAGACTGACTCCAGAAACAGCTCCCAGACGGATTCCAGAGACGACTCCCAAATAGATTCCAGAGACCACTCCCAGATTGACTCCAGTGACCACTCCCATACTGACTCCAGAAACAACTCCCAGACTGATTCCAAAGACCACTACCCGACTGACTCCAGAGACCACCCCCATAGTGACTCCAGAGAACACTCCAAGACAGATTCCTGAGACTACTCCTAGACTGATTCCAGAGACCAATCCCAGACTGACTTCACAGACCACTCCCAGAGTGAAACCAGAGACCGCTCCTGGACTGACCCCAGACACCACTCCAAGAGTGACCCCAGAAACCACTCCCAGACGGACCCCAGAGACCGCTTCTAAACTGACTCCAGAGACTACTCCCAAACTGATTCCAGAGACCATTCCCAGACTGATTTCAGAGACCACTCCCAGACTGATTCCAGAGACCACTCCCAGACTGATTCCAGAGACCACTCACAGACTGACTCCACAGACCACTCCCAGACTGACTCCAGAGACCACTCCCATAGTGACTCCAGAAACCACTCCCATACTTACTCCAGAAATCAGTCCTAGACTGATTCCACAGATGAGTCCCAGACTGCTTCCAGAAACCTATCCCAGACTGATTCCAGAGACTAGTTCCAAACTGACTCCAGGAACCACTCCCAGACTAACTGCAGAAACCACACCCAGACTGATTCCAGAGACCACTCCCAGACTGATTCCAGAGACTAGTCCGAAACTGACTCCAGGAACCACTCCCAGACTGACTCTAGATATCACTCCCAGAGTGACTGCAGAAAGCACTCTCAGACTGACTGACTCCAGAGACCACTCCCAGACTGACTCCAGTGACCACTCCCATACTGACTCCAGAAACCACTCCCATACTTACTCCAGAAATCAGTCCTAGACTGATTCCAGAGATGTCCCAGACTGATTCCAGAGACTACTCCCAGACTGATTCCAGAGACCACTCACAGACTGACTCCACAGACCACTCCCAGACTGACTCCAGAGACCACTCCCATACTGACTCCAGAAACCACTCCCATACTTACTCCAGAAAGCAGTTCTAGACTGATTCCAGAGATGAGTCCCAGACTGATTCCAGAGACGAGTCCCAGACTGATTCCAGAGACCACTCCCAGACTGACTCCAGAGACCACTCCCAGACTGACTCCAGAGACCACTCCCAGACTGACTCCAGAGACCACTCCCAGACTGACTCCAGAGACCACTCCCATACTTACTCCAGAAATCAGTCCTAGACTCTCCAGAGATGTCCCAGACTGATTCCAGAGACTACTCATAAACTGATTCCAGAGACCATTCCCAGACTGATTCCAGAGACCACTCCTAGACTGATTCCGTAGACCAACCCCAGACTGATTCCAGAGACCACTCCCAGACTGATTCCAGAGACCACTCACAGACTGACTCCACAGACCACTCCCAGACTGACTCCACAGACCACTCCCAGACTGACTCCAGAGACCACTCCCATACTGACTCCAGAAACCACTCCCATACTTACTCCAGAAATCAGTTCTAGACTGATTCCAGAGATGAGTCCCAGACTGCTTCCAGAAACCACTCCCAGACTGATTCCAGAGACTATTCCCAAACTTACTTCAGGAACCACTCCCAGACCGACTGCAGAAACCACGCCCAGACTGATTCCAGAGACTAGTCCCAAACTGACTCCAGGAACCACTCCCAGACTGACTCTAGATATCACTCCCAGAGTGACTGCAGAAAGCACTCGCAGACTGACTCCAGACACCAGTCCCAGAAGGACTCCAGAGACCAGTCCCAGACTGACTCCAGAGACCACTCCCAGAGTGACTCTACAGACCACTCCCATACTGACTCCAGAAATCAGTCCCAGATTGATTCCAGAGATGAGTCCTAGACTGATTCCAGAGACCACTCCCAGACTGATTCCAGAGACTAGTCCCAAACTGACTCCAGGAACCACTCCCAGACTGACTCTAGACACCACTCCCAGACTGACTCTAGAAACCACTCGCAGACTGACTCCAGAAACAACTCCCAGACTGATTCCAGAGACCACTCCCAGACTGACCCCAGAGACCACTCCCAGACTGATTCCAGAGACCACTCCCAGACTGATTCCAGAGACCACTCCCGGACTGACACCAGAAACCACTCCCAGACTGATTCCAGAGACCACTCCCAGACTGATTCCAGAGACCACTCCCAGACTGATTCCAGAAACAACTCCCAGACTGATTCTAGAGACCACTCCCAAACAGACTCCACAGACCACACCCATACTGACTCCAGAAATCAGTCCCAAACTGATTCCAGAGATGAGTCCCAGACTGCTTCCAGAAACCACTCCCAGACTTATTCCAGAGACTAGTCCCAAACTGACTCGAGGAACCACTCCCAGACTGACTGCAGAAACGACTCCCAGACTGATTCCAGAGACCACACCCAGACTGATTCCAGAGACTAGTCCCAAACTGACTCCAGCAACCACTCCCAGACTGACTCTAGATATCACTCCCAGAGTGACTGCAGAAAGCACTCGCAGACTGACTCCTGAGTCCAGTCCCAGACTGACTCCAGAGACCAGACCCAGACGGACTCGAGACCAGTCCCAGACTGACTCCAGAAAGAACTCACAGACTGACTCTACAGACCACTCCCATACTGACTCCAGAGATCAGTCCCAGATGGATTCCAGAGATGAGCCCTAGACTGATTCCAGAGACCACTCCCAGACTGATTCCAGAGACTAGTCCCAAACTGACTCCAGGAACCACTCGCAGACTGACTCCAGAAACCACACCCAGACTGACTCCAGTGACCACTCAAGAGTGATTAAAGAGAACACTCCCAGACTGATTCCAGAGATGACTCCCAGACTGACTCCAGAGACCACTCCCAGACTGAAACCTGAGACCACTCCTAGACTGACCCCAGACACCACTCCCAGACTGACCCCAGACACCACTCCCAGACTGACTCCAGAGTCCAGTCCCAGACTGACGCCAGATCCAGTCGCAGACTGACGCCACAGTGCAGTCCCAGACTGACTCCAGAAACAGCTCCCAGACTGATTCCACAGACGACTCCCAAATAGATTCCAGAGACCACTCCCAGACTGACTCCAGTGACCACTCCCATACTGACTCCAGAAATCAGTCCCAGACTAATTCCAGAGATGAGTCCCAGACTGATTCCAGAGACCACTCATATACTGACTCCAGAAACAACTCCCAGACTGATTCCAGAGACCACTACCCGACTGATTCCAGAAACAACTCCCAGTCTGACCCCAGAGACCGCTTCTAAACTGATTCCAGAGACTAGTTCCAAACTGATTCCAGAGACCATTCCCAGACTGATTCCAGAGACCACTCCTAGACTGATTCCGTAGACCAACCCCAGACTGATTCCAGAGACCACTCCCAGAGTGATTCCAGAGACCGCTCCCAGACCTACTCCAGAGTCCAGTCCCAGACTGACACTAGAGACCAGTCCCAGACTGACTCCAGAGAAAACTCGCAGACTGAAACCAGAGACCGCTCCTAGACTGATGCCAGACACCACTCGCAGACTGACCGCAGTCACCACTCCCAGACTGACCCCAGAAACCTCTCCCAGACTGACCCCAGAAACCACTCCCAGACTGATTCCAGAAACCATTCCCAGACTGAATCCGAACACCACTCCCAGACTGATTCCAGAGACCACCCCCATACTGACTCCAGAAACAACTCCCAGACTGATTCCAGAGACCACTACCCGACTGAGACCAGAGACCTCTCCCAGACTGACTCCAGAGACCACCCCGAGTGACTCCAGAGAACACTCCAAGACAGATTCCTGAGACTACTCCTAGACTGATTCCAGAGACCAATCCCAGACTGACTTCACAGACCACTCCCAGAGTGAAACCAGAGACCGCTCCTAGACTGATGCCAGACACCACTCGCAGACTGACCGCAGAAACCACTCCCAGACTGATTCCAGATACCATTCCCAGACTGAATCCGAACACCACTCCCAGAATGACTCCAGAGACCAGTCCCAGACTGACTCCAGAAACAACTCCCAGACTGATTTCAGAGACCACTCCCAGACTGACTCCAGAGTCCAGTCCCAGACTGACGCCAGATCCAGTCGCAGACTGACGCCAGAGTCCAGTCCCAGACTGACTCCAGAAACAGCTCCCAGACGGATTCCAGAGACGACTCCCAAATAGATTCCAGAGACCACTCCCAGATTGACTCCAGTGACCACTCCCATACTGACTCCAGAAACAACTCCCAGACTGATTCCAAAGACCACTACCCGACTGACTCCAGAGACCACCCCCATAGTGACTCCAGAGAACACTCCAAGACAGATTCCTGAGACTACTCCTAGACTGATTCCAGAGACCAATCCCAGACTGACTTCACAGACCACTCCCAGAGTGAAACCAGAGACCGCTCCTGGACTGACCCCAGACACCACTCCAAGAGTGACCCCAGAAACCACTCCCAGACGGACCCCAGAGACCGCTTCTAAACTGACTCCAGAGACTACTCCCAAACTGATTCCAGAGACCATTCCCAGACTGATTTCAGAGACCACTCCCAGACTGATTCCAGAGACCACTCCCAGACTGATTCCAGAGACCACTCACAGACTGACTCCACAGACCACTCCCAGACTGACTCCAGAGACCACTCCCATACTGACTCCAGAAACCACTCCCATACTTACTCCAGAAATCAGTCCTAGACTGATTCCACAGATGAGTCCCAGACTGCTTCCAGAAACCTATCCCAGACTGATTCCAGAGACTAGTTCCAAACTGACTCCAGGAACCACTCCCAGACTAACTGCAGAAACCACACCCAGACTGATTCCAGAGACCACTCCCAGACTGATTCCAGAGACTAGTCCGAAACTGACTCCAGGAACCACTCCCAGACTGACTCTAGATATCACTCCCAGAGTGACTGCAGAAAGCACTCTCAGACTGACTGACTCCAGAGACCACTCCCAGACTGACTCCAGTGACCACTCCCATACTGAC
Organism: Hemitrygon akajei; assembly: GCF_048418815.1. Classification (NCBI taxonomy): domain Eukaryota; kingdom Metazoa; phylum Chordata; class Chondrichthyes; order Myliobatiformes; family Dasyatidae; genus Hemitrygon; species Hemitrygon akajei. The sequence continues at coordinate 96,114,664 of NC_133136.1, forward strand.
TCCAGAAACCACTCCCATACTTACTCCAGAAATCAGTCCTAGACTGATTCCAGAGATGTCCCAGACTGATTCCAGAGACTACTCCCAGACTGATTCCAGAGACCACTCACAGACTGACTCCACAGACCACTCCCAGACTGACTCCAGAGACCACTCCCATACTGACTCCAGAAACCACTCCCATACTTACTCCAGAAAGCAGTTCTAGACTGATTCCAGAGATGAGTCCCAGACTGATTCCAGAGACGAGTCCCAGACTGATTCCAGAGACCACTCCCAGACTGACTCCAGAGACCACTCCCAGACTGACTCCAGAGACCACTCCCAGACTGACTCCAGAGACCACTCCCAGACTGACTCCAGAGACCACTCCCATACTTACTCCAGAAATCAGTCCTAGACTCTCCAGAGATGTCCCAGACTGATTCCAGAGACTACTCATAAACTGATTCCAGAGACCATTCCCAGACTGATTCCAGAGACCACTCCTAGACTGATTCCGTAGACCAACCCCAGACTGATTCCAGAGACCACTCCCAGACTGATTCCAGAGACCACTCACAGACTGACTCCACAGACCACTCCCAGACTGACTCCACAGACCACTCCCAGACTGACTCCAGAGACCACTCCCATACTGACTCCAGAAACCACTCCCATACTTACTCCAGAAATCAGTCCTAGACTGATTCCACAGATGAGTCCCAGACTGCTTCCAGAAACCTATCCCAGACTGATTCCAGAGACTAGTTCCAAACTGACTGCAGGAACCACTCCCAGACTAACTGCAGAAACCACACCCAGACTGATTCCAGAGACCACTCCCAGACTGATTCCAGAGACTAGTCCGAAACTGACTCCAGGAACCACTCCCAGACTGACTCTAGATATCACTCCCAGAGTGACTGCAGAAAGCACTCTCAGACTGACTGACTCCAGAGACCACTCCCAGACTGACTCCAGTGACCACTCCCATACTGACTCCAGAAACCACTCCCATACTTACTCCAGAAATCAGTCCTAGACTGATTCCAGAGATGTCCCAGACTGATTCCAGAGACTACTCCCAGACTGATTCCAGAGACCACTCACAGACTGACTCCACAGACCACTCCCAGACTGACTCCAGAGACCACTCCCATACTGACTCCAGAAACCACTCCCATACTTACTCCAGAAAGCAGTTCTAGACTGATTCCAGAGATGAGTCCCAGACTGATTCCAGAGACGAGTCCCAGACTGATTCCAGAGACCACTCCCAGACTGACTCCAGAGACCACTCCCAGACTGACTCCAGAGACCACTCCCAGACTGACTCCAGAGACCACTCCCAGACTGACTCCAGAGACCACTCCCATACTTACTCCAGAAATCAGTCCTAGACTCTCCAGAGATGTCCCAGACTGATTCCAGAGACTACTCATAAACTGATTCCAGAGACCATTCCCAGACTGATTCCAGAGACCACTCCTAGACTGATTCCGTAGACCAACCCCAGACTGATTCCAGAGACCACTCCCAGACTGATTCCAGAGACCACTCACAGACTGACTCCACAGACCACTCCCAGACTGACTCCACAGACCACTCCCAGACTGACTCCAGAGACCACTCCCATACTGACTCCAGAAACCACTCCCATACTTACTCCAGAAATCAGTTCTAGACTGATTCCAGAGATGAGTCCCAGACTGCTTCCAGAAACCACTCCCAGACTGATTCCAGAGACTATTCCCAAACTTACTTCAGGAACCACTCCCAGACCGACTGCAGAAACCACGCCCAGACTGATTCCAGAGACTAGTCCCAAACTGACTCCAGGAACCACTCCCAGACTGACTCTAGATATCACTCCCAGAGTGACTGCAGAAAGCACTCGCAGACTGACTCCAGACACCAGTCCCAGAAGGACTCCAGAGACCAGTCCCAGACTGACTCCAGAGACCACTCCCAGAGTGACTCTACAGACCACTCCCATACTGACTCCAGAAATCAGTCCCAGATTGATTCCAGAGATGAGTCCTAGACTGATTCCAGAGACCACTCCCAGACTGATTCCAGAGACTAGTCCCAAACTGACTCCAGGAACCACTCCCAGACTGACTCTAGACACCACTCCCAGACTGACTCTAGAAACCACTCGCAGACTGACTCCAGAAACAACTCCCAGACTGATTCCAGAGACCACTCCCAGACTGACCCCAGAGACCACTCCCAGACTGATTCCAGAGACCACTCCCAGACTGATTCCAGAGACCACTCCCGGACTGACACCAGAAACCACTCCCAGACTGATTCCAGAGACCACTCCCAGACTGATTCCAGAGACCACTCCCAGACTGATTCCAGAAACAACTCCCAGACTGATTCTAGAGACCACTCCCAAACAGACTCCACAGACCACACCCATACTGACTCCAGAAATCAGTCCCAAACTGATTCCAGAGATGAGTCCCAGACTGCTTCCAGAAACCACTCCCAGACTTATTCCAGAGACTAGTCCCAAACTGACTCGAGGAACCACTCCCAGACTGACTGCAGAAACGACTCCCAGACTGATTCCAGAGACCACACCCAGACTGATTCCAGAGACTAGTCCCAAACTGACTCCAGCAACCACTCCCAGACTGACTCTAGATATCACTCCCAGAGTGACTGCAGAAAGCACTCGCAGACTGACTCCTGAGTCCAGTCCCAGACTGACTCCAGAGACCAGACCCAGACGGACTCGAGACCAGTCCCAGACTGACTCCAGAAAGAACTCACAGACTGACTCTACAGACCACTCCCATACTGACTCCAGAGATCAGTCCCAGATGGATTCCAGAGATGAGCCCTAGACTGATTCCAGAGACCACTCCCAGACTGATTCCAGAGACTAGTCCCAAACTGACTCCAGGAACCACTCGCAGACTGACTCCAGAAACCACACCCAGACTGACTCCAGTGACCACTCAAGAGTGATTAAAGAGAACACTCCCAGACTGATTCCAGAGATGACTCCCAGACTGACTCCAGAGACCACTCCCAGACTGAAACCTGAGACCACTCCTAGACTGACCCCAGACATCACTCCCAGACTGACCCCAGACACCACTCCCAGACTGACTCCAGAGTCCAGTCCCAGACTGACGCCAGATCCAGTCGCAGACTGACGCCACAGTGCAGTCCCAGACTGACTCCAGAAACAGCTCCCAGACTGATTCCACAGACGACTCCCAAATAGATTCCAGAGACCACTCCCAGACTGACTCCAGTGACCACTCCCATACTGACTCCAGAAATCAGTCCCAGACTAATTCCAGAGATGAGTCCCAGACTGATTCCAGAGACCACTCATATACTGACTCCAGAAACAACTCCCAGACTGATTCCAGAGACCACTACCCGACTGATTCCAGAAACAACTCCCAGTCTGACCCCAGAGACCGCTTCTAAACTGATTCCAGAGACTAGTTCCAAACTGATTCCAGAGACCACTCCCAGACTGAAACCTGAGACCACTCCTAGACTGACCCCAGACACCACTCCCAGACTGACCCCAGACACCACTCCCAGACTGACTCCAGAGTCCAGTCCCAGACTGACGCCAGATCCAGTCGCAGACTGACGCCACAGTGCAGTCCCAGACTGACTCCAGAAACAGCTCCCAGACTGATTCCACAGACGACTCCCAAATAGATTCCAGAGACCACTCCCAGACTGACTCCAGTGACCACTCCCATACTGACTCCAGAAATCAGTCCCAGACTAATTCCAGAGATGAGTCCCAGACTGATTCCAGAGACCACTCATATACTGACTCCAGAAACAACTCCCAGACTGATTCCAGAGACCACTACCCGACTGATTCCAGAAACAACTCCCAGTCTGACCCCAGAGACCGCTTCTAAACTGATTCCAGAGACTAGTTCCAAACTGATTCCAGAGACCACTCCCAGACTGAAACCTGAGACCACTCCTAGACTGACCCCAGACACCACTCCCAGACTGACCCCAGACACCACTCCCAGACTGACTCCAGAGTCCAGTCCCAGACTGACGCCAGATCCAGTCGCAGACTGACGCCACAGTGCAGTCCCAGACTGACTCCAGAAACAGCTCCCAGACTGATTCCACAGACGACTCCCAAATAGATTCCAGAGACCACTCCCAGACTGACTCCAGTGACCACTCCCATACTGACTCCAGAAATCAGTCCCAGACTAATTCCAGAGATGAGTCCCAGACTGATTCCAGAGACCACTCATATACTGACTCCAGAAACAACTCCCAGACTGATTCCAGAGACCACTACCCGACTGATTCCAGAAACAACTCCCAGTCTGACCCCAGAGACCGCTTCTAAACTGATTCCAGAGACTAGTTCCAAACTGATTCCAGAGACCACTCCCAGACTGATTCCAGAGACCACTCCCAGACTGATTCCAGAGACCACTCACAGACTGACTCCACAGACCACTCCCAGACTGACTCCAGAGACCACTCCCATACTGACTCCAGAAACCACTCCCATACTTACTCCAGAAATCAGTCCTAGACTGATTCCACAGATGAGTCCCAGACTGCTTCCAGAAACCTATCCCAGACTGAATCCAGAGACTAGTTCCAAACTGACTCCAGGAACCACTCCCAGACTAACTGCAGAAACCACACCCAGACTGATTCCAGAGACCACTCCCAGACTGATTCCAGAGACTAGTCCGAAACTGACTCCAGGAACCACTCCCAGACTGACTCTAGATATCACTCCCAGAGTGACTGCAGAAAGCACTCTCAGACTGACTGACTCCAGAGACCACTCCCAGACTGACTCCAGTGACCACTCCCATACTGACTCCAGAAACCACTCCCATACTTACTCCAGAAATCAGTCCTAGACTGATTCCAGAGATGTCCCAGACTGATTCCAGAGACTACTCCCAGACTGATTCCAGAGACCACTCCCAGACTGACTCCACAGACCACTCCCAGACTGACTCCAGAGACCACTCCCATACTGACTCCAGAAACCACTCCCATACTTACTCCAGAAATCAGTTCTAGACTGATTCCAGAGATGAGTCCCAGACTGCTTCCAGAAACCACTCCCAGACTGATTCCAGAGACTATTCCCAAACTTACTTCAGGAACCACTCCCAGACCGACTGCAGAAACCACGCCCAGACTGATTCCAGAGACTAGTCCCAAACTGACTCCAGGAACCACTCCCAGACTGACTCTAGATATCACTCCCAGAGTGACTGCAGAAAGCACTCGCAGACTGACTCCAGACACCAGTCCCAGAAGGACTCCAGAGACCAGTCCCAGACTGACTCCAGAGACCACTCCCAGAGTGACTCTACAGACCACTCCCATACTGACTCCAGAAATCAGTCCCAGATTGATTCCAGAGATGAGTCCTAGACTGATTCCAGAGACCACTCCCAGACTGATTCCAGAGACTAGTCCCAAACTGACTCCAGGAACCACTCCCAGACTGACTCTAGACACCACTCCCAGACTGACTCTAGAAACCACTCGCAGACTGACTCCAGAAACAACTCCCAGACTGATTCCAGAGACCACTCCCAGACTGACCCCAGAGACCACTCCCAGACTGATTCCAGAGACCACTCCCAGACTGATTCCAGAGACCACTCCCGGACTGACACCAGAAACCACTCCCAGACTGATTCCAGAGACCACTCCCAGACTGATTCCAGAGACCACTCCCAGACTGATTCCAGAAACAACTCCCAGACTGATTCTAGAGACCACTCCCAAACAGACTCCACAGACCACACCCATACTGACTCCAGAAATCAGTCCCAAACTGATTCCAGAGATGAGTCCCAGACTGCTTCCAGAAACCACTCCCAGACTTATTCCAGAGACTAGTCCCAAACTGACTCGAGGAACCACTCCCAGACTGACTGCAGAAACGACTCCCAGACTGATTCCAGAGACCACACCCAGACTGATTCCAGAGACTAGTCCCAAACTGACTCCAGCAACCACTCCCAGACTGACTCTAGATATCACTCCCAGAGTGACTGCAGAAAGCACTCGCAGACTGACTCCTGAGTCCAGTCCCAGACTGACTCCAGAGACCAGACCCAGACGGACTCGAGACCAGTCCCAGACTGACTCCAGAAAGAACTCACAGACTGACTCTACAGACCACTCCCATACTGACTCCAGAGATCAGTCCCAGATGGATTCCAGAGATGAGCCCTAGACTGATTCCAGAGACCACTCCCAGACTGATTCCAGAGACTAGTCCCAAACTGACTCCAGGAACCACTCGCAGACTGACTCCAGAAACCACACCCAGACTGACTCCAGTGACCACTCAAGAGTGATTAAAGAGAACACTCCCAGACTGATTCCAGAGATGACTCCCAGACTGACTCCAGAGACCACTCCCAGACTGAAACCTGAGACCATTCCTAGACTGACCCCAGACACCACTCCCAGACTGACCCCAGACACCACTCCCAGACTGACTCCAGAGTCCAGTCCCAGACTGACGCCAGATCCAGTCGCAGACTGACGCCACAGTGCAGTCCCAGACTGACTCCAGAAACAGCTCCCAGACTGATTCCACAGACGACTCCCAAATAGATTCCAGAGACCACTCCCAGACTGACTCCAGTGACCACTCCCATACTGACTCCAGAAATCAGTCCCAGACTAATTCCAGAGATGAGTCCCAGACTGATTCCAGAGACCACTCATATACTGACTCCAGAAACAACTCCCAGACTGATTCCAGAGACCACTACCCGACTGATTCCAGAAACAACTCCCAGTCTGACCCCAGAGACCGCTTCTAAACTGATTCCAGAGACTAGTTCCAAACTGATTCCAGAGACCATTCCCAGACTGATTCCAGAGACCACTCCTAGACTGATTCCGTAGACCAACCCCAGACTGATTCCAGAGACCACTCCCAGAGTGATTCCAGAGACCGCTCCCAGACCTACTCCAGAGTCCAGTCCCAGACTGACACTAGAGACCAGTCCCAGACTGACTCCAGAGAAAACTCGCAGACTGAAACCAGAGACCGCTCCTAGACTGATGCCAGACACCACTCGCAGACTGACCGCAGTCACCACTCCCAGACTGACCCCAGAAACCTCTCCCAGACTGACCCCAGAAACCACTCCCAGACTGATTCCAGAAACCATTCCCAGACTGAATCCGAACACCACTCCCAGACTGATTCCAGAGACCACCCCCATACTGACTCCAGAAACAACTCCCAGACTGATTCCAGAGACCACTACCCGACTGAGACCAGAGACCTCTCCCAGACTGACTCCAGAGACCACCCCGAGTGACTCCAGAGAACACTCCAAGACAGATTCCTGAGACTACTCCTAGACTGATTCCAGAGACCAATCCCAGACTGACTTCACAGACCACTCCCAGAGTGAAACCAGAGACCGCTCCTAGACTGATGCCAGACACCACTCGCAGACTGACCGCAGAAACCACTCCCAGACTGATTCCAGATACCATTCCCAGACTGAATCCGAACACCACTCCCAGAATGACTCCAGAGACCAGTCCCAGACTGACTCCAGAAACAACTCCCAGACTGATTTCAGAGACCACTCCCAGACTGACTCCAGAGTCCAGTCCCAGACTGACGCCAGATCCAGTCGCAGACTGACGCCAGAGTCCAGTCCCAGACTGACTCCAGAAACAGCTCCCAGACGGATTCCAGAGACGACTCCCAAATAGATTCCAGAGACCACTCCCAGATTGACTCCAGTGACCACTCCCATACTGACTCCAGAAACAACTCCCAGACTGATTCCAAAGACCACTACCCGACTGACTCCAGAGACCACCCCCATAGTGACTCCAGAGAACACTCCAAGACAGATTCCTGAGACTACTCCTAGACTGATTCCAGAGACCAATCCCAGACTGACTTCACAGACCACTCCCAGAGTGAAACCAGAGACCGCTCCTGGACTGACCCCAGACACCACTCCAAGAGTGACCCCAGAAACCACTCCCAGACGGACCCCAGAGACCGCTTCTAAACTGACTCCAGAGACTACTCCCAAACTGATTCCAGAGACCATTCCCAGACTGATTTCAGAGACCACTCCCAGACTGATTCCAGAGACCACTCCCAGACTGATTCCAGAGACCACTCACAGACTGACTCCACAGACCACTCCCAGACTGACTCCAGAGACCACTCCCATACTGACTCCAGAAACCACTCCCATACTTACTCCAGAAATCAGTCCTAGACTGATTCCACAGATGAGTCCCAGACTGCTTCCAGAAACCTATCCCAGACTGATTCCAGAGACTAGTTCCAAACTGACTCCAGGAACCACTCCCAGACTAACTGCAGAAACCACACCCAGACTGATTCCAGAGACCACTCCCAGACTGATTCCAGAGACTAGTCCGAAACTGACTCCAGGAACCACTCCCAGACTGACTCTAGATATCACTCCCAGAGTGACTGCAGAAAGCACTCTCAGACTGACTGACTCCAGAGACCACTCCCAGACTGACTCCAGTGACCACTCCCATACTGACTCCAGAAACCACTCCCATACTTACTCCAGAAATCAGTCCTAGACTGATTCCAGAGATGTCCCAGACTGATTCCAGAGACTACTCCCAGACTGATTCCAGAGACCACTCACAGACTGACTCCACAGACCACTCCCAGACTGACTCCAGAGACCACTCCCATACTGACTCCAGAAACCACTCCCATACTTACTCCAGAAAGCAGTTCTAGACTGATTCCAGAGATGAGTCCCAGACTGATTCCAGAGACGAGTCCCAGACTGATTCCAGAGACCACTCCCAGACTGACTCCAGAGACCACTCCCAGACTGACTCCAGAGACCACTCCCAGACTGACTCCAGAGACCACTCCCAGACTGACTCCAGAGACCACTCCCATACTTACTCCAGAAATCAGTCCTAGACTCTCCAGAGATGTCCCAGACTGATTCCAGAGACTACTCATAAACTGATTCCAGAGACCATTCCCAGACTGATTCCAGAGACCACTCCTAGACTGATTCCGTAGACCAACCCCAGACTGATTCCAGAGACCACTCCCAGACTGATTCCAGAGACCACTCACAGACTGACTCCACAGACCACTCCCAGACTGACTCCACAGACCACTCCCAGACTGACTCCAGAGACCACTCCCATACTGACTCCAGAAACCACTCCCATACTTACTCCAGAAATCAGTCCTAGACTGATTCCACAGATGAGTCCCAGACTGCTTCCAGAAACCTATCCCAGACTGATTCCAGAGACTAGTTCCAAACTGACTGCAGGAACCACTCCCAGACTAACTGCAGAAACCACACCCAGACTGATTCCAGAGACCACTCCCAGACTGATTCCAGAGACTAGTCCGAAACTGACTCCAGGAACCACTCCCAGACTGACTCTAGATATCACTCCCAGAGTGACTGCAGAAAGCACTCTCAGACTGACTGACTCCAGAGACCACTCCCAGACTGACTCCAGTGACCACTCCCATACTGACTCCAGAAACCACTCCCATACTTACTCCAGAAATCAGTCCTAGACTGATTCCAGAGATGTCCCAGACTGATTCCAGAGACTACTCCCAGACTGATTCCAGAGACCACTCACAGACTGACTCCACAGACCACTCCCAGACTGACTCCAGAGACCACTCCCATACTGACTCCAGAAACCACTCCCATACTTACTCCAGAAAGCAGTTCTAGACTGATTCCAGAGATGAGTCCCAGACTGATTCCAGAGACGAGTCCCAGACTGATTCCAGAGACCACTCCCAGACTGACTCCAGAGACCACTCCCAGACTGACTCCAGAGACCACTCCCAGACTGACTCCAGAGACCACTCCCAGACTGACTCCAGAGACCACTCCCATACTTACTCCAGAAATCAGTCCTAGACTCTCCAGAGATGTCCCAGACTGATTCCAGAGACTACTCATAAACTGATTCCAGAGACCATTCCCAGACTGATTCCAGAGACCACTCCTAGACTGATTCCGTAGACCAACCCCAGACTGATTCCAGAGACCACTCCCAGACTGATTCCAGAGACCACTCACAGACTGACTCCACAGACCACTCCCAGACTGACTCCACAGACCACTCCCAGACTGACTCCAGAGACCACTCCCATACTGACTCCAGAAACCACTCCCATACTTACTCCAGAAATCAGTTCTAGACTGATTCCAGAGATGAGTCCCAGACTGCTTCCAGAAACCACTCCCAGACTGATTCCAGAGACTATTCCCAAACTTACTTCAGGAACCACTCCCAGACCGACTGCAGAAACCACGCCCAGACTGATTCCAGAGACTAGTCCCAAACTGACTCCAGGAACCACTCCCAGACTGACTCTAGATATCACTCCCAGAGTGACTGCAGAAAGCACTCGCAGACTGACTCCAGACACCAGTCCCAGAAGGACTCCAGAGACCAGTCCCAGACTGACTCCAGAGACCACTCCCAGAGTGACTCTACAGACCACTCCCATACTGACTCCAGAAATCAGTCCCAGATTGATTCCAGAGATGAGTCCTAGACTGATTCCAGAGACCACTCCCAGACTGATTCCAGAGACTAGTCCCAAACTGACTCCAGGAACCACTCCCAGACTGACTCTAGACACCACTCCCAGACTGACTCTAGAAACCACTCGCAGACTGACTCCAGAAACAACTCCCAGACTGATTCCAGAGACCACTCCCAGACTGACCCCAGAGACCACTCCCAGACTGATTCCAGAGACCACTCCCAGACTGATTCCAGAGACCACTCCCGGACTGACACCAGAAACCACTCCCAGACTGATTCCAGAGACCACTCCCAGACTGATTCCAGAGACCACTCCCAGACTGATTCCAGAAACAACTCCCAGACTGATTCTAGAGACCACTCCCAAACAGACTCCACAGACCACACCCATACTGACTCCAGAAATCAGTCCCAAACTGATTCCAGAGATGAGTCCCAGACTGCTTCCAGAAACCACTCCCAGACTTATTCCAGAGACTAGTCCCAAACTGACTCGAGGAACCACTCCCAGACTGACTGCAGAAACGACTCCCAGACTGATTCCAGAGACCACACCCAGACTGATTCCAGAGACTAGTCCCAAACTGACTCCAGCAACCACTCCCAGACTGACTCTAGATATCACTCCCAGAGTGACTGCAGAAAGCACTCGCAGACTGACTCCTGAGTCCAGTCCCAGACTGACTCCAGAGACCAGACCCAGACGGACTCGAGACCAGTCCCAGACTGACTCCAGAAAGAACTCACAGACTGACTCTACAGACCACTCCCATACTGACTCCAGAGATCAGTCCCAGATGGATTCCAGAGATGAGCCCTAGACTGATTCCAGAGACCACTCCCAGACTGATTCCAGAGACTAGTCCCAAACTGACTCCAGGAACCACTCGCAGACTGACTCCAGAAACCACACCCAGACTGACTCCAGTGACCACTCAAGAGTGATTAAAGAGAACACTCCCAGACTGATTCCAGAGATGACTCCCAGACTGACTCCAGAGACCACTCCCAGACTGAAACCTGAGACCACTCCTAGACTGACCCCAGACACCACTCCCAGACTGACCCCAGACACCACTCCCAGACTGACTCCAGAGTCCAGTCCCAGACTGACGCCAGATCCAGTCGCAGACTGACGCCACAGTGCAGTCCCAGACTGACTCCAGAAACAGCTCCCAGACTGATTCCACAGACGACTCCCAAATAGATTCCAGAGACCACTCCCAGACTGACTCC